>NC_090443.1:624707387-625307387 GCF_031143425.1 Pleurodeles waltl | reverse complement strand
TTGTTTTCTTCCAAAAATTTGGATGTGTCCACCTTGCGCTTTGGGGCGTTTCCTGTCGCGGGCGCTAGGCCTACCCACACAAGTGAGGTATCATTTTTATCGGGAGACTTGGGGGAACGCTGGGTGGAAGGAAATTTGTGGCTCCTCTCAGATTCCAGAACTTTCTGCCACAGAAATGTGAGGAACATGTGTTTTTTTTTGCCAAATTTTGAGGTTTGCAAAGGATTCTGGGTAACAGGACCTGGTCCGAGCCCCGTAAGTCACCCCATCTTGGATTCCCCTAGATCTCTAGTTTTCAGAAATGCACAGGTTTGGTAGGTTTCCCTAGGTGCCGGCTGAGCTAGAGGCCAAAATATACAGGTAGGCACTTCGCAAAAAACACCTCTGTTTTCTTCCCAAAATTTGGATGTGTCCACATTGCGCTTTGGGGCGTTTCCTGTTGCGAGCGCTAGGCCTACCCACACAAGTGAGGTATCATTTTTATCGGGAGACTTGGGGGAACGCTGGGTAGAAGGAAATTTGTGGCTCCTCTCAGATTCCAGAACTTTCTGCCACAGAAATGTGAGGAACATGTGTTTTTGTAGCCAAATTTTGAGGTTTGCAAAGGATTCTGGGTAACAGAACCTGGTCCGAGCCCCGCAAGTCACCCCTCCTTGGATTCCCCTAGGTCTCTAGTTTTCAGAAATGCACAGGTTTGGTAGGTTTCCCGAGGTGCCGGCTGAGCTAGAGGCCAAAATCTACAGGTAGGCACTTCGCAAAAAACACCTCTGTTTTCTTCCAAAAATGTTGATGTGTCCACGTTGCGCTTTGGGGCGTTTCCTGTCGCGGGTGCTAGGCCTACCCACACAAGTGAGGTATCATTTTTATCGAGAGACTTGGGGGAACACTGGGTGGAAGGAAATTTGTGGCTCCTCTCAGATTCCAGAACTTTCTGCCACAGAAATGTGAGGAACATGTGTTTTTTTAGCCAAATTTTGAGCTTTGCAAAGGATTCTGGGTAACAGAACCTGGTCCGAGAACCGCAAGTCACCCCATCTTGGATTCCCCTAGGTCTCTAGCTTTCAGAAATGCACAAGTTTGGTAGGTTTCCCTAGGTGCCAGCTGAGCTAGAGGCCAAAATCTACAGGTAGGCATTTCGCAAAAAACACCTCTGTTTTCTTCCAAAAATTTGGATGAGTCCATGTTGCGCTTTGGGGCTTTTCCTGTCGCGGGCGCTAGTCCTACCCACACAAGTGAGGTATCATTTTTATCGGGAGACTTGGGGGAACACTGGGTGGAAGGAAATTTGTGGCTCCTCTCAGATTCCCGAACTTTCTGCCACAGAAATGTGAGGAACATGTGTTTTTTTAGCCAAATTTTGAGGTTTGCAAAGGATTCTGGGTAACAGAACCTCGTCCGAGCCCCGCAAGTCACCCCATCTTGGATTCCCCTAGGTCTCTAGCTTTCAGAAATGCACAAGTTTGGTGAGTTTCCCTAGGTGCCAGCTGAGCTAGAGGCCAAAATCTACAGGTAGGCATTTCGCAAAAAACACCTCTGTTTTCTTCCAAAAATTTGGATGTGTCCATGTTGCGCTTTGGGGCGTTTCCTTTCGCGGGCGCTAGGCCTACCCACACAAGTGAGGTATCATTTTTATCAGGAGACTTGGGGGAACGCTGGGTGGAAGGAAATTTGTGGCTCCTCTCAGATTCCAGAACTTTCTGCCACAGAAATGTTAGGAACATGTGTTTTTTTAGCCAAATTTTGAGGTTTGCAAAGGATTCTGGGTAACAGAACCTGGTCCGAGTCCCGCAAGTCACCCCATCTTGGATTCCCCTAGGTCTCTAGCTTTCAGAAATGCACAAGTTTGGTAGGTTTCCCTAGGTGCCAGCTGAGCTAGAGGCCAAAATCTACAGGTAGGCATTTCGCAAAAACACCTTTGTTTTCTTCCCAAAATTTGGATGTGTCCACCTTGCGCTTTGGGGCGTTTCCTGTCGCGGGCGCTAGGCCTACCCACACAAGTGAGGTATCATTTTTATCGGGAGACTTGGGGGAACGCTGGGTGGAAGGAAATTTGTGGCTCCTCTCAGATTCCAGAACTTTCTGCCACAGAAATGTGAGGAACATGTGTTTTTTTTGCCAAATTTTGAGGTTTGCAAAGGATTCTGGGTAACAGAACCTGGTCCGAGCCCCGTAAGTCACCCCATCTTGGATTCCCCTAGATCTCTAGTTTTCAGAAATGCACAGGTTTGGTAGGTTTCCCTAGGTGCCGGCTGAGCTAGAGGCCAAAATCTACAGGTAGGCACTTTGCAAAAAACACCTCTGTTTTCTTCCCAAAATTTGGATGTGTCCACATTGCGCTTTGGGGCGTTTCCTGTTGCGAGCGCTAGGCCTACCCACACAAGTGAGGTATCATTTTTATCGGGAGACTTGGGGGAACGCTGGGTGGAAGGAAATTTGTGGCTCCTCTCAGATTCCAGAACTTTCTGCCACAGAAATGTGAGGAACATGTGTTTTTGTAGCCAAATTTTGAGGTTTGCAAAAGATTCTGGGTAACAGAACCTGGTCCGAGCCCCGCAAGTCACCCCTCCTTGGATTCCCCTAGGTCTCTAGTTTTCAGAGATGCACAGGTTTGGTAGTTTTCCCTAGGTGCCGGCTGAGCTAGAGGCCAAAATCTACAGGTAGGCACTTCGCAAAAAACACCTCTGTTTTCTTCCAAAAATGTTGATGTGTCCACGTTGCGCTTTGGGGCGTTTCCTGTCGCGGGCGCTAGGCCTACCCACACAAGTGAGGTATCATTTTTATCGGGAGACTTGGGGGAACACTGGGTGGAAGGAAATTTGTGGCTGCTCTCAGATTCCAGAACTTTCTGCCACAGAAATATGAGGAACATGTGTTTTTTTAGCCAAATTTTGAGCTTTGCAAAGGATTCTGGGTAACAGAACCTGGTCCGAGCCCCGCAAGTCACCCCATCTTGCATTCCCCTAGATCTCTAGTTTTCAGAAATGCACAGGTTTGGTAGGTTTCCCTAGGTGCCGGCTGAGCTAGAGGCCAAAATCTACAGGTAGGCACTTCGCAAAAAACACCTCTGTTTTCTTCCCAAAATTTGGATGTGTCCACGTTGCGCTTTGGGGCGTTTCCTGTTGCGAGCGCTAGGCCTACCCACACAAGTGAGGTATCATTTTTATCGGGAGACTTGGGGGAACACTGGGTGGAAGGAAATTTGTGGCTCCTCTCAGATTCCAGAACTTTCTGCCACAGAAATGTGAGGATTTTTTAGCCAAATTTTGAGGTTTGCAAAGGATTCTGGGTAACAGAACCTGGTCCGAGCCCCGCAAGTCACCCCATCTTGGATTCCCCTAGGTCTCTAGCTTTCAGAAATGCACAAGTTTGGTAGGTTTCCCTAGGTGCCAGCTGAGCTAGAGGCCAAAATCTACAGGTAGACATTTCGCAAAAAACACCTCTGTTTTCTTCCAAAAATGTGGATGTGTCCACGTTGCGCTTTGGGGCGTTTCCTGTCGCGGACGCTAGGCCTACCCACACAAGTGAGGTATCATTTTTATCGGGAGACTTGGGGGAACGCTGGGTGGAAGGAAATTTGTGGCTCCTCTCAGATTCCAGAACTTTCTGCCACAGAAATGTGAGGAACATGTGTTTTTTTAGCCAAATTTTGAGCTTTGCAAAGGATTCTGGGTAACAGAACCTCGTCCGAGCCCCGCAAGTCACCCCTCCTTGGATTCCCCTAGGTCTCTAGTTTTCAGAAATGCACAGGTTTGGTAGGTTTCCCTAGGTGCCAGCTGAGCTAGAGGCTAAAATCTACAGGTAGGCACTTCGCAAAAAACACCTCTGTTTTCTTCCAAATATTTGGATGTGTCCACGTTGTGCTTTGGGGCGTTTCCTGTCGCGGGCGATAGACCTACCCACTCAAGTGAGGTATCATTTTTATCGGGAGACTTGGGGGAACGCTGGGTGGAAGGAAATTTGTGGCTCCTCTCAGATTCCAGAACTTTCTGCCACAGAAATGTGAGGAACATGTGTTTTTTTAGCCAAATTTTGAGGTTTGCAAAGGATTCTGGGTAACAGAACCTGGTCCGAGCCCCGCAAGTCACCCCTCCTTGGATTCCCCTAGGTCTCTAGTTTTCAGAAATGCACAGGTTTGGTAGGTTTCCCTAGGTGCCAGCTGAGCTAGAGGCTAAAATCTACAGGTAGGCACTTCACAAAAAACACCTCTGTTTTCTTCCAAATATTTGGATGTGTCCACGTTGTACTTTGGGGCGTTTCCTGTCGCGGGCACTAGACCTACCCACTCAAGTGAGGTATCATTTTTATCGGGAGACTTGGGGGAACGCTGGGTGGAAGGAAATTTGTGGCTCCTCTCAGATTCCAGAACTTTCTGCCACAGAAATGTGAGGAACATGTGTTTTTTTAGGCAAATTTTGAAGTTTGCAAAGGATTCTGGGTAACAGAACCTGGTTCGAGCCCCGCAAGTCACCCCTCCTTGGATTCCCCTAGGTCTCTAGTTTTCAGAAATGCACAGGTTTGGTAGGTTTCCCTAGGTGCCGGCTGAGCTAGAGGCCAAAATCTACAGGTAGGCACTTCGCAAAAAACACCTCTGTTTTCTTCCAAAAATGTTGATGTGTCCACGTTGTGCTTTGGGGCGTTTCCTGTCGCGGGCGCTAGACCTACCCACTCAAGTGAGGTATCATTTTTATCGGGAGACTTGGGGGAACACTGGGTGGAAGGAAATTTGTGGCTCCTCTCAGATTCCAGAACTTTCTGCCACAGAAATGTGAGGAACATGTGTTTTTTTAGCCAAATTTTGAGGTTTGCAAAGGATTCTGGGTAACAGAATCGGGTCCGAGCCCCGCAAGTCACCCCATCTTGGATTCCCCTAGGTCTCTAGTTTTCAGAAATGCACAGGTTTGGTAGGTTTCCCTAGGTGCCGGCTGAGCTAGAGGCCAAAATCTACAGGTAGGCACTTCGCAAAAAACACCTCTGTTTTCTTCCCAAAATTTGGATGTGTCCACGTTGCGCTTTGGGGCGTTTCCTGTTGCGAGCGCTAGGCCTACCCACACAAGTGAGGTATCATTTTTATCAGGAGACTTGGGGGAACGCTGGGTGGAAGGAAATTTGTGGCTCCTCTCAGATTCCAGAACTTTCTGCCACAGAAATGTGAGGAACATGTGTTTTTGTAGACAAATTTTGAGGTTTGCAAAGGATTCTGGGTAACAGAACCTGGTCCGAGCCCCGCAAGTCACCCCATCTTGGATTCTCCTAGGTCTCTAGTTTTCAGAAATGCACAGGTTTGGTAGGTTTCCCTAGGTGCCAGCTGAGCTAGAGGCTAAAATCTACAGGTAGGCACTTCGCAAAAAACACCTCTGTTTTCTTCCAAAGATTTGGATGTGTCCACGTTGTGCTTTGGGGCGTTTCCTGTCGCAGGCGCTAGGCCTACCCACTCAAGTGAGGTATCATTTTTATCGGGAGACTTGGGGGAACGCTGGGTGGAAGGAAATTTGTGGCTCCTCTCAGATTGCAGAACTTTCTGCCACAGAAATGTGAGGAATATGTGTTTTTTTAGCCAAATTTTGAGGTTTGCAAAGGATTCTGGGTAACAGAACCTGGTCCGAGCCCCGCAAGTCACCCCTCCTTGGATTCCCCTAGGTCTCTAGTTTTCAGAAATGCACAGTTTTGGTAGGTTTCCCTAGGTGCCAGCTGAGCTAGAGGCTAAAATCTACAGGTAGGCACTTCGCAAAAAACACCTCTGTTTTCTTCCAAATATTTGGATGTGTCCACGTTGTGCTTTGGGGCGTTTCCTGTCGCGGGCGCTAGACCTACCCACTCAAGTGAGGTATCATTTTTATCGGGAGACTTGGGGGAACGCTGGGTGGAAGGAAATTAGTGGCTCCTCTCAGATTCCAGAACTTTCTGCCACAGAAATGTGAGGAACATGTGTTTTTTTAGGCAAATTTTGAAGTTTGCAAAGGATTCTGGGTAACAGAACCTGGTTCGAGCACCGCAAGTCACCCCTCCTTGGATTCCCCTAGGTCTCTAGTTTTCAGAAATGCACAGGTTTGGTAGGTTTCCCTAGGTGCCGGCTGAGCTAGAGGCCAAAATCTACAGGTAGGCACTTCGCAAAAAACACCTCTGTTTTCTTCCAAAAATGTTGATGTGTCCACGTTGTGCTTTGGGGCGTTTCCTGTCGCGGGCGCTAGACCTACCCACTCAAGTGAGGTATCATTTTTATCGGGAGACTTGGGGGAACACTGGGTGGCAGGAAATTTGTGGCTCCTCTCAGATTCCAGAACTTTCTGCCACAGAAATGTGAGGAACATGTGTTTTTTTAGCCAAATTTTGAGGTTTGCAAAGGATTCTGGGTAACAGAACCTGGTCCGAGCCCCGCAAGTCACCCCATCTTGGATTCCCCTAGGTCTCTAGTTTTCAGAAATGCACAGGTTTGGTAGGTTTCCCTAGGTGCCGGCTGAGCTAGAGGCCAAAATCTACAGGTAGGCACTTCGCAAAAAACACCTCTGTTTTCTTCCCAAAATTTGGATGTGTCCACGTTGCGCTTTGGGGCGTTTCCTGTTGCGAGCGCTAGGCCTACCCACACAAGTGAGGTATCATTTTTATCAGGAGACTTGGGGGAACGCTGGGTGGAAGGAAATTTGTGGCTCCTCTCAGATTCCAGAACTTTCTGCCACAGAAATGTGAGGAACATGTGTTTTTGTAGACAAATTTTGAGGTTTGCAAAGGATTCTGGGTAACAGAACCTGGTCCGAGCCCCGCAAGTCACCCCATCTTGGATTCTCCTAGGTCTCTAGTTTTCAGAAATGCACAGGTTTGGTAGGTTTCCCTAGGTGCCAGCTGAGCTAGAGGCTAAAATCTACAGGTAGGCACTTCGCAAAAAACACCTCTGTTTTCTTCCAAAGATTTGGATGTGTCCACGTTGTGCTTTGGGGCGTTTCCTGTCGCAGGCGCTAGGCCTACCCACTCAAGTGAGGTATCATTTTTATCGGGAGACTTGGGGGAACGCTGGGTGGAAGGAAATTTGTGGCTCCTCTCAGATTGCAGAACTTTCTGCCACAGAAATGTGAGGAATATGTGTTTTTTTAGCCAAATTTTGAGGTTTGCAAAGGATTCTGGGTAACAGAACCTGGTCCGAGCCCCGCAAGTCACCCCTCCTTGGATTCCCCTAGGTCTCTAGTTTTCAGAAATGCACAGGTTTGGTAGGTTTCCCTAGGTGCCAGCTGAGCTAGAGGCTAAAATCTACAGGTAGGCACTTCGCAAAAAACACCTCTGTTTTCTTCCAAATATTTGGATGTGTCCACGTTGTGCTTTGGGGCGTTTCCTGTCGCGGGCGCTAGACCTACCCACTCAAGTGAGGTATCATTTTTATCGGGAGACTTGGGGGAACGCTGGGTGGAAGGAAATTAGTGGCCCCTCTCAGATTCCAGAACTTTCTGCCACAGAAATGTGAGGAACATGTGTTTTTTTAGCCAAATGTTGAGGTTTGCAAAGGATTCTGGGTAACAGAACCTGGTCCGAGCCCCGCAAGTCACCCCTCCTTGGATTCCCCTAGGTCTCTAGTTTTCAGAAATGCACAGGTTTGGTAGGTTTCCCTAGGTGCCAGCTGAGCTAGAGGCTAAAATCTACAGGTAGGCACTTCGCAAAAAACACCTCTGTTTTATTCCAAATATTTGGATGTGTCCACGTTGTGCTTTGGGGCGTTTCCTGTCGCGGGCGCTAGACCTACCCACTCAAGTGAGGTATCATTTTTATCGGGAGACTTGGGGGAACGCTGGGTGGAAGGAAATTTGTGGCTCCTCTCAGATTGCAGAACTTTCTGCCACAGAAATGTGAGGAATATGTGTTTTTTTAGCCAAATTTTGAGGTTTGCAAAGGATTCTGGGTAACAGAACCTGGTCCGAGCCCCGCAAGTCACCCCTCCTTGGATTCCCCTAGGTCTCTAGTTTTCAGAAATGCACAGGTTTGGTAGGTTTCCCTAGGTGCCAGCTGAGCTAGAGGCTAAAATCTACAGGTAGGCACTTCGCAAAAAACACCTCTGTTTTCTTCCAAATATTTGGATGTGTCCACGTTGTGCTTTGGGGCGTTTCCTGTCGCGGGCGCTAGACCTACCCACTCAAGTGAGGTATCATTTTTATCGGGAGACTTGGGGGAACGCTGGGTGGAAGGAAATTTGTGGCTCCTCTCAGATTCCAGAACTTTCTGCCACAGAAATGTGAGGAACATGTGTTTTTTTAGCCAAATTTTGAGGTTTGCAAAGGATTCTGGGTAACAGAACCTGGTCCGAGCCCCGCAAGTCACCCCTCCTTGGATTCCCCTAGGTCTCTAGTTTTCAGAAATGCACAGGTTTGGTAGGTTTCCCTAGGTGCCGGCTGAGCTAGAGGCCAAAATCTACAGGTAGGCACTTCGCAAAAAACACCTCTGTTTTCTTCCAAAAATGTTGATGTGTCCACGTTGCGCTTTGGGGCGTTTCCTGTCGCGGGCGCTAGGCCTACCCACACAAGTGAGGTATCATTTTTATCGGGAGACTTGGGGGAACACTGGGTGGAAGGAAATTTGTGGCTCCTCTCAGATTCCCGAACTTTCTGCCACAGAAATGTGAGGAACATGTGTTTTTTTAGCCAAATTTTGAGGTTTGCAAAGGATTCGGGGTAACAGAACCTGGTCCGAGCCCCGCAAGTCACCCCATCTTGGATTCCCCTAGGTCTCTAGCTTTCAGAAATGCACAAGTTTGGTAGGTTTCCCTAGGTGCCAGCTGAGCTAGAGGCCAAAATCTACAGGTAGGCATTTCGCAAAAAACACCTCTGTTTTCTTCCAAAAATTTGGATGTGTCCATGTTGCGCTTTGGGGCGTTTCCTTTCGCGGGCGCTAGGCCTACCCACACAAGTGAGGTATCATTTTTATCAGGAGACTTGGGGGAACGCTGGGTGGAAGGAAATTTGTGGCTCCTCTCAGATTCCAGAACTTTCTGCCACAGAAATGTGAGGAACATGTGTTTTTTTAGCCAAATTTTGAGGTTTGCAAAGGATTCTGGGTAACAGAACCTGGTCCGAGCCCCGAAAGTCACCCCTCCTTGGATTCCCCTAGGTCTCTAGTTTTCAGAAATGCACAGGTTTGGTAGGTTTCCCTAGGTGCCGGCTGAGCTAGAGGCCAAAATCTACAGGTAGGCACTTCGCAAAAAACACCTCTGTTTTCTTCCAAAAATGTTGATGTGTCCACGTTGTGCTTTGGGGCGTTTCCTGTCGCAGGCGCTAGGCCTACCCACTCAAGTGAGGTATCATTTTTATCGGGAGACTTGGGGAAACGCTGGGTGGAAGGAAATTTGTGGCTCCTCTCAGATTGCAGAACTTTCTGCCACAGAAATGTGAGGAATATGTGTTTTTTTAGCCAAATTTTGAGGTTTGCAAAGGATTCTGGGTAACAGAACCTGGTCCGAGCCCCGCAAGTCACCCCTCCTTGGATTCCCCTAGGTCTCTAGTTTTCAGAAATGCACAGTTTTGGTAGGTTTCCCTAGGTGCCAGCTGAGCTAGAGGCTAAAATCTACAGGTAGGCACTTCGCAAAAAACACCTCTGTTTTCTTCCAAATATTTGGATGTGTCCACGTTGTGCTTTGGGGCGTTTCCTGTCGCGGGCGCTAGACCTACCCACTCAAGTGAGGTATCATTTTTATCGGGAGACTTGGGGGAACGCTGGGTGGAAGGAAATTAGTGGCTCCTCTCAGATTCCAGAACTTTCTGCCACAGAAATGTGAGGAACATGTGTTTTTTTAGGCAAATTTTGAAGTTTGCAAAGGATTCTGGGTAACAGAACCTGGTTCGAGCACCGCAAGTCACCCCTCCTTGGATTCCCCTAGGTCTCTAGTTTTCAGAAATGCACAGGTTTGGTAGGTTTCCCTAGGTGCCGGCTGAGCTAGAGGCCAAAATCTACAGGTAGGCACTTCGCAAAAAACACCTCTGTTTTCTTCCAAAAATGTTGATGTGTCCACGTTGTGCTTTGGGGCGTTTCCTGTCGCGGGCGCTAGACCTACCCACTCAAGTGAGGTATCATTTTTATCGGGAGACTTGGGGGAACACTGGGTGGCAGGAAATTTGTGGCTCCTCTCAGATTCCAGAACTTTCTGCCACAGAAATGTGAGGAACATGTGTTTTTTTAGCCAAATTTTGAGGTTTGCAAAGGATTCTGGGTAACAGAACCTGGTCCGAGCCCCGCAAGTCACCCCATCTTGGATTCCCCTAGGTCTCTAGTTTTCAGAAATGCACAGGTTTGGTAGGTTTCCCTAGGTGCCGGCTGAGCTAGAGGCCAAAATCTACAGGTAGGCACTTCGCAAAAAACACCTCTGTTTTCTTCCCAAAATTTGGATGTGTCCACGTTGCGCTTTGGGGCGTTTCCTGTTGCGAGCGCTAGGCCTACCCACACAAGTGAGGTATCATTTTTATCAGGAGACTTGGGGGAACGCTGGGTGGAAGGAAATTTGTGGCTCCTCTCAGATTCCAGAACTTTCTGCCACAGAAATGTGAGGAACATGTGTTTTTGTAGACAAATTTTGAGGTTTGCAAAGGATTCTGGGTAACAGAACCTGGTCCGAGCCCCGCAAGTCACCCCATCTTGGATTCTCCTAGGTCTCTAGTTTTCAGAAATGCACAGGTTTGGTAGGTTTCCCTAGGTGCCAGCTGAGCTAGAGGCTAAAATCTACAGGTAGGCACTTCGCAAAAAACACCTCTGTTTTCTTCCAAAGATTTGGATGTGTCCACGTTGTGCTTTGGGGCGTTTCCTGTCGCAGGCGCTAGGCCTACCCACTCAAGTGAGGTATCATTTTTATCGGGAGACTTGGGGGAACGCTGGGTGGAAGGAAATTTGTGGCTCCTCTCAGATTGCAGAACTTTCTGCCACAGAAATGTGAGGAATATGTGTTTTTTTAGCCAAATTTTGAGGTTTGCAAAGGATTCTGGGTAACAGAACCTGGTCCGAGCCCCGCAAGTCACCCCTCCTTGGATTCCCCTAGGTCTCTAGTTTTCAGAAATGCACAGGTTTGGTAGGTTTCCCTAGGTGCCAGCTGAGCTAGAGGCTAAAATCTACAGGTAGGCACTTCGCAAAAAACACCTCTGTTTTCTTCCAAATATTTGGATGTGTCCACGTTGTGCTTTGGGGCGTTTCCTGTCGCGGGCGCTAGACCTACCCACTCAAGTGAGGTATCATTTTTATCGGGAGACTTGGGGGAACGCTGGGTGGAAGGAAATTAGTGGCCCCTCTCAGATTCCAGAACTTTCTGCCACAGAAATGTGAGGAACATGTGTTTTTTTAGCCAAATGTTGAGGTTTGCAAAGGATTCTGGGTAACAGAACCTGGTCCGAGCCCCGCAAGTCACCCCTCCTTGGATTCCCCTAGGTCTCTAGTTTTCAGAAATGCACAGGTTTGGTAGGTTTCCCTAGGTGCCAGCTGAGCTAGAGGCTAAAATCTACAGGTAGGCACTTCGCAAAAAACACCTCTGTTTTATTCCAAATATTTGGATGTGTCCACGTTGTGCTTTGGGGCGTTTCCTGTCGCGGGCGCTAGACCTACCCACTCAAGTGAGGTATCATTTTTATCGGGAGACTTGGGGGAACGCTGGGTGGAAGGAAATTTGTGGCTCCTCTCAGATTGCAGAACTTTCTGCCACAGAAATGTGAGGAATATGTGTTTTTTTAGCCAAATTTTGAGGTTTGCAAAGGATTCTGGGTAACAGAACCTGGTCCGAGCCCCGCAAGTCACCCCTCCTTGGATTCCCCTAGGTCTCTAGTTTTCAGAAATGCACAGGTTTGGTAGGTTTCCCTATGTGCCAGCTGAGCTAGAGGCTAAAATCTACAGGTAGGCACTTCGCAAAAAACACCTCTGTTTTCTTCCAAATATTTGGATGTGTCCACGTTGTGCTTTGGGGCGTTTCCTGTCGCGGGCGCTAGACCTACCCACTCAAGTGAGGTATCATTTTTATCGGGAGACTTGGGGGAACGCTGGGTGGAAGGAAATTTGTGGCTCCTCTCAGATTCCAGAACTTTCTGCCACAGAAATGTGAGGAACATGTGTTTTTTTAGCCAAATTTTGAGGTTTGCAAAGGATTCTGGGTAACAGAACCTGGTCCGAGCCCCGCAAGTCACCCCTCCTTGGATTCCCCTAGGTCTCTAGTTTTCAGAAATGCACAGGTTTGGTAGGTTTCCCTAGGTGCCGGCTGAGCTAGAGGCCAAAATCTACAGGTAGGCACTTCGCAAAAAACACCTCTGTTTTCTTCCAAAAATGTTGATGTGTCCACGTTGCGCTTTGGGGCGTTTCCTGTCGCGGGCGCTAGGCCTACCCACACAAGTGAGGTATCATTTTTATCGGGAGACTTGGGGGAACACTGGGTGGAAGGAAATTTGTGGCTCCTCTCAGATTCCCGAACTTTCTGCCACAGAAATGTGAGGAACATGTGTTTTTTTAGCCAAATTTTGAGGTTTGCAAAGGATTCGGGGTAACAGAACCTGGTCCGAGCCCCGCAAGTCACCCCATCTTGGATTCCCCTAGGTCTCTAGCTTTCAGAAATGCACAAGTTTGGTAGGTTTCCCTAGGTGCCAGCTGAGCTAGAGGCCAAAATCTACAGGTAGGCATTTCGCAAAAAACACCTCTGTTTTCTTCCAAAAATTTGGATGTGTCCATGTTGCGCTTTGGGGCGTTTCCTTTCGCGGGCGCTAGGCCTACCCACACAAGTGAGGTATCATTTTTATCAGGAGACTTGGGGGAACGCTGGGTGGAAGGAAATTTGTGGCTCCTCTCAGATTCCAGAACTTTCTGCCACAGAAATGTGAGGAACATGTGTTTTTTTAGCCAAATTTTGAGGTTTGCAAAGGATTCTGGGTAACAGAACCTGGTCCGAGCCCCGAAAGTCACCCCTCCTTGGATTCCCCTAGGTCTCTAGTTTTCAGAAATGCACAGGTTTGGTAGGTTTCCCTAGGTGCCGGCTGAGCTAGAGGCCAAAATCTACAGGTAGGCACTTCGCAAAAAACACCTCTGTTTTCTTCCAAAAATGTTGATGTGTCCACGTTGCGCTTTGGGGCGTTTCCTGTCGCGGGCGCTAGGCCTACCCACACAAGTGAGGTATCATTTTTATCGGGAGACTTGGGGGAACACTGGGTGGAAGGAAATTTGTGGCTCCTCTAAGATTCCCGAACTTTCTGCCACAGAAATGTGAGGAACATGTGTTTTTTTAGCCAAATTTTGAGGTTTGCAAAGGATTCTGGGTAACAGAACCTGGTCCGAGCCCCGCAAGTCACCCCATCTTGGATTCCCCTAGGTCTCTAGCTTTCAGAAATGCACAAGTTTGGTAGGTTTCCCTAGGTGCCAGCTGAGCTAGAGGCCAAAATCTACAGGTAGGCATTTCGCAAAAAACACCTCTGTTTTCTTCCAAAAATTTGGATGTGTCCATGTTGCGCTTTGGGGCGTTTCCTTTCGCGGGCGCTAGGCCTACCCACACAAGTGAGGTATCATTTTTATCAGGAGACTTGGGGGAACGCTGGGTGGAAGGAAATTTGTGGCTCCTCTCAGATTCCAGAACTTTCTGCCACAGAAATGTGAGGAACATGTGTTTTTTTAGCCAAATTTTGAGGTTTGCAAAGGATTCTGGGTAACAGAACCTCGTCCGAGTCCCGCAAGTCACCCCATCTTGGATTCCCCTAGGTCTCTAGCTTTCAGAAATGCACAAGTTTGGTAGGTTTCCCTATGTGCCAGCTGAGCTAGAGGCCAAAATCTACTGGTAGGCATTTCGCAAAAACACCTTTGTTTTCTTCCAAAAATTTGGATGTGTCCACCTTGCGCTTTGGGGCGTTTCCTGTCGCGGGCGCTAGGCCTACCCACACAAGTGAGGTATCATTTTTATCGGGAGACTTGGGGGAACGCTGGGTGGAAGGAAATTTGTGGCTCCTCTCAGATTCCAGAACTTTCTGCCACAGAAATGTGAGGAACATGTGTTTTTTTTGCCAAATTTTGAGGTTTGCAAAGGATTCTGGGTAACAGAACCTGGTCCGAGCCCCGTAAGTCACCCCATCTTGGATTCCCCTAGATCTCTAGTTTTCAGAAATGCACAGGTTTGGTAGGTTTCCCTAGGTGACGGCTGAGCTAGAGGCCAAAATATACAGGTAGGCACTTCGCAAAAAACACCTCTGTTTTCTTCCCAAAATTTGGATGTGTCCACATTGCGCTTTGGGGCGTTTCCTGTTGCGAGCGCTAGGCCTACCCACACAAGTGAGGTATCATTTTTATCGGGAGACTTGGGGGAACGCTGGGTGGAAGGAAATTTGTGGCTCCTCTCAGATTCCAGAACTTTCTGCCACAGAAATGTGAGGAACATGTGTTTTTGTAGCCAAATTTTGAGGTTTGCAAAGGATTCTGGGTAACAGAACCTGGTCCGAGCCCCGCAAGTCACCCCTCCTTGGATTCCCCTAGGTCTCTAGTTTTCAGAAATGCACAGGTTTCGTAGGTTTCCCTAGGTGCCAGCTGAGCTAGAGGCCAAAATCTACAGGTAGGCATTTCGCAAAAAACACCTCTGTTTTCTTCCAAAAATTTGGATGTGTCCATGTTGCGCTTTGGGGCGTTTCCTTTCGCGGGCGCTAGGCCTACCCACACAAGTGAGGTATCATTTTTATCAGGAGACTTGGGGGAACGCTGGGTGGAAGGAAATTTGTGGCTCCTCTCAGATTCCAGAACTTTCTGCCACAGAAATGTGAGGAACATGTGTTTTTTTAGCCAAATTTTGAGGTTTGCAAAGGATTCTGGGTAACAGAACCTGGTCCGAGTCCCGCAAGTCACCCCATCTTGGATTCCCCTAGGTCTCTAGCTTTCAGAAATGCACAAGTTTGGTAGGTTTCCCTAGGTGCCAGCTGAGCTAGAGGCCAAAATCTACAGGTAGGCATTTCGCAAAAACACCTTTGTTTTCTTCCCAAAATTTGGATGTGTCCACCTTGCGCTTTGGGGCGTTTCCTGTCGCGGGCGCTAGGCCTACCCACACAAGTGAGGTATCATTTTTATCGGGAGACTTGGGGGAACGCTGGGTGGAAGGAAATTTGTGGCTCCTCTCAGATTCCAGAACTTTCTGCCACAGAAATGTGAGGAACATGTGTTTTTTTTGCCAAATTTTGAGGTTTGCAAAGGATTCTGGGTAACAGAACCTGGTCCGAGCCCCGTAAGTCACCCCATCTTGGATTCCCCTAGATCTCTAGTTTTCAGAAATGCACAGGTTTGGTAGGTTTCCCTAGGTGCCGGCTGAGCTAGAGGTCAAAATCTACAGGTAGGCACTTCGCAAAAAACACCTCTGTTTTCTTCCAAAAATTTGATGTGTCCACGTTGCGCTTTGGGGCGTTTCCTGTCGCGGGCGCTAGGCCTACCCACACAAGTGAGGTATCATTTATATCGGGAGACTTGGGGGAACGCTGGGTGGAAGGAAATTTGTGGCTCCTCTCAGATTCCAGAACTTTCTGCCACAGAAATGTGAGGAACATGTGTTTTTGTAGCCAAATTTTGAGGTTTGCAAAGGATTCTGGGTAACAGAACCTGGTCCGAGCCCCGCAAGTCACCCCTCCTTGGATTCCCCTAGGTCTCTAGTTTTCAGAGATGCACAGGTTTGGTAGGTTTCCCTAGGTGCCGGCTGAGCTAGAGGCCAAAATCTACAGGTAGGCACTTCGCAAAAAACACCTCTGTTTTCTTCCAAAAATGTTGATGTGTCCACGTTGCGCTTTGGGGCGTTTCCTGTTGCGAGCGCTAGGCCTACCCACACAAGTGAGGTATCATTTTTATCGGGAGACGTGGGGGAACACTGGGTGGAAGGAAATTTGTGGCTCCTCTCAGATTCCCGAACTTTCTGCCACAGAAATGTGAGGAACATGTGTTTTTTTAGCCAAATTTTGAGGTTTGCAAAGGATTCTGGGTAACAGAACCTGGTCCGAGCCCCGCAAGTCACCCCATCTTGGATTCCCCTAGGTCTCTAGCTTTCAGAAATGCACAAGTTTGGTAGGTTTCCCTAGGTGCCAGCTGAGCTAGAGGCCAAAATCTACAGGTAGACATTTCGCAAAAAACACCTCTGTTTTCTTCCAAAAATGTGGATGTGTCCACGTTGCGCTTTGGGGCGTTTCCTGTCGCGGACGCTAGGCCTACCCACACAAGTGAGGTATCATTTTTATCGGGAGACTTGGGGGAACGCTGGGTGGAAGGAAATTTGTGGCTCCTCTCAGATTCCAGAACTTTCTGCCACAGAAATGTGAGGAACATGTGTTTTTTTAGCCAAATTTTGAGGTTTGCAAAGGATTCTGGGTAACAGAACCTGGTCCGAGCCCCGCAAATCACCCCTTCTTGGATTCCCCTAGGTCTCTAGTTTTCAGAAATGCACAGGTTTGGTAGGTTTCCCTAGGTGACAGCTGAGCTAGAGGCTAAAATCTACAGGTAGGCACTTCGCAAAAAACACCTCTGTTTTCTTCCAAATATTTGGATGTGTCCACGTTGTGCTTTGGGGCGTTTCCTGTCGCGGGCGCTAGACCTACCCACTCAAGTGAGGTATCATTTTTATCGGGAGACTTGGGGGAACGCTGGGTGGAAGGACATTTGTGGCTCCTCTCAGATTCCAGAACTTTCTGCCACAGAAATGTGAGGAACATGTGTTTTTTTAGCCAAATTTTGAGGTTTGCAAAGGATTCTGGGTAACAGAACCTGGTCCGAGCCCCGCAAGTCGCCCCTCCTTGGATTCCCCTAGGTCTCTAGTTTTCAGAAATGCACAGGTTTGGTAGGTTTCCCTAGGTGCCAGCTGAGCTAGAGGCTAAAATCTACAGGTAGGCACTTCGCAAAAAACACCTCTGTTTTCTTCCAAATATTTGGATGTGTCCACGTTGTGCTTTGGGGCGTTTCCTGTCGCGGGCGCTAGACCTACCCACTCAAGTGAGGTATCATTTTTATCGGGAGACTTGGGGGAACGCTGGGTGGAAGGAAATTTGTGGCTCCTCTCAGATTCCAGAACTTTCTGCCACAGAAATGTGAGGAACATGTGTTTTTTTAGGCAAATTTTGAAGTTTGCAAAGGATTCTGGGTAACAGAACCTGGTTCGAGCCCCGCAAGTCACCCCTCCTTGGATTCCCCTAGGTCTCTAGTTTTCAGAAATGCACAGGTTTGGTAGGTTTCCCTAGGTGCCGGCTGAGCTAGAGGCCAAAATCTACAGGTAGGCACTTCGCAAAAAACACCTCTGTTTTCTTCCAAAAATGTTGATGTGTCCACGTTGTGCTTTGGGGCGTTTCCTGTCGCGGGCGCTAGACCTACCCACTCAAGTGAGGTATCATTTTTATCGGGAGACTTGGGGGAACACTGGGTGGAAGGAAATTTGTGGCTCCTCTCAGATTCCAGAACTTTCTGCCACAGAAATGTGAGGAACATGTGTTTTTTTAGCCAAATTTTGAGGTTTGCAAAGGATTCTGGGTAACAGAACCTGGTCCGAGCCCCGCAAGTCACCCCATCTTGGATTCCCCTAGGTCTCTAGTTTTCAGAAATGCACAGGTTTGGTAGGTTTCCCTAGGTGCCGGCTGAGCTAGAGGCCAAAATCTACAGGTAGGCACTTCGCAAAAAACACCTCTGTTTTCTTCCCAAAATTTGGATGTGTCCACGTTGCGCTTTGGGGCGTTTCCTGTTGCGAGCGCTAGGCCTACCCACACAAGTGAGGTATCATTTTTATCAGGAGACTTGGGGGAACGCTGGGTGGAAGGAAATTTGTGGCTCCTCTCAGATTCCAGAACTTTCTGCCACAGAAATGTGAGGAACATGTGTTTTTGTAGACAAATGTTGAGGTTTGCAAAGGATTCTGGGTAACAGAACCTGGTCCGAGCCCCGCAAGTCACCCCATCTTGGATTCTCCTAGGTCTCTAGTTTTCAGAAATGCACAGGTTTGGTAGGTTTCCCTAGGTGCCAGCTGAGCTAGAGGCTAAAATCTACAGGTAGGCACTTCGCAAAAAACACCTCTGTTTTCTTCCAAAGATTTGGATGTGTCCACGTTGTGCTTTGGGGCGTTTCCTGTCGCAGGCGCTAGGCCTACCCACTCAAGTGAGGTATCATTTTTATCGGGAGACTTGGGGAAACGCTGGGTGGAAGGAAATTTGTGGCTCCTCTCAGATTGCAGAACTTTCTGCCCCAGAAATGTGAGGAATATGTGTTTTTTTAGCCAAATTTTGAGGTTTGCAAAGGATTCTGGGTAACAGAACCTGGTCCGAGCCCCGCAAGTCACCCCTCCTTGGATTCCCCTAGGTCTCTAGTTTTCAGAAATGCACAGGTTTGGTAGGTTTCCCTAGGTGACAGCTGAGCTAGAGGCTAAAATCTACAGGTAGGCACTTCGCAAAAAACACCTCTGTTTTCTTCCAAATATTTGGATGTGTCCACGTTGTGCTTTGGGGCGTTTCCTGTCGCGGGCGCTAGACCTACCCACTCAAGTGAGGTATCATTTTTATCGGGAGACTTGGGGGAACGCTGGGTGGAAGGAAATTAGTGGCTCCTCTCAGATTCCAGAACTTTCTGCCACAGAAATGTGAGGAACATGTGTTTTTTTAGCCAAATTTTGAGGTTTGCAAAGGATTCTGGGTAACAGAACCTGGTCCGAGCCCCGCAAGTCACCCCTCCTTGGATTCCCCTAGGTCTCTAGTTTTCAGAAATGCACAGGTTTGGTAGGTTTCCCTAGGTGCCAGCTGAGCTAGAGGCTAAAATCTACAGGTAGGCACTTCGCAAAAAACACCTCTGTTTTCTTCCAAATATTTGGATGTGTCCACGTTGTGCTTTGGGGCGTTTCCTGTTGCGAGCGCTAGGCCTACCCACACAAGTGAGGTATCATTTTTATCAGGAGACTTGGGGGAACGCTGGGTGGAAGGAAATTTGTGGCTCCTCTCAGATTCCAGAACTTTCTGCCACAGAAATGTGAGGAACATGTGTTTTTGTAGACAAATGTTGAGGTTTGCAAAGGATTCTGGGTAACAGAACCTGGTCCGAGCCCCGCAAGTCTCCCCATCTTGGATTCTCCTAGGTCTCTAGTTTTCAGAAATGCACAGGTTTGGTAGGTTTCCCTAGGTGCCAGCTGAGCTAGAGGCTAAAATCTACAGGTAGGCACTTCGCAAAAAACACCTCTGTTTTCTTCCAAAGATTTGGATGTGTCCACGTTGTGCTTTGGGGCGTTTCCTGTCGCAGGCGCTAGGCCTACCCACTCAAGTGAGGTATCATTTTTATCGGGAGACTTGGGGAAACGCTGGGTGGAAGGAAATTTGTGGCTCCTCTCAGATTGCAGAACTTTCTGCCACAGAAATGTGAGGAATATGTGTTTTTTTAGCCAAATTTTGAGGTTTGCAAAGGATTCTGGGTAACAGAACCTGGTCCGAGCCCCGCAAGTCACCCCTCCTTGGATTCCCCTAGGTCTCTAGTTTTCAGAAATGCACAGGTTTGGTAGGTTTCCCTAGGTGACAGCTGAGCTAGAGGCTAAAATCTACAGGTAGGCACTTCGCAAAAAACACCTCTGTTTTCTTCCAAATATTTGGATGTGTCCACGTTGTGCTTTGGGGCGTTTCCTGTCGCGGGCGCTAGACCTACCCACTCAAGTGAGGTATCATTTTTATCGGGAGACTTGGGGGAACGCTGGGTGGAAGGAAATTAGTGGCTCCTCTCAGATTCCAGAACTTTCTGCCACAGAAATGTGAGGAACATGTGTTTTTTTAGCCAAATTTTGAGGTTTGCAAAGGATTCTGGGTAACAGAACCTGGTCCGAGCCCCGCAAGTCACCCCTCCTTGGATTCCCCTAGGTCTCTAGTTTTCAGAAATGCACAGGTTTGGTAGGTTTCCCTAGGTGCCAGCTGAGCTAGAGGCTAAAATCTACAGGTAGGCACTTCGCAAAAAACACCTCTGTTTTCTTCCAAATATTTGGATGTGTCCACGTTGTGCTTTGGGGCGTTTCCTGTCGCGGGCGCTAGACCTACCCACTCAAGTGAGGTATCATTTTTATCGGGAGACTTGGGGGAACGCTGGGTGGAAGGAAATTTGTGGCTCCTCTCAGATTCCAGAACTTTCTGCCACAGAAATGTGAGGAACATGTGTTTTTTTAGGCAAATTTTGAAGTTTGCAAAGGATTCTGGGTAACAGAACCTGGTTCGAGCCCCGCAAGTCACCCCATCTTGGATTCTCCTAGGTCTCTAGTTTTCAGAAATGCACAGGTTTGGTAGGTTTCCCTAGGTGCCGGCTGAGCTAGAGGCCAAAATCTACAGGTAGGCACTTCGCAAAAAACACCTCTGTTTTCTTCCAAAAATGTTGATGTGTCCACGTTGTGCTTTGGGGCGTTTCCTGTCGCGGGCGCTAGACCTACCCACTCAAGTGAGGTATCATTTTTATCGGGAGACTTGGGGGAACACTGGGTGGAAGGAAATTTGTGGCTCCTCTCAGATTCCAGAACTTTCTGCCACAGAAATGTGAGGAACATGTGTTTTTTTAGCCAAATTTTGAGGTTTGCAAAGGATTCTGGGTAACAGAACCTGGTCCGAGCCCCGCAAGTCACCCCATCTTGGATACCCTAGGTCTCTAGTTTTCAGAAATGCACAGGTTTGGTAGGTTTCCCTAGGTGCCGGCTGAGCTAGAGGCCAAAATCTACAGGTAGGCACTTCGCAAAAAACACCTCTGTTTTCTTCCCAAAATTAGGATGTGTCCACGTTGCGCTTTGGGGCGTTTCCTGTTGCGAGCGCTAGGCCTACCCACACAAGTGAGGTATCATTTTTATCAGGAGACTTGGGGGAACGCTGGGTGGAAGGAAATTTGTGGCTCCTCTCAGATTCCAGAACTTTCTGCCACAGAAATGTGAGGAACATGTGTTTTTGTAGACAAATTTTGAGGTTTGCAAAGGATTCTGGGTAACAGAACCTGGTCCGAGCCCCGCAAGTCACACCATCTTGGATTCTCCTAGGTCTCTAGTTTTCAGAAATGCACAGGTTTGGTAGGTTTCCCTAGGTGCCAGCTGAGCTAGAGGCTAAAATCTACAGGTAGGCACTTCGCAAAAAACACCTCTGTTTTCTTCCAAAAATTTGGATGTGTCCACGTTGTGCTTTGGGGCGTTTCCTGTCGCAGGCGCTAGGCCTACCCACTCAAGTGAGGTATCATTTTTATCGGGAGACTTGGGGGAACGCTGGGTGGAAGGAAATTTGTGGCTCCTCTCAGATTGCAGAACTTTCTGCCACAGAAATGTGAGGAATATGTGTTTTTTTAGCCAAATTTTGAGGTTTGCAAAGGATTCTGGGTAACAGAACCTGGTCCGAGCCCCGCAAGTCACCCCTCCTTGGATTCCCCTAGGTCTCCAGTTTTCAGAAATGCACAGGTTTGGTAGGTTTCCCTAGGTGCCAGCTGAGCTAGAGGCTAAAATCTACAGGTAGGCACTTCGCAAAAAACACCTCTGTTTTCTTCCAAAAATGTTGATGTGTCCACGTTGCGCTTTGGGGCGTTTCCTGTCGCGGGCGCTAGGCCTACCCACACAAGTGAGGTATCATTTTTATCGGGAGACTTGGGGGAACACTGGGTGGAAGGAAATTTGTGGCTCCTCTCAGATTCCCGAACTTTCTGCCACAGAAATGTGAGGAACATGTGTTTTTTTAGCCAAATTTTGAGGTTTGCAAAGGATTCTGGGTAACAGAACCTGGTCCGAGCCCCGCAAGTCACCCCATCTTGGATTCCCCTAGGTTTCTAGCTTTCAGAAATGCACAAGTTTGGTAGGTTTCCCTAGGTGCCAGCTGAGCTAGAGGCCAAAATCTACAGGTAGGCATTTCGCAAAAAACACCTCTGTTTTCTTCCAAAAATTTGGATGTGTCCATGTTGCGCTTTGGGGCGTTTCCTTTCGCGGGCGCTAGGCCTACCCACACAAGTGAGGTATAATTTTTATCAGGAGACTTGGGGGAACGCTGGGTGGAAGGAAATTTGTGGCTCCTCTCAGATTCCAGAACTTTCTGCCACAGAAATGTGAGGAACATGTGTTTTTTTAGCCAAATTTTGAGGTTTGCAAACGATTCTGGGTAACAGAACCTGGTCCGAGCCCCGCAAGTCACCCCTCCTTGGATTCCCCTAGGTCTCTAGTTTTCAGAAATGCACAGGTTTGGTAGGTTTCCCTAGGTGCCAGCTGAGCTAGAGGCCAAAATCTACAGGTAGGCACTTCGCAAAAAACACCTCTGTTTTCTTCCAAAAATGTTGATGTGTCCACGTTGCGCTTTGGGGCGTTTCCTGTCGCGGGCGCTAGGCCTACCCACACAAGTGAGGTATAATTTTTATCGGGAGACTTGGGGGAACACTGGGTGGAAGGAAATTCGTGGCTCCTCTCAGATTCCAGAACTTTCTGCCACAGAAATGTGAGGAACATGTGTTTTTTTAGCCAAATTTTGAGGTTTGCAATGGATTCTGGGTAACAGAACCTGGTCCGAGCCCCGCAAGTCACCCCATCTTGGATTCCCCTAGGTCTCTAGCTTTCAGAAATGCACAAGTTTGGTAGGTTTCCCTAGGTGCCGGCTGAGCTAGAGGCCAAAATCTACAGGTAGGCACTTCGCAAAAAACACCTCTGTTTTCTTCCAAAAATGTTGATGTGTCCACGTTGTGCTTTGGGGCGTTTCCTGTCGCGGGCGCTAGACCTACCCACTCAAGTGAGGTATCATTTTTATCGGGAGACTTGGGGGAACACTGGGTGGAAGGAAATTCGTGGCTCCTCTCAGATTCCAGAACTTTCTGCCACAGAAATGTGAGGAACATGTGTTTTTTTAGCCAAATTTTGAGGTTTGCAATGGATTCTGGGTAACAGAACCTGGTCCGAGCCCCGCAAGTCACCCCATCTTGGATTCCCCTAGGTCTCTAGTTTTCAGAAATGCACAGGTTTGGTAGGTTTCCCTAGGAGCCGGCTGAGCTAGAGGCCAAAATCTACAGGTAGGCACTTCGCAAAAAACACCTCTGTTTTCTTCCCAAAATTTGGATGTGTCCACGTTGCGCTTTGGGGCGTTTCCTGTTGCGAGCGCTAGGCCTACCCACACAAGTGAGGTATCATTTTTATCAGGAGACTTGGGTGAACGCTGGGTGGAAGGAAATTTGTGGCTCCTCTCAGATTCCAGAACTTTCTGCCACAGAAATGTAAGGAACATGTGTTTTTGTAGACAAATTTTGAGGTTTGCAAAGGATTCTGGGTAACAGAACCTGGTCCGAGCCCCGCAAGTCACCCCATCTTGGATTCTCCTAGGTCTCTTGTTTTCAGAAATGCACAGGTTTGGTAGGTTTCCCTAGGTGCCAGCTGAGCTAGAGGCTAAAATCTACAGGTAGGCACTTCGCAAAAAACACCTCTGTTTTCTTCCAAAAATTTGGATGTGTCCACGTTGTGCTTTGGGGCGTTTCCTGTCGCAGGCGCTAGGCCTACCCACTCAAGTGAGGTATCATTTTTATCGGGAGACTTGGGGGAACGCTGGGTGGAAGGAAATTTGTGGCTCCTCTCAGATTGCAGAACTTTCTGCCACAGAAATGTGAGGAATATGTGTTTTTTTAGCCAAATTTTGAGGTTTGCAAAGGATTCTGGGTAACAGAACCTGGTCCGAGCCCCGCAAGTCACCCCTCCTTGGATTCCCCTAGGTCTCTAGTTTTCAGAAATGCACAGGTTTGGTAGGTTTCCCTAGGTGCCAGCTGAGCTAGAGGCTAAAATCTACAGGTAGGCACTTCGCAAAAAACACCTCTGTTTTCTTCCAAATATTTGTATGTGTCCACGTTTTGCTTGGGGGCGTTTCCTGTCGCGGGCGCTAGACCTACCCACTCAAGTGAGGTATCATTTTTATCGGGAGACTTGGGGGAACGCTGGGTGGAAGGAAATTTGTGGCTCCTCTCAGATTCCAGAACTTTCTGCCACAGAAATGTGAGGAACATGTGTTTTTTTAGCCACATTTTGAGGTTTGCAAAGGATTCTGGGTAACAGAACCTGGTCCGAGCCCCGCAAGTCACCCCTCCTTGGATTCCCCTAGCTCTCTAGTTTTCAGAAATGCACAGGTTTGGTAGGTTTCCCTAGGTGCCGGCTGAGCTAGAGGCCAAAATCTACAGGTAGGCACTTCGCAAAAAACACCTCTGTTTTCTTCCAAAAATGTTGATGTGTCCACGTTGCGCTTTGGGGCATTTCCTGTCGCGGGCGCTAGGCCTACCCACACAAGTGAGGTATCATTTTTATCGGGAGACTTGGGGGAACACTGGGTGGAAGGAAATTTGTGGCTCCTCTGAGATTCCAGAACTTTCTGCCACAGAAATGTGAGGAACATGTGTTTTTTTAGCCAAATTTTGAGGTTTGCAAAGGATTCTGGGTAACAGAACCTGGTCCGAGCCCCGCAAGTCACCCCATCTTGGATTCCCCTAGGTCTCTAGCTTTCAGAAATGCACAAGTTTGGTAGGTTTCCCTAGGTGCCAGCTGAGCTAGAGGCCAAAATCTACAGGTAGGCATTTCGCAAAAAACACCTCTGTTTTCTTCCAAAAATTTGGATGTGTCCATGTTGCGCTTTGGGGCGTTTCCTTTCGCGGGCGCTAGGCCTACCCACACAAGTGAGGTATCATTTTTATCAGGAGACTTGGGGGAACGCTGGGTGGAAGGAAATTTGTGGCTCCTCTCAGATTCCAGAACTTTCTGCCACAGAAATGTGAGGAACATGTGTTTTTTTAGCTAAATTTAAAGGTTTGCAAAGGATTCTGGGTAACAGAACCTGGTCCGAGCCCCGCAAGTCACCCCTCCTTGGATTCCCCTAGGTCTCTAGTTTTCAGAAATGCACAGGTTTGGTAGGTTTCCCTAGGTGCCAGCTGAGCTAGAGGCCAAAATCTACAGGTAGGCACTTCGCAAAAAACACCTCTGTTTTCTTCCAAAAATGTTGATGTGTCCACGTTGCGCTTTGGGGCGTTTCCTGTCGCGGGCGCTAGGCCTACCCACACAAGTGAGGTATCATTTTTATCGGGAGACTTGGGGGAACACTGCGTGGAAGGAAATTTGTGGCTCCTCTCAGATTCCCGAACTTTCTGCCACAGAAATGTGAGGAACATGTGTTTTTTTAGCCAAATTTTGAGGTTTGCAAAGGATTCTGGGTAACAGAACCTGGTCCGAGCCCCGCAAGTCACCCCGTCTTGGATTCCCCTAGGTCTCTAGCTTTCAGAAATGCACAAGTTTGGTAGGTTTCCCTAGGTGCCAGCTGAGCTAGAGGCCAAAATCTACAGGTAGGCATTTCGCAAAAAACACCTCTGTTTTCTTCCAAAAATTTGGATGTGTCCATGTTGCGCTTTGGGGCGTTTCCTTTCGCGGGCGCTAGGCCTACCCACTCAAGTGAGGTATCATTTTTATCGGGAGACTTAGGGGAACACTGGGTGGAAGGAAATTTGTGGCTCCTCTCAGATTCCAGAACTTTCTGCCACAGAAATGTGAGGAACATGTGTTTTTTTAGCCAAATTTTGAGGTTTGCAAAGGATTCTGGGTAACAGAACCTGGTCCGAGTCCCGCAAGTCACCCCATCTTGGATTCCCCTAGGTCTCTAGCTTTCAGAAATGCTCAAGTTTGGTAGGTTTCCCTAGGTGCCAGCTGAGCTAGAGGCCAAAATCTACAGGTAGGCATTTCGCAAAAACACCTTTGTTTTCTTCCAAAAATTTGGATGTGTCCACCTTGCGCTTTGGGGCGTTTCCTGTCGCGGGCGCTAGGCCTACCCACACAAGTGAGGTATCATTTTTATCGGGAGACTTGGGGGAACGCTGGGTGGAAGGAAATTTGTGGCTCCTCTCAGATTCCAGAACTTTCTGCCACAGAAATGTGAGGAACATGTGTTTTTTTTGCCAAATTTTGAGGTTTGCAAAGGATTCTGGGTAACAGAACCTGGTCCGAGCCCCGTAAGTCACCCCATCTTGGATTCCCCTAGATCTCTAGTTTTCAGAAATGCACAGGTTTGGTAGGTTTCCCTTGCTGCCGGCTGAGCTAGAGGCCAAAATCTACAGGTAGGCACTTCGCAAAAAACACCTCTGTTTTCTTCCCAAAATTTGGATGTGTCCACATTGCGCTTTGGGGCGTTTCCTGTTGCGAGCGCTAGGCCTACCCACACAACTGAGGTATCATTTTTATCGGGAGATTTGGGGGAACGCTGGGTGGAAGGAAATTCGTGGCTCCTCTCAGATTCCAGAACTTTCTGCCACAGAAATGTGAGGAACATGTGTTTTTTTAGCCAAATTTTGAGGTTTGCAAAGGATTCTGGGTAACAGAACCTGGTCCGAGCCCCGCAAGTCACCCCTCCTTGGATTCCCCTAGGTCTCTAGTTTTCAGAAATGCACAGGTTTGGTAGGTTTCCCTAGGTGCCGGCTGAGCTAGAGGCCAAAATCTACAGGTAGGCACTTCGCAAAAAACACCTCTGTTTTCTTCCAAAAATGTTGATGTGTCCACATTGCGCTTTGGGGCGTTTCCTGTCGCGGGCGCTAGGCCTACCCACACAAGTGAGGTATCATTTTTATCGGGAGACTTGGGGGAACGCTGGGTGGAAGGAAATTTGTGGCTCCTCTCAGATTCCCGAACTTTCTGCCACAGAAATGTGAGGAACATGTGTTTTTTTGGCCAAATTTTGAGGTTTGCAAAGGATTCTGGGTAACAGAACCTGGTCCGAGCCCCGCAAGTCACCCCATCTTGGATTCCCGTAGGTCTCTAGCTTTCAGAAATGCACAAGTTTGGTAGGTTTCCCTAGGTGCAAGCTGAGCTAGAGGCCAAAATCTACAGGTAGGCATTTCGCAAAAAACACCTCTTTTTTCTTCCAAAAATTTGGATGTGTCCATGTTGTGCTTTGGGGCGTTTCCTTTCGCGGGCGCTAGGCCTACCCACACAAGTGAGGTATCATTTTTATCAGGAGACTTGGGGGAACGCTGTGTGGAAGGAAATTTGTGGCTCCTCTCAG
The DNA here is from genome assembly GCF_031143425.1 of Pleurodeles waltl. Taxonomy (NCBI): domain Eukaryota; kingdom Metazoa; phylum Chordata; class Amphibia; order Caudata; family Salamandridae; genus Pleurodeles; species Pleurodeles waltl. Next base: position 625,280,439 of record NC_090443.1, on the reverse strand, counting down.
ATTCCAGAACTTTCTGCCACAGAAATGTGAGGAACATGTGTTTTTTTAGCCAAATTATGAGGTTTGCAAAGGATTCTGGGTAACAGAACCTGGTCCGAGTCCCCATGTCACCCCATCTTGGATTCCCCTAGGTCTCTAGCTTTCAGAAATGCACAAGTTTGGTAGGTTTCCCTAGGTGCCAGCTGAGCTAGAGGCCAAAATCTACAGGTAGGCATTTCGCAAAAAACACCTCTGTTTTCTTCCAAAAATTTGGATGTGTCCATGTTGCGCTTTGGGGCGTTTCCTTTCGCGGGCGCTAGGCCTACCCACACAAGTGAGGTATCATTTTTATCAGGAGACTTGGGGGAACGCTGGGTGGAAGGAAATTTGTGGCTCCTCTCAGATTCCAGAACTTTCTGCCACAGAAATGTGAGGAACATGTGTTTTTTTAGCCAAATTTGGAGGTTTGCAAAGGATTCTGGGTAACAGAACCTGGTCCGAGTCCCGCATGTCACCCCATCTTGGATTCCCCTAGGTCTCTAGCTTTCAGAAATGCACAAGTTTGGTAGGTTTCCCTAGGTGCCAGCTGAGCTAGAGGCCAAAATCTACAGGTAGGCATTTCGCAAAAACACCTTTGTTTTCTTCCAAAAATTTGGATGTGTCCACCTTGCGCTTTGGGGCGTTTCCTGTCGCGGGCGCTAGGCCTACCCACACAAGTGAGGTATCATTTTTATCGGGAGACTTGGGGGAACGCTGGGTGGAAGGAAATTTGTGGCTCCTCTCAGATTCCAGAACTTTCTACCACAGAAATGTGAGGAACATGTGTTTTTTTTGCCAAATTTTGAGGTTTGCAAAGGATTCTGGGTAACAGAACCTGGTCCGAGCCCCGTAAGTCACCCCATCTTAGATTCCCCTAGATCTCTAGTTTTCAGAAATGCACAGGTTTGGTAGGTTTCCCTAGGTGCCGGCTGAGCTAGAGGCCAAAATCTACAGGTAGGCACTTCGCAAAAAACACCTCTGTTTTCTTCCCAAAATTTGGATGTGTCCACATTGCGCTTTGGGACGTTTCCTGTTGCGAGCGCTAGGCCTACCCACACAAGTGAGGTATCATTTTTATCGGGAGACTTGGGGGAACGCTGAGTGGAAGGAAATTTGTGGCTCCTCTCAGATTCCAGAACTTTCTGCCACAGAAATGTGAGGAACATGTGTTTTTGTAGCCAAATTTTGAGGTTTGCAAAGGATTCTGGGTAACAGAACCTTGTCCGAGCCCCGCAAGTCACCCCTCCTTGGATTCCCCTAGGTCTCTAGTTTTCACAAATGCACAGGTTTGGTAGGTTTCCCTAGGTGCCGGCTGAGCTAGAGGCCAAAATCTACAGGTAGGCACTTCGCAAAAAACACCTCTGTTTTCTTCCCAAAATTTGGATGTGTCCACATTGCGCTTTGGGACGTTTCCTGTTGCGAGCGCTAGGCCTACCCACACAAGTGAGGTATCATTTTTATCGGGAGACTTGGGAGAACACTGGGTGGAAGGAAATTTGTGGCTCCTCTCAGATTCCAGAACTTTCTGCCACAGAAATGTGAGGAACATGTGTTTTTTTAGCCAAATTTTGAGCTTTGCAAATGATTCTGGGTAACAGAACCTGGTCCGAGCCCCGCAAGTCACCCCATCTTGGATTCCCCTAGGTCTCTAGCTTTCAGAAATGCACAAGTTTGGTAGGTTTCCCTAGGTGCCAGCTGAGCTAGAGGCCAAAATCTACAGGTAGGCATTTCGCAAAAAACACCTCTGTTTTCTTCCAAAAATTTGGATGTGTCCATGTTGCGCTTTGGGGCTTTTCCTGTCGCGGGCACTAGGCCTACCCACACAAGTGAGGTATCATTTTTATCGGGAGACTTGGGGGAACGCTGGGTGGAAGGAAATTTGTGGCTCCTCTCAGATTCCATAACTTTCTGCCACAGAAATGTGAGGAACATGTGTTTTTTTAGCCACATTTTGAGGTTTGCAAAGGATTCTGGGTAACAGAACCTGGTCCGAGCCCCGCAAGTCACCCCATCTTGGATTCCCCTAGATCTCTAGTTTTCAGAAATGCACAGGTTTGGTAGGTTTCCCTAGGTGCCGGCTGAGCTAGAGGCCAAAATCTACAGGTAGGCACTTCGCAAAAAACACCTCTGTTTTCTTCCCAAAATTTGGATGTGTCCACGTTGCGCTTTGGGGCTTTTCCTGTTGCGAGCGCTAGGCCTACCCACACAAGTGAGGTATCATTTTTATCGGGAGACTTGGGGAAACACTGGGTGGAAGGAAATTTGTGGCTCCTCTCAGATTCCAGAACTTTCTGCCACAGAAATGTGAGGAACATGTGTTTTTTTAGCCAAATTTTGAGGTTTGCAAAGGATTCTGGGTAACAGAACCTGGTCCGAGCCCCGCAAGTCACCCCATCTTGGATTCCCCTAGGTCTCTAGCTTTCAGAAATGCACAAGTTTGGTAGGTTTCCCTAGGTGCCAGCTGAGCTAGAGGCCAAAATCTACAGGTAGGCATTTCGCAAAAAACACCTCTGTTTTCTTCCAAAAATGTGGATGTGTCCACGTTGCGCTTTGGGGCGTTTCCTGTCGCGGACGCTAGGCCTACCCACACAAGTGAGGTATCATTTTTATCGGGAGACTTGGGGGAACGCTGGGTGGGAGGAAATTTGTGGCTCCTCTCAGATTCCAGAACTTTCTGCCACAGAAATGTGAGGAACATGTGTTTTTTTAGCCAAATTTTGAGCTTTGCAAAGGATTCTGGGTAACAGAACCTGGTCCGAGCCCCGCAAGTCACCCCATCTTGGATTCCCCTAGGTCTCTAGCTTTCAGAAATGCACAAGTTTGGTAGGTTTCCCTAGGTGCCAGCTGAGCTAGAGGCCAAAATCTACAGGTAGGCATTTCGCAAAAAACACCTCTGTTTTCTTCCAAAAATTTGGATGTGTCCATGTTGCGCTTTGGGGCTTTTCCTGTCGCGGGCACTAGGCCTACCCACACAAGTGAGGTATCATTTTTATCGGGAGACTTGGGGGAACGCTGGGTGGAAGGAAATTTGTGGCTCCTCTCAGATTCCATAACTTTCTGCCACAGAAATGTGAGGAACATGTGTTTTTTTAGCCACATTTTGAGGTTTGCAAAGGATTCTGGGTAACAGAACCTGGTCCGAGCCCCGCAAGTCACCCCATCTTGGATTCCCCTAGATCTCTAGTTTTCAGAAATGCACAGGTTTGGTAGGTTTCCCTAGGTGCCGGCTGAGCTAGAGGCCAAAATCTACAGGTAGGCACTTCGCAAAAAACACCTCTGTTTTCTTCCCAAAATTTGGATGTGTCCACGTTGCGCTTTGGGGCTTTTCCTGTTGCGAGCGCTAGGCCTACCCACACAAGTGAGGTATCATTTTTATCGGGAGACTTGGGGAAACACTGGGTGGAAGGAAATTTGTGGCTCCTCTCAGATTCCAGAACTTTCTGCCACAGAAATGTGAGGAACATGTGTTTTTTTAGCCAAATTTTGAGGTTTGCAAAGGATTCTGGGTAACAGAACCTGGTCCGAGCCCCGCAAGTCACCCCATCTTGGATTCCCCTAGGTCTCTAGCTTTCAGAAATGCACAAGTTTGGTAGGTTTCCCTAGGTGCCAGCTGAGCTAGAGGCCAAAATCTACAGGTAGGCATTTCGCAAAAAACACCTCTGTTTTCTTCCAAAAATGTGGATGTGTCCACGTTGCGCTTTGGGGCGTTTCCTGTCGCGGACGCTAGGCCTACCCACACAAGTGAGGTATCATTTTTATCGGGAGACTTGGGGGAACGCTGGGTGGGAGGAAATTTGTGGCTCCTCTCAGATTCCAGAACTTTCTGCCACAGAAATGTGAGGAACATGTGTTTTTTTAGCCAAATTTTGAGGTTTGCAAAGGATTCTGGGTAACAGAACCTGATTCGAGCCCCGCAAGTCACCCCATCTTGGATTCCCCTAGATCTCTAGTTTTCAGAAATGCACAGGTTTGGTAGGTTTCCCTAGGTGCCGGCTGAGCTAGAGGCCAAAATCTACAGGTAGGCACTTCGCAAAAAACACCTCTGTTTTCTTCCCAAAATTTGGATGTGTCCACGTTGCGCTTTGGGGCGTTTCCTGTTGCGAGCGCTAGGCCTACCCACACAAGTGAGGTATCATTTTTATCGGGAGACTTGGGGGAACGCTGGGTGGAAGGAAATTTGTGGCTCCTCTCAGATTCCAGAACTTTCTGCCACAGAAATGTGAGGAACATATGTTTTTGTAGCCAAATTTTGAGGTTTGCAAAGGATTCTGGGTAATCCTGGGTAATCCTGGGTGATTTTTGTGCACTCCCTGTTCTTTTGTGCATCAGCATCATCAGGCGGAGGTACAGTGGCACCGGAGCAAGAGGAAGCTGCATCCCACATGGCCATTGAGGGCCACACCACGGACTCTGAATACACCAGTGGGACGGAGGGCGAGGGGAGCTTCACGGCGGGGACAGGATCACAACCAGCGACACGGACTCATCCTCTGATGGGAGCTCCCTTGTCGTGGCGGCACAATCTGTGCCCCCCACTTCTACAGGTACAGCCGCCACCCCCTACCAGCACCGCCCTCCCAGCAGCCCCTCAGCCTTCGCCCCGTGCCTGCTCACCCAGGAGGGTGGGCATCACCTTCTCCCCAGGCACCTCAGCCCCTGCCCCTGTCACCTCTGCTGCCCTCAGTGAGGAGGCCATTGACCTCCTCAGGTCACTCACTGTTGGGCAGTCTACCATTGTGAACGCCATCCAGGGTGTAGAAAGGGAGTTGCAACACAGTAATGCATTCCTGGAGGGCATTCATTCTGGTCAGGCTGCCCTTCATCGAACCGTGCAATCTCTGGCCTCAGCACAGATGGCAGCCATTGTCCCTGTCTCTAGCCTCCCCCCTCCAACTTCCTCCACCCAGACCCAATCCCCTGTACCCCAGCCTATCCCAAGCACACCATCAGACCAGCCTGCACACATGTCAACACACAAGGGAAGCTCAGGCAAACATAAGCACCACACATCCCACAGGCACTCACGCAAGCATCACACACATACAGACACAGCAACATCCACTGCCTCTACTGTGTCCCCCTCCTCGTCGTCTCCCTCCTCCCTCCCAGTGTTGTCTACACTCTCACCTGCATGCACTACCACTACAACCACTAGGTCCCGCACCGGCACACCCACCACCACACCCCACTCACCTGCACTCACCACCCCCACTACCATTTACATGTCCCCTGTGTCCTCTCCCAGTGTGTCTGTGATGCCCCCTCCCAAAGTACACAAACGCGGGCACACACCCACCCAACATCCATCCTCCTCACGACAGCCTCCAGCGCATGCACCTGCACCCAAATCAACAAAAGTTACACCTCCTACAACCACCTCCTCTTCCTCCACTCCCAGACCCCCTCCAGCTACCCATCCCACTGTTCGTAAGTAACTTTTCCTGAGCAACCTTGACCTCTTTCCCACCCCCCCTCCAATTCATAGGTCCCGTACTAGCACCTCAGCCAAAAAATCTCCGGTACCAGTGGTACCTGTTAGAGGTATGTGGAGTGCACCGGGCACCAGGGCAGCCAGTGTGACACGGAGCCACAGCACAGCCAGTCCCCCCCCCCCTGTGAAGCACCAGAAGTTGGACAGTGCCGACGGGATAGGGGGAAGACTCCAGCCGGCAAAGCCGCTCACAAGGTTCACGGGGGGACTGTCCACTCAGCTGTGACTCCTCCCAAGGTGGGGAAGGGGCAGAAGAAAGCGCCAAAGTCTGGGAAGAGCAGCACGGTGGAGAAGCCCGCCATCATCCCCGCTGTCCAGGAGGCCACCGCCAGCCCCATCGTCACTGGCCAGGAGGCCACCGCCAGAGTCAGTGCCCAGGAGGGCAGTGCCATCGTCACTTGCCAGGAGGCCACAGCCAGAGTCTGTGCCCAGGAGGGCAGTCCCATCATCACTGGCCATGAGGCCACCGCCAGAGTCAGTGCCCAGGAGGGCAGTGCCATCGTCACTGGCCAGGAGGCCACAGCCAGAGTCTGTGCCCAGGAGGGCAGTCCCATCGTCACTGGCCAGGAGGCCACCGCCAGAGTCAGAGCCCAGGAGGGCAGTCCCATCGGGCAATGAGGGACCGCCATGGCAAACACCGCTGCACAGGTCAGAGACAGCAAAGTCAAGCACCGCTGAACAGGGAAAAGACTGCCATGGCATGCACTGCTGAACAGGTCAGAGACAGCAAAGTCAAGCACCGCTGAACAGGGCAAAGATCGCCATGGCGAGCACCGCTGAACAGGTCAGAGACTGCAAAGTCAAGCACCGCTGAACAGGGCAAGCACCGCTGAACAGGGCAAAGACCGCCATGGCAAGCACTGCTGAACATGGCAAGCACCGCCAACTCAAGCACCGCTAGCCCATGTGCGGCAGGGGCAGTGACGGAACTGGGCACCAGTCCCCCTCCAGAACCAGTGGAGAACAGCATCCACTCCGTCTGTCCTTAACAGGATGAAGCACTCTGGGCACCAGTCCCCCTCCAGAACCAGTGGAGAACAGCATCCACTCCGTCTGTCCTTAACAGGATGAAGCACCCACCCACTGTAGAGACTTGAGAGACTGTGGCTTTGCACTCCCCAGGATTGAACAGTGGGCAACCCACCCACTGTAGAGACTTGAGAGACTGTGGCTTTGCACTCCCCAGGATTGAACAGTGGGCAATGCACCCACTGTAGAGACTTGAGAGACTGTGGCTTTGCACTCCCCAGGATGCATCAATGGGCATGGAGCCCCCTCGTGGATCTGGCGTGGTGCTGTCATCCGGCTGAGGTGCCCCCCTTCCCTTCCCCCTGAGGTGCCTGTTGTATTTCTATCTGATGCCCCAGCAGTGTTCTCTCCGTTTTGCTCAGGTATCGTGTGTGGGCCCCGCCCATGCATTTTGGGCCGAGTGGTCCACGGACATTGAATGGTGCATTACCTGCACAACTAATAGTGATGTATATTTTGTTGAATGTATATATATATCTGTATATATTTGGTTACTGTATTTTGATATATTACAATGGTTGAACTCATTTCCGTTTGTCTTTCCATTCTTCCGGGGGGGTTGGGGGTTGTTACTGTAATGTTTGGATATGCATTGGTGTGTGCGTTGTAGTGGGTGAGGGTCGGGGTGGGGGTGGGGTTGTTGCGTGTGTGTGTCCGTGACTTTTGCCTCCCCCTTCCCCTATGTCGTAGGTGCAGTACTCACCGTTGTCTTCGGCGCCGGCGTTGATGATGATCGTACAGGAGCAGGAAGACTATCGCAGGGAGTATTTGGAGTTCCGGCTCCATGGTGTTGTCGTTCCTTGTGGAGTGTGTAGAGGTGAGCGTTTTCCCATTGAAATGGCTGTTTCCGCCGTGTTTTTATCCACGTGAATCCGCCCCGGAAAAGGTGGCGGATTGGTAGGTTGTGATACTGTGGGCGGTACTTTGTCTCCTGCCTGTCTGTTGGCGGTGACCGCCGCGCTTTGTCTGTACTGCCGTCGCGGTCGGAGTGTTAAAGTGGCTCTCTTTGTTGGCAGTTTCCGCCACGGTCATAATTCCCTTTTTTTTTCCACCGGCCTGTTTGCGGTCTTACCGCCGCTTTAACACCGTCCGCCAGGGTTGTAATGATCCCCTTAGCTGCTTTTTTAAAGATTTTCTTCACAGGGACGAACCTGCAAGTCAGACCAGATCGCGGATGAGGCAAGCCGGCTAGAGTTGCCACGGCGGGTCGGTCCCTCAATGCAGCTTTTTTTCAAAAGTTCTCCAAACATCTCTAAACTTCTGGATCTTCTTCCAGATGTTCCTTTAAGGTTCTTTTGGTGTCCACAGCTCACCCCAAGGTTCCAGAAGCTCTGAGATGATCCTTGGGGGTGTGTACTACAACTCCCAGAATGCACCTGGTGCAAACTCCTTTTTGACCACTGGACAGTGGTCAGCTGGTTGGTTTCTTCAGGAGTTGGTGCAGGGGACTCTGGTTAGCAATTTGCCACCTGTAGCAAACAGGGAGTCCCTCCTTGAACCAGTTGAAGCCAGGCAAAGTCCTTCTGTGGTGAAGCCCAAGTGTGCAGTTGGTGCAGTCCTTCAGAGTGCAGGGTCCAGGTGCAGGCCAGGGGTCCAGCATGGCAATCCTTCTTCTTCTGTAGTTCTTCCTGGTAGGGATCTGGTAGGGAACTGAGGTGTGGGTGCAAGTCTGCCAGTTTTATCCCTGCTCCTGGGTGAAAAACAGGGGGGTCCTTGTCCTCCAATCAGGGGCAGGGTCCTTCCCCCTGTGATGACCACTTCCTGGGAAGTGTGGCAAAAATCAATACCAGGGAGCAACATTCCTCAAAACTCCATCATGGCTGAAAGTGGTTTTTGGAGGTTACGTCTGGCTGAGCCCACCCACTGTTGTGGCTAAAAATCCTAAACACACCCCTCCCCTGCCCTCTCCTAATCTAATCAAGGGGGCACCTAACTGTCTGGGTTTGCAGGATGTGGGGGTGTTGCTGGGTTGCTCCAAATGTCCTTCTCTGCCTTTGAAGACTAGTTTGGCAGCCCTCCCCCTTCCTGCCTCACCATCTGCTGAGGGGAGATCTCTCCCCACAGGCACATCTCTTTGTGTGAAGCCAGGCCACTTCACACCTCATCAAGGCAGCCTGGCCAGGCTGCCAGAAAGGCTGGCCAATCAGAGCACAGCAGCAAAAACACTGCAGGTCTGAAATTGGCAACTTTTCATGTAAAGTTTAAAAATCTTTACCTGAACAAGTTATATTAAATACAACAACTGGAAGTTGTGGGATTTATTATAACAATTAATTTGATACCAAACTCTTGGTGTCTATTACTTAAGGGGACTTTTAAAATCAAAATAAAGTCTCCCCATTCTAGCCTATGGAGGCCATTCACTACAATGAGGGAAAACTAATTTGGCTGTTTTTACCTCGCCAGGGCTTATAAAACTATTTTTATAAGGTCCCTGGTTATAGTTACATGGCACAAAGCCCTAGGGGCACATAGGGCACACCATAGGGGTGACTTATATGTAAAATAGGGTAGTTTAAGACTTTGGAACTTCTTTTAATTCCAAAGATGAATTTGCATATAACTTTAATTTAAAAGCAGCCAGCAAGGCAGGCCTGCCTTTAAAATGACACTGGGCACCTCATCAGTCCACTTATGGGGGCACTACCTATGCTGGGGTCTCTAAACCTCCATGTGCTACCATATACTAGGGACTTATAGGTAGGTTGACTGAGCCAATTATAATTAGCCTAATTTGCATACTGATTTTATACAGAGCACAGGCCCTGGGACTGGTTAGCAGTTTCCAGGGCACCATTAGAGTCAGGAAAACACCAGTAAAAACTGGAAAATGGGGGCAAAATGTTATGGGGCCTCTGCACTCAGCCCTGTTCTCTCACACCACTGTTCACAGAATTCCAGTCCATTTGGTATAGATGCACATTCTCAGAATTTACTTGCACCAACTTACCAAAGTCAAGTCTGCTATCTCACTTGCATCATTGGTGCGCTGCTTGCCATAGGTACTGAGAAGGGGGGCTAGATTCACTACTCCCATTTGTTCGGTATCATCCAACCTGACCCAAGCATGACATGGGCCATGTTTCGGACAGGTGTTCCTCATGTAATAGAGAAATTGCAGGAAACCCCTTTATTTGTATGCAGCCATGTATCCTCCCAAAACAGTACTTGCCTTCTGAGGAGGAATCTAGTGGCAACCTGCAGCAGAACACAGGACACCACAAACAGCATCAGACACTTTCTGTTCAACTGACACCTCCAGAAATCGTTTTGGGTTTTGGATTTCTGTCAACATCAAAGTTGATGACATACAACAAAGCTGGAAAGAAAATAAGTCAACTCACAACAATATCTACAGACAATGACTCCCCTTGTTGCTGCTGTAGGACCCTCAACTGCCCATCAAGCTCTGGGTAAGCCACTGTCAGGACACAGGCCATTAGGGGGGTTCAGGGTGCCATGCAGTCACCTGGATCGTTGGGAGACCTGTCCTACTTGACCCCTTGGCTAACTTCCTTGTTGAGTGGCGCAGGTCCTCCCACCTCTTCCTACAGTGCAGGCTGAGCCGCTTGTGGACTCCCAGGGTCAGCACATTTTTGGCAATGGCCTTCCAAATATCCCACTTCTGATGGGAGCTGACCTGTATGGATGACAGAAAAGATGCACAAAAGGCTTTAGACTGAATCTGTTTGGCAGTACTGCTGTGACATAGGAATTTGACTATTCACACATGCATTTACCAAACAATAACTACATTTGTGCTAAAAACATGTAGAGAGTGCTAGGAAATACTGATTTCCAGTGCTCGAATGAACACACTCAAAAGTTTCAGACTCCTCATGTAACCAAATCATGCCTGCCACTTCATCTAGGCAAGAGCTGTAAAACCTGCCCCGTTGAGAGCCACCCTGCTCATTCACAATCATTGTGAGCAACTAAATGCTTATGGAACTGTACAGTCATTGCACATGACTCCACTCACCGCTACACTGAATTCCTGCCTAAACACCCATAAGACAGAACCCATGATCTGCATCACATTAGTGAGTAAGGGCAGTACAAGAGGGCAGCTCTGTGTCAATGAGAGCAGGGATGTGGGTGATGCATGGAAAAGTATAAGTGGTAATCAGATATCCTGGGATGGATGAGTGTGAGCCAATGTCACCTGAACTTGCTGCACAGGACATAGACCTGTTTAAACCATACAAAGCAGCCTAATACACATTATGGGCTGGAATCCCAGTTGACATGACAGAATCAGCCAACTCCAGATCCACAACGTTTTCCCCTCAAAATCAATATACTTTTAACAGTGGCTATATGTTGTCATTCACACTACCGGTACACTGTATACTGGCCACTGGTAATCAGTGACCTGCAGTTTATGTGAAAAAATAGGAATTGTGTGTTACATGAATACACATTACAGCTACTACTGTCAGGTGACATTATGGGGCATATTTATACTCCGTTTGCGCCGAATTTGCATCCTTTTTTTCGATGCAAATTAGACGCAAAACTAACTCCATATTTATACTTTGGCGTTAGATGCGTCTAGCGCCAAAGTTCATGGAGTTAGCGTCATGTTTTGGCGTGAACACCTTCCTTGCGTTAATGAGATGCAAGGTAGGCGTTCCCGTCTTAAAAAATGACTCCAAGGCATGTGCGTGGTATTTATACTCCCGGGCAAAAATCACGCCCGGGAGTGGGCGGGGCAAAAAACCCCACATTTGCGCCTCTTTTTAACGCCTGGGTCAGGGCATGCGTTAAGGGACCTGTGGGCTCAGAATGAGCCCAGAGGTGCCCTCCCCTGCCCCCAGGGACACCCTCTGCCACCCTTGCCCACCCCAGGAGGACACCCAAGGATGGAGGGACCCATCCCAGGGAAGAAAAGGTAAGTTGTGGTAAGTCTGGGCGCCCAAAAAAAATGGCGCAAATCAGGTTAAGACGATTTTTTTGCCTCAGCCTGACTTGCCCCATTTTGGGACGCCAAAACGCCATTTTTCCCTACGCCGGCACTGCCTGGTGTACGTTGTTTTTTTTCACGCACACCTGGCAGCGCCGGTCGGCTAACGCAATTCAATAAATACGGCGCCCGCATGGCGCTTCAGAATGGCGTTAGCCGGCGCAAATTTTTTGGGCGCAAAACTGCGTTAGCGCAGTTTTGCGTCAAAAAGTATAAATATGGCCCTATATTTCTATGCACAGACCTTTCAAACAGTGGCAAAACACAATTTGTCCCAGCTACATCATTCAGTTGACTCCAGTCACAATCCTTTCCCCAAAAACTAATCAGTCTGTGGGTTAAAAAGAAAGTTGTTACTCAGTCAGACATTCCCCAATCTGACATGTACCTGTTCGTCTGGGCTCCCATAGACCTGGCTGTACAGGGACATAACCTCCCTGGCTAGGAACTCCAGCTTTTCTGTGCTGAAAGCAAGGGCCCTATCTCCTGCTTTGCTTGGCTTCCTGGCTCCCAGCGGTGAGAAACAGCAGCAAAACATGAGGAGGTCTGGTTGGCAGTAGTGTCAGGAGGCAAGTGGGATTTTTCATACATGCCACTTATAAGTATATGGTGGACGCGATCTTTGATGGAGACTGACACAGCAGTTGGCTTCTATGCATAACCGTCACACATGTTGGCTTATGGATAGGACAGTTGTGGTGTGTTCAACCTACCACGCAGTGACCTTCCACCAACAGCTGTCGGTTAGCAAATATCCTGAAGGCAAGGCCAGGTATCTGCCATTTTAGGTGGTCAAGCTGTGCATTTAAAATTAGTAAGTGCTTCACCAGCTGGCTAAATGGAGGCTGGTGTTCATTCCTGTGTCAGATACGGACAACACCTCCTTTTGACAATATATGACACAATAAAAGTAAATTGTGACAGTGTGTGACATCGATAGTGCTGCGGGGTAAGTACTAACTCTGTTGATGGTAGTTTGAAAAATGAATAAATAAAAAAATAAGATGTACAAATAATACATTGGGATGTATTATTTGCACATAATTACCTAACACAGTAAATTAGGTCATAAAGGTTAAAATCTAGTTTCCTGGAAGTTGAGAACATCATGGCCACATATTTAATATTGTAAGATTCATTATGTAGCTACTACCTAACATGTGTGTTTAGGTTGAATAGGCAAACTATCCAGGATTTGTGTCAGGATCTATGTGAGCCTGATCTGCCTCACAATAGGAATCCTACAGCGATTACACCAATAGTAAAAATCATGGCAGTTCTACATTTTCTAACCACATTATCTTTCCAGTTCACTGTGGCAGTGACTGGAGGCATGTCACAACCAATATTCAGTGGTGTCCTACCAGGACTCCTCTCTGCATTGCTGAAACAGATCAACAACGACATCCAGTTTCCACTATAACATGATTTTGTCACTGTGACAGGAGAATTTATGCATTACGGGGGCCTGCCACATGTAGTTGGAGCTGTAGATGAAACACATATTGCCTTGGTGCCACCACAGGCAAGGAATAGGTCTACCATTCCATCAATGTGCAAGCTGTCTGCTTAGCTGAGCTGTACATCTCAAGTGGGTATGCCCACTTCCCTGGGTCAACACATGAATCCTTTGTACTACGCCACGGCACTATACTCCTTTCTTAGACCTGGCATCCTTGGTGTGGTCTTCTTTGTCTTTTTGCTTCTGCTTCCTATATTTTGACTGTGTGCTGGACTTTGTTTTTGCTGGATTTGGTACTCTATGCACTTTACCAATGCTGACCAGTGCTAAAGTGCAAGTGTCCCATGTGTGAATTGTGTGGGTAATTGTCTTTTCCATGATTGGCATGCTTGATTTACTAGTACGTCCCTAGTAAAGTCCACTAGAGCTGCCCAGGGCCTTTAGATCAAACGCTACTAATGGGCCTGTAGCACTAGGTGTGCCACCTACATAAGTAGCCCTGTAAACATGGCTTAGACCTGCCACTGCAGTGTCTGTCTGTGCAGTTTTAAACTGCCAATTCGACCTGGCAAGTGTACAGACTTGCAAAGTCAGAACCTCCCACTTTTTGTACATTTAAGGCACCCCTAAGGTAGACCCTATGTAGCCCCATGGGCAGGGTGCAGTGTATGTTAAAGGTAGGACATGTACTGATATGTTTTACATGTCCTGACAGTGAAATACTGCCAACATTGTTTTTCACTATTGCAAGGCCTATCTCTCTCATAGGTTAACATGGGGGCTGCCTTTAAATATCTTTTAAGTGGGGGCTGCCTTTAAATATCTTTTAAGTGCAGGTTCCCTTTGAGAGGAGACACAGACAAGGAGTTTGCTGTCTCTGTACTCACAATTTAAAAAAGCATCTTTTGGTAAAGTTTTTTTTTTTTTTTTTTTTTTTTAAAGCCACTTTTAAAAAGTGGGCATTTTCTTGCTTAAACCATTCTGTGACTCTGCCTGCTTGTGTATCTGCTTGTGTATTCCCTGTCTGGGTCAGACTGACAGATGGAGTGTTTTTGAATCTCCACTAGACAGTGACAGGGGGCTGGGGTGCAGCCTGCATATCCTGATGGGTCATCTGGGTTAGAATGGAGTGAGCAGCTGCCACTTACACCTGAATGGGCTGTGCTTGCCCTCACACAATGCAGTCTTCAACACTTTGGTGTGTGTCTTGGGCCAGGCCTGGGCAAGGCAAGATCGTGCGAACAACAGAGACTTTCTTTTTAAGTTTGCCTACTTAGAGGCAGAAGAAGTGGACCCAAAAGCCCAGATTTTTAGATTACTTCTTGAACAAAGAGGAACATCTGCAGAGAAGAAGAGCTGGAGGAAAAGTGCTGGCCCTTTACCTGTGATTGTGTTGGCCTGCAGTTGCTGCTTCTGCCTGAAAGAGGACAAAGACTGCACTTTGTGGTATATTCTTGATGGTGAAGTGTCTCCAAGGGCCTAGACTGAGCTTGTCTCCTGTTTTGAACTCTCAGGGCGATCAAAGTCTTCCTCTGCCAGCACCTAGACGCTCTGTTGGACTCTCTGCTGAGACTTCTACCCTGCCAAGTCATACCCTATCCAGTCCCTGGGCCATTGAAAGGAGAAGCTGTTGGAACCAAGACTGAAAGCCACGCAAAGGAACCGTGCAGGGAAAGGTTTTATGCATCACCTGCAAAGCAGCTGTAAAAACAATGGGCCACCTGTATCGTGGCTGAAATTGTCGCACCATCTTCATTGCCTCCAGGAAATCGATGCATCATCTTCATCATGGCTAGAGAAATGCTGCAACACCCTTTTGCAGCTGTTGAAATGGATACAAACCCCATGCAGTGTGGATTCTTATCCTTGCGCAGCCTGATTACGCACGCAACACCACTGGGCATTAAAATTGACGTGAACTTCCCTGGACCCGAGATGCCCGTCCAGAAACCGACACCGCTCTCTTGAGGAGGAGAAAAACCACTCATCACCTACCTGACAGGAGAAGAAATAAAGCCCGGCCTCACTTGCGAGTAAGGAATTGATGCATTGCTGACTTTTCCAACACACGCTCACCTGTGTGGCTTTATTTTTTACGCAAATCAGGTACTTTGTGTAACATCAACGCATCCATTATTTTTTATGGAGTAGGAATCTTTAATTAAAAATTCATAACTTGTGTATGTTGGATTTTTGTCATTTTGGTCTTGTTTGATTTGGATAAATACTGGTTAAAACCAGTGTGGTGTCCATTTTGTAGAGTTTTCACTGTATTACTCTGTGTGTTGGTACAAATACTTTACACATTGGATTTGGGGTAAGCCTGACTGCTTGTGCCAAGCTGCCAAGGGGGTGAGCATGGGTTGTCTTAGGACTGTAACCCCCTTACCCTGACCACAGTGAGGGTCCCTGCTTGGACAGAGTGCAAACTGACTGCCAACCAGAGACCCCCTTTCTAACACCCTGCAAATGTAACTACTTTGGCTGAAGAAGGCTTGGCTTGTTGGTAAGTAGAAAAAGACACCGGGATCATGTTCTTTAAACCTTTTTTAAGAAGGTAACGTGGCATGATGTGATATTGATCTCTTGATATGTTTTTTTCCATGTAGGAGACAGCTTATCCTAACAGACCCTGGTTTTTACCCCACTGAGGAATCCAAGAATGCCATGCGAAGTCCGCTTCAGTGAGGCCCATGGAAAGACACGGAGGCCAGTGGAGTGGGCTTTTGGGCTCCTGAAGAGGAGATTCATATGCATGAACTACTCACCCGATAAGGTGTGCCAGATCACAGTTCCTTGCTGGTTGCTACACAACGTTGCACTGTGTCATAACATCCCAATCATTGCAGAGGATGGTGACCTTAAAGAACCACCGGTTGAGGATGTCGAAATGCCCAGAAGAATAAATTAGCGTATGTCAAGATGTCATTGACCACTTCTTCAACAAAGTGTAAGTATACCTTTGCATTTTCTAACTCCCAATGGTGGGCCAAGTTATGATATAGGAAACATATCAATCTAATTTATCAGATACTTGGTAATGGTGAGTTGATGGAAGTCCAAGGAAAATATGTTTGTTGGACAAAGTTTCCCTACAGTGTGTATTCACATAGATCATCTTTTCTTGTGCTACATATATATGTCCTCCTGAATCATCTTTGCAGTCCAAATGATAATGTTACAATATTAATTTCTCTTTATTATTCTGTTTCATTTTGGCATTTAAAAGTTGTGACAAGTGCAGTGAAATGTTGCTGTTGTAAAGTACAATGTGAAAACAACAAGTAATGGACGGAATGCTGAACATTGTCAAACATTCACCCCCAGTCATAGATCTGGGTTTAATCCATTGTTCTTTTGCTCACCATGCCACCCCAGTTTGGACCCAGCCATATCCAAATCAGTCTTGACCCTGTTCCTCATGGGAACAGTGCAGACCGAACTGCCAAGCCAAGTCCTCACTGGACCGGAAACAAGCATCCTGGGACCGGTTTCGGGGTTTCACCCCTCATCAGCCAGGCTAGCTTGAATCCAGTGGCATGGGAAGCACGGGACCCACGTCTGGGCATACCCTTCCCACTTAGGGCAGCAAAGCAAAAACAACAAGTAATGGACGGAATGCTGAACATTGTCAAACATTCACCCCCAGTCATAGATCTGGGTTTAATCCATCGTTCTTTTGCTCACCATGCCACCCCAGTTTGGACCCAGCCATATGCGAATCAGTCTTGACCCTGTTCCTCATGGGAACAGTCCAGACCGAACTGCCAAGCCAGGTCCTCACTAGACCGGAAACAAGCATCCTGGGACCGGTTTCGGGGTTTCACCCCTCATCAGCCAGGCTAGCTTGAATCCAGTGGCATGGGAAGCACGGGACCCACGTCTGGGCATACCCTTCCCACTTAGGGCGACAAAGCAAAAACAACAAGTAATGGACGGAATGCTGAACATTGTCAAACATTCACCCCCAGTCATAGATCTGGGTTTAATCCATCGTTCTTTTGCTCACCATGCCACCCCAGTTTGGACCCAGCCATATGCAAATCAGTCTTGACCCTGTTCCTCATGGGAACAGTCCAGACCGAACTGCCAAGCCAAGTCCTCACTGGACCGGAAACAAGCATCCTGGGACCGGTTTCGGGGTTTCACCCCTCATCAGCCAGGCTAGCTTGAATCCAGTGGCATGGGAAGCACGGGACCCACGTCTGGGCATACCCTTCCCACTTAGGGCGACAAAGCAAAAACAACAAGTAATGGACGGAATGCTGAACATTGTCAAACATTCACCCCCAGTCATAGATCTGCGTTTAATCCATCGTTCTTTTGCTCACCATGCCACCCCAGTTTGGACCCAGCCATATGCAAATCAGTCTTGACCCTGTTCCTCATGGGAACAGTCCAGACCGAACTGCCAAGCCAGGTCCTCACTGGACCGGAAACAAGCATCCTGGGACCGGTTTCGGGGTTTCACCCCTCATCAGCCAGGTTAGCTTGAATCCAGTGGCATGGGAAGCACGGGACCCACGTCTGGGCATACCCTTCCCACTTAGGGCGACAAAGCAAAAACAACAAGTAATGGACGGAATGCTGAACATTGTCAAACATTAACCCCCAGTCATAGATCTGGGTTTAATCCATCGTTCTTTTGCTCACCATGCCACCCCAGTTTGGACCCAGCCATATGCAAATCAGTCTTGACCCTGTTCCTCATGGGAACAGTCCAGACCGAACTGCCAAGCCAGGTCCTCACTGGACCGGAAACAAGCATCCTGGGACCGGTTTCGGGGTTTCACCCCTCATCAGCCAGGCTAGCTTGAATCCAGTGGCATGGGAAGCACGGGACCCACGTCTGGGCATACCCTTCCCACTAAGGGCGACAAAGCAAAAACAACAAGTAATGGACGGAATGCTGAACATTGTCAAACATTCACCCCCAGTCATAGATCTGGGTTTAATCCATCGTTCTTTTGCTCACCATGCCACCCCAGTTTGGACCCAGCCACATGCAAATCAGTCTTGACCCTGTTCCTCATGGGAACAGTCCTAGCTTGAATCCAGTGGCATGGGAAGCACGGGACCCACGTCTGGGCATACCCTTCCCACTTAGGGCGACAAAGCAAAAACAACAAGTAATGGACGGAATGCTGAACATTGTCAAACATTCACCCCCAGTCATAGATCTGGGTTTAATCCATCGTTCTTTTGCTCACCATGCCACCCCAGTTTGGACCCAGCCAAATGCAAATCAGTCTTGACCCTGTTCCTCATGGGAACAGTCCAGACCGAACTGCCAAGCCAGGTCCTCACTGGACCGGAAACAAGCATCCTGGGACCGGTTTCGGGGTTTCACCCCTCATCAGCCAGGCTAGCTTGAATCCAGTGGCATGGGAAGCACGGGACCCACGTCTGGGCATACCCTTCCAACTTAGGGCGACAAAGCAAAAACAACAAGTAATGGACGAAATGCTGAACATTGTCAAACATTCACCCCCAGTCATAGATTTGGGTTTAATCCATCGTTCTTTTGCTCACCATGCCACCCCAGTTTGGACCCAGCCATATGCAAATCAGTCTTGACCCTGTTCCTCATGGGAACAGTCCAGACTGAACTGCCAAGCCAGGTCTTCACTGGACCGGAAACAAGCATCCTTGGACCGGTTTCGGGGTTTCACCCCTCATCAGCCAGGCTAGCTTGAATCCAGTGGCATGGGAAGCACGGGACCCACGTCTGGGCATACCTTTCCCACTTAGGGCATCAAAGCAAAAACAACAAGTAATGGACGGAATGCTGAACATTGTCAAACATTCACCCCCAGTCATAGATCTGGGTTTTAATCCATCGTTCTTTTGCTCACCATGCCACCCCAGTTTGGACCCAGCCATATGCAAATCAGTCTTGACCCTGTTCCTCATGGGAACAGTCCAGACCGAACTGCCAAGCCAGGTCCTCACTGGACCGGAAACAAGCATCCTGGGACCGGTTTCGGGGTTTCACCCCTCATCAGCCAGGCTAGCTTGAATCCAGTGGCATGGGAAGCACGGGACCCACGTCTGGGCATACCCTTCCCACTTAGGGTGACAAAGCAAAAACAACAAGTAATGGACGGAATGCTGAACATTGTCAAACATTCACCCTCAGTCATAGATCTGGGTTTAATCCATCGTTCTTTTGCTCACCATGCCACCCCAGTTTGGACCCAGCCATATGCAAATCAGTCTTGACCCTGTTCCTCATGGGAACAGTCCAGACCGAACTGCCAAGCTAGGTCCTCACTGGACCGGAAACAAGCATCCTGGGACCGGTTTCGGGGTTTCACCCCTCATCAGCCAGGCTAGCTTGAATCCAGTGGCATGGGAAGCACGGGACCCACGTCTGGGCATACCCTTCCCACTTAGGGCGACAAAGCAAAAACAACAAGTAATGGACGGAATGCTGAACATTGTCAAACATTCATCCCCAGTCATAGATCTGGGTTTAATCCATCGTTCTTTTGCTCACCATGCCACCCCAGTTTGGACCCAGCCATATGCAAATCAGTCTTGACCCTGTTCCTCATGGGAACAGTCCAGACCGAACTGCCAAGCCAGGTCCTCACTGGACCGGAAACAAGCATCCTGGGACCGGTTTCGGGGTTTCACCCCTCATCAGCCAGGCTAGCTTGAATCCAGTGGCATGGGAAGCACGGGACCCACGTCTGGGCATACCCTTCCCACTTAGGGCGACAAAGCAAAAACAACAAGTAATGGACGGAATTCTGAACATTGTCAAACATTCATCCCCAGTCATAGATCTGGGTTTAATCCATCGTTCTTTTGCTCACCATGCCACCCCAGTTTGGACCCAGCCATATGCAAATCAGTCTTGACCCTGTTCCTCATGGGAACAGTCCAGATCGAACTGCCAAGCCAGGTCCTCACTGGACCGGAAACAAGCATCCTGGGACAGGTTTCGGGGTTTCACCCCTCATCAGCCAGGCTAGCTTGAATCCAGTGGCATGGGAAGCACGGGACCCACGTCTGGGCATACCCTTCCCACTTAGGGCGACAAAGCAAAAACAACAAGTAATGGACGGAATGCTGAACATTGTCAGATGGAGCTATGGAGCAGAATAGTCGACAGGGTCAACGCTGTGGGACAGCACCCAAGAAACAGGGATGACATCAGGAAGTGGTGGAACGGCCTACGGGGGAAGGTGCGTTCCATGGTATCCAGGCACAACATCGCGGTGCAGAAGACTGGCGGCGGACCCCCACCTCCTCCCCCAGAATTTACAACATGGGAGGAGCAGGTCTTGGCGATCCTGCATCCTGACGGCCTCGCAGGAGTAGAAGGAGGAATGGACTCTGGTAAGTCTAATCTTAACTACTTCATCCCCCCCACCCAACCAGCATGCCAACTCATACCCCCACCCTCACCCCCATCACACCTACTCCTTGCAAATGTCTCACCATCACAACCCACCCATCCCAACACCAAGCCCTGCATGCGACCACAAAGCAGGGACACCCATCACCTAAGCATGCCCACTGCACCCCCCCCCCAAACCACTGTCACAAAAGCCCCCACAAGGGAATGGCAGCACTGGGGTACACGGGCACCCACCCATTGCACGCTATGGCACACACAGAAGCAATAACCATACCTTTATACCCCTGCAGTACCCGAACGCCACGTCACCGCGCAGGAGGGTCCACAAATGTCCACTCCGCCCCCAGAAGAGGCCCACAGTCATGACAGCAGCTCTGTATCCCTGGATATAGATGACCAGCCCGGCCCATCGGGGACCTCTAGACAGTCGGTTCCCCTCAGACAGCCACAGCCCACAGCAGACCTTCCCCCCCACTGTGAACACCAGCACAGCACCCACCCAGCGGGCCCATACCTCTGTCCCCAGGACACGTCAATCAGCGGTGTGTCCACCACTACAGGGAACCCAGGTTAACCGACCACCCCAACAACAACAGGGACCTGGGGGCAGTGGTAGTGGGCACACAGTCCTGCGGACAGAGGCCCAGGAAAACAGGGGAACTGGGACGGCTGCTGTGCGACAGGGGGGTGGACAGGCCCAGGGAACCCACTCTCCACGAGGCCCTCTCCTCCATCATGGGAGCATACCACCACTCCCAGGAGACGATGTCCACAGTCCTGGCCAGGTTTCAGGAGATCCAGCTTCTGCAGGAGCAACAGTATATGGGGTTCAGGGAGGAACTAAGAAACATCTGGTCCGCCATGGGCACCATCGTAGTGGCACTGAATCAGGTAGTCACCACATTGCGGGACACTCTGGCACCACAAAGGGCCCCTGACACTAGCATGGACCAAGAACTGCCTACCACCTCCGCCGGCGCTAGTGGACAGGAGGCCCCGACACAAGACCAACAGGCCACCAGAACCCCACCTCCTGCAGAAGGAGAACCACCCCGCAAGCGGGCCCTGAGATACAGGAAGAAGACAGAGTAAGATGCCAAGACCCCCGCCACGAAAGGATACCTCCCTGATTGTCATCCCACTGTCCCACATTGACACCCTGTCCAACCTTAAACTGCCCCTGCTCCACTTTCCACAGGCATTTGGACATTGCACCTGTGATACTGATAGTCTGGACTCTGCCATGGACAATCCTCCACCATCACCACTCACCGATTTGCAACCACCCACCAATTTAGAGCACTGTAATAAACACACTTATTGCACAAAACAATCAGGAGTCTGGCTGTTATTTGGAACAAATGTATTAGATATGACCGTGCCAAAATGCTTATTTTCATTGTGATGCCAACATACCAATGTCACACAGCTGTAGTCCATGGGGAAACAAAGCACATGTCACGCAGTGGGGCCCACAGCTCTGAAATCTGAAGGGAAAGTCACAACTCAGTTACCATACACTGGGGGAAAAGGACAGACAGTAGAGAGGTAGTAGGGGTTAAGTAAATGTTATATGCCGGGGGGATTCTTACCTGTGTGTCATTGGAAATACTGCAGTATTACTGTGTTCCTGTTGTCTATGTCGTCCTCTTCGCCTTCCTCCTCTTCACTCTCCACAGGCTCCACAGCTGCTACAACACCACCATCTGGACCATCCTCCTGCAGAAAAGGCACCTGGCGTCTCAAAGCCAGTTTGTGAAGCATACAGCAGGCCACAATGATCTGGCACACCTTCTTTGGTGAGTACATTAGGGATCCACCTGTCATATGGAGGCACCTAAACCTGGCCTTTAGGAGGCCGAAGGTCCGCTCTATCACCCTCCTAGTATGTCCATGGGCCTCATTGTACCGTTCCTCTGCCCTTGTCCGGGGATTCCTCACTGGAGTCAGTAGTCATGACATGTTGGGGTAACCAGAGTCACCAATTAGCCACACACAGTGCCTCTGGAGTTGATCCATCACGTAAGGGATGCTGCTATTCCGCATGATGTACGCATCATGCACTGAGCCAGAGAACTTGGCATTAACATTGGAGATGTACTGGTCAGCCAAACAAACCATCTGGACATTCATGGAATGATAACTCTTCCTGTTCCTGTACACCTGTTCACTCCTGCTGGGGGGGACCAAAGCAACATGGGTCCCATCAATGGCACCAATGATGTTGGGAATATGTCCAAGGGCATAGAAATCACCTTTCACTGTAGCCAAATCCCCCACCTCAGGGAAGACGATGTAGCTCCACATGTGTTTGAGCAGGGCAGACAACACTCTGGACAACACCTTGCAAAACATGGGCTGGGACATCCCTGATGCAATGGCCACAGTTGTTTGAAATGACCCACTTGCTAAGAAATGAAGTACTGACAGAACCTGCACTAGAGGGGGGATCCCTGTGGGTTGGCGGATAGGTGACATCAGGTCTGGCTCCAGCTGGGCACACAGTTCCTGTATAGTGGCTCGGTCAAGCCTGTATGTCAGTATGACATGTCTTTCCTCCATTGTCGACAGGTCCACCAGCGGTCTGTACACATGAAGATTCCTCCATCTCCTTGCATGTCCCAGTGGACGGTGCCTATGAAGGACAACAGGGAGCACAGAGTCAATCAAACAACAGGTACGTTCCCACAGCTTGCACATAACACGAATCCCTATGCATTGTATGGCTTGTATGAGTGTTGATGCAAGGCCTAGGTATGTGTGTCGTAGTACAAAATCAGCAATGTGGGCCCTTGAAATGGCGGCTGCCTGACCTGTGAAGTGCGACAATGGGATGTGAGGTCAATGCGCTGGCGTGGGACACCGTGGCGGTAGGCGATCGAAGACCGCGGCGCAAAGCAGCATTGGTTAACATTGAACCCTATGGGTTTCAGGAGCCAATGACAATGCGCGCCGGCGGTCGCGGTACGCACCGCCCCGGGCGTAACCGCCATTTTCTATCAGCTTAATCACTCGATACCTGATCTTCCACAGGAGACGACCTACACTGCAAGTGCTGCTGTGACCTCGGTCTGGAAGAGACAATGGCTCATGCGACTGGGGAAAGGGCCCCTGCCTTCACTGCGGAAGAGTTGGAGAAACTTGTGGATGGGGTCCTCCCCCAGTATGCGCTACTCTACGGTCCTCCAGACCAACAGGTAAGTACACTGGGACCATGCTTTGTGGGCTATGCCTGTGTTGAGTGGGGTAGATGAAAGATGGTGGGGAGGGGAGCGATAGAGGCATGCATCAAACGACAGATGGGAGCATGTGCCACATGGCAAGGGTGGGGATGGGGGGGCCACTCACATGGAGCATGCAGAAGGTGATGATTATACTTCTCTCCCTGTACATGTCACATAGGTCAGCGCCCACCAGAAAATTGACATTTGGCGTGCCATCGCCAAGGCCGTCCGGACCCTGGGGGTCCACAACAGACGAGGCACCCACTGCCGGAAGAGATGGGAGGACATCCGCCGCTGGAGCAGGAAGACGGCGGAGGCTCGGCTGGGGATGGCCTCCCAGTCGGACTTTGACCCCCCTGATGTCCCGGATCCTGGCGGTGGCCTACCCCGATTTGGATGGGCGTGTGAGGACATCACAGCAGACACAAGGGGGTGAGTACACTCTCACTCTGGTGACTTTGCGCGCAGTGGAGGTGTCTGGGTGGGGGAGGAGGGCTGTGGGTATCCCTAGGCCAGGGTGATTTCTGTAGGCTAGGCCCCTCCGTAAGGCATGGCCCTGTGCCCCCGCCCCCCACCTCTGTAGGGTGCCAAGTACAGGTATCCATGGCCCTGTGTCATCTATGTGTGCAGTTGTCGTCCATAGGCTTGTAGGCCATGTCCCACGGATTGCGTAGTGGACCCCAAGTGCGCGGCGTAGTGCAGGGGGCTTCTGTGTCTGTCCTCTCCGCCAACGGTGTCGCCAATGCATGCACTCAACATGTCTTTATTTCTCCCCCCACCCCTTTTTTGTGGTCTTCCTGTTCATGTGTGCATTAGCATCATCAGGCGGAGGAGAAGTGGCATCGGAGCACGAGGGAGCTGCATCCCACATGGCCCACAGCGGGGACTCGTGCTGATGTCAGTGACAGCGACTCGTCCTCTGAAGGGAGCTCCCTTGTGGTGGTGGCAACATCCGTGCCCCCCGCAACAACAGGTACAGCCGCCACCCAGCGCACCAGCACCGCCCTCCCACCAGACCCTCAGCGTTTGCCCCGTGCCCGCTCACCCAGGAAGGTGGGCATCTCCTTCGCCCCAGGCACCTCAGGTCCTGCCCCTGTCACCCCTGCTGCCCTCAGTGAGGAGGTCATTGACCTCCTGAGGACCATCATTGTTGGGCAGTCTACCCTTTTGAATGCCATCCAGGGTGTAGAAAGGGAGGTGCACCAGAGTAATGCATACCTGGAGGGCATTCATTCTGGTCAGGCTGCCATCAGCGATCGTTCAACGCTCTGGCCTCAGCACTGACGGCAGTCATTGTCCCTGTCTCTAGCCCCCCCCCTCCAACTTCCTCCACCCAGACCCAATCCCCTGTACCTCTGCCTATCCCAGACACACCATCAGACCAGCCTGCACACACCTCAACACCCAAGGGGAGCTCAGCCAAACATAAGCACCACACATCACACAAGCATTCACACAAGCAACATCCACATGCAGACATAACAACACCCACAATTTTGCAAGAACAGGTTTGTCAGGAAACTGAATATATTATTTAGAGGTCTACGAAATTTTCAGTTAGGAAGGTTACAAACGTGGGAACTGATTTATATGAAGAGAGGGTCAGAAAAGGCTGTTTCAAATACACTAAACTGGATGTATTTTGTTTGTAATTCTGTGATTTGACAGTTAAATCATTCTACACTATAGCTAAACTAAGGGTAATTATTGGAAGTCACTAATGTACATTATTTTTCACTATGAAACGTGTGTATTTCCCACTATTGAATGTTGATTAATTTTCACAATGTTAATATTCTAATATGAAATATATTGTTCAGTTCGATTTAGGTTATTTTATTCTTGAGTATAATACTTGGAGAGGTCCTGAAGAAGTCCAGGGGTACTCCCCGGATGAAACACGTGTTGAATGACTTGTGGACAAGTAAGAGAGATGGACATATGAACAAGCACGAGAGGAATTGTTTGTGAACTTTGACATGAAAATAGATGAGTGATCTCGTGGAACTTTCATAAAATTGGAACTCTTTAAATTATGATGGATTGTAACACGTCTGGAACTATGATCTAAATAGCTGGACTACCATCGAAGGATTATTTGATGTGTATAAGCTGATTTCAATGTGACATAGGATTGGGACTTTTATGTAAAATTCGAAATACTTTACTTTTCAGTCTTCACTTTGATTTGGAAAATATACTTTTGAGACACTTTATAATGGGAGTGTGAATTGTGTTTGCTTTTACGTGTGCCTTCACATTCTACGTAACTTTGGTTAATTAGTTTAACCTTTAGGGGGATTAGGGGGTGAGACCCCAGTGCAGAGCACCGTAACATAATTTTACTTTAGTTCTTAGATTGGGAGATTTGGAGCGCCTTTACACTCTACAGTATCACCCTCCTTTTAATGGTTATAACAACACCCACTGCCTCCACTGTGTCTCCCTCCTCCTCGTCTCCCTCCTCCCTCCCTGTCACGTCTCCACTCACACTTGCATGCACAACATCTTCAGCCACTACGTCCATCACCAGCACACCCACCAGAACACTCCGCACACGTGCAGTCACCACCCCACTACCATTTACACGTCCCCTGTGTCCTCTCCCAGTGTGTCTGTCACCCCCTCTTCCAAACTACACAAACGCAGGCAGCCACCCACCCAACAGCCATCCACCTCACGAGAGCCTCCAGCCCAAGCACCTGCACCCAAAGACACCAGACTTCACACTCCTACAACCACATCCTCTTCCTCCACTCCCATACCCACTACACCTAGCCGTCCCTCTCTTTCGAAATTGCTTTTCCTTGCCAACCTTAACCTCTTTCCAACAACTCCCCCGTCCATCTCATAAGACTCCAATCAGCACCTCAGCCACCACAAAACCGGGACCTATAAAGACTGTTTGCCATGGACTGTGGAGTCCCCCACCCTCAAGGGCAGGCAGTTCAGCTAGGAGCCAAGGCACGGCCAGCCCACCCCCGGAAAAGCATCCGACGATTGCCAGTGCCCGATGCGAGAGGCCAAAGACACCAGGGACCAAAATCCCTACCATGGCTCCGGCAGGAAGTGGGGTGCCACCTGGCACACCGCCAAAGGTGGGAAAGGGCCACAGGCGAACAGGGAAGGGTGGGAAGGGCAGCTCGCCCGACAAGTCCGGCAGCAGGCCAGCTGCCCAGGAGGGCCACACCAGCCCCATCCCAGGTGTGCAGGAGGACACCCACAGGCCCGGTACTGCAGCCCAGGAGGGCCCCGCAAGCCACGTCCCAGGTGTGCAGGAGGACACCCACAGGCCCGGTACTGCAGCCCAGGAGAGCCCCGCAAGCCAACAGACAGATGGGCAGGAAGGCCCCTCCAGCCACATGTCAGGTGGCGAGTGACATCATCTCAAGCACCGCTGACCTGGACACTCATCTCAAGCACCGCTGAACAGGGCACCGCCGTCTCAAGCACCGCTGAACTGGGCACCACAGTCTCAAGCACCGCTGATCGGGGCACCGCCGTCTCAAGCACCGCTGAACTGGGCCCTTCATCTCAAGCACCGCTGAACTGGGCCCTTCATCTCAAGCACCGCTGAAATGGGCCCTTCATCTCAAGCACCGCTGAACTGGGCCCTTCATCTCAAGCACCGCTGAACTGGGCACCGCCGTCTCAAGCACCGCTGAACTGGGCACCGCCGTCTCAAGCACCGCTGAACTGGGCACCGCCGTCTCAAGCACCGCTGAACTGGGCACCGCCGTCTCAAGCACTGCTGAACTGGGCACCACCGTCTCAAGCACCGCTGAACTGGGCAACGCCATCTGAAGCACCGCTGGCCCATTGGCAGAAGGGGCAGGCCCTCATCTGTGTCGGGCAGGGCTGCACAAAGCACTCTGGGCACCAGTCCCCCTCCAGAACCAGTGGAGACTGTCATCCACTTGTGAGACTGTGGCTTTGCACTCCCCAGGATGGCACAGTGGGCAAACCACCCACTGTAGAGACTTGAGAGACTGTGGCTTTGCACTCCCCAGGATGGAACAGTGGGCATGGAGGCCCCTTGTGGATCTGGCGTCGTGGACTCATCTGGCTGAGGTGCCCCCCCTTCCCTTCCCCCTGAGGTGCCTGTAGTTTTGCTATCTGATGCCCCTGCAGTGTTCTCTCCGTTGGTGTCAGGTATCCTGTGTGGGCTTTGCCCATGTGATTTGGACCCAGTGGTCCACGGACAATGCCTGCAAAAATTATCGGACTTTTAATATTTATGTATATAATAGTTTTAGATATGTGACATATTTATAAGCCAGTGATACAATATATTCGACAGTTGATGATCATTTCCTTTTGTCTTTGCATTCTTCCGGGGGGCTTGGGGGTGTAACTGTGATGTATTGCTATGCATTGATGTGTGTGTTGTAGTGGGTGAGGGTGGGGGTGGGTGTGTCGCGTATGTGTGTCCCCGTAATTTTTTCCCAACCTCCTCCCCTGTGTCGTAGGTGCAGTACTCACCATTGTCTTCTGCGCTGGCGTTCATGCTCCTGGTAGAGGAGCAGGAAGACAATATCTGGGAGGATGTTGAGTTTGGGTTCCATGCTGTCCAGATTCCTCGTGGGGTGTATGGAGGTGAGCGTTTTCCGTTCGAAATGGCTGTTTCCGCCGTGTTTTTATCGGCGGGGCTACCGCCCCGGAAAAGGTGGCGGATTGGTGGGTTGTGATAGGGTGGGCGGTACTTTGTCTCCCGCCTGTCTGTTGGCGGTGACCGCCGCGCTGTTTGTTTGTCCCGCCGTGGCGGTCGGAGTGTTGAAGTGGCGGTCTCTGTTGGCGGTTTCCGC
The DNA here is from genome assembly GCF_031143425.1 of Pleurodeles waltl. Lineage (NCBI taxonomy): Eukaryota > Metazoa > Chordata > Amphibia > Caudata > Salamandridae > Pleurodeles > Pleurodeles waltl. Next base: position 625,252,075 of record NC_090443.1, on the reverse strand, counting down.
CAGGGTCGGAATTCCATTTTTTTTACCGCCAGCCTGTTGGCGGGTTGGCCGCCGCTTTAACACCGACCGCCAGGGTTGGAATGACCCCCATAGTGTCCACCTCTGGATGGCACATACTATTGGGATATTCCATCTTTTGGAGACATCTGTTCTGAACATTTTGTTCCCTACATATGTATGACACCCATACATTGAGCTTTTGCTTTGTTTTGGCTGAATGAAACAGTAAACATATAACCCCTTGTTCATTTCCAATTTACATTTCTAACCATTGAATCAATCTATTTTGTAAAATTCATGATGAAGACAGAGATGTAAGATTGCATGCCACAATTAAAGCAACAACAGTCCTGTACTTTGTCGTCCAAATTATCTATTACAATACCACAAAGCAAAATAGAAATGTGGAAAACCATGTTGATATTGGAAACAAAAAACTCTGGCATGGTGGATGAAAATATAGTAGTAGAAGCAAAATTGTTTGTAGTCCAAAGTCCAAAATACAACTGTCCATGGAAAGGCTAAATGTGTCCCAGGAATAGTTCACACAGTGAATTTTGGACACATAGGAGGATATTAGGATCTGCGTCTCTTTGAGGTGCTGGTGGAAATCTTACCTTCCTCTCCTTGCAGGCCAGATGCCTGCCCCCTTAGAGGAAGAGGGGGGAGCAGAGGTTCAGGGACTGGAGTGGGGGTAGCAGCCCCTTATGTGGCAGGGCCTCCCTGTCTGTGTCTGACTGTGGACCTGGTGGCACAGAGGTAGAGGGAACACAGGCAGGGGCTGGTGGTATTGGGAAAGCCCTGTTCATGTGGTGGTACATGTCAAAGATCACCCCATTCAGCCAGCTCATTTTGTCATTGTGATTACGGATTTCCAACATGAGCTCCCTCTGCACCTCCTTGATCTCCCAGAGCTCAGTAACTACCTGGCCCATCAGGTATTGGGATTCTTGCACTTCTCCCAAGACTCGGTCAATAATGGCCTGGCTGACTAACACCTTAGAATCCTCATGTGGCCGGCCCACAGATTCCCTCCCATGACCCCTACCGTCACTGCCCTTTAACCGTGGCATAGAGTGCCATATCCAACTGGGTCCTGGCAGATGTTCAGGCTTTGTGACTGGAGGATCAACTTCTGCCAAGATGCGGGGGGCACAAGATTGGTGGCGGGATGTTCGATACACAGGGAATGGAGGTGTGCTGCTGCTGTGTTGGTGATTCAGCTGGGTTGGGAGGCATCGCTATGGGTCGAGTTTGAGGCACTGGGGCTGTCTGGCCAGACAGTCCAGATGGGCCAGCTCCAGTACAACTAGCCTTGCAGGAGTGGAGTCCTCACTGAAGGCCTGATCCTCGGCCGGAGTGGTGGAATCTTGATTGTCAGCTGATGTACCAGTGGTCTGGTAGGTTGGACCTGAAAGAAATTCAGAAAATATGTCATTCATATCTAGTTTTACCATTTTGTGTGTCTTTCTTTACAAATGGGGAAACTAAATAAGGAAAAAATAAGTGATGGCATGATTAGCCATTTGTGTGCTTTTCAAATTGTTCCACATAGAGGTTGATTTACACAGATGTACCCTCTACTGATGATGTTGTAGATATGTCCTGTAAGGGAAAATTTTATTTCTGAAATATACACTACAAGTACCATACGTTCAAGCCTGAGTATCCTGAGTATATCAGAGTACTAGACCATTCCAAATCATAACAAGCTAAAACAAATATAAACCTGTGGTTAAACTTAATATCACAACTGGTTGTGGCCATCATATGGGTAGAGTTAAGTAAGTTGTGTGTGAATACTATGGCCCTCATTCTGACCCTGGCGGTCAAAGACCGCTAGGGCGGAGGACCGCGGGAGCACCGCCGACAGGCCGGCGGTGCTCCAATGGGGATTCCGACCGCGGCGGTAAAGCCGCGGTCGGACCGGCAACACTGGCGGTCTCCCGCCAGTGTACCGCCGCCCCATTGAATCCTCCAAGGCGGCGCAGCTTGCTGCGCCGCCGAGGGGATTCCGACCCCCCCTACCGCCATCCAGATCCCGGCGGTCCGACCGCCGGGATCCGGATGGCGGTAGGGGGGGTCGCGGGGCCCCTGGGGGCCCCTGCAGTGCCCATGCCACTGGCATGGGCATTGCAGGGGCCCCCGTAAGAGGGCCCCTAAATGTATTTCACTGTCTGCTGCGCAGACAGTGAAATACGCGACGGGTGCAACTGCACCCTTCGCACAGCTTCCACTCCGCCGGCTCGATTCCGAGCCGGCTTCATCGTGGAAGCCTCTTTCCCGCTGGGCTGGCGGGCGGCCTGAAGGCGACCGCCCGCCAGCCCAGCGGGAAAGTCAGAATTACCGCCGCGGTCTTTCGACCGCGGAACGGTAACCTGACGGCGGGACTTTGGCGGGCGGCCTCCGCCGCCCGCCAAGGTCAGAATGAGGGCCTATGTCTTTTCAGCATGCCCCATCACAGGGTAGTATATCTGGAATTCAACACATTACGAAATGTGTGAGCATTTCCTGAAATTCACTGTAGGTATGGAAAGGAGTCACTATGGTGAGAGACACTCCACCTGACATTTTCATCCATTGCATGACATGGTGAGTTTCACAGACACGTTTTTTAAGATGTGTGCACATGTGGAAGTAAAGGAAGGTTGAACAGTGCTGCCTTGCACTATTGTTTTGCAGGTACCTCAACAGGGCATCATGTTAGTTGTAGTCATCTGTTGACACCGTAGACTATAGTGAAGTGATTTGCACAAATATTTTTCAATTACTTCAGTGGAGGTGAACATACATTTTAAACATAGACACACATATGGGTATGCAGTGTAATAAACTACTTGCAGGCTGTTTACCTTCATGTGCACATGACTGGAGTTTTGTACCTGTTTTTGTGGGAACCACATCATACCTTCATATAAAGCAATGGCATCAACCAAGGAGAACAAGGAACAATCTGACTTGACACATTTCACATTGTGACGGAAGAGAGAGGCACGCCCGCTGCTAGTAACTGTTATGACACAAGATATTTTTTGTTGTCAAGTTTAGATATTTATCAGTTGTGAGAAGGGCGTATACCCATTCTAAATGTCTAACTTAAGGGCAGGACTCTATTTGAGATTAGTGAGACATTGCTAGGTTCCATTTTCCTTTCTCCACTCCACCAGGGATTCCAGTCAGGCCCTCAGGATGCACATTTTTGCAAGATCTTCTCCTCCCCGGAAAATAGTTGTAATGGGGGGCAGGGAGAACCACCACTAGTCCTCTGGGCATTCAGATGATGCTTGGAGGCCAGGGAACACTCTCCTCAACAGGTCGTTCCACCTCTTCCTAAAGTCCTCCTGTGAGTGCAGGTGGTTGGCTACAGCATTGACTCTGTCAACTATCCTGGTCCACATTTGCCTTTCTTTGAGATTGTTGTATTTTGGACTTGGATTCAAAATAATTATGGCTCTAATCTAATAATTCTATCCACCATGACAGACAACTCCCCCTCAGTAAAACATGGATTCGTCCTCACTGCCATTTTGAAAATCGAACAAATTGGGATTGTGAGCAGCTAGTGGTGTTGACAACCAAACCATATATGGTGAGAAAAAAAAAAGAGGGAGTGGACTGTTGGCAGCCAGCTCATGGCCACAGCCATGATCCAATGCTGGACGTGTTCCATTATGGACTCTCTCCATCATTGGACTTTGGTTGGCAGATGGCGCTTGTCCTGGGGTGGGCGGATCCTCTGGGGACCCGCCCATTCTTGTATTTTATTTGATCCTGCAGTCTGCCTTACACACTGTAAATCACACCAGTCTGCCATGATGTGCTGTTTTGCATTCACACTGTGCATTCATGTGTCCAAGGGCTCATATTTAACACACCTCCACACAACTCTACCCACCTAGCAACCTGGCTGCAGTGCACAAATATGCAAAGGCATTACTTATAATGGATTTATCTATTTGTGTGAACACCTGTAAATTCATTATATACAGTTGTCTCCATAGTTCAGAAGAGTAGGCACTGTGTCACAACTCTGAGGGGATATGCCCAGTCAATCAAAGAAAATTACAAACACTGACGCTCACCCCATTTTGTGATTGCAAAAGTTGGTTATCTACAGAGATACTTCTCCTAATTCAGCCCCGCTCACTTGTACCTGCACATGAGGCATTTGGCAATCCTCATTTCGGTGCAAGGACCCAACTTACTGTCACACACTGATGCCACCCCAATTATGTATTGGCTGTCATGTGACCCCCAACAACAACACTAAAAGTAACATATGCTAGAGATCAAGATGGCTGCCTGCAGGTTAGAACTATGGGTTAATTCGTACCCCACATGTTATTAGTAATGATATTCTTTGACATGTACGCATCCGGGTTAGCCACACAACTAGGCCCATACAGTTTACCCTCCAAAAATCCCTAAAAAGTACCCACTGAAATGGAAATCTATCTCATCTTGTCCCTTCACTATTGCTTGTTTCACTACATATGTGTCATAGTCAGAAATGTATTTGTCCAGCTCCAACACATGGTACATCTTCACCCAGGTCCCCATTCCATGATGGATGTAGTACCCCCATGACCTCTTCTACAGCATCTCTTCATAGCTGCAACACAAGTGTGGCAGTATGAGACACAGCATTGCGTGAGTACTGCTCAGGCTACCTTGGAGTACACATGTCACGAATCACCTCATTGCTTTGCAATGTCTCCCCAATTAAGACACAGTGCCACTTCAATGTTCTCAACCATACCTACATTACACTACACTTCCAGGGGAACACCAGATTCACACACCATCTATTCTTCATACAAACACTCATGGTCCTCTGGTGTGCCTCACTTGCATTCACCACCTCCCCAAGTATACCTTTGTAGGTGACAGGAGGTAATGTGGCCTGTACACACAGCTTCTATTCACATGATCCTACATGGTGAAAATTCACATACAACATATCTGAAGCCACTCCCAGGTGCGGAATTAATCATCTGGCAGCCTCATTCCAATCCATTGCTTTACAGTCCAGATTTAATGGCATGGACCTGAGGAAGACACACTAACCTCATAGTGCAGGGGGGCCTGCATTGTCACAGCCAGGTTGGGTAGGGATCAAGTATCCATGTATGATGTGCTGTTTCAGACCAGGTATTTTTTGCTTTGTATTGTGGGTCTTGTAGTCCTGGTCACTCTAGTTATACGTACTTTGACTCGTGCAACACATTACACATAGAATGGACAAAATTGATGGAGTTGGACTGGGCTGTATAACATGTAGCTAAGCAGTATCAATAGCATTTATGTAATTTATGACTGAACATGTGAGTGATTCCTGCCCTTTCCCTTGTACACAGTGCAGTACAGCGTAGGAACATAGCTTGCTGCGCTCCACAGCATGAAATTTCTATGCAAATAGTCCCTTGGTGCTACTTAGCCTTTTGGTCTTGCTACTCCTCAAAACCAGTACTGTTCTATCCTTCCACCCCTGCCACCAAATCTTCTGGGATGATTAATGCTACCTGCTTCTTAAATGGGTCCAGCTCCTCCAGGTCCTCAGGTCCTCCTCCGGTCCGCATGGCTCCTCTCAGGTTATTGGACAGTTTCTCCTTGGTCCTACGCTTATAATCTTATAATCATGTCAAGGCTTCTTGCACTCTAGCACTATCCTTTTACTTGCCCTGCACTGTTTATCTTCTCTACTTTGGACTGCCAAATGGCATCTTTCTTCCATAATGGCAATTTTAAGGTGAAAAAGAGCTGATGTTCACGCTTTGTCAGCTCTATTATTAGTATTTCATTCTCCACTGAAATTTTTCTTCCGCTTCCTATTCCAGCGAGGTTCTGTTTTGACATCCTAGCAGGAGTTTGGGTTGTTGGGATTGTTGCCTGACTGCTGCTCCCCCTCTGTTGTCTGCTTGCCCACTCCCTTTTATGGTGTAGGAAATATTTTTTTAATCCAATGCATCACTTTTTAAGGGATTTTCACCACATGACGCTCTCCATCATGACACAAAAGTGATTTGTGGCATGTAAGCGTTGGTTTACGTACACAAAACAGCTTAGCTTCACTTTGACTGTGCATGTGTCACTTTTCACTCAAGCATTCGCCCTATGGATATGTAATTATTTTGTATGTACCTTGGGACTTTACAACATGGTGCCCTGTACCATACATACAGTGCATTCATGGAGTTTGGAAATGTACAGCAGTGCAACATTTACTAATGCATCACTGCCTTGTCGCATTGATGCATCCGTTTTCATAAATATGCCCCTGGATGTGATATTGGTCCAGTAAGAATCAAAATCTATATATTATGCCCCATTTGTGGGAAAAACTTCTCAAAGGTGCTATTTAACACACCCGATAAATAACTTATGTTAGACCTGGCATCCTTGGCTTGGTCTCACCTGTCTTTTTTGCCTCTGCTTGCGAGGTTTTGACTGTGTGCTGGAATCTGTTTTTGCTGTTTTTGGTACTCTGTGAACTTTACCACTGCTGAACAGTGCTAAAGTGCAAGTGCTCCCTGTGTAAATTGTTTGTGTAATTGGCTTCTTCACGATTGCCATATTTGATTTACTAGCAAGTCCCTAGTAAAGTGCCCAGGGCCTGTAAATCAAATGCTATTAGTGGGCCAGCAGCACTGATTGTGCCAACCACAAGTTGCTCTATAAACATGATGCACAAACTCTGGTAACCCACAGGACTCCATGGAATTTTAGCTGTTCGAACTTGGAATCTGCAGATGACACTATCGACGATGTCAAGAGCCACCAGCACCACCGCATCACACACCATCACCACCACATCAACCAGAAAGCCAGAGCAGGAGGAGAGAGCACATATATCGACAAAGGGCAAAAGTTATTGGGGTCCGAGAAGAAAACATCAGAAGATATTACTGGTTGCAGCGGGAGTCAATCATCCAGCTGCACCCACCTTTAGGGCAACAGCGGGAAGGCAAACCAACATTCCACTCCTCACAAAGCTCCTGGCTGTGCTGCACATGCCGACCTCTGGGTCATTCCAAACAACTGCAGCATGAGTGGGTAGAGTATCCCAGTCCTCCTTTTTACACTTCCTGCCAACTGTACTAGATGCCATCATCAGCCTAACTCCCCACCACATCCTTTTCCTCAAAACCCAACAACTCCAGCAGGATATCAAAAAAGACTTCTATACCATCTCTGGGTTCCCTCATGTTTTGGGTGCCATGGACTGCACACGTGTGCAACTTGTCCCTCCTGCTGCTACAGAACACTTGTACTGCAACAGAAAGCATACACATTCAATAAACGTGCAGGCCATTTGTTGACAATCTGGGCCTCTTTACAAATATCCCAGTGAAATATCCCAGAAGCGTTCATGATGCCTTCATCTTCAGGCACTCAACCATCAATCAATATTTCCAAGATGAACTGCATAGAAATGGCCTGCTCGTAGGTAACCAGCAGACACTACACATTGCATACAACACATAAGACACATGGGACAAACAATGCACAATACGCTCTTCGCCCACATTGCTTGTCACTCATACATTACTGATCATCAACACATATGCAACATGCATCACTCCACTCATCCAATGTACATCATCTGCACTTTTGAGCCTATGTACAAGACCCTTGCACCACTAGAGCATCACTCATACTAATGCGTTGGTGGTGCGACGCCCACTCTGCATTAAAAAGATGTCTTCAAGCCATCATTTTTGGCTTACAGCTTTCCTGTGGATGCCACACTTTCACACACAACACCTAGGGGCATGCTTTAATACCCCTGCTGCTGTCCTACTGCCACCTTAGTGTCATGTCTATGATGCCAAGGTGGCACTACGGTGCTCATACACCTGTGTCATGTAACAAAGTTGCAAAATGCATGCATTATGCCGCTTAGCAAACTATTGCTCCATATCTTGCCTGTGTCAGGCATAGTGAATGCAAGGGTGGTATTCCTATGCAGGGATGATGAACAAATTGGCACAGGCACAATCACTGCAGATCACTGTGGTATTGTTTACCCTTAAGTACACATGCCTATGGGTTTCCCTTACCTTACCTACACTAGCATAGAAATAGTAAGTATAGCTGAAGCATTGGGAGAAATGCACAACATCCCAACAATATGGCCCTTAGTGTGAAAGGCATGTGCAATGGGTGTTCTTGTAGGTATTCCATTTACATCACCGATTGCAATCATATTTTTGCACAGCCCCACATTTATAGAGAACTGGCAACATAATCCTCCATTTAATTTTTTTACTCAACCCTATGGGTGGCATTTCCATGGTGCAACCAACATAATTTCCTGATGTCACTAAAGTAATACAATCTTCCTAAGTCATATGCAGTCCGCAGCACACCTAGGAAGAACACATATCCATTATTGCTTGGTGATGTGCACAAAGGACCAGCTCACAGCACATAATCAATCACAGCTACAACACATGCACCTGTGCACCATGGTGCAATGGAGCCCATGTAGCAACTTGGCACCTGACTCTGTGCCAGTGCGGGGGCAGACAACTTTCTGTATCAGGTGGTTATGGTGCATCACTTGTCTGTTATGGTGATGATGGGTGATGCATCAATGCATTTTCCGCCCCACATTATGCAACATCCTTGTAAAGCAGCTGCAGACATCGCAATAGATCAGAACCCACTGTGACACACTTTGCATGATGTCTACACATACACATGCATGTCTGACATAGAATATGGATAACAACTCTGTATGCAAAGGAGGCGTACAAAGGGACTTGGGGGAGCTTTTAGCACAAAGGGCACAACACCTGTTTGATTGTCACACATAGCACAAACTAGGAGTAAAATCACACAGCATGGATCATTGGCAGTTATTATGTTATTGGACACATTTGCAAGTAACTGCAACATCACATACACCTCACATGGGTAATCTGTCATGACACACAATGCACACTATCGCCAAGCCCCTAAGCCTCTATCCATGACTGGAAGGTGCACTATCACACACAACTACAATTCAGTTTGGAAATAGCAATTCACACAATGGCATAGGAATGTTTTTATCTTGGAGAGTGAGAGACAAGATGGCGGCCACGTCTTTCTAGCGGCTGTAGGCGCTCCTCCCCTTGCAACTCTGCGATTGTTCTGTGCATCCCCCCTCCTGTGCTCCTGGTATGTAGAGATGGGGAAAAGACTGTAGCTGTAGTTTTGGCTATTTTTTTGCCATTTAGCCGACAGGACAGCACAGTTGATTGGCGCCGCGGTGGCCACTCGAGTTTCGGCCGGGAGTGTAAACAGTGTGCAGACCCGCGGCAAATGGCTGGTTGTCGGGTTTGCAGAGTCTCAGGGATCCCCGAGTTGGGCAGCGAGAACACCTGAGGGCTATGCCCCCAAAAAGCTCGTGTGGAGACCGGCTGAAGCCTGAATCCAACGGGCGAAGACCCCCCAGCTCCTCCCTTGGGTCCACCCCCCAATATTGGAAACACGAGAAGAAGCCGACTTCTAAAATCCAGGGGGTGCTGGAGGATAAACAGCCTGTACCCACGGTGGACGTTGGGGGTAGGACCACAACTACGAGTGGGGGGCACTCTGAAGGAAAAACATCTATACCCGAAATGTTTAAAAACTCTCATCATACAAGCTGCCCACTTTCATCAGCTGGGAGGTCGATTAGCACAACTACTACTACTACTATGATTACTGGTCTGAAAAAGTCAGCGGACCCAGTGGAATATTGTAATCCCAATGGTGAACTGAAATCATCTGCGAGCAGTAATACCCTGCTTCAGGTTAGTGCTAATGATAATGGATGTTGGGAATTACTTGAATCAGCTGGGGATCTTACTTTGACTGGTGTAAATATTTCTGCTCCTGGCTCTAGCCTTGAGGGTTCACAGTCTATCTCTGGGGGAAGAGTGCAATCCAGTACATATGACTCTAATGGATTAGAAATAAGAACACATGCTCAAGGCAGTGGGAATCAGCAAGTCGATGATAAAGTGGTAGCTTTGTATCTACTGATAAGTGAAGGCTCTCAAACCCTGGATACAAATTATGAACCTGCTGTTAATAGTAAAATAGGAAGGACAGGGTGAATGGACAAGGAGAGGCAGGAGACAATTTTTTCTCATTATCAGACCAATCCAGGGGTTCTGATAATTTCAACTCTAGCTCTTTGTTGGATTCAGAGACTCATAATAGCTTTATTGCTCCCCCCAACTGTTATAACGGGCGGACTGAGATAAAATGCAGAGGAGGCATTACAGAAGATGATCCCCTGAAAAATAATCTGGTCATGGACAGAGATATAATTAAAGAGAAGATAAAAAAGAAAAGAAAAACAAGGGCAAGCAGGGGAAGAGCAATGTCTTGGGATTATACAGGTACTCAGCAATTCCAGCATGACCAAGGCATAGATCAAGATACACTGTTTAAAGGTTCGGAGGATATAATTGACTCTGCGGGGGGATGGGGCACCATCTCTGCACTTGATCTATCAAACTATTATGACGCAACATAAACAGATTTAGGGCGATAATAAGAAAGCTAGGGTTGCTACTAAACAACTGCAAGTTGCATTAAGTAAAATTGCAAAAACGTGCTCAGAGATTGGGCAGCGGAATGCTACGATTGAGTCCCACGCTAGTGTGTTAGAAGCAGAAGTGAGGACGATGGCACAGCAGTCGGCCTTGCATGAAACTCAATTTACAGATATTCAGTGGAAAAAAGAGGATTTTGAAAATCGACAATGCCGTAACAAATTGCGTATCCTGGGGATACAAGAGGGTGCAGAAGGCCAAGAACCAAGGGCTTTTATAGTTAAAATATTCAGGGCTGCATTCCCTGACTTGGTTGGCTGGGACTGGGAGAAAGAAGTACAAAGAGTCTATCGGTTTCCACTGTATCTGAAGAAACAACAGATGGCAGAAGAAGCTACAGTGAACCATCCTCATCCTAGGGCTATTATTGTTTACTTTGGCAATTCTCTGCTCCGAAAAGCTGTTTTTGAGAAAGCCTGCCTGATTCAAAAATTAACTGCAAGGGTTTTGCTTTTTTTACTCGCCCTGATTTCTGTCATAGCACAGTGGAAAGATGTTGGCGTTTGATACAGAGGATAAACCTATTTCAGGAGATGGGGGCAGAGGTATATCTACTGAACCCTGCTCGTCTTAAGACAATATATAAAGACACAATTTGTGTCTTCTCCTCAGAAATTAAGGCCAAAGAGCACTTACAATCTCTGATTTGACTGCACTTGATGGGGAAGTTCTGGGCGTTTATCAGAATATTTGATTATGAGATTGATGATTATGTGTGGGGAGGCTACTAGTGTTTGGTGGCTGTTTGTTATATCTTGGTATTGATTATTTGTTTTTTAGGAGAAAAGAGGCTGGTGGAGTTTTTGAGGGGAGGGGCCTAAGCCATTTTACAGACCTTCCCAGCCTCTCCCATTACGGTAGAGGAGATTAAGATAGCCCTAAACACTCTATCTAGTGGGCAAGCTCCCGGTCAAATTTTTTAAGACATTTTTTAGGGAACTGAAAGATGATCTCTTGACGGTGTTTAAGCTGGTAAAGGAGGGGGGGGCAAACCCAAGCTTCTTGGCTGGCTGCTAATATTATTGTATTTTAAAAAAAAGCTAAAGATTCATTGTTACCTGGCTCTTATCGCCCTATCTCTTTAATAAATGGAGATGCTAAGCTATATACAAAAGTTTTGGTGACTAGATTGAGCCGAGTAATCGGCAACTTTGTCTCTCCATGGCAGCATGGTTTCATTCCTGGGCGAGGGACTGCTGATCTTGTGAGGCGGGTTATCGCTATGCTAGATGCATCTCATGTTACTGAAATGCTTATGTCTTTAATTTTATTAGATGCCGAGAAGGCCTTTGACTGGGTGAATTGGGTGTATTTATGGGCAGTGTTGGCTATATATAATATAGACCCCCACCTTTATTAGGGCTGTTCAGAGGCCTCTGGCATGAATAAAGATGGCAAGGGCATGTTCCAAGCCTATTCTGATAACTAGGGGTATGAGACAGGGATGTCCCTGCTCGCCTCTACTTTTTGCACTTTATACAGATCCTTTAATTAGAAGGCTACTAGATAATATAATGATTGCCCCTATGAAAATGTTGGAGGGTACCTGTAAGGTACTGGCATATGCTGACGACATAGCTATCACTTCGCCCGATCCGGGAGCGTCAGTAGAAGAAATAGAGAAGATAACGGCAGAATTTGGCGAGGTGTCAGGATACTCAATAAATAAGTCTAAGTGCCAAATAATTGTTAATGGGTGGGTTTCCTTTGAAGACAGTAGGAAAGTAGAGCAGGTGACGTATCTAAGGGTTAGATTAATGTCTAATCTCGATCGGATTGTTGAGAGTAATCTTGCTCAGATATTAGCTAAAACTAGAAAGGAGGTTCTGCGTATGAATAATCTGCATTTAACGATTATAGGACGGTGCAATCTTATTAAAATGTTCTTCTTGCCCAGGGTTTTGTATATTTTTTAGAATTATTCCATTGGAAATTAGTAATAACTGGTTAAAATGCATGGAAAATATTGCAAATAGTTTTATATGGTCCTTCTCCAAGACACGTCAGGCATATAAATATTTAGTTCTCCCGAGAAAGAAAGGGGTGTGGGCAGCTACAAATTTTCAATTCTATTATTGGGCAGCAGCCCTTCAATATATTCAGCCATTAATTATTTATAGAGAGTCTGGCAATAAAGGAGATGGTGCTGTTTGCCAACTATTTATAGTATGATCTGTGGTAAGAGTGCTAATGCTGCTTTTATGAGAATAGTGTAGCCAAGTTATTTAAAAAAAGTAAAATTTAAGACTGTTTGGGCTGCGTTTAAGGTTTGGTCTTGTATTAAACGCAGGATAGGAATTGGTAGGTTTAATTTTTATACACCTATCTTGAATAGTCCAGCCTTCCCAAGATTTTTAAGGATAAATATTGTGCTAAATGGATTCAGCGGGGTGCTCGACGTATTGGGGATTTTTACAGAAATGGGCATTTAAAATCATTTGATGAATTGAAAGCTGATTTTCTACTTGATAGCAAAGATTTTTTTATATATTTGCAAATTAGGGATTTTTTGCTGTCCTCCGCTATCTCTGGGCCACTTGGGGAAATAAATCCAGTCTTGGAGGTTTTGGATAAGCCAGCTAGATGGCGGGTGAGTGCTTTGTACCCACTTCTTTTGGATTTAATGCCCAATGACTTGGGGAGACATGTAGAGAGGTGGGGACGTAGTACTGGCTCTTCAGAAGCTTCCATTATGGCCTCTTTGGATATGGCCCAACGCCTTTTGCTGTCTGCCGGACCACAAGCCCAACATTATAAAACATTATTTCATTTATATGATACCCCTGCTAGGTTACTTACACGGGGTAAGCTGAGAGGGGTGTTATGCCCCCGCTGTAATAGCTAATCGGCAAATTTAATGCATATGTTTTTTACCTGTGATAAGCTTCAAGCATTTTTTATTGATATCGCGAAATATTTAACAAGGATTATGCATCATGAAATGGTTATAACCCCTCAACTTATTTTATTGGGGGTTGATGAAGCAGTGTCTACTGGTCACTCTCAGAGTTTTTTGTTTTTCGCTATGTCGGTGGCTCTGAGTTGTATCTCCTCAGACTGGCTAAAAGTAGCACCACTGACTTCTAAACAATGGTTAGCTCGTCTTTGTTCAACTTTTTATCTTGAAATGGGTTTGTACGCGTTTAAGGGCCATGTTCACAGGAAGCTAGGTAATGCAATCTGGGCCCCGCTAGCACAGTGGTTAGGTAGTAAATAACCCTTTTCTATGATGATCAAATGTTCGCACTATATCAGCACTTTATTCTTGTGGTGTTTTTTGAGTACTGTAGTAGCGTTCGGGTCTGTGTTTATTCTCTCTTGCTCTATATTAAGGAATGTAATTTATATGCTTTGTATATGTAATTATTTATGTTTACACTGTGCATTTTCAAAAAAATAAAAAAATAATTGGAAAAAAAAAAAAGGTTGGTGAAGAGTGGCACAAGTTGTGATGCAGCTCTGAAGGACCTTCTTCAGTACCCATGCCCTAGGTACCAGGAGTACCATTTATTAAAGATTTACAGGGGGCTGAAGGGCCTAAAAACATCAGGATCAAGTGACCAGGTGTCTTGTTTTAGGGAAGGAACACCGGCACTGGGGACCTAGCTAGTAGGAACCCAGTGCACTTCAGCCAAAGTTACATCTAAAAACCAAGCAAAAGTGTGGGGGGTTACTGCAACCAGAATCTAGCTTCCTACAGAATTGCATTATTGTTTCACTGCATTGCTATTTCCTTTCTACTGTAGATACTGATTTTCTCAAGTTTGTTTCTTTCAATAACACATTTTCACTACAAAAAAAAAGGAAAGTTTTTATCTCCACGTCACAATCACATACTAAGCAATCACAGCCAGTACAAAACACAAGGGCACGTCTGACACTGTCTATCCTTTTCCAGTGCAGCTGACCAAGGTTATGCCATTCAGCCCTGGGTGATGACAACATATGTAAATCCACAGAGTGATGGTGAGAAGATCTACAATGTGGCGTACATCGACACTGATGACGCAGAAAAAGAAGGACTAACATATATTCATATATCATGTAACCAAGATCGTATAATGTAGTGTGATTTTAGTAAAGGAAATAATGAACGAGGGAAATTGTGCCCTCGGGGTAGTTCGTCATTATTATAAACAAGCTTAATTAATCATGAAGAATTGAAAATTGTAGTAATCCATCATAATTGCAAATGTGTTTTATGATTTTCTTGATTGAAACTGTTCTATGCTTAGCTTAAATTTAGTAGAGGCTTTGGCCTAGTCGCCTGGTCTCAAATTCAACTGGGTGGTTTTACTTTTAAAAGAACATTATTCTGTATTTTTCCAATCGAGATGACTAATACACTTATCTCCAAGGTTTCGTGCTAGGCAGGTTGCATCCCTTTTGATGCAAGGTCAGTCTCTGCAGGTGTGGACAATAAAAGCACTGATATCGAAATATTTGGCAAACCTTGTTGCAACCTGTGTTCCAAGGACAATGTATGCATAAATGAGTACTAGGAGAAAGACACTATTCATTGGTCAAATTGAAGCCACCCTATGAACCCTCCAATGGAAAACCCTGAAGGATTTGGAATGTTTCTTACTTAAACCCACCGGATAAAGAGAAGTCAGCCATTTTTCCTTGATGCCATTTTTTGAAGCCAAGTGCCAGACGCCATCTTGGACGACATCTTGATGCCCTTTTCTCTATTCCATAGAAAGAGACTTTAAGAATTCTCACCCTAGAGACTTTAACTTTAATTTGCCCCGTATTGCCCATGCAGTAACTCTTGCCCCATTCTCCTTGCTGTAGCAAGGAAACTTGCCCTAAACTTTGCCCCTTTGAAATCTGTCCCCTGCTGATCAACCCGGTACCTGAAGGACGAAGACTTTTCCTTGTATGCTGATTGTATTTGGTAAATATGAAAGGATAATTGTATTATGCTTGTGTTTTCCTTCCTAGGTACCAACTGCTATTTTGATAGGGCCCAAGCTAGAAGTTTTCCAAATTTGTGTTGACTAAATTCGTTTTGCATGAAGCCCCACATGCCAATGCTAATTAGAGGTTAGTTGAGGTATTCACTTGACGCACAATGTTGAATTGAAATCTTTTTATGCTGACCAATGTATGCAATTAGTCAAATTCAATTACTCGTATTAGTGATTTGCATTGCCATAACCAAATGTATTATAGTTCAGATTTTGCGTAGATTGCGTTTCTTCCGCCGCTATGGACAGCTAGTAATGTTCGTATACATATATCACTTGATTTTGAGACTCATATATATCATTTAGCTTTGTTAATATAGGGAAATAAATGTACTAACTTTTAATAAACTGGTGTGGTTATTCATGACTGAAAGGTCATGGTGCGTCGAAATACCAACTGTTATTGATTCCTAATGTGTTATTTTGATCTATTACTTGAATATTGGGTATCGATTACAATAGTTATTGATTATTGATTTAAGTGATCCGACTATTCTAGGATGAGGACAGCCCAACTCGGTTAAAAGGTTCACTGACCTCCAACGTGTCCAGGTACAGAGAAATTTATAAGGACTGGACGTGTTATCAACACCAGCAATGTAGTTGAGCAAACAATCTGCATGTTTAAAGAAAGATTCCGATGTCTTGATGTCTCAATGGGAGGCTGATGTACTCACCTAAACTAGTGTGTAAGATAATTGTTGCCTGTGCTATTTTGCACAACATGTGTGTGAGGACTAATGCTCCCTGGGAGGAACAGGTGGAGGACCCCAAGGAGGAGGATGAGGACAATGATAACCCACCTAAAGAAATGGTTGGCCCTTATATCGGTGCTGGGCATGCAGGCGTGCACACATTGTGGATATATTCTTCTCATAGATTTATTCTTTTGTACGTCATTTCCAACCTACATGTTAGTAAATCACTTCATAACACAAGTGTCTCAGAGTTACAGTCACATGCAAATGCAAAAGCAATTTATACATATTTTAGAAAGTGAGACTACACCAAAACAGTTGGAAAAGAAGAACACATTCAGGAAGACCGTTCAACTACACACATAGAAATATGAATGAAATTTGTGTGTGTCATGTTTGCTATGCCTCTTTCACATACATGTTGAGTTGAAACAGACATGCTATACAGGTCGGTTGCCTTGAAATGTGATAGCAGTCACAATGGTACTCCTTGTGATGAATGTTAAACAGATGTCACCCCCTGGTAGAACAGGAGCAGTCATTGTCTGAAACAGTTGTTCAGTGTCAGCAATGTGACATAGCAATTTCTTAGTTTCCCAATTACATGTGAATATTCATAACATATCCATCAGTGACACACATGCATAACAAAAGGGCTATAATATGCAGAGGACAAAGCACCAACAGGTCTAGGCCAGTCCCACTGAAACAACTGGTCATCTGCCACGTATGTCTGAAAATGTTATTGCATCCCTCATTTCCTTGACCAAATCCATATGTCAATCTGGACACAGACCTATGTACAAATGCATGTGTGTACCATAGCTTTCAGGAGTACACATACAATCCATCCATATTCATTGTGCATCTCAAAAAGGATGTACACAGCAGCTGTGTGTGAGTGCCCATGTTAACCTCATTCATATAGAAAGACAGTTGAGACACTCCTGTAGTAAACTGGCACAGTCACTTTGTGGAGGTGACTTACAGACAACATAGTGCTGTGGCAGGAGTCCAGAGATTTGTGGAAGTCACTCTGCCATCCTGCATACGATGGATCATTAACAGTTAACATTTCTTGCCCTGTAGCAAACTCTAGTGTCATTGCCAAATATCACATGGAAAAAATACAATGACTTTCATTAAGGACTGTACCGTGAGATTGAGGAAGATGAGTGCCTAATACCACTTGTCAAAACACTGCCAGCTATTTGGCAATTGAGGCCTAAAATACGCTTAAGGCTTCAACAGGTGGGAATGGCTACACAATAACAATGTAAATTTTAACAGTAGAATGTAATACATATATAAGACCATAAACATAACTACACATATTGTGTAGGCTACTTGATATCCCAGTCATACTGTCTGCAAGTCCACCTGGGTGTTTGCCCAGCAAAAACAAGCGTGAGTGACGCGCATATTGAGACTGACAACATTTGTAGACTGGGTTTATTCACATGTCCTTATCCAAATATCTACCAATGGAGTGCCAAAATATAGCAGGTTAAAATAGTTTAGTAAGTCATTGACAGTTGTCATACCAAGCAGTAAAGAGTCCAGTCCTGACAGAAATCTCATGTAACTCCCTACCAGATAATAGGGCAAGGATGACAGAAATCCCATGTAAGTCCCTAGTAGATAATTTGACTATTGGAAACCTGCATTTTTTGTGCTCTGATGTATAGCCTCCTATCCCTGTCTGATTGCAGCTCTGCCATGCATAGTTTGTCCTAGAAGGCAATTCTGAGTTAAATTATGAGGTGAGGATATGTGCTCCCAAGGTGTATTTTGAAAATAAATTGCCACAAATTGTGACCTAACTATCCCCCCTAGGTGCCCCTGGCTCTGTGTGACTCACAATTGTGAGCATGGGCAAAATCTACGATGCATCATAGCTCATGGTGTGTGGGGAAACCATCCTTAACACTTACAAATAATAGCAATGTATCTACAAAGTGTTAGAAGTTAGTCACTCATATGAGGAAAGATTTTGCTCATAAGGACCACTATGGGCCAGATTTACAAGAAAGTGGTGCATCAGTACTGATGTGCCACTTTTCTTGTGTCGCCCTTGTCCCATGGTGCACCGTATTTACAAAATTCGTCAAAAATTCTGACGCTATTGTGGCACTTTTCTACACTAGCATCCAAAATTTAGACACTAGTGTAGCAAAGTGCCAGTGAGCACATTGATTTCAATGGGTGCATCATTTTAACACCTGCCCTGAGCAGGTGTTAAAAAGTATGCCAAAAATGAAGCAGTGAAATCTTGTAGCCAGAACGCCCCCTTTGCAAACATTATGCCTGGCGCAGGTATAATGTGGCTCAAGGGGTCGTAAAGTAGCATAATGCATGCATTGCACCACTTTGTACATATTGCACTGCAAAAATTGCTTCCTTGAGCCACATTAGCATAAAAAAGAGATGCTAATAAGGCACAAGGAGGCTCTAGGGCCTTCTAAATCTGGCTCCATGAGTCATTTATGCATCACGTAGATTGTAGCACTGTTACCCCAGACATACCACTGTTGTAGGCGGAAGACATCACACATGAAGGACACAAACCAAGCACATGCATGCAAACACTAAGACATCCATGGCACATGTTATTCTTATACATCATCACACTTGCCTGCAAGCGGGTTATCTATCTTGCATGACAGGCTGATGTCTCCTCCTTTGGACACACATTAGAATAACACACCAATGCACTGTCATAGTTGAGGGTTAGGTGGCCACGATCTAGGTAAAGTTAACTGCATTCCGGGATAAACATTTATCAAGGGTATCATGTGTGAACATGTTGAACACATGGGATATCTATCCTAAGCTGTGTGACTACATTATCAGTGTAAATGTGCTACCTGTGTAGCCAGATCCCAAAAATGCATGCACCTCCACTTACAGACACTTACAAAAAATATTTTGCAGACATGGGAAGACAGATAGGTGTGAAATAGTATTGTTCCAGTCATGGAAGTGGCTAGACATTTTCATCACCACACTTGATAAGACCATACAATTCAAACATCACCACCCCTTGCGTAACAACTTCTTATCTGTACATTGTGAACAAGCACATTTTGTCACATGTGTCTTGTCATACATGTTGGTGTATGGGCCACATTCCATGGTGAGTACATGCAAACCCTAGGTGTGAAGTAATCAATGTTCTAAGGTCACCACATATAGGGCCATACTCTCAATAAACTGAATGCATTGTTTATGATGTCAAACTGTCATCAGATTGCCCAGCGAGCTCCAATCCACACTATTGTAGTGCGGTATTCCAAATACGGCACTCCATGGCATCCTTTAGCACAGATGTGACAAATATAATAAATGCAGTTGCTGTGCTTTGCTGTACTGACACCCAAAACAGTTTCACTAGCCTATGACAGAGGAGGACAAGCTATCGTCAATGGCAGTAGCATCATTCTTATGCCTGCTGTGCCCATCTGTTAAAAAATGTGGAAAATGAAGTTGCAAAGACAGCTAGGTACTTTAATAATGCTATGTCTACTTGGCAACCCTGTGGAGGTATGCCCATTGTGCACAAATCATACCTTGCACAGGTATGATGTGTCACAATGGGTTTACAAAGTGGGACTCTGTGAGCTTGGAACCACTTTAAACATATATGACGCATGTTGAGGCCCCGTTTAGTGCCACCAGTATGTACAATTGTATGACATAAGGTTGGCTCAAATGTGCGCAAATACTTTAAAATGTTTCACATATGACCCACATAAGGCCACCTTATGCAGCTATTGACATGACTCTTGTGAAATCAGAGCTAGGTACTTGTCAGACATGTACCATCACACATGCACACTCACAAGACATACCTTAGACACATGGAAAGAGCAGGATGTTGATCTGACTAGTAACACAACACTACAGATGACTGTTTAGACAAAAAAAATTATGTTCCTATTATACTTTACATTTTAGCAAATTTTACATGCGTTGCATATCCAATATGCGTCAAATTGTTTTGCATAGCATCTAGCAAAAATGACACAAACCGTGCAATGCGTTGACTGCCTAACATCTTCTTTACATGCGTCAAAAGAGATTCAGGCAAATGTGGTTTGCGTGAAGAAAAAGACACAATCTCAAAAACATGATGCATTATCACTGGAAGTGAGGTAATGGTTCTACCAGGCACACCAGGAACTTCAAAACTACTTTCACGTTCACAAATGCAAAATTACTTTCTCTTAAAGTCACATGCTTTTTGTCTGTCTTGTTAAGAGTAGGTGTTTTGGAGATCAGCATGAGAGACTATTGTTTGAGGTGTAATTTTGTGCCGTGTGCTGTAGTGACTTTTTGTCTTAGACTTCTGTATTGTCCTGTCCTTTTGACTTTAATATTGTGGAGTCATTTTATTATTGGCTGTCTGTCTCTGAGATAGGATAGTTATTTAGGATATTTGTGGTTAGTTGTGGTAAAATATTGTTTTGGGTTGTGTGTATGGAGGGTTTGTTGGATTATGTCAGGAAAGGAAAGAGCACGTCACCTCAGCACAGAGGAGTTGGGAGGATTTTTATGGCTGGTGCTCCATTATGTGCCGAACATGGTGGCTATGGGTGGGCGAGTCATACAGGGTTATGGGACCGAGGCAAGGAAGCTGTGGTGGGGGAAGGTCCTCTCCCACATGATCTGGTGAGGGGACTGACCGTCAATTGAAATATTGCTGGGCAGACATTGTCAGCAGGGAGCAGGGCCTTCTGGACCACCTTTCGGAGGAACAGTTGGTGAGTAAATAAAGTTTGTTATTGACTTTTGCTTTACAATTGTTATAACTTGTAATTTGGCCATAGAGCATCCTACAGCAAATGAAGGCAAAGGGGAGGGTTGTAAGTATAGTGTTGGAAGAAAAAGTGCAAAAAACAATGGGAAAACTGCACCATTAGAAAGACAAAAGGCTTAGGGCCACATTTACAAGCCCAGGTGACAAAGTGCAGGACAAAAAGTATCTTGCTGTGCCACCCTGGGCCATCGGGGAAGGGCAGGAATGCACTGTTTCTACAAGGTAGGGTGCATACCTGTCCTCTCCTCCTGTGCTGGTAGTCATGTTACTGCATAGCAGCCACACAAGCAACCTTGCACCATGGTGCAAGTATGCCTGCATTGTGGGGATGATTGTTGTGCAGGAAGGGAAATCTTCCTGCACAAAAACAATCAAGAGAGGCATTTGCTTCTTTATTTGTGTGCTGCAGAATGCAGTATACATGGGAAGAGGAAAGATGGGGAGAAATAGATACATTTCTCTCCATTGCAATGCCTCTACGCCACTTCTAAGGATGTGTAGAAATCGGACGCATTTCCTGCGTTGTAAATCTGGATGAAATACCTTAGCGTTCCATGTGTGTTGATGTGGGAACACCTACAGCAACCCCTATGGAATGCCCCTTTTACGCTGTAATAAGCATGAAAGGGCCCATAATTACAAGGCCATGAAGAACCACACAAGGTGGCTTTACGTGGCCTTGTAAATATGGTATGGCATACTGTGTCACCGGAGCATCAAGACAAATGATGCTCCAGTGGCGCAGTGTGTGCCTCTAGGGGCTTGTAAATCTGCCCCTAAGTGCCTACCTACTGTTGTATTTTGGATAGTCCTGAACATTTGATGTCACAATTCAGACATGAATTAAAGCAGTCATGACTGACTGTGTTCTGTGAGCCATGAAAGTGCAGGCTGGCATCACAACTATCAATGTTTTAAAAAGGTGGCATCCTGTAATCTATAGCTCTGACTTAACAATGTAGTTATGTTAGGAACAACCACATATGTGTATGTCAGCCTGGCCAATCCACTGTATGTCACTGATACATGTATGATGCCATTCTTGAGTACTTATCAACATAGGTATACTAATGGCACTGGCAATCAATGTGTGATATGCAATACTTGTACATAGTGTTCATTGTGCAACATTCACAGTGGCAACTGTTTACCATCACGACCCACATAGCAGCAAGGCATGTGGTTTGTGGCTACAGGCAGTGCCACTTCTTCA
Organism: Pleurodeles waltl; assembly: GCF_031143425.1. Taxonomy (NCBI): domain Eukaryota; kingdom Metazoa; phylum Chordata; class Amphibia; order Caudata; family Salamandridae; genus Pleurodeles; species Pleurodeles waltl. The sequence goes on along the minus strand of NC_090443.1, from coordinate 625,229,780 downwards.
AGGGCAGGACCTTCAACCTCAGCATCAACAACAGGATCTGCAACTGCTACACCTGCAGCACCTCCCTATGTGGAGCCCCTCTTCATACAGGAGTTCAGAGATGAGTTGGCAGATCACAAATTTAGGATCTCAAGTTTGGAGAACCAAAATGGGCAGATATTGTCAATTCTGAGGGAATTGAAAGCACATATAATGAGGCTCTGAGGGGATGCATGTGCACTGAATTTGGATGTCCCTTCCATTTTATAAGAGCTTGTATATAGTTGGGGTATGTAGTCAGTTAGTGTTGGGTAAGTTAGGAAAGAGTAGATTAGTTAGTAGTACTAGATAGTTGTATTTTGTCTTAGGGGTGGGGGTATAGGATTATTATTTGGCTTATTTTTGGGGAGGGTTTTGTTTGGGTATGTGGTCATATAAAAAAATAAAAGAAATAAAAACAAATTAAAACATCTACAAAAATATATATGTTTGTTCAGTCCATATGTTTAGGTAGTCGATGTGTAGCTTTAGTAACTGTTGTTCTTGTCATTAGATGTGTAATTGTGGGGGTGGTGGGTTGATGTTTATTATGTGGCATCATATGTTAATGATAGGTAATGATAAGTTTAGTTACACATACATTTAAGTTATGCTAAGATAGTATAGTGTAGATTAGTTTAGGGTAGTTAGTTTAGGATTTTTAGGCTTAGTTGTATGATCTAATAAATATTTTTTTCTATTCCTAATATATGGTCGATATGTTGATTTTTGGTGTAGGTGGTAGCTTGTGTGCACGATTCATGTTAGGCACTTGCTTTTGAAATCAATGGTCATTTTACATGTGTGAATACATGTATCTTCTATAGTACAGTTCCTGTCAGATTGGCAATGGCCTGACATATGCAGATCCAGAGATCTATCAGCAATGTATGTGACACTCTTCATGTGCACTGTGAAACTTTTCCAGAAGCAAGTATTCATACAGCCTGTCTCTGTATTTTCAAATAATGTGATTTGTATTGTCATTATGTTGTTGTATCTGCACTCCCCCTAAAATTAGGTTTTGTTAGTGAGTCACTCCTGGCTGTCCATCACATTCTTACACCTGCATCATTTTTCTGTAATGTCAATGGTTTTCCTGTTGTTACCATCTGTGCTAGGTCCAGTCATTTGTGTTGTGATTGCTGTCAGCTATCACAACACATACATAATAACTGTCAAATGCCATGCTTACGATACTTGGGCTCAACTTGCTTGTTCACATAGCTATCATCAGTCACCTCATTCATGTTGCAGTCAGTTTGTGTGTGGCTTTGTGTAGGTCTCATATCCACACATATTGATTAGCCAAGTACTCAGGGGCATGTACACATTACTCTAGCACCACCGGAGCATATTTATTTGTGTTACACCAGTGGCACTGTTCCATCTCACCATATTTTAAGGTGGCATACCACCACTTTGTGTGTATTTACACCACACTTTATACATGTCCCCCAACACATGATTTTCATTGCAGAGGGACATCCAGTGTGTTTTGCTGGTGACTTACCAATGCTACACCCATAGCATTTGGTACTGCCTCAGATTTACAATGGAATGTAGACCTAAGGCAATGTCACAACTATTAAGTCACACCAGGGGTGTGGTGTGCATGGCACAATAGGGAAACATACAAATATTTAGGCAGGTTTGTCATTTCATGATATGTGGGTGACAATGTGCTGTATTTTCCAGACACTGACTGTGCACTGCTTTTCCTGAACATCCTTTTGATGTTACACTCCAGAGGGGCAGAGTGCCAGTCCATATTTTCTTTGCCAAGGAAGGCACCTTGTGTGGCTTTTGATAGCTTGGTATTCTGTGGGCCTTTCTTACCTCACACTACATGTAGGTGTTATTCCATGTGTGTTGCTGGGGTTGTTTCCACAAAACACACATGTAACCCACCCAACTTCTGTAGCGTTCCCAGATATTCACAGCTGGGAATGATGCATTATCATTTACCATCTCAGGGTTTACATAGTGGTGACATGGGGATGACTGTAATCATTGTTTGTCCTAGTTAAGTAATGTTGCTCTATGTGCTGCATTGTGCAACACACATAGAGGCATACTGACAAGCTCCTAGCGGAATACTATGCCATCAAAGCATAATTTTTCTTCACGCTCCGGTGGCGCAGTGTGCCATTCCATATATACAAGCCTGCGCAAAGCCACCTTGCATGGCTTTTCATGGGGACCTTTTACGCATAGAACTGGGTGAAAGGGGCTTTCCATGGTTGTTGCTGTGGGTGTTCCCACAGAAACACCCATGGACTGCTAAGGAATCTGACACATTCCCAGATTTGATACTCTGGGAATGTGTCAGAGTCCTTCACCACCGGAGAGGTGGTGTCGAGGCGACACAACGGGGATAAATATTTTTATGTCTCCACTAATTTTCATCTTTCAATGTGTGCTGCATTCTGCTGCACACATAGAAAGAGGGAAATCCCTCTCTTGATTGTTTTTGTGCAGGAAGGTGTCTCTTGATGCCCAACAGCACTCATCCCCAAATTACAGGCACCCTTTCATCATGTTGCTTGTGTGCAGGTGTAGGCACATGGCAGCTAAATTTGCACCAATGTGAGCAGTAATGACAGAAATACCCCGTTTGTTGAGTTAATGTCACATTTGTGGCCTATCCCAGTGGTGAATGAAGGCATATCCCTGCCGTTGCTGGCCCACCCCGTGAACAGGCCTGGTACATGATGGCCAATGAAAGTTCAACATGACCAGATGGTTTGGTTGATGTGGTGAATGATTTTGTATAATGGTTGTGAAGTTTTGTGTACATATGTTGGGGGGTTAGTGCACATTACATGTGTTTGGTGTTTCACCATAATTGTGCCCCCAGGCAACCCTTTTTGAATGCATAGTGTTCCTTCTATGTGCTTTCTTGTGTGCCATTAGTTATCACACACACAGACCCCCCCCACTTCAACTTACCATGTGTTTGTTGTTGCTCATCATATGCCGCAGTGTCCTGTTTTGGGACTCCGGTCACCACCTCCTCCAGGATGACCGCTGCCACCATGTCCTCGAGGTCATCCAGCTCCTCTTGGGTGCCTGACTTTCCCTTCCGGTCTTCAGTACTGCGTTTTGGTTGCTGGACAGTTTCTCTTTAGTTATGCGCTTCTAATTGTGCCAGTGCTTCTTACAGACATTGACAGTACTCTTCACCTCTGCCACACTTTTGACTTTATTGACTTTATTGACTATGGACTGCCATATGGCCTCCTTCCTACTTATTGGCCCTTTAGAGTTGACGAATAGCAGGTGTTAATGATCTGTCAGATCTTTGACCAAGATGTTATTCTCCTACCGACTGAAGCAACACTTCCTCTTCCTTTTCCCCTTTTCCTCTGAGTCTGTCTTTCCATCCTGGCTTTTACTGGACTGATTGGGGTCTTTCTGGGGTCTCTCCTTTCTTGATTTCTCTATTTTTCTTCCTTGTGGCTTCTGTTTGGCGTTTTTGTGTTTTTTGTTTTTTTTACGCTTATGAGGAAAAAGTGACGCTAATACGATTAACGTAAAAAAGTGCCAAAAATCATGCTAATGCCAATTATTCAGCAGTAACGTATTTTTTATTTGCAACATGTCGCAAAGGTTAACGTCATTTTTTTACGCTAAACATTTCTTACTGCCATGTTGTGCCGTTTTCTAAATATTGCGCAAGCATGGTGGTAAGAAATGAAGTTAGCCGGCGTTAACATTTTTGACGCACAACTGCACTTTGATTGAATGTCATTATATTTTTTTCCATACATTTGAAATAGAAATTATTTTCCTATTGGTAGAATTTTGAGTCTTCTGCACTCTGCGCGGGGTACTGGCTACAGCAGGACTATCCAATTTATATCTAGAAGTTTCTCAACTATGCCAGATTTTCAGGATAATACCTGGCAATGTAATATCCTCTGAGGAATAGGGCATACTAATACCACACCTGAGCCAACAGCTTCCCATTCTCAGCCATTTCCCACACTCTGGTTTTGGTTGCTTTTTACAGCTGTAATGGTCGAGGAGTAATGCTTGGTGTGTGGTATTTTATATCGCTTATAATCCTGGTGCAGCCGATAACTCTTGACAGCAGCTGTATCAGAATTAACAGGCCAGTTGTATTTGGGACCCTTATCAGTACTGTAATACATTTATGGGGATTTATTTACAGTAAAGAGGGATTTCACATGAATAATTCCTAATGCTGGCAGAGAAATGAAGTAGAGGCTTGCTAAGCACATGAAAATATCTAATTTGTTATAACTCAGGCATTTGCCTAGTGCTGCCCCTAGAACTCAAAGACAATTACTCCAACCCTGTTCGACTTAAATGTACTAAACAGTAAGAAAACATATGAAGCTGGATAAGAACCCCAAAATATTTGAATTTCACCTGACCTTCTTGGAGGCTGTCAGAATTAATGTGGTAACCTCATGATAAGACTAAGGGGCATATTTAAGAGCCCCTAGCGCCTCCTTGCACCACATTTGTGTCATTTTTTATGATGCAAATGTGGCCCAACTAGGCCAAAAATGCCTCGCCATATTTCCAAAGTGGTGCAATGCTTGCATTGCGCCACTTTGTAACCTCTTGCGCCACATTATGACTGCACCAGGCATAATTTATGCAAGGGGTGAATTCTAGCACTGGGGGGGCTATAAAAATAGTGCAAAGGAATCTGTGAGATTCTAAAACAATGAGTTACAAAACTTTGTAACCTTTTACATCTGTAGCTGATACAACATGTAAGGAAATGCCTCTTTTTGCATGTTCACCCCAATATTTTTGGACTGATGCTGCTGGTTTTTCAACTCTGAGAGGCCTGCTAGCCAGACCTCAGTGTCAGTATTTAACCCGATACAAATGCATGTCAATTTGCATACACCCAATTGGAAAGGCCTGGTTTACTTATAAGTCCCTAGTATGTGGTTCCCAGGTATGTAAGAAGTGTCCACTCAGGGCTGCAGCACTGTTTGTGCCACCCTTTGTGTGACAAGGTACAAAATGGCCCCCTGCCATTACAGACTGGAAGGACACTGTTTTCACTTCCAGTTTGACTTTGCCATTTAAACCAATGGAAAAGCCACCATATCCCTTAACATTATATGTAAATTTCCCCTAAGGAAGGCCTATAGCAGCAACACTTCCAAATTGTTGTTCTGCTCTGGTAGCCCCATTGGGTAATACAGGGTTACCGGGTGGCATCCGAACCCAGTTAACTTTGACTGTGACTTCCAAATTGGGTCATGGAAGGTATCAAGTTAATCATGGCATTAAGGCCCTGATTCTGACCCCGGCGGTCTGAGACCGCCGGGGCCAGGGTCGGCGGGAGCACCGCCGACAGGCCGGCGGTGCCCCACAGGGCATTCTGACCGCGGCGGTTTGGCCGCGGTCAGATTTGGAAAACCGGCGGTCTCCCGCCGGTTTTCCGCTGCCCTTGAGAATCCTCCATGGCGGCGGAGCGCGCTCCGCCGCCATGGGGATTCTGACACCCCCTACCGCCATCCTGCTCCTGGCGGGTCTCCCGCCAGGAACAGGATGGCGGTAGGGGGTGCCGCGGGGCCCCTGGGGGCCCCTGCAGTGCCCATGCCAATGGCATGGGCACTGCAGGGGCCCCCGTAAGAGGGCCCCACTCTGTATTTCAGTGTCTGCTTTGCAGACACTGAAATACGTGACGGGTGCCACTGCACCCGTCGCACCTTCCCACTCCGCCGGCTCAATTCTGAGCCGGCGTCCTCGTGGGAAGGTTGATTTGCCCTGGGCTGGCGGGCGGCCTTTTGGCGGTCGCCCGCCAGCCCAGGGCAAATCCCAAAATACCCTCAGCGGTCTTTCGACCACGGAGCGGTATTTTGGTGGGGTAAGTCTGACGGGCGGCCTCCGCCGCCCGCCAGACTTAGAATGACCCCCTAAATGTGATCTGATGCCCAGGTCAAAATTAAAGCCTCACAAAGGCAAACACACAGCTTTCTGACCACCTGGGGTGAATAACTCCCAGGAACAAAGGCAATGCCACATCATCAAGGTGTCACTTCTACTGCCAGGCTAGCCATTTGGGGGGTTAGTCTGGAGGTGTGCTTCAAAGGCGATGCTGCCTTTGATGGGCCACCAGGCCCAAAACCCCTGAGCAGGATGCCTCTTGTTCCTGTAGACAGCTTTGAGACAGGGCCAGAGAGGGCAAACTCACCGCCAAATCAGTTTACCGTGGGCATGTTGCCCTCAGATAGCCACAACTCTATGCTGGATTGCCTTGCTCTTCACAACCGAGGAAGGGTCATACCATCTTGAAGGGGGCAATAATGTGGCATTCCGTGATTGCCAGACACCTCACTTTACAGGAACCTCATCATTATGTAGCCTATTGGCTAGTGACAGCATGGTCCCCCCAGGGCACTTTCCTGGAATAAATATGGCACTCTTAGCAGTATGATCCTCAGTACTCAATGGATTTAGAAGAAGACCACTTTGCACCCATTGGAAGTGCACAATGAGATGCTGTGATGCCAGAGTAACTGCACCTGCTGCACTCTGGGCTAGCAGAGCTTGGACCTTGTTCTGTGTACCTGGCCCAGGAAAAAGCTGATTCCCAGTCTCAGTCCAAAGCAGAGACTCTAAGGGTCAGTTGGCTAGCCCCCCAGAACTGCACTGGGGACATCAAAGCTGTAAGAGCCCATGATGCACCTCTGCCACAGATGAGGTTTTGTAGCTCCCAGAAACTGGGCGCCCCAAAGGACAATTTAGAGATAGCTAAAAGGTTCACCCATGTCTGCTGGACTCGTGGGTGTTTGTTGTACCAGATTTATCACCCCAGAGAGCCACCAGCCTCCACCAATGATTTGCACTATGATCACTGTGTTGTAAAAGTCTGCATCGGCAGCATTGGAACTTTGCAAAGAGGACTTCATGGGACCCCGAGATTTGTGGACAGAGTCGTCCACACTCACCAGTGGACCGAGGAGTCAACTGAACTTCACCCCCTTTGACTGCACAGTATCAGGAAGATTCTGAGCCTGCATCCCTCAGCATCAAGACCAATCCATTGTTGTCTATGGTCGTCATCCTGTAAAGTTCAGATCTCGCTCTAAAACCTCTCTGGTGGCCAGGTAACTGCCCAAAGTATGCTTTCTGGCCCCCTGGACCTCTGTCCTGCTGGATTTGGTCACCCAACTCGTGTTGGAGTTGTCAGACTAACTTTTACAAACTTTCCAAAAGTTTCCAAACTTTTTGTTGGCCAATACTCGTTTGCGGTTTATATAAAAGTCATTTATTATTTCTAAAATCTGTATTTCCAGAGCCCTCTGGTGGATTTTAATAATTAAGGTTTTTAAAAATGTATAAAAATCTGCTCTATCTTTGTAAATCAGTGTATTGTTTTGAGAGAGCGTAGTTTAAATATTACATATTATAGACATGAAATGCTTATGTTTAACAATGCTGCATTAATAATATTATTCATTGAAACGTATTCATAAATGTGGAGAATTGTTCATATGTGTAAACTAATGTCGACTGTAAGAAATAATCATTTATAGTATGCCTAACTGAGCACATTAACACGTATAAAACTGCATTCATTAGAATCCGTATATCTTAAGTTAGCGTGAGTCGAGAACTAGCTGTGTAACTCTCATATTAAAGCGTATTTTTCTGTTTCTCCAGTGTGCTGACTTGCAAAAGACCATGACCCAGCGATTGTTCTTTTTCTTACTTGTTTGCAACAATGATAAATTCTCCCATCCGCATGCTAGCAGCTTTAGTATTTAAAATTATAAGCTTTGCAACAAACATGGATACTTTCAAGGACGATAAAGCGTGGAGAAGAGAACTTTTGACCTGATATGTACCAAGGAAATGAAGTAACCCCAGATGTGCCACCTACGAAAAACGTCAAATATGAAGACCAATTAGGATATAGAGAATTATCATGAAATGACAAATGCATTACTTAATGTATAATTTGATAGGTTACCGATAGTGGGGTGTAGTGACTGACCAATAGAATTTTAGGGGAATGTATTACGAAAAAGGGATAAAAACCCATGACACAAGAGACAAAGGGCATTAGATAGGGAATGATATCGATTGCATCCAGAAACTCTGTCACTCTATTTGGTGACTTGAGACTTAGACAAAACCATCCTTGCCCATAGACTGCCCCATTACACCTTCCTCCTTATGAGGAGAGTGTCCCTTGCCTTTAACTTAGATAGACTGACGGTGATCTAACTGATGTCCTGAAGACGAAGACTGATCCTGTATGCTGACCTATTCTGAGGAGGGTAATTACAATTATTGCTAATGGAAATACATTTATTTGCCTTTTCTTTCTAGGTACCAACTGCTGTATGTTTTGATTAGAGATCTTAGTCAGATGTTTTCCAAATTGATGTTCTAAATTGTTTTGCATGAAGCCCAACATGCTAATGCTAATTTGAGGCTAGATGAAGTATTCATTATGACTGACGAAACTGACGTGACTGACGTAGTGCTATGCTGAACTAAGACCTTTAGGAGGTACTATGTATCGTGATCTCTTCTTATTCGTATGATTATCTTATGTTCCTGATTTTTGCATTATTGAAAGCTTATCATAGTTGTCGCCTCGTGATTATGTTTATTTGCTTCTTGGTTTTGAGATTAATGCATTTGCTATTAGATTGTAATCAATAGGGAATAAAATTCACAAAACTCCATTAAGGTGTGGTTATTCGTGACTGAGAGGTCATGATTGCGCCGAAGGTTCATTAATGACTAAAGTAAAATATATTTTGGTGTTAACTGTTGACAATGTTATTGACATATTGATTGATATATTGATCAGTTATCTCGTCTTACGGTGTCTCACCACTGGGTCCAAAGATTCATTGGCCTAAAACGAGTCCTGATGTGTATAAATTAACATAGACGGACGCGTTAACAGTTCTGGTAGCAGAGCGACGGTTTGGCCCTTGGGGGCCCTTGGACGGAGTTTCATTGTTTAATTTGTTTTCTGTGATAATGCAATTTGGAGAGATGATGAGTGGCTAGGTTCGCCATGGCTTTCCCGGGATCTCGGAGCCTGCCTAAATGAGTTGGGAATGTTCTCGGCGCCATAGTATGTGTGGTTAGGGTCTTTGCGCTTATTAAATCTTACGCATCTTGCAGGTGGTTGTAAAAATTTACGTGTGTCTAGGCCAAATTAAGTGTTGTTTAGAAGGAGTGGGCGTACTCCACAGTATGAGAGTAGGGAAGTCGGCGTACTTCATGTGAATGCAGCGCTTATTGCTCAAAATTATCCACGGGGTTGGTTGTTGTATACGGACCTATTGAGGTCTAAGACTCCGAAGTATGATGGTAAATGTGGTTTATGTTGTAATCTGTGCGGTTTAATAGGTCAATCGGGCGTGGTTGACAAGTCAAGTTTCGAGTTATAATGCATGTGTGAAACCTTCAATGGAGATTTGACAAGTTCTAAAGTGCACTAGAAGGAGTCATTGACAAGTCGAGAGTAGGATTTGCAGGTCGAATTCTGCTTGCGTATGTGGGAACTGAGAAGGAAAGAGTAGCGGCCGAGGCTTCAAGTGAAATCTCTGTAAAGTTCTGAAGCGAATGTATTACCCTTCCTGTAGTAAACCGGCAGATTTGTGTTGTCATTTTAAGTGCTTGCAATAATTCACATTAGTTTGTGTGAGTTGTAAAGAGTTAGTGAGGTGTGGACAAGCCGCAAGACTTTGTCAGCTGCAGTGTGTGTGATTGTGACGTCAGTGGTGCCGTGCTGAGATAGGTCAGATGCCGAGAGAGGTCGGGCAAGGATTGGCTGCCGTCCGTGAGAGGCAATAGGTTGAGAAAAGGGTAGGTGAAGAGTGTCCTGGGAACTAAGCCGTTTTCTGATTAAATACGAAATAAAAGAATTGCAAAAATTAATTTTGTTAAGGCATTCAAAAGCGCTTTGAAAGGAGATGTATATATTGTTGCAACCAATGGGGAACCTACACCACCTGAGGGTACTCCAGCTTATACAGTTATGGAGGAAAAGGGTGTTGCACCTTGTTTATGGATAAAACAATGGCGCAAATTAACAGAGAAAGAGGGGTGTCTAGCGTTTCCAGAACATTGGACATTCAATCCAAAGGTGTTAGAAAATTTGAGGTGGATGTTAAGTACACAGAAACCACCTCCGAGACCGGCACAATACGAGGCTGTGGCGATTTGGGACCTGATGGCTCTTAAACATAGGCAAGAAAGGTTTCACAGAAGATTGACAAGGGCAGAAAAGTCCTATGCAGAGGCTAGATGGGACAATGAGAATAAAATGTGGAGACGGGGAATCGTAGATGGGTTAAAGCTGTTTCCAGCAATAACACAGGGAGAAGAGACACAGGGAAAGAAAGCTTCTTGCAAAACCGACAAAGATTCAGGCAAACTTAAAGAGAACAAAAGATCCTGGGAAGAAGAGGATGATTCAGATGATGAAGCGTTTATGGATAGATTGTTACATGATCGTCCGCCACCGTATGCGGTGAACGACAGTGCTCCAAGTACTAGTTTGAATCCTGGGAACCAGACGAAGGAAAAGGGAGTTACTGATACGGTACAGACTAGCGATACAGCCTTGATACAGAATGGTGTCAGTGTACCCACTGCACCAGACTCGCCGATACAGTTGCAGCCTCCACCGCAGATAAAAAGAATTTACCCTGATGTCCCAGTGCTTGAGACTACTACGAACTTGGTGGTGCCGCCAGACCCGATATATACAAAGCCAAGGTTAATACAGATTGAGTCAACTCCAAAGCTAGTGTCGCAACCGCCACAGCTGATACCTGGGTATAACCCCGTAGCGGGTCCCTTGATAGAACCTGTTCCGGGTACATTAGAGCAGACCTATGGTGTTGCAGCTCCAAGAAGCTTGGGACCAGGTCAGACACCTGCCGCTATATCGCTACCTATTACTGTCGGTCCCCCAGTGCCGTTATATGCACAGGAGAAAACAAGGACATGCGAACAGGGAGTTATGACTCATGAAGCGATAAGAGGAGGGCCTATTAGAACTCCACAAATAATGGCCCAGGAAGGACAGGTATGTGAGCAACCGAGACCCTTAATGGACCTTAGTCCAATAGGGGCACCTCTTGAAGCAATGCGACAAGCAGGGTTGGGATTCTTGACTCCCCAAACTATGAGTACGAATACCTCCCACACTCCAATGATACATGCAGGGAACCTTTCACTGCAAGGTTTTTCAGTACAACAGTTAAATGAGTGGTTAGAGAAAACTTGTACTTCACAAAAGACTACAGTGACCACAATTGAACCTGAAAAGGAAAAACAAGATGAATATCTGAATCTTGTACGACTAGGAGCAGAAGCTGCTGGGTTGGTGGAAGGAACAATGGGAGTGAATAGGTTGGAATCATACACTGAGGCAGAATTGAGGTACTTATGCCCTAAGATCACCAAAGAGGTAGGTAAAGTACACCAGAGATTAACGAATTTGGCAGACAAATACAATATCGATATCGGAAATACGAAACATCTGAAAAGGAGCTACAGATTAGATTTTGACACTAAAGATTTTGAACACATGAGATCTGCAGGCATGAAGGCACACTTGAAAGAGTTGTTACAGAGTGCACAAATTTGGGGAGCACTAGAGAAATGAGAAGGCCGGTGGGCAAAGAAAAGAGATAAGGGAAAAAGAGATAGCCCAGGGTCTAATGAAGTAACAACCACACCCAATTTAGACACGGTGAAAATCCTACCAATGAGAGAAACAGCTGGTGGTGTCTTAGTGCATGTGCCTTGGTCTAGAGGAGACATTTTGGGGGTCATTCTGACCCTGGCGGCCGGTGGCCGCCAGGGCCACCGACCACGGGAGCACCGCCAACAGGCTGGCGGTGCTCCCACGAGCATTCTGACCGCGGCGGTTCAGCCGCGGTCAGAAGCGGAAAGTGGGCGGTCTCCCGCTGACTTCCCGCTGCTCGGGGGAATCCTCCATGGCTGCGGAGCGCGCTCCGCAGCCATGGGGATTCTGACACCCCCTACCGCCATCCTGTTCCTGGCGGGTCTCCCGCCAGGAACAGGATGGCGGTAGGGGGTGCCGCGGGGCCCCCGTAAGAGGGCCCCACTGGGTATTTCACTGTCTGCAATGCAGACACTGAAATACGCGACGGGTGCAAACTGCACCCGTCGCACCCCTGCAACTACGCCAGCTCAATTCTGAGCCGGCGTCCTCGTTGCAGGGGCATTTCCTCTGGGCCGGCGGGCGCTCTTTTGGAGAGCGCCCGCCGGCCCAGAGGAAATGTCTGAATGGCCGCCGCGGTCTTTTGACCGCGGTGCGGTCATTTGGCGGCTCCCTCCAGGCGGGCGGCTCCCGCCGCCCGCCGGGCTCAGAATGAGCCCCTTTGTCCTTTACGAATGATTATCCTAGGTTAAGAGAAAAACCGATCGAGTGGTAGCAACAGACGGATAGATTCGTGAAGCTTGCGAAGTGTCTTTGGGAAGACTTGAATACTTTATTTGAGATCATTGTTCCGCCAGACTTGTGGCTCGAGTGCAAGAGAGTTGTAGATTGGCCCACGAAGGAGCCAGCAAGGGATAAGGTGACTGGAGCACCTTCTGAAGAGGTGATGAAATATTATCATAAAGTAATCGAGTTTTTGAAACAAAAGGTGTCACCGAAGGTGACCGATTGGCAGAAAATCGACCGGACTTCTCAAGAGGTTAAAGAGTCAATACATGTGTATTATGAGAGATTGTTGAAAGCATTCAAACATTACAGCGGTACTGAGACAATCGAACCGGAGGACATGAATCATCTTGTGTTTAAGTTCGTCGAAGGGCTGAGACCGGAGGTCAACCAGATGATTAAAAATCATTTGATTTGTTGGCAAGCTAAACCGATTGATGAAGTGTTACAGTATGCTAAATACTGTAGTGATGAAATTGAGTTGAAGCAGAAAAAGTTGAAGGAGAAAGTGATGGTGATGCAGATAAGAGCTGCACAAGCTGGAATACAGGGAAATGATGTTCAGCAAATGATACAGCAACAACCACAAATGAATGGTGTGTTTCAGGCACAGCCGAGAGGCAGAGGTCGAGGTTTTGTGAACTGTAATTCTGATATGAATAATGTTGTTATTCAAAATGACGGTCAGGCAATAAAGAAGATGTCACCATGTCATGCGTGCGGGGGCATGGGGCATTGGAAACGGGATTGTCCGAATATGGTGCAGGATGGTACAGTTCAGCAGAGCATTAATGCCGGTACATTACAAAATTCACGAGGTCCAAGAATGAGACACCAGAACCCGAATTTTCAGAATAATTTGGTGCAAATGCCAGGGGTACAACCCATGCAGCAAATGCAAATGCCGCATTTCCAAACAGTGCCAGTACAACCAATACAACAGCAGATCCCTATGGTGCCTAGACAGCAAATGCAGTTACCCCTAGCTCCGATGGGACAGCAACAGGTGACGCTTCCTCAGCAGGTCACAGGCCAGGTAACAAACCAAAACAACACTGTACAACAATTCCCATTAAGAGGTGAAAGTGACATGAATGGGGATTGGTCAGATGACAGCTCAGACAGTGAAGAGTGCAGACTTGCAGCATCTTTAGAGGTGGATCAGCGAGGCCCATATGTAGAGGGAAAAGTAATGGGCTATAAGGTTTAATTTTTAGTCGACACCGGAGCTACACGCTCTACAGTTCGCAGTGCAGGAGTACCGAGATTACCTCTTTCAGGGCGCACCATACGAGTGGTCAGAGTGGCTAACCAGTACCTGACAAATCCAATTACTGACCCAGTGCAGGTTGAAATTGGAAATTTCCAAGGCCTGCATAGATTTGTTGTGTGCGACTCAAGCCCAGTGTCCTTACTAGGGAGAGACTTATTATTTAAGACCAAATGTTCGATTACCTGTTCCAATGATGGAATAGAAGTACAGACAAACAGTGATGATGAGGGAGATGAGGGTCAATTCATAGAAGAAGGAGGAGAGACGAATGAAGATTACCCTCTAATTACTCTATTCCCAGTGTTTACCTTGATCGATTTACCTGCTGATCTACAAGGGTCTGTAACAGAGAAAGTGTGGGATTTGACTGGAAAAGAGGTTGGATTAATCAAGGGAGTAGGGCCAGTCAAGGTGCAGATAAAGCCAAATGCAGTGTTCCCACAAGTGCCACAATACCATATGACTCAGGATGTCCTTATTGAAGTGACACAGATAATTGCAGATTTTCTCAGACAGGGAGTTTTGAAAGAAGTTCTGAGTAGTCCGTGTAACTCTCCTATTATGGGTTTAAGGAAGCCCTGTGGAAAGGTTCGAATTGTGCAGGATTTGAGAAAAATAAACAAAATTGTGATAAAATGCTGCCCTGTGGTACCTAACCCAGCGGTAATAATGTTCCAGGTTCCTTGTGATGCTGAATGGTTTACTGTAGTAGACCTAACACAAGCATTTTTCTCAATACCTCTTCATGAAGACAGCCAATTTTTGTTCAGTTTCAAATTCCTGGATAAGGTGTACAGTTGGTGCAGAATTCTTCAGGGGTTTTCTGAGTCACCATCCATCTTCAATCAGATATTGAAGAAGGATTTGGAACCTCTTGTGCTGCCTTTCAATTCGACAGTGTGCAGTACATTGATGATTTGTTGATTGCATCTAAAACCAGAGACAGCTGTAAATATGATACCATTGCATTGTTGAATCATTTGGGAAAGAATGGACACAAGGTGTCACCTAAGAAGTTGCAATACTGTCAAAAAGAAGTGAAATATTTAGGGCATCTGATTGAGAAAGGGTCCTGAAGAATATCAAAAGAGAGAATAACAGCTGTTTTACAAATGAATCCCCCAACAACAAAGAGAGATGTCAGGATGTTTCTGGGAATGGTGGGTTACTGTCGCCAGTGGATACCCAATTTCTCGATCATTTCAAAATCCTTAATAAAGTTGACAGGAAAAGAGGTCAAGGATGAACCATACACAATCACTTTGACAAAAGAAGAGCTTGAGTCATTTTTAGAGCTGAAAGAGTGCATGTGCAGGGCTCCAGCACTAGGAATGCCTGATTATGAGAAACCTTTTCTGTTGTTCTGTCATGAACGTGATGCTTGTTCTTTGTCTGTTTTAACACAGGTCCACGGAGATGCAAATCGCCCTGTAGCATATTTTTCAGCTACTTTGGACCCTGTCGCAGCAGCCTTACCAGGTTGTTTGCGAGCAGTCGCAGCAGTTGGTCAAAGCCTTTCACAATGTGAGGGCATAGTCATGGGATACCCTTTGACAGTATTGGTTCCACATTCTGTTGAAATTCTGTTGACACGAACTAAGACGCAACACATGACAAATGCACAACTTACCAAATATGAGACGATTATTCTGGGGTCACCAAATGTTACATTAAAAAGATGCACTGTGCTAAACCCGGCAACTCTACTTCCCAATGAGAATACAGAAATCAAAGATGGGGAAGAATTTGAGCATGATTGTCTTGAAGTGACTGAGCTCTGTACCAAACCTCGCCCAGACATACAGGATACCCAGTTAAAAGAAAACGATTGCATTATGTTCGTTGATGGGTCCTGTTTAAGAGATTCAACAGGAACATTGAGAGCTGGTTACGCAGTATGTACCATATCTGGCATAGTTGAGGCCTCCTGGCTCGAGAAAGTGTTTTCTGCACAGGTGGCAGAATTAATAGCTCTTACAAAAGCCTGCCACGCTGCTGTGAATTTGAAAGTCACAATCTATACTGACAGCAGATATGGATTTGGAATTGTGCATGATTTTGGCCAATTCTGGTCACAGAGGGGTTTCATGACATCCTCTGGTTCACCTGTGAAAAATGGAGAACAAATAAGAGATTTGTTACATGCGATTCAGTTGCCTCTTGAAATTGCTGTGGTGAAGTGCAGTGCTCACACCAGATCACAAGACTTTGGGGGTCATTCCAACCCTGGCGGTCGGTGATAAAGCGGCCGCCAACCCGCCAACAGGCAGGCGGTAAAAAAAAAGGTATTCTGACCCTGGCGTGAACCACCAACACAGGCCGCCACTTTAACACTCCGACCGCCACGGCGGGACAGACAAACAGCGCGGTGGTCACCGCCAACAGGCAGGCGGCAGACAATGTACCGCCCACCCTATCACAACTCACCAATCCGCCACCTTTTCCGGGGCGGGAGCCCCGCCGATAAAAACACGGCGGAAACAGACTACGAATGGGAAAACGCTCACCTCTACACACTCCACGAGGAAGGAGGACAGCATGGAACCCGAATTAAACATCCTACCAGCTATTGTCTACCTGCTCATCTACCAGGAGTACGAATGCCGGCGCAGACGACAACGGTGAGTACTGCACCTACGACACAGGGGAGGGGGGAGGAGGAAAGCTTACGGGCACACACATGCGCCATACACCCACCCCCCCAACCCAAATACCTACACCCCAATGCAGAGCAACAAGTCAGAGTGACACCCCTCAAATCCACGTGGATAATGCAAAGACACAATTAAAATGATCTATAAAATATATGTATAAATAGCTCCATTGAAGGTATGGGAAATATGCTATATGAATGATACAAAATAAGGAATGAACATAGTCAAAAATATATACATAGGCAATAAGTCCTGCTCATTCTGTCAAAGTTCCATAGTCCGTGGGCCAATGTGCACAAACACATGGGCAAAGCGCACACAGGAGACCAGATACCATTGGAGAGAACACTGCTGGGGCATCAGATGATAAAACTACAGGCACCTCAGGGGGAAGGGAAGGGGGGCCACCTCAGCCACATGAGTCCACGATGCCAGATGCACGAGGGGCCTCCATGCCCACTGTCCCATCCTGGGGAGTGCAAAGCCACAGTCTCACAAGTCTCCACAGTGGGTGGCTTGCCCACTGTGCCATCCTGGGGAGTGCAAAGCCACAGTCCATCAGATGGATTACCGACTCCACTGTTAATGGAGGAGGCATGGTGCCCAGAGTGCTTTGTGAAGCCCTGCTCGACACAGAACCGGCACTGTCAATGGGCCAGCGGTGCTTGAGACGGCATTGCCCAGCGGAGCGGTGCTTGAAAGGAAGGGCCCAGCGGAGCGGTGCTTGAGATGAAGGGCCCAGCGGAGCGGTGCTTGACAGGAAGGGCCCAGCGGAGCAGTGCAGAGACGGCGGGGCCCAGCGGAGCGGTGCTTGACAGGAAGGGCCCAGCGGAGCGGTGCAGAGACGGCGGGGCCCAGCGGAGCGGTGCTTGAGATGAAGGGCCCAGCGGAGCAGTGCTTGACAGGAAGGGCCCAGCGGAGCGGTGCAGAGACGGCGGGGCCCAGCGGAGCGGTGCTTGACAGGAAGGGCCCAGCGGAGCAGTGCTTGACAGGAAGGGCCCAGCGGAGCGGTGCAGAGACAGCGGGGCCCAGCGGAGCGGTGCAGAGATGGCGGGGCCCAGCGGAGCGGTGCTTGAGATGAAGGGCCCAGCGGAGTGGTGCTTGACAGGAAGGGCCCAGCGGAGCGGTGCAGAGACGGCGGGGCCCAGCGGAGCGGTGCTTGAGATGAAGGGCCCAGCGGAGCGGTGCTTGACAGGAAGGGCCCAGCGGAGCGGTGCTTGACAGGAAGGGCCCAGCAGAGCGGTGCTTGAGATGAAGGGCCCAGCGGAGCGGTGCTTGAGATGAATGGCCCAGCGGAGCGGTGCTTGAGATGAAGGGCCCAGCGGAGCGGTGCTTGAGATGAAGGGCCCAGCGGAGCGGTGCTTGACAGGAAGGGCCCAGCGGAGCGGTGCTTGAGATGAATGGCCCAGCGGAGCGGTGCTTGACAGGAAGGGCCCAGCGGAGCGGTGCTTGACAGGAAGGGCCCAGCGGAGCGGTGCTTGAGATGAAGGGCCCAGCGGAGCGGTGCTTGAGATGAAGGGCCCAGCGGAGCGGTGCTTGAGATGAATGGCCCAGCGGAGCGGTGCTTCAGATGAATGGCCCAGCGGAGCGGTGCTTCAGATAAATGGCCCAGCAGAGCGGTGCTTGAGATGAAGGGCCCAGCGGAGCGGTGCTTGACAGGAAGGGCCCAGCGGAGCGGTGCTTGACAGGAAGGGCCCAGCGGAGCGGTGCTTGAGATGAATGGCCCAGCGGAGCGGTGCTTGAGATGAATGGCCCAGCGGAGCGGTGCTTGAAATGAATGGCCCAGCGGAGCGGTGCTTGAGATGGAGGGCCCAGCGGAGCGGTGCTTGAGATGAATGGCCCAGCGGAGCGGTGCTTGAGATGAAGGGCCCAGCGGAGCGGTGCTTGAGATGAAGGGCCCAGCGGAGCGGTGCTTGACAGGAAGGGCCCAGCGGAGCGGTTCTTGTCACGGCGGGCCCCTGCTCAGCGGTTCTTGTCACGGCGGGGCCCTGTTCAGCGGTTCTTGTCATGGCAGGGCCCTGTTCAGCGGTGCTTCTCCCGGCGGGGCCCTGTTCAGCGGTACTTCTCCCGGCGGGCCCCTGTTCAGCGGTTCTTGTCACGGCGGGCCCCTGTTCAGCAGTTCTTGTCACGGCGGGCCCCTGTTCAGCGGTGCTTGTCCCGTGTTTCTAGGGAGCCAGACCTGGCCAAGACTTTCCGCTCAGTCGCCATCCGACCTTGCGGTCGCGGGGCCCTCCTGTGATGGAGTCTTGGGCCTGTGGGTGTCGTCCGTCACAACCGGAATGGGGCTGGTGGGGCCCTCCTGGGCAGCTCGCCTGCTGCCTGACTTCTCCGCCCTGCTGCCCTTGCCCTCCTTTGCTGAAACTCTGTGGCCCTTGCCTCCCTTTGATGATGTGGCAGGTGGCGGGACAAGGCTACTGTCCTTGGTGGCAGCCGTCTCAGGCTTGTCGCGCCGGCCCTTCTTTTTTTTTGTCCTCTTCCCAGGGGGTGGGCTGGCTGTCCCCTTGCTGCTGGCCGATGTTCCTGCCCTAGGAGTTGGTGGACTCCAATAGCCCTGCACTATGGTCACAGTAGATGCAGGGCTGGTGGTGGCTGAGGTGCTTTTTTTACTCTTACCAGATGGAGGGGGTGGGTCAGTGATTGGAACGAGCTCAAGGTTGGAAAGGAAAAGGACTTGGGAAGGACAGGGACGGGTAGCTGTAGTGGGTATGGGAGTGGAGGAAGAGGATGTGGTTGTAGGAGAGTCAAGTGTGCTGTCTTTGGGTGCAGGTGCTTGTGACGGAGGCTGTCGTGAGGTGGATGGCTGTTGGGTGGGTGGCTGCCTGCGTTTGTGTGCTTTGGAAGAGGGGGTGACAGACACACTGGGAAAGGACACAGGGGACGTGTAAATGGCAGTGGGGGTGGTGACTGCACGTGTGCGGACTGTAATGGAGGGTGTGCTGGTGATGGAAGTACTGGCTGATGGTGGTGTGCATGCAGGTGTGAGTGGAGAAGTCACAGGGAGGGAGGAGGGAGATGAGGAGGTGGGGGACACAGAGGTGGTAGTGACTGTTGGCATGTCTGCATCTGGATGTTGCTTGGGTGAATGCTTGCGGGATCTGTGGTGCTTATGTCTGGATGAGCTGCCCTTGGGTGTAGAGGTGTGTGCAGGCTGGTCTGATGGTGTGGATGGGATAGGCAGAGGAACAGGAGACTGGGACTGGGTGGAGGGAGTCAGAAGAGGGAGGCTGGAGACAGGGACAATGGCTGCCGTCAGTGCTGAGGCCAGAGCGTTGAACGATCGCTGATGGGCAGCCTGACCCGAATGAATGCCCTCCAGGTATGCATTGCTCCGATGCACCTCCCTTTCTACACCCTGGATGGCATTCAAAAGGGTAGACTGCCCATCAATGAGTGTCCTGAGGAGGTCAATGACCTCCTCACTGAGGGCAGCAGGGGTAACTGGGGCAGGGCCTGAGGTGCCTGGGGCGAAGGAGATGCCCGTGGCTGTACCTGTTGTGGCGGTGGGCTGGATGTTGCCGCCACCGCTAGGGAGCTCCCTTCCGAGGACGTGTCGGTGTCGCTGACGTCTCCACGGGTCCCCGTTGTGGAGCTCCACTCGCCCTCCGTCTCACTGGTGTACTCGGAGTCTGTTGTATCGCCCTCCGGGGCCATGTGAGATGCAGCTCCCTTGTGCGCCGATGCCACTTCTCCTCCGCCTGATAATGCTAATGCACACATGAACAGGAAGACAAAGAAAATGGGGGGGGGAGAAATGAAGACAGGTTGAGTGCATGCATTTGCAACACCGTTGTCGGAGAGGACAGACACAGAAGCCCCCTGCACTAGGCCGCGCAATCGGGGTACACTACTCAGTTATTGTGACTAGGCCTACAGGTCTATGGACGACAAATGCACACATGGGTGAGGCCGGACCATGGATAGCTGTACTTGGCACCCTACAGAGGTGGGGGGCGGGGGCACAGGGCCGTGTCTAATGGAGGGGCCTAGCCTACAGAATGCGCCCTGGCCTAGAGATAGCCACAGCCCTGCTCCCCCACCCAGACACCTTCACTGCGCGCAAAGATAGCAGAATGTGCTGATACTCACCCCCTTGTGTCTGCTGTGATGTCCTCACGCGCCCATCCAAATCGGGGTAGGCCACCGCCAGGATCCGAGACATCAGGGGGGTCAATTGGCGGCTGGCACCCCTCCTACGTTGGGAGGCCATCCCCAGCAGAGACTCGGCGGTCTTTCTGGTCCCGCGGCGGATGTCCTCCCACCTCTTTCGGCAGTGGGTGCCCCGTCTGTTGTGGACCCCCAGGGCCCGGACGTCCTTGGCGATGGCACGCCAAATGTCGATCTTCTGATGGGTGCTGACCTATATGACATGTACAGGGTGGTAAAGGAAATCGCATCAGTTTTCTGCCTGGTCAATGTGAGTGGCCCCCCCTCCCCAACCTTGCCATGTGGCACATGCTCTCATCTTTCGTGCGTTGCACTCCTCATTCATTCCCCTCCCCACCATCTTACATACACCCCACTCAACAAAGGCATAGCCCATTCAACGTGCACCCTGTGTACTAACCTGTTGGTCTGGAGGACCGTAGAGTAGCGCATACTGGGGGAGGACCCCATCAACAAGTTTCTCCAATTCTTCGGAAGTGAAGGCAGGGGCCCTTTCCTCAGTCGCAGCAGCCATTGTATCTCCCAGACCGAGGTCACAGCAGCACTTGCAGTATAGGTCCTCTCCTGTGGATGATCAGGTCTCGAGTGATTAAGCAGTTAGAAAATGGCGGTCACGCCCGCGGCGGTGTGTACCGCGGCGGTGCGTACTGCGACCGCCGGCGCACATCGTCATTGGCTCCTGAGACCCATAGGGTTCAATGTTAACCAATGCTGCTTTGGGCCGCGGTCTTCGACCGCCTACCGCCACGGTGTGCCACGCCAGCGCAGTGACCTCACATCCCACTGTCACACTTCACAGGTCAGGCAGCCACCATTTCAAGGGCCCACATGGCATAATTTCTACTGCGTCACACAGGCCTAGGCCTTGCATTGCCACTCATACAAGCATTTCAATGCATAGCGATTCGTGTACTGTGCAAGCTGTGTGAACGAACCTGTGGGTTGCTTGACTCTGTGCTCCATGTTGTCCTTCCTAGGCACCGTCCGCTGGGACTTGCGAGGAGAAGGATGAATCCTCCCGTGTACCGACCGCTGGTGGACCTGTCGACAATGGAAGAACGACATATCATACTTACATACAGGCTTGACAGAGCAACTATACATGAACTATGTGCCCAGCTGGAGCCAGACCTGATGTCCCCCATCGGCCAACCCACCGGGATTCCCCCTCTGGTGCAGGTTCTGTAAGTACTCCATTTTTTGGCAAGTGGGTCTTTTCAGACAACAGTGGCCATATCATCTGGGATGTCTCAGCCTATGTTTTCTAAGGTTTTGTCCAGAGTGTTGTCTGCCCTGATGAAATACATGCGGAGCTACATTATTTTCCCTGAGGTGGGCGAATTGGCTACAGTGAAGGGTGATTTCTATGCCCTTGGACATATCCCCAACATCATTGGTGCCATTGATGGGACCCATGTGGCTTTGGTTCCCCCCAAAGAAAGTGAGCAGGTGTACAGAAACAGAAAAAGTTATCATTCGATGAATGTCCAGGTGGTCTGTTTGGCTGACCAGTACATCTCCCATGTAAATGCCAAGTTCCCTGGGTCAGTGCATGACGCGTATGTCATGCGAAATAGCAGCATCCCTTATGTGATGGAACAGCTACAGAGACACCGTGTGTGGCTAATTGGTGACTCTGGTTACCCCAACCTGTCGTGGCTACTGACCCCAGTGAGGAATCCCCGGACCAGGGCAGAGGAACGGTACAATGAGGCCCATGGGCGAACTAGGAGGATCAGAGAAAGGACCTTCGGGGTCCTGAAGGCCAGGTTCAGGTGCCTCCATATGACAGGTGGATCCCTAATGTACTCACCAAAGAAGGTGTGCCATATCATCGTGGCCTGCTGTATGCTTCACAATCTTGCTTTGCGACGCCAGGTGCCTTTTCTGCAGGAGGATGGTCCAGATGGTGGTGTTGTAGCAGCTGTGGAGCCTGTGGAGAGTGAAGAGGAGGAAGACAATGGGGACGACACGGACAACAGGGATACAGTCATACAACAATATTTTCAGTAGCACACAGGTAAGAATCACCCACGCCATTTTACATTTACTTAAGGCCTCATGCGTCTCCACTGTCTGTGTTTCCCCCCAGTTCCTGTTAACTGATTTGTGACTTTCCCTTCCCTTTTCAGAGCTGTATGACCCACTGCCTGACTTCAGCTTTGTTTGCCCATGGACTAAAGCTTATTGAAATTGGTATGTTGTCATCACAAAGTAACTGGACATTATTGCACTGTTATGTGTAATACATTTGTTAAGAATACAAGCAGACTCCTGTTATTTTAAGTGCAATAAGTGATTTATTTTAAGTGCTACATATAGGTACATGATTGTAAAAGGGTGATGGGTGGGGGTGGAGTAATGTCCATGGCAGAGTCCAGTTCTCAGTCGCACAGGTGCATTGTCCATATGCCTGTGGAAGGATGGAGCAGGAGCAGGTAAAGGTTGGACAGGGTGACAATGTGGGACAGTGGGATGACATCAGGGGGTATCTTAGGCTGGCGGGGGTCTTGCAATCCTACTCTGTCTTCTTGTGAGATCTCAGTTTCCGCTTGCGGGGTGGTTCTTCTTCTGCAGGAGGTGGGGTTCTGGTGGCCTGTTGTTGTGTGGGGGCCTCCTGTCCACTAGCGCCGGTGGAGGTGGTAGGCTGTTCCTGGCCTGGGCTAGTGACAGGGGCCCTTTGGGGTGCCACATGGTACCGCAATGTGGTGACTATTTGGGTAAGGGCAACGACGATGGTCCCCATTGCGGAACCAATGTTCCTCAGTTCCTCTCTGAACCCCATGTACCGTTCCTCCTGCAGTGCCTGGATCTCCTGGAACCGGGCCAGTACCGTCGCCATCGTCTCCTGGGAGTGGTGGTAAGCTCCCATGATGGAGGAGAGGGCCTCTTGGAGAGTCGGTTCCCTGGGCCTGTCCCCCCCCTGTCGCACAGCAGCCCTCCCAGTTCCCCTGTGTTCCTGGGCCTCTGTACCTTGGACGGTGTGCCCACTACCACTGCCCCCAGGTCCCTGTTGTTGTTGGGGTGGTGGGTCAACCTGGGTGCCCTGTAGTGGTGGACACACCGCTGATTTACGTGTCCTGGAGACAGAGGCATGGGCCCGCTGGGTGGGAGCTGTGCTGGTGTTCCCAGAGGGGGTTGGGTCTGGTGTAGCCTGTGGCTGTCTGTGGGGAACCGACTGTCCAGAGGTCCCCGATGGGCTGGGCTGGTCATCTGGGTCCAGGGAGACAGAGCTGCTGTCATCGCTGGGGGCCTCTTCTGGGGGTGGGATGGACATCTCTGGACCCTCCGTGGCAGTGTGGTGGCGTTCGGGTCCTGCAGGGGTATAAAGGTATGGTTATTGCTTCTGTGTGTGGCATTTCGTGTGATGGGTGGGTGTCCGTGTACCCAAGTGCAGGCATTCCCTTGTGGGGGCTTTTGTGAGGGTGGCTTGTAGGGGTGATGTGTGTGTGCAGTGGGCAGGCTTTGGTGATGGGTGTCCATGCTTTGTGGTCGCATGCAGGGCTTGGTGTTGGGATGGGTGGGTTGTGATGGTGAGCCTTTTGCTAGGAGTTGGTGTGATGGGGGTGGGGGTGAGGGTGGGGGTATGATTTGGCATGCAGGTGGGGTGGGGGTGGGAAGCAGTAGTGAAGATTTGACTTACCAGAGTCCAATCCTCTGCCTACTCCTGCGAGGCCCTCAGGATGCAGGATGTGCAAGACTTCCTCCTCCCATGCTGTAAATTCTGGGGGAGTAGGTGGGGGTCCGCCGTTAGTCTTCTGCACCGCAATGTTGTGCCTTGATACCATGGAACGCACCTTCCCCCGTAGGTCGTTCCAGCGCTTCCTTATGTCATCCCGATTGCGTGGATGCTGTCCCACCGTGTTGACCCTGTCCACTATCCTTTGCCATAGCTCCATCTTCCTGGCAATTGTGGTGTGCTGCACCTGTGCCCCGAAGAGCTGGGGCTCTACACAGACTATTTCCTCCACCATGACCCTGAGTTCGGCGTCAGTGAACCTGGGGTGTCTTTGGGGTGCCATGGGGTGGTGTGGATGAGGTGTGGGGTGGCGTTTGTGGTGATGAGTGTGGTGCGTGTGGTTGTGTGTGGTGTTTGGTGCGTGGATTCTGTGTGGGTGATGGTGTTGTGTGCCTCTGTGTCGTGGGATTGTCTATTCTGTGCTCTCTCTCTAGCCTTCGTCAATAATTTCGGGTCGTAGGGGTTTGTGGGTGATGTGGGTGTGTGTTTTATATTGTGTTGGGTGTGTGGGAGTGGTGTTAGTATGTGTATCAGGTGTGCGTGTTTCAAACTGACCAATGTGGCTGAGTTTTCTATGTGTGTGTGTATTTTGACCGCGGCGGTGTGTGCCGCCAATGGAATACCGCATTTGAAAGACCGCCGCGTGGATTTGTGGGTCGGAATGGTATGGGCGTATTTCTGTTGCCGTGACGGTGGAGGTTTGGTCATCGCCATTTTTTCGCTGACCTTTGGTGTGGCGGACTTTTGTGGTTGTCGGGTTTTTCGCGGTTTGCAGGTTGCAGGTCAGAATGACCGTGATGGTTTACCGCGGCCGCGGCGGTGTTATGGCGGCCTTCTGACCGGCAGTAAGCGCCTTTTACCGCCGAGGTCAGAATGACCCCCTTTGTGTCAATGGGGAATGGTTATGCAGACCAAGTTGCAAGATTTTGTGCATTAAACTGTATATCATTTAAAGAGCAGTGGGAATTGTTACCACAACCTGAGAACAACACAACCTTAAGCCTAGCATTACGAGTGGTTGATAACTTAGATGAATTAAAGACATTACAAAGCCGTGCTAGCAAAGAAGAAAAACGTTCCTGGCAGAAAATGCAGTGTGTACAAAGAGCAGATGATATGTGGGTTTTAGAGGAAGGAAAATTGGTTCTGCCAAATAGTCTTCTGTCACAATTTGCCCGATTATACCATGGGCAGGCACATTTAGGAAGAGATGCCATGATCAGATCCTTTAAAATTGATTGGTTCAATCCAAAATTCAGACATGCCGCAGAAATTACTTGTCACAGGTGCGTCATCTGTCAACAGATGAACGCTGGAAAAGGAACAGTGGTAACTTTGAGCCACATTGGGAGAGCTGGAGGTCCATTTAACAAAATGCAAATGGATTTCA
Source organism: Pleurodeles waltl (assembly GCF_031143425.1). Lineage (NCBI taxonomy): Eukaryota > Metazoa > Chordata > Amphibia > Caudata > Salamandridae > Pleurodeles > Pleurodeles waltl. Next base: position 625,204,091 of record NC_090443.1, on the reverse strand, counting down.
TTGAGATGCCTGTTTGTTGGAGGATTGAAGTACGTGTTGGTGATTGTGTGTGTTTTCAGTCATTGGATTGAGGCATATCCCACACGTAGGAATGACAGTCTTACAGTTGCAAAACTACTACTCAGAGAGTTGATACCAAGGTTCGGGTTTCCGGTTTCTATAGAATCAGATAGGGGAAGACACTTCGACAATGAGGTGATTAAACTTCTGTGTGCCGCACTAAACATTGAGCAGAAGTTGCATTGTAGCTATCGCCCTGAAGCATCAGGACTAGTTGAACAGATGAATGGTACCTTAAAATCAAGAATAGCAAAAATGTGTGCAGCAACAAATATGAAGTGGCCAGACGCATTACCTCTAGTACTGATGTCTATGAGAAACACGCCAGATAAGAAAACGGGACTGTCCCCCCATGAAATATTCATGGGCAGAGCAATGAGGTTACCGGCGGTACCTGCAAATGCACTAGTGAATATTACAGATGATATGGTGTTGGATTACTGCAAAAGTTTGGCTGACGTGATTCGCTCTTTCTCTCACCAGGTGGAAGCTAACACGTTACCGCCAATTGGCGAACCAGGACACTCTCTGCAAGCTGGAGATTGGGTGGTTGTCAAGAAGCATGTGAGGAAATCGTGTCTTGAGCCACGTTGGAAGGGGCCATATCAAGTAATATTGACAACCACTACTGCTGTGAAGTGTGCCGGGGTTCCCAACTGGATACATGCCAGCCACACAAAGAGGGTAACGTGTCCTGTTGAAGAGGAACTTGAAGATTCCGGTACAGCAACTTCAGGAGAAGAAGTCTCAGAGTCAGAGATTAGTCAAGAAAGATCTGAGACTACAGGAGAGCCCACTGAGAACAGCCTTGTCCCTCAAGCTGATAGTGAGTTCGAGAGAGGTGACGGAGTGCCTATCTCAGTTGAGGCAGCAGGAGAACAAATTCAAGGAGAAGTTCTCCCAGAAGTAGACAAATACAATTCAGAGCCTGAATACAGTGTAGAACTGGAAGACGACAGAGAAGGAGAAGTGGTAAATTCAAATCGAAACGAATCTGAGTCTTCTGAATCAGTTGCAAATCCGTCAAGAGAAAACACCATATCACAAGAGGAGGGTGCTGTCCAACGTCCTGAAGGAAAACACCGAAACAAGACACAAAGAGGTGATAATTGGCCAGACAAGTCACATCTTAGAATAAGAGAAATAGCAAACGAGACAATAATAGAAGAAAGCGATACTTCACAGGCAGATGATCTGAGTGAAGGAGAACAACAAGGTGAACGAAAATTAAAAAGAAAGAGAATAGCAAACAGAAGATATACAGGTCCTGAATGGGCATATGTAACAACCTCTGAATGGCAACAAGAATTTTTAGCATTCTGCTTTGATCGAGAAGTGCCAGGCCAATATTACGGTACCTGAAGGTATTCTACAAGAAAACTCAGATAAAATTGAAATCGTGAAAGCTGAAAAGAGAAAGAGTCTTTAGAAACTACCGGAAAGTGACACTAAACCTGGATTTGACTTCAAGAAACCTGATTACGACAAGCTGCTAACCTGAATTGAAGAAAAGGGTCCTGGAGTGAGTGAAGACGCTGTAAAATACGCAGAAAGAGTTTGCTTCTCAGAGTTGATTGTTGATCCGCTATTCTGATTCTATACAAACATGGCTTATAGTAGCAAAGGAAGTAAGGTGTGTGGTTGGTTAGGACTTATGATAGGTGTTGTATGCGCAATAATGATTGTGGGAGTGATTGTAGGAATGCCATGGAGAGAGAGTGAAACTTTTAATGCAACTTTAAAACCTGAGACTACTACTACTAATAAACTATCACCGTGGGAGAAATTTGAGCAAGATGCCAGACATCTGCATGAGGGAACTAATGCAAAAGTGGAACTTTCTACTAATGTCTTCTATCGCTTACTAAATGAGTATGTGGAAACTATGGATGCGAAAAATTGTTATGTGTGTACTAAAATTCCTTCATCTGTGCAGGAGGGAGTTACTTATCATAGTCTCCCTCTTACTTATGGAATTAGCTGCAGCTTGCTATTAACAAGATTTTATGATCAAGAGCATGTGCAATACTTTTATTCAAATTTGGATGTTGTGTTTTCTTTTGTGCCTGTGATTGAGTTCTTAAATAAGTTAGCTAAAGAGCATGATATTAAAATAGTTAGAGGATTCTTTGAGCCAACACTTACATTTGGAACTGCTTATGCACATCGCAATAATTTGACTTGCTTACTGTCTCCTGTAGAGAAAAGCTTTTTAGATCACACAGATGATAGACGCAAAGCACTGAAAGGTAGACTCTGTATATATAGGCCGAAATCTGATCAAGACAATTTGTTTGTAGGTACGAGTGAATGTAGGCATGTGTTTCTGTTTCAGAGTAAATGGACCTTTATGTTAAATGGACAAGACCCAGCGATTCCTGGAATCTATTATATCTGTGGGTTAAATGCATATTACCGTCTCCCTAAGGGATGGTATGGGACATGTTATTTGGGAATAGTATTCCCAAAGATATACCAGATTGATGACTTAAAACAAATACCTAAAACGTCTGAATTACAACATACTAGACAAAAACGAGAATCAGTGGCGGCTGTCGTTGGTGACATATTTGGAGCTATAATCCCATCAGTAGGGGTTATCTTAAATTCTATGGAAATTCAAAAGTTGTCTACTATTGTGGATAACATGCTGACAAATTTTACAGGAGCTATACTTCTGATGGATACTGAACTTGCTGCAGAAAGAGCTATGACTCTTCAAAACCGGCTTGCTTTAGACATTCTTTTAGCAAAGAGTGGAGGTGTGTGCAAAATGCTTAATGAACGTCATTGCTGTTAATTTATTGCAGATAACAGTAAGAACATTAGAAGCATGCTTACTAACCTTACTAGAGATAGTACAGATTTGAAGGATCTAAAAGAACCCAGTGTTTGGGAGAAATTTGGGAAAGGAATTGCCCGAGTGGGAAGCTGGTTTACCAACATTTGGAATGGGGTACTTGCAAAAATTATGATGGGTCTATTAATTGTTTTGATTTGTCTATTGGGATTATGGGGGATATGCAAAATTAATAATAAAGTGAAAAGAAATTGGACTAAAAGAACCAAAAGAAATGAAGGAAGTGAAAGAGAGAAAATGTTCAATGAAATATGGGAAAGCTCACATAAAGGGCAGGATGTTGAAATGCGTATCATGCGCAAGGTGAAAAATTAAGATCAAAAGATTGTGTGATGACGAGCGTCATCAGAGGAGGGACTGAGAGAGCGTAGTTTAAATATTACATATTATAGACATGAAATGCTTATGTTTAACAATGCTGCATTAATAATATTATTCATTGAAACGTATTCATAAATGTGGAGAATTGTTCATATGTGTAAACTAATGTCGACTGTGGGAAATAATCGTTTATAGTATGCCTAACTGAGCACATTAACACATATAAAACTGCATTCATTAGAATCCGTATATCTTAAGTTAGCGTGAGTCGAGAACTAGCTGTGTAACTCTCATATTAAAGCGTATTTTTCTGTTTCTCCAGTGTGCTGACTTGCAAAAGGCCATGAGCCAGCGATTGTTCTTTTTCTTACTTGTTTGCAACAATGCTAAATTCTCCCATCCGCATGCTAGCAGCTTTAGTATTTAAAATTATAAGCTTTGCAACAAACATGGACACTTTCAAGGACGATAAAGCGTGGAGAAGAGAACTTTTGACCTGATATGTACCAAGGAAATGAAGTAACCCCGGAGGTGCCACCTACGAAAAACGTCAAATATGAAGACCAATTAGGATATAGAGAATTATCATGAAATGACAAATGCATTACTTAATGTATAATTTGATAGGTTACCGATAGTGGGGTGTAGTGACTGACCAATAGAATTTTGGGGGAATGTATTACGAAAAAGGGATAAAAACCCATGACACAAGAGACAAAGGGCATTAGATAGGGAATGATATTGATTGCATCCAGAAATTCTGTCACTCTATTTGGTGACTTGAGACTTAGACAAAACCATCCTTGCCCATAGACTTCCCCATTACACCTTCCTCCTTATGAGGAGAGTGTCCCTTGCCTTTAACTTAGACTGACAGTGATCTAACTGATGTCCTGAAGACGAAGACTGATCCTGTATGCTGACCTATTCTGAGGAGGGTAATTACAATTATTGCTAATGGAAATACATTTATTTGCCTTTTCTTTCTAGGTACCAACTGCTGTATGTTTTGATTAGAGATCTTAGTCAGATGTTTTCCAAATTGATGTTCTAAATTGTTTTGCATGAAGCCCAACATGCTAATGCTAATTTGAGACTAGATGAGGTATTCATTATGACTGACGAAACTGACGTGACTGACGTAGTGCTATGCTGAACTAAGACCTTTAGGAGGTACTATGTATCGTGATCTGTTCTTATTCGTATGATTATCTTATGTTCCTGATCTTTGCATTATTGAAAGCTTATCATAGTTGTCGCCTCGTGATTATGTTTATTTGCTTCTTGGTTTTGAGATTAATGCATTTGCTATTAGATTGTAATCAATAGGGAATAAAATTCACAAAACTCCATTAAGGTGTGGTTATTTGTGACTGAGAGGTCATGATTGCGCCGAAGGTTCATTAATGACTAAAGTAAAATATATTTTGGTGTTAACTGTTGACAATGTTATTGACATATTGATTGATATATTGATCAGTTATCTCGTCTTACAGTGTCTCACCACTGGGTCCAAAGATTCATCGGCCTAAAACGAGTCCTGATGTTTATAAATTAACATAGACGGACGCGTTAACAGTTCCTTTCTTCTTCTGTGACTTTTGTATTCTGTTGTTTGGTGCTGTTAAATGCTTAAGATATTATTCCTTTGCTAAGCTTTACTGCTCGAAGAAACAGCTACCCTGGGCTGCGCTTACGATTAGGCTTAAGATTAGGTAAATGTACCTGACTGGACCCAAGATGGTATTTGTGAGTCTACTGCACGTCAAGCCTCCCTGGCCATACCATATTGTAGACCCAAATCCTCACACAACATAGCTATTGGGCAGCACTATCACCAAGGCGAGAGTCTCCCACTCAATCTATGACATATATAATAGTACAAAGTTGGAAAAAATTGAATTATTCCTCTGTACCACTTGCTTATCTGTATGGAGACATCTTTTTGAAAGCCCTACCATCTCATAGGATTCTCATTTACCACACAAATTTGCAGCATTTCAGGACTCTCTGATGAGTAAATAGATGTCTCCCTTGACTTGTTGGCTCTTCTTTTTTAACTGGTCCCATAAGTCAGCTAAAACAAGAAAATACAAGATGCAGGTACATGCCCTGCTTGGAATTGGCATGGTGTCTCAATCTATTCTTGCATAAATAATACAAGTTGCCTTATTAGACAACAGACAAATAAAGGACATATGAAAAAGCATTATTTTCATTTTGACACCCAAGACAGTGCAGCGCATATTCACAAATTTGAGTCTCTGATTACCACTCTGTGTATTTTTTCATTCTAACAGAAGTACAAATATAAAAGTATGCCTAGTTGCAGGTGTATGTGTTGCTGCCCCTTTCAACCATGTAAAAGAGTGAGTGAGACACAGAGGTCTCAAAATCTGATTAATTTTACATCAAGTAACAATGCATTAGTAATTTATGTATCACACCCTTTAAAACTTGTAGGTTGAGAAATCTACCTACACTGCATAGATCTCTGAATACCACAGTATAAGAAAGACTTCAGCACAGAGCACAATCAAACACACAATTATTTACAGCATAAGGAACATAAATGCCGGCCACTCTTCTGCTCTCCGTCTTCTCCTTGTGCTGGAGTAAATTGTGGTGCAAGAAACCTGTAACAGCCCAAAAATGCAGACTGTGACAAAGAGAATTAATATTTATGGTGAGTGGTAGCTCACCACAAGTAATAAGGTCACTATGCTGTTAGGTCCAGTGTAAGGTTTCAATAATTTAAACCTGAACTCAACTCCTGGTAACTGTGGCACAGAATACACAGGCTTAGCTTAGTTAAATGTCTAAAGCATTTATAAGTTCCAAAATAGTTTAAAAGTCAACAACATAACCCAAAAACAACTCTACCCCAATTTATACAAAATAGAGAAAATTATAATAAGCAAAATGACACCAAAATGACAAAAATACAATAGGGGAACCGGCGATAGCTATTTTTGGAAATGTAAATGAAAATAGTGCCAAAAAGCACTATAGGTAAGCGTGGGTCAACTGGTCATGGTTAACTGGGCCCTAGGGATATATATAGGCCAACTGTGATGGCGGGACGCGCTGTACCGGAGCTGGTTGGGGCAGGAGCCCTTTAAATCTTTGATTCGCGCTCCCGCCGTCGCGGGAAGCGCTGCACCCGTCCAATAGGGCAGGAGCCCTTTAAAACTTGAACAGCGGCCCCGCCGTCGCGGGACGCGCTGTACCGGAGCTGGTTGGGGCAGGAGCCCTTTAAATCTTTGATTCGCGCTCCCGCCATCGCGGGAAGCGCTGCACCCGTCCAATAGGGCAGGAGCCCTTTAAAACTTGAACAGCGGCCCCGCCGTCGCGGGACGCGCTGTACCGGAGCTGGTTGGGGCAGGAGCCCTTTAAATCTTTGATTCGCGCTCCCGCCGTCGCGGGAAGCGCTGCACCCGTCCAATAGGGCAGGAGCCCTTTAAAACTTGAACAGCGGCCCCGCCGTCGCGGGACGCGCTGTACCGGAGCTGGTTGGGGCAGGAGCCCTTTAAATCTTTGATTCGCGCTCCCGCCGTCGCGGGAAGCGCTGCACCCGTCCAATAGGGCAGGAGCCCTTTAAAACTTGAACAGCGCCCGTCCTTGCCCGTCATTGCCAGGAAGAGGCAGGGCAGGGCCACCCCCCTGACATCTCTTCAATAATCTCTGGACTGGACATCTATGAACATAGGGCTCCCTGAAGGTACTGTGACGCTTTGTTTGTTCTCCCTGCCTCTCAAACCGTCCCTGTTACTGTCGCGCTGCGTTTGCTGAGGGGGCAGGAGCCCTCCAAATCCAACTGTTTATCCGGACTGGCCATAAGGCCCATTCCACGAAGGAACCCTCTGTCCCCCGCTGTCACCAACGGGTAGAGATTTGTCCTGGGCCCCCCCCTCTGTACCCCTGTACCTTTGTGTTTCAACCCGGTCCCCTAGAGACTAGAGCCCTCTTTTTCCCTTTTTCCCTTAATATCAAAGTTCTCTGCCTTAGATACACGAATATAGCTCTTCGAGCTACCGCCTACTACTTTAATTATGGGTAAAAGGAAGCACTCGAAACCAAACATTTCAACAAATTTAAAAGACAGTTCATCTATATTAAAATACATCTCTGGGGCGATGGGAATGATAGATAAGCAAATTGCTACTGTTGAAGGGAAATTGTCATTATCCAAAGATCAATCTCATGACTCATCAGGGTCTGCACTACTGCAACATAACTCTCCATCTAGTGAACCTGGGGACGGTAAATCAAAACCAAGGCTTACAAATGGTTGCATTAAAGACTCTTCAAATATAATCTACTCAATGGTCGAAATATCCCCTGTTGCTAAGCGACCAAGGAAACCGGAGACGGGCTTGGGGGACAAGACCTTAAAGAAAACGCCAGTGATAGACTTAATAATTACCCCTACTAAAAAAACTTCTAAAAAATTAACCCGGAAGAAGCCCCAAACCTTAGCAGGAGACACTGTTCGATCACTCCTTATAAAACTTCAGGAGACAGTAAACTCACTGAAATTATCTATCGGCGTCACTCTGGACTCAATGTCGGAGCGCCTTAAGGGGGTGGAGTCTAGTCTTGAGGCAGGCCTTGAAACAATAAAGTCCTTACAACGGGAAGTCATGTATCCTACAAGTAAGGATCCCGGAAACACATTGCGGTCCTTAGAACACGAGAACAACACACAATCTATTCCATTTAACAGGCCAAGTAGTACACATCGAAACGCTGACTCCCAGAAGAAGCCTCAACTTCACCCAAATGCTTCCTCTACGAACCAGCATAACCAACCCTCACTTCCACCTCATAACTTTCCCTCAGATAAAAAACTACTGAATCCCACCTTATGCAAGATAGCCAGTAGTGCTACGCGCAGGACAGCAAATACAAATCCCCACTTAGAACCGGGGAGAAACACAAATAGCTGGCCTAGATCAGCGAATCTTGCTTATCTCCCTAGTGACCTATTACATCTTCCCCCGGAGGCTACACCATATGTAGTGGTCCTGGCAAATGTCCCACCTATAGATGGCCAACAACGAGAAACTTGGACAGCCTTAAGAAATAAGGCCCTTAATTGGATCGGGGCCCGTATGAGCCCTGGAATGGTGAGGACTCTTTTTGATGATATAAAAATGGTCAGAAGAATTAAATGGATAGGAACCAGCAGGAAAGCACTGCTCGGAGACTGCGTGGTCCTTTCTTTTGGCTCACCACATTTAGTGAATAGGATTATTCTTGACCTGGGAGCCAGAAATCCTAATTCACAAGGAATTTCGCTATTACCCTTGGGATATTTTTATCAAAGACCAGAGGGGAACAACTCCATCTGCTCACAGAGAGCTGTAGCATCCTTATCTAGTCCCGACTTGTCTAAAATGTGCAACAGATTTTATCCCCTCTCAACGATGGAAAATATAGACTGACTGGACATGAAACAGCTAGCACTCCAGGATAGAGTAGTACAGATAAAACATAGATCAGGGTTGGAACTACAAAAGGAAGATACATCACATAAATCGGTTCCTATAAGGAATGAGATGTTACCTCGTTTAAGCCAGGGCAATGATGAACTTAGTATTATACCAAATACCACTATGGGCAACATTACCCCTCTTCCCCCAAAGAACCGGTCCTGCAAGCTTCAACAGAATCCTTACCAGAAACCTGAAATAGCCCTATTATTCTGGAACATCGCAGGTCTAGCTAACAAATTAGGCAACGAGATCTGGGTTAATTTTCTAGAAGACTATCTATGTGCCTGCCTACAAGAGACGTGGCTTCTAACCCCTGTCCATCTAAATGGATATAAAACATTCCACACCCCTGCTGAGCAGTCAAGGCAAGGCAGACCTAAAGGGGGACTGTGTACATATATCTCCAACAAGCTGCCCCTACAGAACCTAGCAATGAAATTTATGAGTCCATATTACCAAATGATAGAGAGTGACTTAGATCGTAATACCCACCTGGTCATTATTAACTTTTATAACAATGCTCCTCCTGGAGAATTTTCCAATACTCTCGTGAAAATGGGAAATGACTTAAAAAAAATAGGTGAAAAAAATAACCGTGAGATCCTACTGATATGGGGTGGTGATTTTAATGTCCATCCGTGTAAAGTAAATTCAATAAGATATGTGGATGGGACTCGGAAGGTATAGGTTCAAGCCTTCACTTCTCTCATAACATCCAAGGAGATGAAATGAATTTGCTAGCTCAAACCTATAACCTATCCTTTGTAAATGAACTACTCTCGGACGAACCACACTTCAAACCAACGTACAATGGAAGGGGCGCAAACACAGTGATCGATTATGTCCTAATGTCCACCCACTTCGCACACCATCTTACAAACTATACTTTGCACGACATCGCAATTAGTGATCACTACCCCCAGAGCATAAATCTCCTACTATCCCTCCCTTTAGTAGATAGGGAAGACAGCATCACACTGATAGATGACATTTCACTGGTGCCGTGCAATGGATACACTATGAAGTGGTCTCAGACAGATCCCAAGTCTCTATTAAAACAGGTTATATGCCAATGTAAACATGCTTTCGCAGATTGCCTAAGAGAAAACCCACATCCTGAACAATGTCTAAGTGCGTTTACGAGGATCACCCAAACCATCAAAGAAGCCCTCACTATTAGAAGCGACAAGATAGGGAAAAAAAGGATGTACGGATGGTTTGACCATAACTGCACTCAAGCACACAAGAGATTGAAAAAGGCCCTAAATGCCCCAAAAAGATGCATGAGTGACATACGCAAACGCAGACAGGAATATAAGTCAGCAATAAAGGAAAGGAAACTGTCTATAAAAACAAACCTGTGGGAAACCCTCCATATAGCAAGCCAGGAGAAAGATAATATACTTTTCTGGAAGACAATAAATTCCCCTGTGCTAGGGGATAGAGACACTCCTAGAATGGAAATTGCCATCTCTGAGGAAGAGTGGGTAGCACATTTCTCTAATATATATTCACTGACGAGTGCTGCATTAGATCATACACATGACCTCGACCATCAGGAAGGCCCACGCCTAGACCTAACCCCCCAATTTAGCCTCCAGGAAATAGAGGAAGCTATAAGTGACAGCAAACCAGGGAAAGCCCCAGGCCCCGATGGCGTTCCGATCGATATATTTAAGGCCAATATTGAGCTGTGGGGTCCTATACTGACGCAGACATTGTGGGCCATCAGCACATGCGGACCCCCACCATCCTGGAGAGTCTCCAACATAATTCCAATATACAAAAAGGGTGACCGCCTTAATCCAGCGTGCTACAGGCCAATCTCCCTGCTGGACACAACAGCTAAACTAGCAGGGAGAATAATCCTGAACAGACTGCAATCATGGGCAGAGGAAAAGAACGTCCTATCACCGGTCCAGTATGGATTCCGGAAAGGAATCGGAACAGTGGAACAAAGCCTAAACTTAAGCATCATCATCGCAAAGTATACCAAGATTAGAACAGGTAATCTGTACCTGGCTTTTATTGACCTATCATCAGCTTTCGATTGTGTAATCCATGACAAATTGTGGGTCATCTTAAAAAACATGGGGGTGGAACCAGCCCTCATCCAATTTATTCGCGAAATGTACACAGGGTGCAGAGCAAGAGTGAGGTACGGCCTAAAAGGGGAATGTACTCGCCTCTTTGGTCTACACAGAGGAGTGCGCCAAGGCTGTGTTCTTGCACCGTTTCTGTTCTCAATGTATATAAACAATTTAGACAAAGAATTGGCCACTAGGTGTAAAGATGTACCACAAATAGATAAGCAACCTGTCCCAGTATTACTTTACGCAGATGAGGCAGTATTAATGGCCAGAACCCCAATAGCTCTCCAGAAACTTATAACAACCTGTATTACATACATGACACAGTTGGGACTTACCGTTAATCGCTCTAAAACCTTCATCATGAACTGCGGAAGGAAGCATGGCAAGACTTATAACACCACCATTCTAGATAGCAAGGTGGAAATGACGCAAACCTTTTCATACCTAGGCATCACATTTGATAAACTGGGTTCCTGGGCCAACTGCAGGAAGATGAAGAGAGTACACCTGACCAAAACAACGACGGCACTTCGACTCTTCTCCAAAAGGCTTGGGGGGATTACACCACCCAACATGATAAAGATCTATAAAGCCAAGTGTATTCCGGCCGTTACGTACGGGGCAGGAATTTGGGGACATACAAACTGTGATCTAGTGCAGACAGTGGAAAATGACTTCCTACGGCAACTGTTGAGGGTACCAAAAGGCACCTCATCGTATGTCACACATTCCGAACTCGGGGTTCCCTTTATTACAGACGTGATAAAGATCCAGCCACTACTATTATGGCATAAAGTCTGGACTTCGGAACACACCAGTTTTAATAAGGCTATCCTGACCGATTGTACGAAATCACTATATACATCAAGGGTACCATGGCTAAAATACATCATGACCTTCTTCGAAAAAATGGGCAAGCAAGACTATTATACCAACCCAGTTTCCTTACAGAAGATATCCAGGAAGGACCTGAGTATCCTGGCATTAAACTATCTAGAAGACACACGATGGGAGGGGGAATAAAAAAAAAACCTCAGTCATTCATAATCAAATAATTTTGACGGCTGAGGGTATGCAGCCGTACTTGGTAAACATGGTATCTCCTCGCTACCGCTACGTTCTCACAAGATTTAGACTAGACACATTCCACCGTCTAGTTTCATTTCCAAGTATGAATGATTGGACCACTGTGTTAAATCCATGTCCCTGTGATGCAAAAACACCCCAATCTACAATTCATGTGGTTTTATTCTGTAATTTTTACGCCTATCAGAGGAAGCGTTTAGTCGCTCCACTTCTAAGGACAATTAATCTACCCCAGTGTCGCACAGCTTATGCCTGTCTCCAGTCATTATCTTCTTTAGAGATGTGTGGAATCCTAGCTAATTTTTTATGTTCTGTATTAAAGATAAGGAAATCTATGGAGGAGGCGATCGAATTATAACTCATTGCGATAGGGCTTCTATTTTATTTTTATTTATTGACATATTAGACTGTTTTTATTGTAGGCTTTTAAATCTTTTTATTATTCTTACCATTTTTATCTTATCTCCTTGACTTTTTCTTATTAGTGAAATTGTATGTATGCATCATAAATGGAGTTCTTTTATGACTGTTATGTCTTTTATGACTTGCTGAAAGTCGAATAAAGATTTTGTACTACAAACTGTGATGGAGTACAGGCCAGATTTGAATTTTGGCCAAGTTTGACCCGGTCAGAGGTTTTGCCTTAGGCCTTTGTCTTTTTTCTGTAAATCCAAACCCTTCAGCATGGCAAGGCAGCACGCTATATCTGAGAAGAGCTCCATGATATCCTGCTCAAGCTGTTGGTTTTAGGGGGAAAATCTCTAAGGAGGAAAATTTGAATTTCACAACCAGAGAAGCCATCTTGCTGATCAGATACTTCTGGCTCCTTCACCCAGTCAAGATTTCAAAGTTTGGACTCTTTTTAACAGGTCAGACTCCTCCAGTGAGCAAAGTTGCAGGCTGCATCAGATGAAGGTTTCACAAGGCTGGATACATTCTTGGCAAGGTTGTTCTGAATCAAATTTGGTGCTGCAAAGACGCTCTGAGTCGAGGAAACCTGTTTCCTCAATCCAGTGGGAACACTCCCTGGGCTGATTGGCTTAGCTGGTTTATCTTGATCCACCTGAAATCTTCAAATCTAAAATGTTTCTCAGTCCTAGACTTATGGGGATGTTAAGAGAAGTCCATTTGGGCCCCGGGACCTCAGAAATAACACTTGGTGGTCGTGATTCATTCCAGGAGAGGCCACCAGCAGGGCAAAGCATAGATCTAGTAGAAACTGGTCAGCTGGCCTCTTTACGCTTGTTGCAACCCTATAGCATATGCAGTAAGTCAGCAAACATACCCTTGGAGCCCACTACTGTGTCCTGAGTACACGTTGAACCAGGTCTACTTCTTCTAGTCTCCTCACAGGTCTCAAACAGCAGTGCCATCCTTCTTGTGGTTTTCCACAGGTCCATTAGTATCTGATAAAGGTATGTTGGCGTGCCACAGTTATGTCTGACACTAACCAGTGGGTGGCCTCTGCCTAAAAGTAGGGTTTAAGTTTCCAGCGGTAACCCTACCCACTTTTAGTGGCAAGTAAGTAAGTAAGTAAAGTTTATTGTATAGTTAATAAAAAATAATTACAAAAAGTCATGGTGACAACTCCACTAGATATACAATTTTTCTGCTGCAAATGTATTAAACGATTAAGGGCCTGATTTAGATTTTGGCAGTGTTACCGCCAAACCCTTGCGGCGGCAGACCTGAGAAGACGGTCAGGTCGACGGTGTTCTGCCTGCTGGGAATTACAGTCCCCTTCGAATGTGCACACATGGACACAGTTCACAAGTGTGAATGTACCGTCATTGTGGTGCCAGCATTCATTTGCCAATGAATACTGATGCCGTAATTACAGTTGTTTATGTGTGTGATATGTGTTGTGTACCAATGTGTGCCCACCCATGTCTGACCCACTTGTGTCCCCAGCATATGCATGTCATAGTAATCTTAAATAATTAATGGAACATGTATATGTCTGCAATGATCCCGAGCTCATGTGCATGTGCAGTGTCCAGCGAAGGGGAGGGGGTCATGTTTTCTCCATGGTCCAGAGGCAACAGCAACAGAGGGTGCTGTCCAGTCATGCCCAGCTGCAAACAGAAGTGGGATCAGAAAAAAAAGTGAGTTTTCACCCCATTCCCCCGTAATCCACCAAGTCAGACTTGGAGGTCAGGCTGACACTTTTTGCTTTATGGTAAGGCATATCCAAATCTACAGGGCAATAAGTGTGGCTGGAGTCCTGCCACCAGGCACTCTTTCTTCTGGTGATGTGGCAGCAGATGGGAATCATTGGCAGAGATGGCGGGACTCGGGCAAGTTGTCGCCTATGGGACTACTACCATCTAAATCTGGCAGGCGGACCACCAAGGCAGTAGACAGGGTTTCAGTCGCAAAACCAATAGAGGCCCTAAATTTCTTATTAACTTTAAAAAAAACAAGGAAGAGCAAATCAGAGAAACAAAGATATTTAAAATGAGACAATTGCCCAATTTTGATAATATACTAAACAATAGTATCTATAATATGCTAAAACCTCTATTGGCGCATTGTTAAAAGTACTAGGGCAGGTGCTTTGTGCAATAGGTCATCCATTAAGTTGTCCAAATGAGTTTTTCTCAGGGAAACCGAATACTGTGAGTCAACCAGTAACTTCTTCACCAGGCTCAGAAATTGTATTCCCTGCTAAATGGATTTAGGCTCTGCTCAGCCAGACAAGACAGCTTGCCTGCAGGAATGGATTTTTAGTTGCAGTAATGATCTGAGTAACTTCCTTCTTTGTTTGAGAGTAGTTGGGCAAGTGCAGCATATGTGGGTGATTGATTCTTGTTTGTATCCACATAAACAGCAGTTTATCTTGGGTGAGCAGGTCTTCCAAGTGTGTCTCACAGGGATCATGCCTCAGGCCCACCCTTTTCAACATATACATGACACTGCTCGCCAACATCATCCAATCACAAGACATTACCGTCATCTCCTACTTCAGTGACACTCATCACATCCTCTCCCTGATGGACAAAACAACCATTGCCAGAACCAACTTCACCAACCTATGACCATGGTAACAGACTGGATGCAAATCAACTGCCTGCAGCTCAACTCTGAAAAGATGAAAGTACTGGACTTTGGCAACACGATCTCCCCATGGGACTCCACCTGGTGGCTGTCAGAGCTAGGACTAACACCCACACCCACAGACCATGCAAGAAAACTAGGAATCATCCTGGATGACAAGCTCAACACAATGGATCAAGTCAACGCAGTGTGCACCTCTTGCCTCCACATCCTATGTATGCTGTGAAAAATCTTCAAATGGCTGCCTCAGAACACCAGATGGACTATCACCCAACAACTCATCACCAGGAGGCTGGACTACGGCAGCACTCTCTACACTGGAATCTCCAAACAACTCCTACACAGACTCCAGACCATCCAGGACACTGCTGTAAGACTCCTACTCGACCTCCCATGCCACACCTACATCACACTGCACCTCAGGAAGTTTCACTGGCTCCCTGTCTACAAGTGCAGTCGATTCAAACCTCCCACACACACATACAAAACCCTATGCAACACAGGACCAGAGTACCTGAACAGCCACATACACTTTCAGTAACCCATCAGACAACTACGCTCTGTCTCACTTTCACACATTCCCTGCATCCACAAATTCAAAACTGGAGGTCACCCTTTCTCTTACATCAAACCCAAGACATGAAATGACCTTCCTCTACACATCAGAGCCTCCTCTTCACTTCTTGAGTTCCCACAAGAAGCTGAAGACTTGGCTGTCTCTATAAGCACCTTGGGAACCACAAACCTACATGCGTGCCCAAGCACCTGGATACCCTCATTGGTGATTAGTGCACTATACAATGTAATATAACATAACATAATGTAACATACCATATAAGATCCTTTGTGTCAAATTGGCCAAAATGAAACATTGTGAAGTGGTACTTTAGAGCTGGTGAAAAATGAGTTATCAAATGTGCTAGGGACTTCAGCCTCTGATAAGCGTTGATGACTGTCTAAGCATGGCATTTCTTTGCAAATTAGGTTGTGTCCTGCAGTTGTAACAGAGTTGTTGCCACGGCATTGGTTATCTAGAAGAAGGTGGCTCTTCCTGTGGGGACAGCCCGCGCTTCTCTGATACCAAGGACTTCAATTGCCTACCGTGAGTGGTCTGCCCATGATTTTTCCTTTTTTTCCATCTGTGCCTTTATTTCTAGCCAGCATAAGTTGTTCAGGGACCCACTTCCCATAGCAAGAAAAGGGCCAACAGAGCTTGGCAAAGGAGTTCATACTTTGCATGTCGTGATTTTTTAGCCCGAATTCCAGCCAAACTTGAGCTAGAGAGCTTGACTTGAGCAGGTAGAAAATGGCTTTATACACTTTTGTTTGCAATGATTTTAGTTCAGTTGCCTCTTTTCCATGCATAATTTCCAATCCTTATGCCACCACGGGTAAGAGCTTGGCTGCCATGACTGTTAGCAGCTGTAGATTTGAAGAGCAGCTGAGTTTCTTTTGCAACAGTTTAAATGCAAAGATTAGTGATTGTACCTTGGCCTGTAAGGAGGCTAGATGTTGTTTGAAAATCAGCTGGCATCCCATGTGTATTCCAAGGTTCATGCAGGAAGATACTAAATTGATGCATTTGCTCTTTGCATGCCAAATTAATGTCTTATACATTGAGCCAACAAGGCGTAGTATTTTTGTTTTGCTTAAGTTCATGTCTTTTGCTGCAGTTACTGTGTACCTACTGTGAATGGACCCACAGTGCCCTCACTCACTAAATTCAAGATGGAGAAACCCTTTCTTCCTTGTGAAGAGCCTGTGCACCCACACAGAAGTGTTGCCATGGTAATAAACAGTAATGTCCTCATTGGTCACTCATACTAGGTTTGAGATCAGCTTTCCTCACACTGGATTTTGTGCCTGCCTGACTGGAAAGACAGAAGAGTGGGCCTGATCAAGTGTGAGCCACATGTGTGTGCAATGGGGGAGCCCTCATTTGAAGTCACTTAACTTCCTGAGAACTGCTATACTAGTCTTCCTGCAAGAGGAACAAAACACCTTCCTACAATCAGGCCATTATCTCTACTCTTGGTACTGTTTTCATACCTGTTCAGGGCCGTTCACCAGGTGGATGACAGTTGGAGACAAGCAAAAGATAACTTTCTAAAATCCCCTTTCCTTAGTATTTATCTAACACGTAACTTCATCATTGCGCTGGGTTTTAACAAATATATAAAAACAGTTATTGAATTAGTTTTTAGCAGGTCCCTAGCCTGAGAAAGTATAACTAATATTTAATATTTTCTTAGTATTTCTCTATGGGCCAGCCAGCCTCCCTACAGTGAAAATAATTATTGGGAGGTAGTCATTGTGAGAATATGTGAACTTTAAACTTGTATATGTCCTACTTCTAAATACCACCCACCCTGCATTATGGACTAACGGTCTATATAGGGGTAACATATTGCTATTTAAAAGGGAGGTCTTCTCCTGTCAAATGTGTTTATTTTAAGAGGTCTGATTGCACTTTTAAAACTGCAGTATTCAGGCTACAGTATTAGGTCTGGAGTCATGTTTTTTTTGTCACATTAGTGGACGGCATACTTGTTCTGTAGTTCATTGGTTAGCATTTCATTCAGTTATTGTATTTTGGGTTACCCTGTAGTATAGCCATATGGGAAAGTTAAATGTGCAAATTACGTTTTAACATTTTCAACATGTTTTAGAGGTCAGAACACATGCACAGGGGCCTGGTTTGTAGTATCAAAAAACAGCATCATCCGTCCACAAAAAATTATGCAACCACGCAAAAAAAGGCACTTTACTCACATAGACTATCCAAATAAAATAGAAGAGGACATTCACTGAGGAGGAAAGAAACACTTTGGTCATAGACTACCTCCATACACTGCCAGTGGAGCAGAGAATCTCACCCTTCAGCAAAAAGTTGCCAAAGGGATCAATACAGTTGGGAATAAAGGTGTGCAGAATTGAGGACATAAACAACATCAGGATGAGAGAAGGCAAGTGAAAGATAACTTTATGAAGACAGAGGTGGAAAAAGTAGTGCATGGCACTGGACCCAGATGACACTTTGCTGTCCTCCTAATGTACCAATGTTTTATTTCACCTTACACCCCAACAAACTGCATAGCCTGTCTGTTACAAGGAACCCCAATGCCTGGCCAGTTAAGATCCACAAGGCTCTATGACTAGTCTTTACACTCCATACTAATGTCCATATACATCAGGCTTGCTAGATATGAGACATACTGCAGAATAGAGCAACATCCGCATGTGCATAGAAATTAAGTAATTACAAATATTGATCAGCACCCACCAGATCCCATGCAGGCAGCAGTGCAGGAAGCAGCAGCAGCAGCTACCACTGAGCCAGAAAAATAACTGGTGAAATACCACCTCCCTATCACCCAGCCTGTTACTTGTCACAACAATACATATTACAAAACCACATCAAAGACAACTGCAACTGATATTGTCCAGTGCAACCCCTGTCACTTCACTAATGTATAATAACTGACCATAGTCATTAAAGACACACCCTAGAGTACATGACTTTGATACTTCTCCACTGATATACTTATTCATCAAACCACTGTTAGCATTGCAGGCCCTGTATAGCAAGCCCATACCCACCTCCACTGCTGTAGTTCTGCCTGCAGCGACATGTGCTGTAGCTACTCAAAGTCAATGATTGACAGAGTCTGGTAAGTCACCCCCATTCTGAACCAATACTTGTCAATGCGTTTCTTGTTGCGCACACTGATCAGAAATGTATTTGCATAAATAACCAAAACACACAGGCAGAGGATATTAAATTATATACAATCCATGCGGTATTTGTGTCAACATGTTTAATGTTTACTTTCCTATGTGCCACAAACTTTAATAATGTTTGTACTGTGGCTGTCATGGATCCCTAGGCAGGACAAACGCCTAACATACCACAATGCCATACCCTAAAACATAGATGATTTGTAAGCTTGACCAATGGTTATCTTGATATCTGTCTATGTCTGTGATATCGGTTTTGTGTGCTGACTCCTGCACAAAAATGTCTCTTGTGACCTTTAATATTAGTGTATTATGACTATGCTACAGAGCTAACAAATTGCCCTGCTGCTGCACTGACAGACACCCAGGTCACAACATTGGGAAGGTGTTATGTCCAAAATGTATACTACTGGTTCCACAAAAATGCATGTAATAGCCTGTGATGATGACTATGTGTTTCTCTTCACAGGAGCTTATCACCAACACTTGCTGCCACAATACTACCTCAGAACCATCTTTCCACTGTAGGGAAAGACCTAGAAACAGTTCATCATCCCTCTTTCATCCATCAGTCATGTTCATCAGTTGGTCATGATGATACATCAATTTAAAGACTCACTGGACCAAAGAGTGGGCACTGGTTGAGCTCTAAGGGTTCATCTCCACAAGAAGTACTAGTAGCACTGGCAGGTAAGGAATTTTTCACCGTAATAGAACACACATTACTAACATGAGTTTCTCATTTCTGTACAGTAGCTGGGAACTCTGAATCTGAAGATGAAACTGTTCAATCCAACAGCAGAGGGTGTCCATCCTACTGAAAGCCATCATTTTGGTGGCCAACACCATTGAAGATGATGAGATTGTTGGCCCCAAGCAGGATGACTCCTCTACCACCACATTGTTGTCAGTCATGAGCCTCCCTCAGTGGACCATAAAGACCTAGACCACAAATGCTTATCCCAGGTACAGCTGATCCCTCTACCCAATTACACATTGTGCATACTGTACTTGAGTCCACACCTCCACTCTCCCACCCAGGTTAAACTCTGGTGTGCTCTGTATTACCACAGTGACTGCTCTAAAAATGTGAACAATGAATATCTTTTATAGTACAGTCTCTACACCACAACAAACCAAAGGTTAGGGCTCTTCATCCTCTATGTTTGCGAGAGAGGCATGGTTGGTTGGCTTTGGCAAGGCCTGCCTTCTGTGAGAATGAGTTTTTTGAACAGCAAGACTCTATGTGATGTGGAATTCAGATCATGAGAGGTCTTTGAGTTAGCTCCAGCATTACCCACCTGGGACATTTAGGTTGTTATGTTATGTAATATTATGCTATGTTATGCTTTGTTATGCTATATTATGTTGTGTTGAAGAAATGTATGATGCACAGAATCACCATTGGGTTCTTGGTGCTACACTTGTGAGAGCAAGAAGTGCTAGTATAAAGGGTAACTTCATGCTGGATAACTTCAAGTAAGATGTTCCATAACTTGGTCGAGAATATTGAAAACCTACAGCCACCAATCCTGCATTTGCTGTAGTAAGTTAGCTATAGATTAACAAAGTGGGTGGTAAGTATTGTATTGCATACAGCTGTCTGTAATAAAAGTGAGAAAGTCCCTCACTTTTTTATGTTTTGCTTTGCTTGTCTAAGGAATATCGGTGCTATCACACTGCCAAACAGTGTCATGGCACATATACATCTCCCCCAAAATGTGCCATAGGTTGATTTTTTCTAATTGGACTATTTAATTTTCCAGTAAGGCCTTGGTAAATTAGGGAAGAAAATGGACCAGTGGTGTGGATGTTAGAATCCATATGTGGGTGGCGGTGCATATGTACACTCACTTATAAGGGTTTAAAGTATATACTTTAAGCAAGCTCACTTGTCTTATATCTGGACTGAAGTTTAAAAGCACAGCAGTGTCACATTGTAAGGAAACTGTTTGTATGTTGCAACACCTATTTTATATACCAGCTAAGTATGTCTCCACAGAGAACACTTGCAGAGGATTCTTGAAACTATGTAGGCAAAGATACATTTTCCATGATGACACTTAGTTATAAATAACAACTTATTTTCAGTAACTTTCCCTAGGAAAATGTTAGAATTTTTTAGAATTTGAATCAGAGTTATTTTCCACATGTTATTAAACATCTAATTCAATTGTGAAAATTGATTTTTAGCAAAATAGTCTTTTACAAATGTGTACTATGTGCTGCCTGGGTGCAAAATGATTTAGAAAGGGTTTGCCCAGAAGCTATGAATGGCTCTCATCCTGGTGGACAATGGGATGCCTACAGAAGCAGGAAGAGTGGAGAGATGTTCACAGTTACCATCCAACAAGTAATAGTCATCTGGGAGGAGGACAGGACCAATTGGTAACACAAAGGGCAGCTTTCATAGCTCTTTTAAAAAGAAATTAAATCCTGAATTGGGATCTCTGGAACTACATACCAGGGGCCATATGTACAAACACATTTTCCCATTGACACAGAATGGGAAAAACCCTTTGCTACATCTGGCCCCAAGTGGGTGATATCAGCATGTGGGAAAACTGTTACCCACTGGCAGAGGGCAGGATTCCGCCTCTTCATATGGATATGATTAGAAGTAAGGACTGTTGCAACAGTGGCATTTCAGCCTCCTGGGCATCTGAGAACTATGGTACTTTGCGTGGTTTTACTGTTCCTCGGTGTCAGGAAATGCTGCATGAAGGCCCACTGTCACTTGGAGCTGATTTCCCTCTTGCTCCTGGGTTCCTAGCTGCTGCTTCTTACTCTTCCAGCTCCAAAATAGCAACCACCTCCCTGAGGGTTTGCAGGTGCCTTTTAATGCTGTTCTGCAGCTAGTCCACTCCAGATTTTTGTTCCTGCTTTATTTCCATCATGGCTGTTTCTTACTTGATTTCCTCCTTGATTCTCAAGTCCTTTGTGTTTCCTGTTGTGTGATATTCCATGTAATTTCCTTTTCCTGTTTTTTTACTATATAAAGGCTTTGAAATGGTTGTAGGGTGTGTTACACCAAAGCCATGATTCTTTGCTTGTTTCCTAGCTCCCTCCACTTGCTGATTCTGAATCCTCGGAACAATTCCTCTATTGGATTCTTGTTTCCTGGTTTTCTCCCATCCTTTGACATTTTCATCAAGCACATAGGTTTTTAATGCTTTTGGCTTTTTCCTTCTGAGTAGACAGCAGCTTGCTACCACACATTCCAGTGTGTGGTGACTTCATACCTTCCGGAAACAGTCACTTTTACATCAGTCAGCGGAGGACTTGAACCAGATTACAGGTAAGCATCCAGAGCTGAAGAAGGACAAAGTTTCTGCATCTGAAGGAATTCTTGCACTATGTTAGATGAGGGACTTTGGAAAGGTTTGTAGTAAACTCAGAAAGAAAATACTGAAAAAGAAAGTTGGGTTTTGGCAGCAAAGTTTTCAGAACTGGGGGTAGAGAAGTTCCATTCATTTCCTGTTGAGACAGGAACCTGACCACCAAGAATTGGGAGCATTACTGAACCAGGGAAGAAACATCTGAACAGAGAATGCTAACCCCTGAATGCTGGAAGAAAGACATCCAGTTGACTCCTGACTCCAGATAATGCCCATAGACTGGTCAAGTGGTTGGCCTCCTGTTGTTGCAGAAAGAAAATGGAGGAAGGACTCATTGATTTGACAAAAACCCTTTCGACCACTGTGAACTGGACTCTAAGTGAGCCCTGGGTAGTGAGAGACCTGAGGCTTGGAAGTCTGCCTTGATGACCTATGGTCTTCGGGAGTGACCTGGAGTAATTTTCTCAGCAATAAGATTTTTGTGAGACATAGTTTTGTTTTCAACTCTTGAGGTCTGGGTTCAATTCTGAAGCTTTTATAGTGAGTCTGAACTGTGTGCAAAATGTCCAAGTCTGTACTGCTGAAAGTTTTTTGCCATATAGAAAAAGGGACATTTCGGTGAAGGTATCCAATCTCCTGCAGCCCTATCTGGGAGAAGCACTTTCAAGCTTCTCCCAGAGGATTTCAAAAAACAAAAAAGTGATTAAGTCTGAAGGTAACTTCTTGGAAAGATGCAGGTGGCAAACTAACACAGTGGTGAACTGATTCCAGTAGCTACAAAATCCCGCTTTGTACTGCTTGGAAGTTTTGGTGCCAAAATTGAAGGCTCCAGTATGAGCTCAACATTGATGTGAAGGTCTTAAAGGGTCTGCCCTGACTTCAGCATCTTGCCTTGCTGGAGGACTTTGAGAACCTGAAAGAGCTTTTGTCCTTATTACCATGGGGATATCATGTACACACAGCGATTGTTGTACTTTATCCTCTCCATAAGGTTCTCTTCAAACTTTTTGCCTTCACCCCTCCTATTTTTGCTCAAATCATTTTTGTTGGTGTGAGGACTCTGTGCACTTTACCAAAGCTAACCAATGCTAAAGTGCTTGTGCTCTCTCCTTTCAACATGGGGAAATTGGCTTACTTAATTTACTTATAAGTCCCTAGTAAAGTGCCATGCCATATAGCAAGGAACTGTAAATTAATTACTACATGTATGCCTGAAGCACTCATAGTGCCACCCACTTAAATAGCCCCGTAAAAAATGTCCCAGGTCTGCCATTGCAGCCTGAATGCCGTTTTGGGAGGCAACTGATCAGCATCAACCTCACCACCATCATCAACTCCTCCATCCTCAGCAAAAACTGCCAAGACAGCTGGAAACGCACAGAGATCACAGCTTTGCTGAGGAAACCCTCAGCAAGCACAAAATAGTACTTGCTCAGCTCACACCTACCCTTTCCAGCCAAGTCCTGGAGAAAGAGTTCAACAAGCAGCTCTCAACCCATCTTGAGCAGCATCGTCTTCTGGACTCCAGCCAGTGCACATTCTGCAGCAACCACAGCATGGAAACTGCCCTGCTGGCAACAACAGATGGCATCTGTTTAATCATAGACAGAGGAGAAACCACTCCACTTATCCTGCTTGGCCTCTCAGCAGTGTTCGACACTGTCTTCCACAGCACCCTCATCATCAGACTTCAGGAATCGAAAGGCCTGTCCTAAGTTAGATTGCCTTCTTCTTCTCCACAATGAGTAGGGCTCTTCACTTTCCCCTCTGAACATAAGAAGCACATCTTTGGAGTTCCCCTAGGGCTCCTCTCCCAGTCCACTCTTGTTTAACATTTACATGGCACCTCTTGCCAACATCATAAGAACTCACAACATCAACATCGTCTCCTACATTGATGGCACTCAGCTCATCCTCTCCCTCACCGACAAGAAGAACACCACCAGGAACAACTTCACCAACTGCATGTCGATATTACCAACTGGATGCAAGAGGAATACCCCAAGCTCAACATGGACAAAATGGAGATTGTGATCTTCAGAAATAAGAACTACCCCTGGGGCTTCTGCTGATGACCATTCAACCTGGTTCCATGCCCACCCCACAGACCACATCAGAAATCTTAGCACCATTCTTAATGACAAGCTTTCAATGAACAAACAGGTCAACACCGTGATGGCATCCTCCTGCTACAACCTCAGAATGCTTTGCAAAATGTTAAAATCGCTCCCTCCACACACAAGACGCACGATAACCCATGCCCTCATCATATGCAGACTCAAAGACGGAAGCATACTCTACATCATCATCTCCAATCAATTGACTCAAAGACTCCAAGTTATCCAGAACACTGTCTCAGACGCTTTCTAGACATCCACAGAAAGTGTGCACATCAATCCCAACTTTGTGGAACCGCACTTGCTACCGATCCAGAAACGCTGCAAATTCAAGCTTCTCATCTACCTACAAAGCCCTCCACAACACAGGGCTACCCTACCTCAGTGACCGTCCCTGACTCTACTAACCCTCCAGACAGCTATGTTCCAGCTCTCCTTCAATTGCACAAATTCCCAACATCCTCAGAAGCATGACAGAGGACATACTTTCTCCTTCATTAATGCCAAAAGCTGGAACAAACTCCCTCAACACATCAGAGCACCATTCCAGTCCTCAGCTACCACAAAGAGCTGAAGACTGAATGTTTAACTAGAAGCACTGCCAGACCTACTCTCATGCTCCAGCACCTGGATATCCTCATGGGTGATAAGCTGCACCAAACAAATCGACATAATGTAACATTATAGGTGTGAGAAATCTGGTTGCTGGTTGACTGACATATGAGCCCTGGTCAAGCAACAGCCACAGCCAAAGTCATGGAGCAAGCCATCAACATTCAACTCCCTGACCACCTTGAGTGCCACCAATAGATCTCCATCAGGCTTCCACCCCAACAAGAGCACTGAAACAGCCGTCATCACGGACACATAAAATAGCAGAAACATCCTTGACTGAGAAGAAACAGCCGCCCTCATCTTTCTTGGCTTCTCTGCAACCTTCAACACTGTCTCCCACAACACATGCACCAGCAAGCTCCACCTCCTGGGCCAGTTCTTTGGCAAGAATCCTCCTTGATCCCTGCTCAAGCAACAGCCGCAGCCAAAGTCATGGAGAAAGCCATCAACATTCAACTCCCTGACCACCTTTAGTGCCACCAATAGATCTCCATCAGGCATCCACCCCAACTAGAGCACTGAAACAGCCATCATCATGGACACCTATAATAGCAGAAACATCCTTGACTGAGAAGAAACAACCGCCCTCATCTTTCTTGGCCTCTCTGCAACCTTCAACATTGTCTCCCACAACACATGCACCAGCAAGCTCCACCTCCTGGGCCAGTCCTTTGGCAGAAATCCTCCTTCCTCACATGAAGAACAAAAACACATGATATTTCCACACTTCTCCTGAGGCCCCAAAAATCCCATCTGTGTAGTGCCTTTAGGCTTGTAACTCAGCCCAACACTCTTCAATGTATACATGGCACCCCTCACAGACATCGTCACTTCTCAAGGCATCAGCACCATGGCATAAGCAGAGGACACACAGCCCAATCTCTTCCTTACAAACAGACCCAACACCTCCAAGACCAACTTTTCCAACTGCATGAGCAACACTGCATCATGGATGAGCAACAACTATCTCCTACTCAACTCATACAAAACCGAATTCCTGATTTTCAGATATAGCTGCTCCTCTTGGGATGCTTCCTGGCGGCTCTCAAAACTGGGCCCCCTCCCACCCCCACTGATCAAGCAAAGAAGCTTATGATCATCCTAGAAATAAACCTCACCATGAATAAGCAGATCAACATCGTCTCCTCATCATGCTTCCACATCCTGCTAATATTACACAAGATTTTCAAATAGATCCCTATGATTACCAGAAGAATGGTCACATAGGCTGTAATCACAAGCAGACTTGACTATGGAAACATCGTCTATGTCGGAATTCCAGACCTACTTGGACTCCGAAGCACCCAGAATGTTGTCGCAAAACTAATCTTGGACATACCATGTAATGCCTACATCTCACTGCACCTCAACGCACTCCACTAGCTCCCAGTTCAGGAAAGATTTAAATTCAACCTGCTCATGCATGCTTACATAGCCCGCCACAATTTCAGGCCAGCATATATCAATGACCACCTTAACTTCTATCAACCCACCAGACACCTTTGTTCAGCCTCACAGGCTACTGCATGCATCCCTCACATCAAGAAGCCCAGAAGTAGGGAATGATCCTTCTCACACATCACAGCCAAAGCCTGGACCGAGCTACCTCTATACCTCATGCTACTGCATGAATCCCTCACATTAAGAAGGCCAGAAATGGGGAATGATCCTTCTCACACATCACAGCCAAAGCCTGGACCGACCTCCCTCTCTACCTCAGAACACCCCTTCCCTCATAGATTACAGAAAGAAGCTCAAGACCTGATTCTTCCAGAAAAAACAGGCATGATCCCTGCCAACCTCCTTCCTCAGGCCCGCATTTTTCTCAAGGCCTGGACACCCTTGCGTGTTAATAGCCACACTTCACAAACCCACATAACATAACATGAAAAATGCCACTTTTAGAAAGTGTCTGCAGCATGCCCTAAGTACATGACTGGGTGTATTTGGCAGTCAGACTTTGTTGATTTCTACCAGACATCCACACAATAGGGGGACTAGTTGTGCCTGAATGGGCCATCAACTGGCAGCAGAAGGGCAGAGCTGGGCACAGCCCCACTTGCAACTAAATAGGCTGTGTCTGGCCTTCCTCACAAAGGACGAATCATCACTGCATTGTTCAAGCAGCAAGTTTGGAGCCAGGGCAGGGGAATTAAGAAACTTCAAGGACTTCAAAGGGAATCTCTAGCAACTTTCCCTACTTCAAAACAGGCACTATGTGTAAAAAGTGGACCTTCAGATCCACTCTTCAGTTCTCTTTCTGGGCCTGCAGGAGGACTCTCAGAGGACTACCTGCTGCTGTGACCTGATGTGTGCTTCCCTAGACTGCTTTGCTGCACCTGGAAGGACTGCCTTGTTGCCTGGACCCTGCCATGAACCCTCAGAGGCCTGCCCTGATGCTTGAGCCCTGTTTCATCACCTGAAACCAGGACTACCAGCAGGACTTCCAGGGCTTGTTTTCTGGCCTCTTGTTCAGAGTCTCAGGGACAGAAAAGTCTTCACCATCTTGAACCCGTACCTGGACCCAGCCTGAGTGAGTCCCAGCCCTTCAGGCCATGCCCCTCCAGTCCTGTACCATTGGTGGTGGTACTAAAGGCCCCACATAGCCAAAATCCAAAACATGGGACATAGACATTTTTTGGCTAAAAACTCCTCTGAGAACCGAGAAAAGACCAGGACCAACCTGTTCATCTATCTGCCCAAGGTGCATCGCCAGTTGGCCTGACTTTGTGGCAACTCCTGCTACGTTCTTCTCCATAGCAGCAAATCCTGTTCAGCTGTACGTCACCAAGGAGGCATCCAGCCTCCTCAAACTCTTATCAGCTACAGCCTCCTGCCTCATTCCACTGGAGATTTTTCACTTCCAAAAAGTGTAAACGTTGAAATCTTCACTACAACTTCATCCAGAGGGTTCCTGAGATGACACACCCTCCTCAAACACCACTTGGATCCCTGATCCGCTGAACTTTATCTTCTCAGGACATTTTCTTCAAAATGTCTTTTAAGTCCCAAGATAAGCATAACAGGGCCCTAGTCACTTCCTGTATCCAACCTCCTCTCCATCACAGTCAGCCAATTTTTTTTTATTTTGACCCATTCTCATATTACTAGATGTCCATGGTTGGAGCTTTGATGTTTTAGGCACTAGTTTTTGCTAAAAGCTTTAAATCATAACTCTAGTTATAATGATTGGGTTTTTGTCATTTGGTGTCAAAAAATGTACTCTATTTTTCTCAATTGGTGTAAAAAAAATTATTTTGTTGTGTTTTCACTTTAATTATGTTTGTGTGCTGCATAAATGATTTACACATTGCCTCTAATTTAAGTATGACTGATTTTGTGCTAAGCTATCGGAGGGTTAAGCATGGGTAAATTTAATGAATCATGTGGGTCATCCTGACAGAGATCATGGTTACTTTTTGAGTAAGGTTTTGTGCCCCTCAACCAGTAACCCAGTTTCTCACAGTGATCAAAAGGCATACTCATAGGAAAGCATACTAAAGTATGATATCATAACATAAATATTGTTATAGCAAAATGAAACGATGGATGGAGTACTGGAGAATCCAAATTCTGAAGTCAGATTTTGGGATGGACTGAAATGTCTAGGGGGAGAGGAATATCAAAAAACATAAATTTACAAAAAAGGACTTTGTTTAAAGGTGAAAATATAAGCAGCAGTAAACCGCTCTCAATGGGCCATCTCTAACATGTTTTGTTATTTATATCCAAGCTGGGAGTATGTATCAAAAGGAAAGGGACTCCAAATACTCAAAACCCCCACCCCCACTTCTAATAATCACACTGTGGATACGTTTACACATTAGTAAGGCCTACCTGAGCAGAATAGTATGTTTGGCATCATGTATTTGATTGCATTTTTAAAACAGTAACAGCACTTAACTGCAATGTATAAATAAATGTAGATATAATTAAACATTGCTAATTTAATAGAATAATTGTGAAAAATTCAGAAGGGGGGGCGATATACATATTTTTTTTAATGGGGGCCACGGCGTTAAAAAGTTTGAAGACCACTGGTTTAAGGGCTTCCATCTGGTAACACAGTTATAATCAGACCTTTTCCAGGACCTTCCTCTGCAGTGAGGTGAGTCATGTATAGGTAGGAGGACCTTTATAAGATGTCATGATTTTTATTGTTTCTTGCTGACCACTGAAGGTCCTCCCAGCACCTGTTGCTCTCATTGCTCTGTGTGTGATGACTCCCCCACAGTTCGCTTCCTGGTCATTGCAGTTCAAATTACCAGATGTGTATTTCTGGCCAATTGTGTGTCTGCCAACCCAGTCCCCATGATTATTGAGGCCCTCTCCCAATGATATACTCTTCTTGCACAAAATTTGGGCCCTCTCTGAGCTATGCAAAGATATGCTCCCGCACTAAATCAGAATTCAGCAAAAGGAAGGAGGTGGAGTCTTCCCCGTTTAAGGTGATTGATCAAGAATCATCAATTTTGCACTAACCTACTGCTACCTAACTAAATAATGTGTTTTGCAGAGAGCTCCACTCATGCCATGTTCATTTATACAACATAGATTTGTTAAATAAAATTAAAACAAAGGAGAAAAGTGACTACCAGTATAGAGCTAAGGAGGAGCCTCTATTGGTGTTAGAGACTGATTGCTAGTTTGAAAATACACAATGTATATTTCTGATGGATACAACTACCTGTGGATTCCTCTCCTTATGAATTTTCCCAATGCACCAGCATTCGACTGAAACTTTCTTCCCAGCTCTTAATGTCGACGGGGATGTCACAATTGCATGGCTCTGCATGCAACTCCATCTGACATCATTGTGGCAATAATAAATTATCGCCGCCATGCTGACGTCAGTTTCCTTTTTTCCGTGCCTTCGACGCTAATGGTTTTCTCCGAGCTCTCGAGAAGCTACTGTTTCGAAGGTGTCTTATTGTACCTGTTACAATGTCTTCTCCTAAGAAGTCAGGGTTTAAACATTGTCTTGAGTGCGGGGGTCGTATGTCTGTCACGGACCCTCATGATGACTGTTTATGGTGTCTAAGTTCGGACCACGACGTAGAAGAGTGCGTGTCCTGCCAAAGGATGAATCCGAAGGCGCTAAAAGAAAGAGAAGCTAATCTCTTTTTAGCTAAAATGAAGAAAGGACACAGAAGTCACCTAAGGTCCAAGACAAGGGTCTCGTCATCCCATAAGTCGTCGAGGCCACACAAGAAGTGGCTCCGACACGACTCTCGACTTCATTTTTCTAGAGATCGGTCTCGATCTCAGTCTCGATCTACACAGTGTTGTACAGCATGGGAGGTTAGTCCTACTGTAACTCCCCAGCCTCAAAGTCCTCAGGCTTCTCTGGCGCCATCACTCATCAAGGTGGTCGAGTCCCCGGCAAGTCCTCCAACTCACTTTTTGCCTGGTCCTGGTTCAGGAGTTGGTGGCACAGGTTCCGGATTCAACCCAAAAGCTACATGAACAACAAAGGTTTCCTGCCTCCCGACTCCGGGAGCGGATCTGGTGGTTTTTCAGAATGCCATGTTCAATATCTTTAATAAGGCTATGGCCCATGCTGGTGCAACAGCTGGTCCCATGGGTCCTTTGGCGTTTTCCTTGGGCTCTCTGGCTCCATACATGTCGGCTCCGTTTGTGCTTTTCTATCAGGCTGAGGGTGCCAGTTCGGCACCGATGACATTGCCTCATAGGCCGGCGGCGCCGATGACATCGCCTCATATGCCGACAGCAGCGATGGAGTCAACTCCGGCGCCGGATGGGTCCCAGTCGAGACGGAGTGCATCTCCTTCTTCTCCCTTACCGCACCCATCTGGTTTGAAGCTGGTATCATTGACTTCAGCTAATTCTCTGTCGACGCCAAGGTTGGAGGCCGGGTTGAGGTCGAGGAGGAGAGGGTTGAAGCTCTTGGAAGAGCAAGAGTACCAGAGACAGCTATTGTAGGAAGGAGAGATTGATGAGCCCTTGGGAGAGTTTCAGGGCCTGGACTCAGCTAGTGGGCTGGACACTTCCCCTGAGTAGGATCTTTCATCCCCAGGGTAATTTACGGAAGAGGCGGCTTCCTATCATTCTGTTATTAAGAAGGCTGCAGATTTTTGGGAGCTTCTACTGCCAGCTGCTGAAGTTAAAACAAACATTTTGACTGAAGTTTTACATCCTTGCTCTACTTCAGCGGAGCCCCTGCTCCCTTTCAATGATGCTCTTACGGAGCCTATTTTAGAGGTTTGGAGAAAACCTGTTACATCGCCAGCTGTGTCCAGAACTGTAGCAAGGAGGTACAGGGTTGCTCCTGGGGATCCAGGATTTTTGTCACAGCATCCGACTCCTGAGAGCTGGGTGGTCCAGGCTTCTTGTTCGGCTCGTTCTTCACCTGGTTCCTTTTCTGTTACTCAATAGGACAGGGAGTCCAAGAGGATGGAGCAAGCGGCTAAAAAGACTTTCCCATCTTGCAGTATGGCCCCAAAATCGGTCAATGCTACCTGTGTGTTGGGTAGATATGTGCATGCCCTGAGGGACACGGCTACAGCTATAGTGCCTAACTTGCCGCAGGATATGCAGGGGCAGTTTAATGAGCTCCTGTTGGACACCCAAGCTGTGGCCAAACAGATCATCAAGTCTGGTCTGGATACTGCAGACTCAGTGGCCAGGGCAATGGGTACTTCAGTGGCCACCAGAAGACATACCTGGCTAAGGTATTCTGGGTTTTCGACAGATGTCCAGACAACTTTATTGGATCTCCCTTTTGACGGTAAAAAGTTGTTTGGGGCCAAAGCGGACTCAAATATAGCAGGGCCACGGCGAAGTCTTTGGGACTGCAAGCTTCTACATCTACTCTATTCAGATCCTTTCGGAGGTTTAGGGGGTTTGGCCGTGGATCCGCTTATCGTGGAAGACCTCAATCCACAACTCAACAGCCTGTTAACCTTCCATATAGATCCTTTAGAGGGCAGGGGAGGGTTGGGACATGAGGAGCCACCCAGCAGCACCTTGACTTATCCTCTTCCTCTGGGGGAGCACAACAAGGAAAGAAGCCCTAGTTTTCCATCCATTTTAAGTCATGCTTCCCCAACAGGGGGAAGGTTATTTCATTTTCTACACAAGTGGGAGTTAGTCACATCTGACTCCTGGGTACTGAATATTGTGGGGAAAGGATGTGCCCTTCCTTTTCAGGAGTTTCCCCCTCCCACCCATCCCTGTCCTTCATTTTGTTCAGAAGATCATCTCCTGTTGTTGCAGCAGGAGGTTCAAGTCCTTTTATCAATAGGCACAGGGTAGTTGGTTCCAGAGCAGGAAAGGGGTAAGGGTTGCTATTCGAGATACTTCCTGATTCCCAAGAAGGATGGTCGGTTGAGGCCTGTTCTGGACCTGAGGATTTTCAATTGGTTCCTCAAGCAGAAAAAATTCAAAATGCTGACTCTAGTGCAGGTGCTTCTGGCATTGAACAAAGAGGATTGGATGGTGCTGGTCGACTTTCAGGATGCTTACTTTCATATGCCCATGTCACACAGAAATTATCTCCGCTTTGTGGTGGGGTCGCAACACTACCAGTTTGCAGTCCTTCCTTTCGGTCTTACTTCCACACCTCGAATCTTCACGAAGGTGATGGTGGGGTTTGCAGCAAATCTCAGAAGGAGAGAATATCTACATTCCCTTACCTGGACGATTGGCTGAAAAAAGCCACGTCCCCAGAGCTTGTGCTCCATCACCTCCAAATGACAACACATTTGTTGTTCAGCCTGGGCTTTACGGTAAACGTGCCCAAGTCTCACCTGGAGCCCTCTCAGTGCCTCCTGTTCATAGGGGCAGTACTGGATACAACTTTGAATCTGGCCTATCCTCTACCTCAGCAGATTCAGGACATTCAGGCATTGACTCCAATGTTTCAAAATGGAGCGGTTGTTCCAGTCCTCGAGGTCCTACGTCTGCTCGGTCTGTTCGCTTCTTGCATTCTGTTGGTCACTCATGCACGTTGGCACACGAGGGCTCTCCAGTAGTGCCTCCACAAGCAGTGGCTTCACCACAAAGGCGATCTTGAGGAATTGATAACAATCTCCAAAGATGCTGCAACGGTTCTATGATGGTGAACTGTGGACGGCATACTTTCCCAAGGAAGGCCGTTTTCTCTACCAAGATCGGTGGCCACGGTCATAACGGATGCTTCCACTATAGGGCGGGGTGCTCATCTGGGGACCTGGAGATCAAAGGTCTTTGGTCTCCAGTGGAACAGATGTTTCACATCAATCTGATAGAGTTGGCTCTCTAAGCCTTCCTCCCATCCCTTTGCGGCCAGTCAGTTCAGGTCTTGACAGACAACATTGCCGCGATGTGGTACATCAACAAGCAGGGAGGAATAGGGTCGTACCTTCTCTGCAGAGAGGCTCTGTGGCTCTGGTCTTGGGCTCAGGACCATCGGATTTGCTTGGTAGCAAACCATCTTGCCGGGGTTCTCAACGTTTGTGGGGACAGTCTCAGTCACCATTTCTCAGCTGATCACGAGTGGCGTCTCCATCCAGACCTGGTCCTTCACATTTTCTGGATGTGGGGTTTTCCACAGATAGACCTTTTTGCTAGTCTGGAGAACGCGCACTGCCCATGGTTCTTCAGCCTCCAGTATTCAGTGCAAGGAGCTTTGGGGGCCGCATTTCAGATGTCTTGGTGCGACCAGTTACTTTATGTGTTTCCTTTTCTCTCCCGCCAGAAGTGGTGAATGTTATCTTATCGGCCAGGCGACACTCCACCAAGACTGTTTATGCCAGCAGATGGGCAAAATTGTTGGTTGGTGTGGAGAGAGGCCAATTGATCCCTTGAAAGCCCATTTGTCTGATGTTTGCCTTTACTTTAGCACAGAAGGGTTGTGCAGTTGCGACTGTCAAGGGCTATTTATCGGCGCTGTCGGCTTTCTGTGCCTTCCTGATCAACCTTTCTTGTTTAAGTCGCCTAAAGTTGTTGGGTTCCTGAGAGGCCTGACAAACAAGTTTCCTCCCATTCCATTTCTCATGCCTCAGTGGGATTTAAATTTGGTTGTAACTTTTTTAACGGGTTCACCGTTTGAACCTATGCATTCTTGTTCATTAAGGCTGTTGGTCTTAAAGATAGTTTACCTTGTTGCTATCCCGTCTGCTAGGCGTGTGAGTGAACTTCAGGCTCTTAGTGTCAAACCTCCCTTTACATAATCTTATGCTGACAAGGTGGTGTTGAGAACCATGGCGACTTTCCTTCCAAATTTTGTCACTCCCTTCCATATGGGGCAGTCTATTACTCTTTCATCCTTCTATCCTCCTCCTCACCCTTCAAAAGAGGGAGAAAGACTCCATCGCTCAGACCCGAGAAGAGATCTAATTTTTTATGTTGAAAGAAAAAAAGACTTTCGTTTGGATGACCAACTCTTCGTTGGATATGTGGGCAAGATGAAAGGCAAAGCTGTCCATAAAAGAACCATGTCCAGGTGGGTCATTTTTTGCATAAAGATATGTTATTCATTGGCAAAGAAGGTTCCTCCTGAGGGTATTAGAGCTTATTCCACCAGGGCTAAATCTGCCAATTCGGCATTGGCTAGAGATGTACCAGTAGTGGATATTTACAAAGCAGCAACTTGAGCTTCCCTCCACACTTTCGCAAAGCATTATTGCTTGGATTCGGAAGTTAGGAGAGTTGGCCATTTTGCACATTCTGGCCCTCATTACAACTTTGGCGGGCGGCGGAGGCCGCCCGCCAAAGTTGCGCGTCGTGAATACCGCACCGCGGTCGGAAGACCGCGGCGGGTATTCAGAGTTTTCCCCTGGGCTGGCGGGCGGCCGCAGAAAGGCCGCCCGCCAGCCCAGGGGAAAACGACCATCCCACCATGAAGCCGGCTCGTAATCGAGCCGGCGGAGTGGGAAGGTGCGACGGGTGCTACTGCACCCGTCGCGTATTTCACTGTCTGCTATGCAGACAGTGAAATAAATTTTGGGGCCCTCTTACGGGGGCCCCTGCAGTGCCCATGCTGTTGGCTGCCACTCCCTCCAACCCATTTATGGAAGCTGCGGCGCGGTCGCGTGCATCGGTCACGCCGCTGGGGCGCTAAAGGTGAGCCAAAGGGAAGCCCGTCTGCGCCCATCCGCACCAAGACCGTGCCCAGCGCCAGTCCCCCTGGCCCTCGCAGACAAGCTTACTCCCCCTCATCCTCCACTCACTCAACCCAGGCCCTCGCCCCACCTGCACCCTTTCCAGCCCCACACACACTCATTGCCCCTTCACTTGCCACACCTGTCATTTTTCCTGCTCCTCCTCCCCTACACCACACACCAACCATAGCGACCCCCCGACAACTCTCACAACACCCCCAATGCAACACACACCTGCTCTGCCCCCACCCCCACCAACCAGCCCTGCAGCACACCACCCCACAACCAGAACACACCCCGCAACAACACCCTCATGCACCACACCAACACCACCCACCACAACCGCCTCAACTACCTGCCCCTCAACAGCCGCTCCCTTCACAAACATGCCATAGAACTCTGGGACCTCATCACATCACAATCACCCGACATTGCCTTCCTCATGGAAACCTGGACCAACCCCTCCTCAGAACCCGACAGAGCCATCGCCACCCCCCAGGGATACAAACTTGAAACCAAAGACTGCCTCAACAGGCCAGGGGTGGCATCGCCATCCTACACAGGGACACCATCAAAGTCACCACCAGCTCCCAAGACACTATTGACAACACAGAACACATGCACTTCCTAATCCACATTAATAACAACTCCACCCTCAGAGGTACACTAATCTACAGACCACCAGGACCACGCCCTGCCTTCTCCGACACTATCGCCAACACCATCAGCTCGCACGCGCTCACCTCCACAGACTACATCCTCCTCGGTGATTTCAACTTTCACTTGGAGAACCTACAAGACCACAACTCTTCATCCCTCATAGACAACCTCACCAACCTCGGACTCAAACAACTGGTCACCGCACCCACCCACTCAGCAGGACACACGCTCAACGCACTTTTCACCTCAAGCCAACACATAGCCTACACCCACACCACCAAACTCCTCTGGACTGACCACCACTGCATCCACTTCTCCTTCGCCAAACCCCGCACACCACCATCAACACACCACACCCTACCGCATGTTGGAGAAGATCCCCACAGAACGCCTGAACTCCCAACTGGCTCACAACCCCCCCACACCAACGACCCCACCACAGGAGCTCACAACCTCTCAAAATGGATCACCACCTGCGCAGACACACTAGCCCCCCTCAGAAAACACATCGCCTCCTGCAACATCAAGAACGCCCCATGGTTCACCCCCGAACTCCAAGACTCCAAGCGCAAATGCTGCCAAGCGGAGAAAATATGGCGACAAGAACCCTCTACAACCAACTTCTCCACCCTCAAAGTCACCATTCGCACCCATCACCAGGGTCAGAGGGGGATCCAGAGCGGATGGAGTTCATGTTTTTTTCGGTTTCTTCGTGTGTGGTGGGGTCCCAGGTGGTGAGTGTGGTGGGGGGATCATGAGAGGGGGTTGAGTTGGGTGAGTGAGGGGTGTGTGGTGGGTGTGTGTGGTATGAAGCTGTTGTGCATGTCCAGGATTTTGTGGTGGAAGTGGTTGGAGAGGGCGTCACATAGGGGCTGTGTGTGTGAAGGGTCTGTGTTGCTGGCTTTGGGTTTGGCTAGTTCATTAATGATGGTGAATAGTTCTTTGCTGTTTTGAGAGTTGTTGTCAAGGCGTGTCTTGTAGTGGTCTCTTTTGGCGGTGCCACCAGCCCTGCGATGACATCCAAACATGTTAAATCATAATTCGCCGATCTGCATCATGAATATTCATGATATAGGTTGAATTGTGAACCACTATAATTTGTAATTTTGTGAAGGGACCTACTAGTACATAGGTGAATTCGCAAAAATCTCCTTAGATTGCAAAAATGAGGTTACCAATTTGTGACCACCTTTTGAGAATGGACATTTTGTACGTCTGGTGCTTAGTTTATTCTGTGCTTGATTAGCTTTTTGTACTGTTCCTAAAACAATTAAAAAGCGTGGCCCCTTTCACAAACTCAAAATCTAATTCCTTGCCAAAATTACCAATTTTTGGTTCTCAGAATGGTGAACCATGGCAGAATTATTCTGATTTTGCCTCCCAATCTAGTCTTACTTATATCTCAACTGAAACCTCCAAATGTTTCCTTGAGAATGTCTCAGATAGCACCACCACCTGTACTCTTTTATGATCATGAAACATACAAGGTACAAACTATTTGTCATTCATGTTTTCTCTTCTTGCAATATATGGTTAGCAGGCTCGATTTTGTCATATTGTATGTCTTCTATGCCTCCTGTAGGTTATGGTGTGTTGCACTGTTACCTGTGCCTGCCCTCAGTGATCTCATTCACTATGTGCAATGTAGTCTGTGAAGACACAGGAGGGAAGATTCATGAGCACTTTGCACCAGTGCAAAATCACAAAAACTGTTGCAAACCATTCCAAAGTGTTGGTTACTTTCCAGTCTTAAACTGTTTTTGTGCTGGAACGTGGCCTGTAAGGTAATGCAAACAGTGTTTTGTATTACTTTGTGTCAAAAGGACGTCCTTTGGGTGGTACACGGACCTTGCCATGCTATCACCCCTGGTCTTTGACTCAAAACCCCAACTTCTATTAATGGTGGACAGCTTTGTGACAAAAAATGTCATCTCCTTATTTCAGTGTTTTCATTTATCCTAACTTTTCTTACATTGCATGTATGCTGCTCTGTATAGCACACATCCAAAGTGAAAAAAGCTTAAGAGTACATCTATTCATAGTGTTTTGTACCAGAAAGATACCCTTCCAGCGCAAACCTATGTTAGACATCACACACTCACCTTTGCTCGTCATTGCTAATGTATAGCGCTAGGTACCCTGTCTGGGAGCCACTTCAGGGGCTGTGATTTCCCCCTTGGGAAAGGCAGCAAAACAAC
This sequence comes from Pleurodeles waltl, assembly GCF_031143425.1. Lineage (NCBI taxonomy): Eukaryota > Metazoa > Chordata > Amphibia > Caudata > Salamandridae > Pleurodeles > Pleurodeles waltl. The sequence continues at coordinate 625,166,347 of NC_090443.1, read as the reverse complement.
TTTGGTTACTGTGCTGTCTTGTGCAACATTTTAGTAAATGTGCTACTAGAGTTCTTCAAAAGATGCATTCAGGGATCTGAGAATGCAGCACAGAATAGTGTGCTCTGAATACAACACGCTGAACGCTACCTGGGGATAATGTTGGGCAAGGAACTATGATTAACTTTACTCAAAGCTACCTGTATATTTCAGCTTAAAGTTTATCTTTTGCATTGAATTTCATTCAGCATTGTCTCAGTGATCTCTTCAGGATTTCCCAAATAAAGTAAGCAGTTCCTGAAAGTTGTTTGTTTCTAAAGCACCTACTTCAGCCCTTATCGAGGCCATTGAATACGAATTCTGCTCTAGTTCAGTTTGTAGCACTGGTTCCGCCCAACAATCTCCTTCATAGAGACCATTGGAGCCATAATAATTAACTTGAACCAGCAAGAAGCGTTCATTAGATGCTGGAGGGTTCATCCAAGGTCAACATTATCTGTAAGCAAATCTATTTATTCATCATTCATGTGCCCATTTGTTTATTGGTGCCAAAGATCTCACAATCATCTGTATTTTTTTGACTCGCATAAGGTTCTTTTCATGAATAGGTGGTGGATGGAAGTCAGGGAATTCAAGATTTGGCTGAAAGACACTGATGTTTCAGAAGGTGTTGTGACCTGGGTCTGCTCGTGACATGCCAACATTGGCCTAAAGACAGTTAGCAGTTAATGAAGAGAAGTGGAGGAGTAAGCCATGTACCTGTGACTTCTGTCTAGTGGCAGGCCGGGATACCTTATTTTTTTATCTTTTTGCTATTATTTACTATGATATAGAGGTAGTGAGGCTATTTATTGGTTGGGAGTTTTTGGTGGCTGTACATGTGACATTACTTGGCTGTGCTCTTGGCATGCTGTGGCAGGTGGGTGGCAGGTCATACGTTTCTTCAAAGTTCACACAATTCCTTGGCGAAAGGAAGGCAGTGAAGATGCTGATTGTGTTTGATCTAGTGGCGAGCAGTCAGGATACATGGCCCACAATATCCTTAAAAGTGCACTGAGAATTTGTTCTGTAATTTTGAGTCCCCACAGCACTTAAATACAAGTGGGTGCATAAACTTAAGATCCTATTTCATGTACTTATTGCAAAACCAAGAGTGGTCTTTTCAATCTTATGAAGACAAGGAATAAACTAATCACTAGTCTAATTGATATCTTTAAGTGAGACGTTAGAGATTAGCGTTTGTACAAGTGGTCACTTGGCTGAGTTACCACGCAGATGAACTGAGACAAACAACTAGATGAAGAGTACAGATGGAAATGATATTAGTTCAATAAAATGAGCATCCATCCAAAGATCAGATTATAAACCTTCTTTCACGCAAGTATGACGTTTTTGCACTATTTTTTCTGTTTTTGCAATGAGGATTGGGTGAAAAAGAGGTTGCTGTAATACACATTGCATAAAGCGTTTTGCACCAGGAAAACAAATGTTTTCAAAAGGAGAAAATCTAATATAGCATGCAATCTGTAGAGCAAACTGTCCGTAGGCTATTATTGTTTTATTTATTTAGATCACATATATTTCTAGAATGTGAAAAATTAACCAGTAGGCGTGTTCTGTATATATTTATGCAATAACCAGAAACAGTGTAAACCCTGCCCACTTAACTCCCTATTAAGGCAGCAGGAAAAATTGTGTGAAAGACTATTTGTGGAAACTTTGCACCCATGTCAAATGTATGTGCTCCGATTCCAGCTTTTCAGCTGTAAACAGGTTAAAAAATTATGGACAAAAGGAGGACATGTAGAAAATAAATCGGAACAGAACCTCAAAGCATCTCAAACAAGATGAGTGGAGCATTTAGTGAAAGAGAAAAGGAGATCTTCAAAGTAAAACAAGTGTAAAATAAGATTATTTATTACCCTAACAGTTCTAAGCTGCATTGAATATTGCAGTGCTTTTATGTATTATATAGATAAAAGGTGGTCATTACCTAGGGTCACGGTGGCGGTCGGACAGCCGCCAATGTGGTGGTCCGACAGGCACATTACGACTGTGGCGGTAGCGCCACAGTCGGACCACCAGCACCACCAGTTTTCCTTCACAGGAGGGACTGGCGGTACTGGCGGTCCTAATCTGCAAGGGCAGCACTGCATGCAGCACTGCCCTGGGGATTTCGAGTCCCTTCTCTGCCGGCAGTTACATGGCGGTAGCACCGCCATGTAACTGCTGGCAGAGACAGGGTGCAGGGGGCTCCAGGGGGGCCCCTGCACTGCCCATGCACTTGGCATTGGCAGTGCAGGGGCCCCGTACCCTGCCCCATTGCAATGTTCAGACAGTGAACATTGCGACGTGGGCTAGTGCACCCTATGCACTAAAGGATTGCCACCGGCTCTATTATGAGCTGTCGTCAAAGTTGTAGGCCATTTCCCACTGGGCCAGCAGCTGACCCAGCAGGAAACTCTTAATGGGGCCGGCGGGAAGGTGGCCGTACTGGGGGCAACCAGACCATCAGGACTTAGGCGGACGGCCTTTTCTGTCCTCCAAAGTTGTATTCCACCTCAAAATGTTTATAATACATGTAGGTGCATTCTGCTCTCTTTGTATTCCGTAATAGCCCTCCAGTTGATGCACAATAATTAAATATAGTCTAGAACTGAAGAATTCCATACTTTGATTCCGCACTAACAAGTTGTGTCTAACGTTTTCTTATTAGAGACAATTAAATATGTACAGATTTCTGTACAAGTTACATTGTTTGCAGGTTTCACATTAAACTACTGTTCAGTGGATTAAATCGACATTATTTACATATCATAAAATAGCACAATGTTCCTGCAACCATAAGCTCCAATTACGTCATCTCCACTTTTATAACACCTTCGTTTATAATCAGTGCACTTCAACAGTAGGTAAAAATGTCTCAATAAGCACGAAGAGTGACGTGTGGAACAGATAGCTTTAAAAGAGTGCCACAGGTCTATCTAACATAAATGAACTACTTCGGTTGAAAACGTAGAAGCAAAGTGTGTAATTAGTGCCTAAATTGTAAAAAATATAACCTTTAAAATATCAAGTCCCAGACAAAAAGACAACTGTTAACTTATTCCGTCGTGTCAGGCAAATTCATGGAGTCTGCCAGGCATCCTGCGAAGGTGTCAAAGTGACAAGGGGAATTGCCTAAGAATTCTTTCATTGCTTGAGGCATATTTGAAATGTTATGAACTCTACTGAAGTTTGAGCACTAGGGTGTGTATTTTCAGTCTGCTACTTATTAAGCTTTCATGTTCCAAGAAAAAAGGGCAAAGTGAAGAAGTGAAGCAGAATGCAATCAGTCGAGTTCCCGTTGCAGAGAATCAGAGATTCTGCTACTTCAGACATGGCATGTGATTTGAGGAGTCTATCGACTATTGATGTGTATTGTTGCAGATGTGTGATCCATCATTTCACATCTTCAGCCTTCCACAAAAGAGGCCCAGAAAGAAAGCAATTAAGTTCATGCATGACTGAAGGTCAAGCACATATGATTTGCATGGGGTTATTAGGCTGGCACGATACTTTGAGGTCTTGATGCACATATCAGTTGCAGCTGGTATAAAAAACATATGACATGAGAACCTTTCCTAATTTGAGCTATTGGGCCAGATATATTAACCAAACGTTTTGGTGCTAACCCTGCAATTTGGTAAATCACATGGTTTACGACAAGAAAATATGGTTGTCAAATGAACTAAACCAGTATGGCTAAATCGGCTCAGGAATCCATAAGGAATCGCTATTTGAAAGGGGTCTATTTAGTGTCCCTTTCAAATAGCTATTCTGTATGGTGCGTATTAATGTCTTGCAACCGAAATGTGGCCCCACAGCTTTAATATTATACTGACACCTCAGTTGGTAACTCATTCACAAACGCTTCCCCTTTGTGAGTGACCCAAAATAATTATTTTAGGAGTAGGCAGTGGCCCATGGGACTACTTGATACTTTTAAAGAAAAAGTGTGCATTTGTTTTTTCTATTTTTGGAAAAACACATCACATATTTTTACAGAAAATGGGTTGCATTAAAAAAGATTGCTTTATTTAAAAGATGCTGACCCCTGTATGCCACCATCACAGTGATGGCAGCAAATTGTACTGGGTTGCCATGTGTGACCCAATTCATTAATATTCATGAGGTAGGTCGAATTGTGACTTACTGTATTTTGTTAACTAATTTATCAGTGCATGGATCAGTTCACAAAATAGCTTTGAGTTCTTTAACTGCTGGTATTCAAGTAACAACCACTTTTCGCGAATCTAGCGTATGTTCATTCGGCCTATAGAGATTTGAGAACAGAATATATCAGTGAAGGTGATTTTCATTTTCATTGTCAAATAATTTTGCAGTACATTATAGAGAACCTGAAGTTGCTTTGGGATTGCAGAGTCATTTTATTGCTTTACTGCAAGCCTTGTTTAGTACCAGTAGGTGCTGTGACTTAATATCGAGAATCAACATGGTATCTGGGGTTTGAGGATGGCTACGAGAACACTTGTGGGGTATATTCCTTTAAGATTGTGGCAGACTTGCCTTTGGCAATGAGGAGCTTTGTGGAGCATGCCATCCTGGGTGAAAGGTTAGACGTCCATGTAATGATAGGCGGTGGAAATATTTAAACAATATGAAGCCTTTAGAAAGATGCCTGACAACTACCCATGTTGGACTCACTTCCCACTTGTTAGATCATTCACAGCTTCCCGCCTTGCACCTTTGTTATTTTCCTCCTTTATGGTCCCTCAGTGTTGTGACGTCTTTGCCTGTTATGCTGGCCTTACTCTTTGGATTTCATTTACGGTTTGACATATTGGTGTGTTTTTCCCTTTCCCTGCCCATAAATGTCCTGATCAGTTACCTGATTCCTGCACTTACCAGTTTTGATCCCATTTGGCTTAGATGTACTCTGCATTTAGCTTAGATGCACGCTACATTTGGCTTAGATGCACTCTGGCCCGCCTTTCCGAAGCCATTGAGTGTTTCAGTTTACTATTTATTTATTGTGAATGTTTTTGCTTTTCATCAGTACTGAGATGCATGGGACAAAACACCCTAGAGAGATGTGGTAAAGAAGAACTGACACCTGGGGGCATATTTATACTCCGTTTGCGCCGGAATTGCGTAATTTTTTTGACGCAATTCCGACGCAAAAGTAACTCCATATTTATACTTTGGCGTTAGACGCGTCTAGCGCCAAAGTCCATGGAGTTTGCGTCCTTTTTTAGCGTGGACACCTACTTTGCGTTAATTATATGCAAGGTAGGCGTTCCCGTCTAAAAAAGTGACTCCGCGGCATGTGCGCCGTATTTACACTCCCGGGCAAAATTCACGCCCGTGAGTGGGCGGGTCAAAAAAAATGACGTACGGCCGCTTTTGCGCCGTTTTTTAGCACCTGGAAAAGGCAGGCGTTAAGGGACCTGTGGGCTCGGAAGGAGCCCAGAGGTGCCCTCCCATGCCCCCAGGGACACCCCCTGTCACCCTTGCCCACCCCAGGAGGACACCCAAGGCTGGAGGGACCCATCCCAGGGACAATAAGGTAAGTTCTGGTAAGTATTTTTATTTTATTTGTTTTGTGGCATAGGGGGGCCTGATTCGTGCCCCCCTACATGCCATTATGCCCAATGACCATGCCCAGGGGACAGAAGTCCCCTGGGCATGGCCATTGGGCAAGGGGGCATGACTCCTGTCTTTGCTAAGACAGGAGTCATTTCTATGGGGGTTGGGAGTGGAAAAAAATGGCGCAAATCGGGTTGAGGCGAAAAATTTGCCTCAGCCTGACTTGCCCCATTTTTTCACGCCCAAGCTCCATATCCCCCTACGCCGGCGCTGCCTGGTGTACGTCGTTTTTTTCAACGCACACCAGGCAGCGCCGATGGCTAACGCCGGCTAACGTCATTGCTTAAAAACGGCGCCCGCATGGCGCTTCAGAATGGCGTTAGCCGGCGCGAATTTTTTTTACGCAAAACTGCGTTAGCGCAGTTTTGTGTCAAAAAGTATAAATATGGGCCCTGGTAACTGGCTAAGTCTCTGCGACGTTTGTGCTGCGTACTTTAAGACAAGACTCCGAGTCTCTTGACGTTTTTAAGGAGATAGCGTTGTGGTGGAGGATATGACAGTCTCCACAGGTAGGTCAAAAGGTTTGTAGCACACTGATAAAAACGAGACCCGGGTGCAAGTAAAAGGCTTACTTCATTTTTGGAGAAAATGCAATGGCCTGCTGCTATAGGCACAAACACCATGGTATTTTCTTATTCGTTTTTAGAAGGCAAAATCTGGAGATAATCTGGTAGCACATACTTTGAAATTCCAATTTGCACACAATGTATATATATTGTATTGTGAAGGAGCTATATATAGGTAACTTGCCACTGTAGTGGTAGTGGAAACTGTGGATTTGACACATATATTATACAATAATAAAAACTCACAATTATGGTAGCACACTTTCCAAATACATCCATGAAGTGGATTTTCCTCTACCCTTGGTAATCTGTCTTTCTCATTAAATAATTATGCTAAACTTCATATAAATTTATCAGGCATGCATATTATGCTGGACACTGACGGTCCGAAGTATAAAGTATTTTGTGACTGCAAACCCTGCGCATTTTCAGCACTTGTTCTATCAGGAAACACTGACTGGTTTAAAAAATGTTTCTTGTTCAGGATTGCAAGCACAGAAATGGTGGTCTTCATGAAGCGATGCTGCTGAAAGCCGTTAATGTTCAAATCCAGTTACTACCTCACATGTTGTTCCATGTAGAAAGAGCCCAGATCATGGCGGTTAGACAAATAGAAAAGCCTTTATTTCAATCAATATATATGTGCCAAAATTGTACCAAAGCGCGAATAAGTGTGAGCAGCCATTTTCTCACATGATTCAATTTAAGCGACTTAAGTACCCATAGGACTAAGTGGTCCATATTAGATTGGCTACTAAAGATGTAGATTTGTTTGAAAAAAATGTGTGTGTGCTTACAGCAGTCCACAACACTATTACGGGCATAGTATACTGGTTTTGCACCAAATTTGCATAATCTTTATTTATGCTCTGCCGCTAGACCTGCCTGGCACCACATTTATGGAGTTAAAGTCATTTTTTGACGTGGAAACCTACTTTGCGTCAATGAGATGCAAAGAAGGCATTCCTGTGCAAAAAATGACTCCAAGGCCCTATCGCCTTATTTATTCTCCCGTGAAAAATCACGCACAGGGGGAAGGGGGGGTCAAAAAATGGTGCAAAGCTTGCTTTGCACCATTTTTGAACGCCTGGGTCAGGGTAGGCATTAGGGGACCTGTGGGCCTATTCCATGGTGGAACACCATGGAATAAGCCCACAGGTGCCCTCCCCAGGCCCCAGGGACACTCCACCCACATCAGAGGGACAGCAGAGGATGGGAGACCCCATCCCAGGTAAGTATAGGTAAGTACATGTAAGTATTTGTTTTGTTTTAAAGTGCCTTACATGGCACTGGGTGCAATGGCCATGCCCAGGGGACCCTGGTCACATGTGCTGACCATTGGGGTGGTGAGTACGACTCCTGTCTTTTCTAAGACAGGAGTCATGTGGTATGGATGGTTTTGCATCAGAAAATGACTATATATATATATATATATATATATATATATATATATATATATATAGGTTAGAATCATTTTTTTACTCTAACCTGCCTAATGTCATTTTTTGGTGCAAGACTCCCTTCTTCCATACAGCCAGCCCCACCCCATTTTTTTTTTACGCTACCCTACCCTACCCTTTGCACCAGCTTGCATCATTAAATAAATATGGTGCCTGGCTGGTGCACAGAAATGGTGCAAGCCGGTGCCAAACTTTTTGTTGCAAAATTGCGTTAGTGCAATTTTGCACCAAAAAGTATAAATCATGGTCTTAGGGGGTCATTCTGACCCTGGCGGCCGGTGACCGCCAGGGTCACCGACCACGGGAGCACCGCCAAAATGCTGGCGGTGCTCCCGAGGGCATTCTGACTGCGGCGGTTCAGCCGCGGTCAGAAAGGGTAAACCGGCGGTCTCCCGCCGGTTTACCACTGCCCCATTGAATCCTCCATGGCGGTGGAGCGCGCTCCGCCGCCATGGGGATTCAGACACCCCCTACCGCCATCCTGTTCATGGCGGGAAACCCGCCATGAACAGGATGGCGGTAGGGGGTGCCGCGGGGCCCCTGGGGGCCCCTGCAGTGCCCATGCCAATGGCATGGGCACTGCAGGGGCCCCCGTAAGAGGGCCCCGCAAAGTATTTCAGTGTCTGCTTTGCAGACACTGAAATACGCGACGGGTGCAACTGCACCCGTCGCACCCCTGCAACTACGCCGGCGTCCTCGTTGCAGGGGCATTTCTGCTGGGCCGGCGGGCGCTCTTTCGGAGAGCGCCCGCCAGCCCAGCGGAAATGTTTAAATGGCCGCCGCGGTCTTTTGACCGCGGTGCGGTCATTTCACGGCGGTACCTTGGCGGACGGCCTCCGCCGTCCGCCAAGGTTAAAATCACCCCCTTAGTGTCTTCCTTCTCTTTACTCCTTTCAGGACAATCAAAGAAGACCAAAGGAGAGGCAAAGACAAGACCAAGGGACAGGGGAAGATGATGATGTTGTCCCACACTACCACTGCCAGTACCAAATCCGCCAACTCAGTTCCTGCCGGTGGCTGCTTATGTTATATACTATGTATTTATTATTTTTATAAGTGCACCTTTTTATACAGCACAACCTGATATACTTTTTCTTTGTTGTATTTTATTTAACTTTCCCTTTCATATATGTTGGTATCTGTTAACTTCCACATTCCTCCCTTTTTTACTACGTTTTCTTCTTTTTAGTTTTTCCACACCCCCATTTCCACCTGTTCTTTCTGTTTTTTGTAATCACCCCATTGATTCGCTTCATTTTTTCCTGTCCCTTCCTCTGTACTCGTTTCCTTATTCTTTGGTTTCCTCATCCTGCTCTTCCCAAATTCCCCATTTTAATTTTTTTATTGTTTCGAATTTTGAATTTCTTTTCATATGTAGACGCAAACATTCCAAAGCAATACCTTGCTTAGCAATAATTAAAAACTGATCTTATATTCAGTTGCTTCAGTATACAAATACTCCGGATGGTAGCGATACTACAAAAAAACACTCTTCTTTTTCCATTTCTAATGACTCCTGCTGCATTTGTTAACCCTAACACTGTATTACCATAACCCCATTCCTCAATATTAAAACCACCACTGTATTTACAGCTCTGCCTTTCTCCATTTAATGGATAGAAAAGAGCTCACTGAGTGCCCATGCCTACCATCTCCCACCACGGCTCATGCCAAACCTCTTCCCCGCCCTTCTCATAGGTTTCCTTCTTATGCCATCCCTTATACCAGCCTGGCGTTTGCCTTCTTTGCCTAAAGTCCACCTTAACTTTCACCCACTTGCTTCTTCAACCACAATCTGCCACTCTGCACATCACTTTACCTTTCTTTCTCTCCAAAAACAATATTAGAGAGTCTGTTAACCGCATGAACAGGGGTATGCAGATCACTCTTTGAAGACCTGTATCATTAAAATCCAGCGTGCTCTGGGGCCACAATTCACCTATATTCTTAATAAATGTCATACCCCGTGGAGATGTTCTGCCTCCTTCACTCTCTCAGCAGGAAGCCTGCTTTCTATGTAATTCTGAAACACTGTGAGGTTAGTGTAAGAAACTATTAAAGTTTTTGTCTTCACCATAGTAAATATGTCTGGCTTCCAGACACCAACTGTAGATGGTTAGCGTTCCTTGGATAACACTTCGCACCAAACACATACTTACCCATAGACGATTTTTAATTTGAAAATATTGGGCCTGATTACAACTTTGGAGGACGATGTTAATCCATCCCAAATGTGACGGATATACCACCTACCGTATTACGAGTTCCATAGGATATAAAGGACTCGTAATATGGTAGGTGGTTTATCCGTCACATTTGGGACGGATTAACACCGTCCTCCAAAGTTGTAATCAGGCCCATAATGTGATTTGTTGTTTTCCTGATTTCGTTAGTAGAATCAGATAGAGAATGTATAATTACTGTCTGATCTTTGAGAACATGTTTGTCCTGGCTCTCATTTAAAGTGTCTAGTCAAGGCTCTTCACATAGCCCAGCTTTTAAATAGATGTCTGCTTTTCACAGCAGGGTAGTTTCCATCCTGAACAACCCACAGCAGAGGCACAAGGGGGTGTGAGGTGTCCACACCTCTATAAACAATATTAAACAGTACACTAACACTGCATTAAATTCTGTCTCTAGTTGTGCCATTACATATATGAGACAATAATGCTGTAGGTCCATCTTGGTCAGAGTAGATTCCATTTTTAAGCTCCGTCGGAGGCTAATGTGCCAGCATTTTTGTCTTCACATGGTCCACACCTGAGTGCTTTGGAACATGTTACTTAGGGCCTGCTTAAGATCTTAGAGGTCACACTGCCAAGCCACGTCGGCCGTTGACCCGAGAGGACCACCAAGCCAACGGTCTTCCTCCCGCTGTATTTGGATGTTACAGCTCTGCAAGTAGATTGACTGGTGACAGATTGCTGATGAAGGGAGATGGCGTGGGTCCCAATGGACTTTTACAATGGCTGGGTCTATGGAACAGAGGTAAGTGACACACACACACTGTCTCTTAGCCATATGTGCACCCTGCTCTTCACACTACACAACACACCACGTACACACAATAACCCATTGCAATTTCGACAAAACACAACCAGTACATGCTAAAAACACACATTGACTTATATCAATGACAAAACATTCACACACCATTGACACTGTACCCACACACAACACAATCACAACAAACAACACAACTACACACTCAGCTACACAAACACACTCACACACATGCACAACTACACACATCACAACAACGTCTGCCCCACAATAACCACACCCACCTGAATGAGTCACATGGCAACACAACATACACAACAACATTGTATCACATGCAAGTGACACACATACAGATACAACCACATCACCCACTCTTGCTCCCTCCACCTCAACCAGTCAGTTGCATTGCATACACGTACTGACTCACACAAACAACTCGCAGCACAATATGACAAGTACAGGTCCCCTGGCAATGTACACACATGAAACGGTTGAAAGGTGTGAATGTACCGTCATTGTGGAGCCAACATTCATTTACCAATGAATACTGGCACCATAATGACAGTTGTGTATGTGCAGGATATGTGTTGTATGTACCAGTGTGTCCCCATCCATGTCTGACCCACTCGTATCCCCGACATATGGATGTCACAGTAATTTAAAAAAAGATACTGTGACATGTATATGCGTGCACTGGAGCCGATCCCTCATCCAGTACCCACCCAACACACCCTGGCAATGTGACATTCCTACCTTAAAGTCCGGCAACTGAGAGGGGTCATGTTTTCTCTGTGAGTCGGTGGCAGCAGTGATGGCAGATGTTGTCCAGTCGTGTCCAGTCAAAGAGGGGTGGAATGAGGAAAACAGGTACATTTTCACTCTTTCCCTCAAATCCGCCAACTCAGACATTGAGATTGGATCACCACTTTTTTCTTGGCGGTAAAGCACATCCAAATATGCACAGCAGGAAAAATGTCTGGGTTCACGCCAGCATCACCTTTTCCCTCTTCCGCTGTCAACACAAGTGGTATTTCTTGGCAGAGACGGTGGTTCGAATGCGGGCTTTCGTCAATGGGACCACTGCATTGAAATATGGTGGGCAGACCGTCACAGTGGCAGGCGGGTTTCCAGTCGAAAAGTCGATGGTGGGATCATTACCACCAAGATCTAAATCAGGCCCTTAGTCTTCATCAAGTAATGTTTATGAACTGCTACTTGGACTATTTGAAAATCTCAGGTAAACCTTACTATCTAGGTGATATTGCATTGATGATTGTCTACTTGAAATTGAATATCAATTTGAAATCACTGCTAAGTCCGCCTGTGATAACGTTTCTACTGTGAATTCACCCATAAAGATGGAATATCACCTGCAGTGACATGCCCCCTTTTTGGCATAAACAGGGAATGGGCATTTTGAGTAGTATGAATGTTATATCACTCACGCTTAGTGAACAGTGTTCTTCCAATATATCCACCAATAAATCTGTGGCACTAACTTCTGAAGTTTACCTCCCCAATCCACATCCATATGCCCAGGCACAGACTTTTGTTTGGTTTAAGAATAAAACCATGGACTGGCTTCAGGCTAATTTTAAGATGTTTTGCAAATGTTATTAGGGTTAGAAGAGTCAGGTTCATTGGTGATGAAGAGGCCTCCTTTGTGAACCTTAGAAATAGGCTCTTGTTGGGAGGTTTGTTTTTGTTTGTGAATTATTGTCCCAGATTATGGCCAGTATGTTATTACCATAGACAACCTAGACAAGATTGAACTGTTACAATCCTTTTGGAACCCTCGCCTAATGAATTTTTGTTCCATAAATATGTTTATTGTGCCAATTCAGAATAGGTTAGCTGTTCACACACTGGTCACTAAAGACTGGCTTTGGACTGATTGTCTTTCTGCCATTCTTGCTAAACATACTGTGGTTTCCAGCTATTCTTTTGGTGTTCCTTAAATACGTGACCTGCTTATAGAACATGGTAATTTTAAATTAGGGACACCTAAATCTTAGACTCTGAACATAGTCCAATTGCGTTAATTTTCATGGAATGTGTCTGGAATTGTCCCTAAGATGGCAAACCAGTACAGGTTTCAATTTATAGGAGCATTTGACATTATGATTTTACAAAAACACCTGAGTCATCAATAATGTATTTTTACATGGTTAATCTTCTCATGTTGCCTGTGCCTCTCTTTCCTCTTCTGGCACAGCCAACTGATGGTTTATCAGATGTGTTTCAATTTATCTTCCATGACATATTCAGGAGCATAGTCCCTTCGCTGACTTTTGCAAAACATGTTGGTCTGCCAATTAACGATTATAATGATAATTTAAAACAAATGTTTTTTACCATCATTGTTAAACTACCCAATTTATTAAATAGGTAATATATTGAGCATTTTCAACAGGGCCTCCTGGCTTCTAAAGAGCCACATTATATGTGGAGCTAGATTTGGGGACTCCTTGTGCCAGCCTTCTCCTCTGCCTTGCTCCTGAAACGTCTCTCCTGCTGGAGGGGGCATCTTGTGCAGACCCTTTGCAGCCAGTCAGCAGAGCACCCTTTTGCTTGCACTCCCAGGCTCTAGAGACTAGGGGGGTCATTCCTACCCCGGAGGGCGGCGGGCGCCGCCCGACAGGCGGTGACCGCCAAAAGACCACCGCGGCGGTCATTTTGACTTTCCCGCTGGGCTGGCGGGCGACCGCCAAAAGGCCGCCCGCCCGCCGAGCAGGAAAGCCCCAGCAACGATGAAGCCGGCTCCGAATGGAGCCGGCGGAGTTGCTGGTGTGCGACGGGTGCAGTTGCACCCGTCGCGATTTTCAGTGTCTTCTTTGCAGACACTGAAAATCTGAATGGGGCCCTGTTAGGGGGCCCCTGCAGTGCCCATGCCAGTGGCATGGGCACTGCAGGGGCCCCCAGTGGCCCCACGACTCCCGTTCCCGCCATCCTGTTCCTGGCGGTGAAAACCGCCAGAAACAGGCTGGCGGGAAGGGGGTCGGAATCCCCATGGCAGCGGATTCCCTGGGGCAGGGGAAAACCGGTGGGAAACCGCTGGTTTCCCTTTTCTGACCGCAGCTTTACCGCCGCGGTCAGAATGGCCCCTGAAGCACCGCCAGCCTGTTGGCGGTGCTTCCTCCGTCCCCTGCCCTGGCGGTACATGACCGCCAGGGTAGGAATGACCCCCTAGATGTCTTTAAAGGTGCACAGGGGGGTGTTGGAGTCCACATGTTCTCCAAAATCTCTACTTCGTGCAAATGCTTTCAATTTGGGGTGGAAAGTTCTAGATGCCAGGCATCCCTGGCAAACTTATTATGCCACATCTTCACTCCACCTTCCAATGGCTTGATGGAATTAGGGCTGTCAGAGATTTGGCTGTATATCCATCCACCTACTTTAGATGGGTGGACATGCAGCTGATTTTTAAAACCTGTCTCCATCAGGAGCCATCTGTTGAACTTACAGTGCATTGACAGGAGTCGTCATGATGGTAGCTCCTACCCCTGCTTGAAATGTCCAAAATTTCTAAACGTTGGCAGTCTCACCTCCGTCAGAGTAATTTACAACATCATTGTAGTGGTGACATGGGGCACCCACCAAAATTGAAATTGGACCCTGAGTCTTACGAGTAAACATACATTGCTAAGTCTTGGAGGACCCAAGAGATGCCAGCATGCAGTTAATGAAATGTCACTAAATGAACGCTACCAGAGACATCTATAAATGTGCTGGCAGAATGAAAAACAAATCATTAAAAATACCAAGTTTACGTAAGTCTTTTCGATCCTAAACATTAAGGCCCTCATTACGAGTGTGGCGATTTGAAGACCACCACACTCGCAGTGGCGGCCTTACTGCCGCGGGGCTCGCAGTAAACACTGCCATACTATGATATTGGCAGTTTGGCCGAAGACTGCCAGCGGTATTTTAAGTCAGCACACCACCAGGCTTTCTGTGGTAGCCGCACCACCATAAAAACCCTGGCGGTAACGCACCCGGTGACAGGAATCTCCATTCCTGTCACATGCACAAGCACACCCACACGTCCACACACCTTCAGACATCCCCCCTCATCTGCAAACTTGCACACAACCCCCTCATACACACACTTATACACACACCCCCTCATCCGCACGCTTGCACACGTTCCCCCCTCCTCCGCACACTTGCACACACCACTTCATCCGCACGCATCCACAGACACCCACACTCACTCGCAGACTTGCACGCATGCACTCCCATTCGCATGCATCCCAATACACACACCTACTCACTCGCACCCCAACACGCCCCTCTCCCCTCCGCATACATGCAGATACCCTCCCCACACACATGCAGATCCATTCCCCCAACCGCACGCATACATCCAGACACCCCACTCGCTTGCTCACAAACACACACTCAGACACCCCAATTCGCACACATACACACACCCTGACACCCCCTTCGCACACATACAGGCCCTCAGAAACCCCCATTTGCACACAAACACGCACTGATACCCAACCCCTCTGCATATAAACACACACTCACTCGCACCCCGACACACCCCACCTCTCCACTTCCATTCAGACACACACACCCTCTATGCACGCACACATTCATACACACACGCATGTACTCACGCACACCCATACCGCTACACATAGACGCACACACATGCACAACACACGCCCCTCTTTTGGACAGTCCACCTACCTGTCTCGGCGAGGTGGTTGTCCGGGAGGGGATAGGTCTCAGAATTTTCCACCGCCAGCATGACACCGCCATTCAGGAAACTGCTGCGCTGTGTTTTGTATCATAATATGGCAGGTGGTGTCCTATTGGTGTGGCAGTTTTGGTGGTGGAAATGCCTCTCTTTTGTCACCAGCCAGGCCGATGGTGTTGGATTTCCACCATAAATGGGCGGATATCCGACTCAACTCTTAATATGGTGCTCTTTAGACCTTGTGAAAAAGACTGCCAAAGTCGTAATGAGGGCTTAAGTGATTTTTTCATTCTTTATTTAATCCCAGTCAACTGTTTCCCTTTCAAAGTGGTATCTATTTATGTTATATGTCTTATGTTATGTTGTTATGCTATGTTAACTAATTTATGTTGCGTAACAACTCACTCCTAAAGGAGTATCCTGTGCTAATGTTAATACTGTAGAAGGAAATAAAAAGCAGTACATGTAAGGAGATCTTAAAATAAATACATTTTTACATGTTTCCTAAAGAGTCAAAAGTTCAAATAAGAACGAATATCGGTCAGCAACATATTCCAATAGTGTAGGGCCAAATAGGAAAAAGAACAAACACCATTCCCGGTTGCTTGAATCCAACGGGATAATACCAGTTCTGTATATGAGGCTCCAAGGCATCTCCCTGGATGATAAAAACTAATTCTAGATTGAAGATAGGAAGGACCTACTCTTCCTGATGGGAAGCTAGTGCAAGGATCTTAGCCCGGCTTCCGAAGTAGCGCCATAGTGAAGTTTGCAAATTAGGATGGCTGTTGTATTCTGAATCACCTGCAATCCGACTAATGTGCCTCATTGAAGGCAACAAGGAGGGTGTTGCCGTAGTCTAAACAGCTAATCACAAGTGCTTGAGTGAGGAAGCCAAGGAATGCTTTCCTAATATATATATTTATATATTGAAAAGTGTGAGACTCAATGCTAAACCTTAAGGGACACATAGAAGCAGTGCTGTCCTCTGAATCTTCATTGATAACCTAGCGGTGGAATAAAAGGCTATGAATGGGAGGCATCTTGTTTGTTCAGGAAGTAGAAGTGACCTCTACAGATTAAGAGACCACTGCTTATTGCAACGTCTATGGTTGACACAACAATTGATTTACTTGTCATTGGTCCATTAAATTTTATTTATAGTTCTTGGCACAGAAATGTAAAAAGAAACAGAAGATTTTTATTTTTTTATTTTCAATATAGTAGACATTTCTAATAGTGTTTTAGTTTTCAGTCTAGAATATAGAATTCATCTTCGCTCCCAATACTTGAGATAACCAAGAAATCACCCAATCAACTACAGTGCCTAATACTTTTTGAGGATGAAATATTTATTCATTTTGTTTGTCAATCTCTCCAAGTTTCAAGGACAGAAACTGGTCCTTCTTACTGTGACAACTGCACCAGCTGCAGAGTAAACCCTCTCAGAGAATGCACCCACTAGAGGACACAGTAAATATGTTTTTTGTCAGCCTGCTGAGTCCTACATAAAATCCTGCTTGGTCATCTGAGTAGTATTGTAACATTTCTCCATTGTCATAGTGATTGGTATTTGTATTTCTGATTTGTTTGTGCCTGTGTACTTGATTTATGTACTTAAACTGAAGAAAACCAACCCAACACAGACAATGGATGTGTCTTGAAACGGTTATTGTTTTACGAGTGGCTGGCATTGCTGCTACAGCAGTTAAGAGATGCTTCTAGACTCACAGCCACCACTTTGCTCTCCAGAAACTATTGATAATAGCACTTCAGCTCTTTCATCTTTCAGTTCAATTGTTTTATTGACGATCCATGTCCTATATTGGAGATATCCAGGGCTGAAAAAGAAATTAAATTAGATTTTTTGTACTAAGGATCCTGTATATTGGTTTAGAGGACATGATTTGTATCCAGATAAAAGAGTAAGCTGTTGACCAAACCAGATAGTTATTATTTTTCATTGGCATATGATTCATCTGCCTTATATAAATGGGCCTGCAGCAAATGCAACAATGCAATGGCTTGACTCGTGGCACAGTACTCCTTTCTGACTTGCCCTGCCAAAATCTCAAAAAACCCTTGCATCTCCTTTGAATCATTTTTAGACCTGTACTGTTCAAATTGGTGGAGAAGCATGTAGAACATGGAGTACCCAGGGGTTAGAACTTCGTGCATGAGGGCTTCTACCGGGACTCTTTTAGCAGGCAGAGTGATTCACTTCTACTCCTGGGCTTTGAAAGAATTGCAGAAATGTGTGGAAATCCTGCGACAGGAGAAAGCAATGCACAGGTAGGCTGATGCAATGAGCTAAACATGGTACTCTGTTAGAAATTAGGGTACTGGTTGACTGGGGTATGACCCTTGGTCAAGCAGCAACCACAATCCAAGTCAGAGTAAGGCACAAACAAACCCCAAATGAATCTATTCTCAACCCACTGGTATCTTGACACAGAGCAGTCAGGCTGAACTCCGACACAATGTTTAAAGTATTTGTGCAACACTTGAAACAGTAAAACTGAGAAAACTTTACACACAAAAAATCCCACACCAAGGTAGAAAATAGAGCATAATTTAATAAATAAAATAAGAACAGAATGACAAAAATGCAATCATTAGAACCAGAGTAAGGGATTTAAAAAAAAAACCTACAATATAGCACCTAAAAGCAGAAAGTGCCAACTGCGGCTCTCTGGTCATGCTTGACTGGTTTAAAGTCAAATGTACATTCTGACCACGATGCAGCATGGGTTGCATGCAGTCCCAGGTTAGTCCAGCAGAAGATTTACCTTCTCACGTTTTGTGCCAAGAGTCCCATTCACATTGGAGAGAGCCAGGAGGAGCAAGGAAAGCATTGCTGGTGTTGTTCTGCCTGGTGGGAAGAGCAGTCAAGGTGTTGTGGACGGGCGGGCTAGATCTTTGCATTGGTGGTCCCCCGTAGGTTGCTGTGTGAAGAGGTAGGCTTTTCAAAAGCTCTCACTGATTTTCTTTGTAAGCAGAACGGTTCTGGTGTGATTTGGGTGCTAACAGACCTGTTTATGGTAGCAAAGAGCCCAAAAGCTTGAAGTAAGAGCCTGCTGAGCCACAGCAAGGGTTAAGGATCTGGAGGCACGATGTGGGGGTCAGGAACTCACTGAAGCCAGTTCCAGGGGCTGTTGGAGAGGCTTTATTTTGTCCCTGGTGCTCAGATCAGGTGGCCAGCAGACTAGCCCTTTGAATCACTCAGAGGTACTGGGTTCAAGATGGTTAGCAAGTCCAGTTCTTTTTCCCCAGGCAGGAGGACAACATGCAGCTGGTCAGCACAGCAGAATGTAGTTCCTTTACAGCAACAGTCAAGCAGAGTGGCAGTACTTGCAGTAGCACAGCAGTCCTTCTTCCTGGCAAAGTATCCACAGGTCCAGAAGTGTAATGAATTGGTGGCATCTGAGGTCCTTCTTTTATACACAGTTGTGTCTTTAAAGTGGACTTCTAGAAGCATGCATTTAAAGAGCACAGATGCCCTGCCTTGCCTGCCCTGCTTCCAAACTAACTACAGGGGGATGCAGCTCTGTGTATGGAGACAGAGCACAGCCTATTCAAGTGTAAGTGAAGCTGGGCCCAGATCCTCCGTTCCATCCTGCCAGTGATAGCCAATCTAGTCACACCTAACCTCACATTGTGTGTGGCTGTTTAGGAAGAATACAGAAAATCCAACTGTCAGCTGCACTTGTGTCATGTGACCAGAGGCAGGCTGCAGGCACCAGATGACTACAGCAAGAAAATGCCAACTTTCTAAAAGTGGCATTTTCAGAATAGAAATTTAAAACCATACTTCATCATAAGTTATGATTTTTAAATATGATTGCAGAGACACCAAACATGAACAATTATCTCGCCCCACTTACAAACTGCACTAATAATATGTAATAGGGACACTCAAATGTTATCCTATGGGAGCGATTGAAAGTTAAGAGTTTCTTGCTACTAGGACATGTAAAACCTAAACGTTTATGTCCAACATTTTACATACGTTGCACCCTGCCTTCTGGGATATTCAGGGCCTACCATAGGGGTGCCTATATGTATTAAAAACTGGGGTTTGGTCTGGCAGAAGGTCTATTTTGCCAGGTTGAAATGTCAGTTTAAAACTGCACACACATGCTCTGCAATGGCAGGCCTAATACAGGTGCAAAAGGGCTAATAAAGCGAGACCACTAGTAGCATTTCATTTACAGACCCTGGGCACATATAATGCCACTTACCTAGGAACTTTAAAGTACATTAAATTGCCAACTGGGCATAAGCCAATTCCACCATGTTTTAAGGAGAGGGTAGAAACACTATAGCATTGGTTAGTAGTGGTAAAGTGCACAGAGTTGTAAGGACAACAAAAACACATTCAACAAACATAGGAGGAGGAGGGCAAAAAGTCTGAGAATGACTCTGCAGAAAGGATCAGATATAACACACCTGCTCTACCATGACTTTGACAGCATTTCTGTCATTGCTAGCAGAAATGAAGTTTATGCTGTGATTTCAGGGTTGGATTCATTGTTAAACTAGAAATCCTCCAGGATATTGGCAACTATGTGCAAAGGCATGAGCAATAGTGGTGCCAGTGACAAGAATTTGCTTACTCCCTTTGAACTGATGGGGGCCTGTGAGTAGGAGGACTCAAAGTTTTCCACTGTCTTCAGAAGAACCATTGCGAATAACAGCAGTGTGTGCAGTTATGGCCCACAGGGCTGAAATTGTTAAAAAGCCATAAGGAAGCTGCTGATTCTTTTTTGATGATGTGAATGGAACACCAATGGTTAACAAATCACATACAATTCATGAGAACACACAATCGAATGACAAAAAAATTTGATTAACTTCGAAAAGCTGTGTTGCTAGGAATTAAGGGAAGGGGCATACATACATAAATATCTAGATGTAGGACAGATCCTTAGAGGTTCCCGCATCTTTAAAATTCCCACCATATTTAAACCTAATCAGCAACTACCGGAAGAATAGGCGAATAACTCAACTAGCTGTTTCAATGGCACGCTGAGGAGTTTGATCAAATATGAATACGAGGAACATAGAAAATGTCTGGCGAAAATGAAACAGCTAGCAGAGGAATTGAGTAAGGATTTTGTTCAGACCACGATCACAGCTGCTCTGAAGGTAATGGAGGAATGCCTGTTCACCTATGAAATGTTCTGAGGTTGAGAAAGCAAGGAAAGTTCTTGAGAGATACAAATGATTGTGGATGAGGAAGGATTTGGACTTTTGTGAAAATACTGAATACACAATCACAATTGGAAAAAGAACAAACCATTACAAACAATAGTTAAACTCACAAGGAAACATTTTCACAGTTCAGCTCAAATGTAGATTTAACTGACAGTGTGGAATCTGGAAAGTCAGAAAACTGAGTTTTGATTTGAAGAGTACAAACTTCTATGACAAGGAACAATTACAATGGACTAAGGAAAAAAGAACAGAGGTTGAGTAATAAAAAATGAAGCCAAATGAAGGCTCTATGAGAACAAGGGGGAAAGTTCAGATGAAACGATGGACACCAGGGGCAAACTTGCAGTAATAAACCCAAGTCTAAATATATACCACAGTTACCCTGGGATAAGATCAATGTTTGTTATGACATGGTGACCAAGTATTTGGATTTACTGCAGAACAAATCAAACAGGAGTAAATATAATCTTATCCCTGAAGAGAGGGAAGTATTATTAGAATTGCAACAAGATAATATCATAGTTAACAAACCCTCCGATAAATGGTGAAATATTGTGGTACTATCACAGGAAAAATATGTAGCTAAGGTAATGAGGCAACTTAATATGCCTGAGTCTTATAAAAAATCACTACTTTTTTACCATTGTAAATTACATATGATGTACAAGATTAAGTTAAATGAATGTATAATGAAACCATCTGGAATGGAATGAGTATAAATTTTTCAGAAAGGATTGCTACACTAACTACACTCATTCTCTATTTATTACCAAAAATTCATAAAGATCTATACACGCCTCCTGGAAGACCAATAATCTTCTCTAAAAACAGTCTACTCTAAACAACATTCACACACATAGATCATTTTCTCTTCCCTTTCATACAAAATTTCACATCATATATTCAAGATACCAGAGACTTCATCACAAAAACACAAAATACTGGAAGGGAATCTGGTTACACGTTAATCAGTTTGGATGTCATTGAAGTGTACACATGTATGAGCCATAGCAATGGTCTGCGAGCCTTCAAATATTAAGAGTGTGGGCATGAAATGGTTGTAACTTACACGTATGTTATTAGAGATGATACATAAATGTACTAATAAAAATGTGTTCATGGTTGATACCCACTATTACAAACAACTACAGGGCACAGCGATTTTGGTGCAGCTGAGTTTCGGCTGTTACCGTTTGCGTCACAATGCATCATAAACAATTATACTGTTTGGAATGTTAACTAGTTAACTGTAAAGTGGTTCACTAAAAGCCTGTATTAAAGTGCATTCGCTGTAGACTAGTGATTAAGGCCCTCATTATGAACACAGCTGTAAACACCGCACTGCCGGCCGTGGCGGTAACAACCGCCAACAGACGGGTGGTCCGAACTGCCAAATAATGGACCAACTGAAACACAGGCATCCTGAAAACCACTCACCGCCAGCAGAGGAGTGCCGACAATGACAGCAGAGCCCGCCCACAGGCCGACAGAAAGGCTCTACCTGCCCATCAAATAATGAAACACTAGACCGCCGTTAGTTCTGGGCCGAGAACCACCTCCACGCAAAGCCAGACGGAAACGAACCAAATATAAGGAAACGCTCACCGGAGGCTCACACAACACATCGAAGCAAACATGGAGAGAGAGTTGCCAATCATTCCAGCCCTGCTCCTTGCATATACCTCCACGACCGAGACCGCCGATGAAGAGGATGACAGTAAGTACCGCAACCTACTAAACAAGGGAAGAAAGGGCATAGTCACATACCCACCCACTCCACCCACCCTGCAACGTTCCCACAACCCTTCACAGCAGCACAAGCCATACACCCCACAGCAAGAGGTAGTTCCCCGACCCAACGCAAATCCAACCTGCCTAAAGTACATACATGTACCCAACACCCTCAAACAATGAAACGAGAGACCACAGATTCAGAGTGTGCCTTAAACAACACATGCCACACATTAACCTTCATTCTGCTCAATGAGCAACAGAAGTGCATAGAAGACCAATGGCCAGTCCAAAGGAAAAGAAGTCTGATGGGCCACAATGGCCATAACTTGACTCCCACAAGTGCTACGGTACTCCACCTCACAGGGCCAACAATGGGGCATCCAGGCACCTCAGGGAACAGGGTCAGGGGGTGCCGGAGGTTGGGACTTACAACTGGGAGGGGTGGGCTTAGATTTCAGTTTGGAAGGTGGGGGGGCTTGGGTTTTGTGCTTGCAGCTGGTGGAGCAGACTTGGCCTGGGGTGCAGCAGATGTTCCTGGGCCAGCACGGGGTCTCTTCCTCACAGGGGAGGTAGCACGGGAATGGGAAGGGCGGATGGGGTGGGCTGTGATGTGGAAGGAGTGGACAGGGCAAGGAGGTGAGCACATTTATGGACGAGACTGGGTGGGCCAGTGGGTTAAAATAGGTCAACACGGAATAGGAAAAGTTTCTTAGGGGCAATTGGGGTGGACCTGGAGGAAGGCGTGGGAGTGGAGGTAGAGGGAGTGGTCGTGACAGGTGTAGGTGTGCGTGACGTGGGTGCAGGTGACTGGACAGTGTGCTAAGGTGTGGTAGATGTGTGTTGGGTGGGTATTTTGGAGAGTTTGAGTGTTTTGGGAAGAGGGGCGGTGGACACAGTGGAACAAGACAGGCTGCTAGTGTAAATGGAAGGTGTCCGGGTGTCTGCAAGTCTGGTGAGTGTGCTGCATGTGTCAACTAAAGTCGTTGTGGTGAGTGCAGGTGTGTTGT
Source organism: Pleurodeles waltl (assembly GCF_031143425.1). Lineage (NCBI taxonomy): Eukaryota > Metazoa > Chordata > Amphibia > Caudata > Salamandridae > Pleurodeles > Pleurodeles waltl. Next base: position 625,143,024 of record NC_090443.1, on the reverse strand, counting down.
CTGGGGTGCATGAATGGATGTGTGCTATTGTGGTGACTGCAGGAATAGGGTCAGCAACATTGAATGAGGGTTCAGTGCCTTGGGGTGTGCATATACATGGGACAGACAGGGAGGCAGAAGAGGTGGACACACTGGGGGAAGTGGATGTTGGTGTGTGTGCATATGTATGTTGGTTGTGTGTATGCTTGTGGTGGGAGGTGTGGTGCTTGCGTTTTGAAGTGTGCTTCTTGTATGTTGAGGTGTGTGTCTGCCAGTCAGAATGTGTGCTTTGGACGGGTAAAGGAAGTGGGGTGCTGGAAGGGGTAGAGGTGGTTGGAGGGGGAACCAAATGATCAGGGACACTGGTTGCCGTCCAAGAGGAGGCCAGAGCCTGAAAATATCTCTGTAGGGCAGATACGGCACTGTGGTGGCCTGCTGCATGCTGCACAACTTGGCTGTGAGGAATTCAATCCCCCTCTTGGAGGAGGAAGGTGCTGTATATCCAGAATAGCTTACTCAGAGAGGGGATGAGAGTGATGGTGATGATGAAAAGATGTAAATTCCAGGACCCAACTGATACAACTCCACTTCCAGTAACTATGTGGGACCTTTGGATGAGATTGCTGTCTGGGCAGCATACTGTCAGTGTGCCTTTTCATCTGGGGGTAGGGAGTTGGGACAATAGTCATTGCCACTGTGACCAGGTCTACATAGGACAGGTAACATTATAGTATAATAGTTCAACACATCCGTAGGCACAACAACATGTTATGTGTGTGGTGCATTTCCTGCTACTCAGATAATAATAAATGAGTCATAATACAGTTGCATCCATTCTTCACTTGGTTTAAACATAATGACAGAGGACATTGTAATAGGTGAAATGGTGTTTTATTTGGTGCAGGGATTAAATTGTGCAGATTACAGTTCCAGATAGGCATTGGTCTGCTGCACCTCTGATGCTAGCCCCTGTATGGCATTGACGATGGTTGTCTGCCCTACAGAGATGGTTCTCAGGAGGTCAATAGCCTCCTCCGTGAGGGCAAAAGGGCTGACTGGGGCAGGGGAGGAGGTGCCTTGTGTGAAGGAGATGCCCACCCTTCTGGGCGAGCGGGCATGGGCAACTCGGTGGGGAGCAACTGGGAGGGCAGTGATGGTATAGGGGTGGCGGAAGATGACACAGTAGGGGTGGGCCCACTAGGGCCCGCCACCGCCATGGAGCTCCCATCGGAGGAGGTATCGGAATCACTACCTCCAGTGGTAGTTGCCTCCCCCGTGGTACTCCCCTCGCCCTCCAACCCACTAATCCCCTTGGCATCGGATGACTCTGCCTCCAATGATCCATGGGCCGCTGCCTCCCCACTCGCCGGTGACTCAGCTCCCTTGCCAGATGATGCTGATGTACACGGACAACACAAGAGAGCTGGGATGGGGAGACAAAACAGGAGAGACACTTGTAAATAGCTGAATGGAGGTTCATAAGTGGCTCACACACCAGAACACACCCAGAACATATTCAACCAGGCAGCACCTACCGCTATACACATGGCTATGCCCCTGACTAGTGGCCACAACCCTGCTCTACAGCCATTCCCCACAGAACTTAAGGACCTGATGTACTGCAGAATTGACCCTTACACCACTACTCCCCACGGGAGCCATTATGTAGATGGACAACAGTCAGTGTCAATGCCACTAGACAGCATAAATACAGATGCACACACACACATCCATCGAGGAGCAAAAATGTGGTATGTGTACTCACCCCTTGTGACTGCTGTGCAGCCTTCAAGCGCCCATTCAGTTCTGGGTACGTCACCGCCAAGATGTGTTGCATAAGGAGGGTCAGTGCCCGACCGGCACCCCTTCCTCATTGGGAGGACTTCCCCAGCTGAACCTCACAGATCTTTCTCGCCCAGCACTGCAGGTCCTCCCACCTCTTCCTTCAGTGGGTGCTCCGCCAGTTGTAGACCCCCAGGGTCTGCACCTTCTTGGCGATGGCATGCCAAGGTCCCCTCTTCTGGTGGGCGCTTACCTATAAAGAACACACAGAAAAAGTAACACTGAGGTCAGACAATGGGCAATAATATACAGCTGGTTATACGTCCAGTATGGGACGGACATTTCAAACAGCCTAACAGCACACACACACACGCTGCATGTCAGGAACCCTGGACTATACAGTGTCACATGTGCACACATGTATGCAGCCATCAACCACCATTACACACATCCATGCCCTCCAATCCTCCTACTCAACTGTACCTCTGGCCGACCATAGAGCTTGGCCTACAGGGGCAGGACCCTGTCCACGAGCTTCTCCAATTCCTCATTGGAGAAGGCAGGGCCCTTTCCCCTGCAACACATGCCATTTCCATGACCAGAGGCAGGACACAGCAGTACACTCAGTGGAGTACCTGCATGCACAAGATCAGGGAGCCAAGTGAAGTTGGGGTGACGAGTTCACCTACGCACCGCCAGCGGTGATCATGATATGCTAAGAATGCCCATTGACAACCATGTTAACCAATGAATTTGCGCACAGCGGTAAACACCGCCTTACGCTATTACGTCAACCGCTAGCGGTATGAGGTCACTTCCACCACAACACTTCTGGATTACAGGGGGCAGACATTTTGTCCCTAACTACACAGTTGTAAAACCCTTATCAGCACTATGCAGGCCCGATTGTCCCCTAAACACCCATAGGCATGAAACAATATGCATTCCATCACTTGACCAGTCATGATATATCATTGTGGTCATGTTGCTGTAATGTCACACACACTAAGCATTTGTGTCGATGACAATCATGCCAGCAGTGCTGAATGATAAACAATGTGTGCAGATCTATGTGTGTTCCTCACACCTGTTTTCAACTCCTCCTACGTACAGAACCTTGTGGCAAGGGAGGGCCCCATCGGTGTACACACCACTTGTTGATTTGCGGACCATGGTGGAGCGTCACATCATTATCAATTCCAGACTCACTTGTGCTACTTTTGATGAACTTTGTGCATTACTGGATTCAGCACTGAGACTATCTAATCGTAATCAGCATGCCATCCCTACTGAGGTGCAAGTTCTTTCTGCACTCCATTTCCTGGCCATGGGCTCTTTTCAAGTGACAGTGGGCACGGGTGCAGGTTTTTCACAGCCAATGTGTAGCATTATACTGTCCAGATTCCTGGATGCATTTGTATGACACCTGCAGTCCTATGTGAGGTTTTCCCAAAGTGCTGACCTCCCTTCATTCAAGTCAGGATTCTATGCCTTTGCCAACATACCCCATGTGATAGGTGCCATCAATGGCACCCACATAGCTATCATCCGTCCAAGAGTCAGTGAACAGGTGTACAGAAACAGGAAGAACTTTCATTCCATGAACTTTCAATTGGTGTGTACTGCAGACCAGTACATCTCACATGTGAATGCCATGTTCCCTGGATCAGTCCATGATTCCTTTGTGCTAAGGAACAGTAGTGTGCCACACAAGTTGGAACAACTACAAGAGGACAGAGGATGGGTCAGAGGTAGGTGTTTCTGAAACTTATTACCACATAGCAGACAGCCAGGCTGTCTGCCTCTGAGGCTTGTCATTGACAGTCCTGCTTTGCACCATTTTCTAGGTGATTCTGGCTACCCCAACTTGCGTTGGCTCCTGACACCAGTGAGGAATCCTGGAACAGATGCTGAGAGGAATTACAATGAGGCCCATGGACATACTAGGAGGGTGATAGAGCGCACAATAGGTCTCCTGGAGGCTTGATTTAGTTGTCTACATATCTCTGGTGATTCCCTGGCCTATGGGCCTGAAAAGGTGTGTAGAATAGTGGTGGCCTGCTGCATGCTGCACAACCTGGCTGTGAAGAATTCAACCCCCCTCTTGGAGGAGAAGGGTGCTGTAAATCCAGACCAGCTTCCTCAGAGAGGGGATGAGAGTGATGGTGATGATGAGAAGATGTAAATTCCAGGACTAAACTGATACAACTCTACTTCTAGCAACTATGTGGGACCTTTGGATGAGATTGCTGTCTGTGCAGCACACTGTCATTATGCCTTTTCATCTGGGTGGGGGAGTTGGGTCAATAGTCATTGGCACTGTGACCAGGTCCACATAGGACAGGTAACATTATAGTATGATAGTTCAACACATCCGTAGGCACAACAACATGGTATGGATGTGGTGCATTTCCTGCTACTCAGATAATAAATGGTTATAATACGTTTGCATCCATACTTCACTTTGTTTAAACATAATGACAAGGGACATTGTAATAGGTGAAAGGGTGTTTTATTTGGTGCAGGGATAAAATCGTGCAGATTACAGTGATGGGAGTGGGCTACTGGTGGCTGTACAATATGGCAACATGGTTGCAGCATTTTTTGGAAGTAATGGTAGGTCCATCTATGTTTACAAGAGTTTATGGTTGTTTTCACATGGTTGGGTCGTTGATTCAGAGGGACACTTGGAGGACAGTCATTGCCAGAGTCACTTCTTTGAGGGGGCCTTAGTCTTGGCAGGTAATCCAGTGCCATATCTGGGCCTGAGAGTCCATTTGGGTGCCTGGTATTGACCTGTGCGGGTTGAGATGGATGTCCCCTGTGTGTCCTGAGAGGGTGGAACATGTACAGTTGCTGCTGATGCTGTTGTTGTCCGGTCTGTATCCTGGCCTGTAGTAGGGGCTTCCTGGTCTGTGTGGGCCTCAGGCTGTGTTGTGACAAGGTGCAGCAGCACACCTGCTATGGTGGCCATTGTGGCTTTGTGCAGTTTCCACTGCTCCATGGCCTCTTGGTGTTGTGCTAGCTGCATCCTTTGACTCTGCTCCAGGGTGGATAATATCTGGCCCAATCTGTCCTGGGTATGGTGATATGCTCCCAGGATCCTCAGAGATCACGCACTGGGCTGCTGCATCAATCCTGTGGCCTCCCCCCTGGGCCACTGATGCCCTCCCACTGGGCCTAGCCCCCTGTGCCTGTGTCCCCTCCACAGGTCTGGCTGTACCATTTGTACTGGGGCCATCATCTTCCTACCTGTTGGTAAGGGGTGACTGTGGCCTCTGTCCATGTGTTCCACCAGTCTGTGGCCTGGATACACAGGTGTGGGGAAGGTTGTCCTGGCCTGATGTTGTTGGCTGGGTGGTAGGGGTGTCAGTGGTGCCCTGGGGGGGCTGCTGGATGATGACGGTCCAGGACTGTGTGAGGGGCCAGGGTGATCGTCAATGTCCAGGATTCCATCTCCAGTGTCCTGTGAGGTGTCTCTGTCTCCCTGTGGGGCACTGCCACTCCTTGTCCTGTCCGTCAGGGTGGCATAGGTGGTGGTGCCTGTTGGGGGGAATGGACATGTCTGTTACACTTGCATGATCGGATGGGGTGCACAGGACTGGGCAGTTTTGTGCAGGTTTTCACACTTTGGGGTCATGCAGGGTGCTTTGTGAGGTTAGCGTTGTACTTTGCTTTGGATGTGGAGGTGCATTGTGGGTGTTGTAGGCCATTGTGATTCCTTGCAGGGGTGGGTGGATGTGCACAGGGGGAGGGATGTGGGCCTGTTAGTGGGTTTGTGGGCATGCAGGGAGAGTGGATGTAGTGATCGGGGCCTGGGTGGGGTAGTGGTCCTGGTGGGTGTTGGAGGGGTGGGGTTTTGCATACATTCTGGGTGTGATGGCTATGGAGTAAATGTAGATGACTTACCCGAGTCCATTCCTCCAGTGAGCCCAGTGAGTCCCTCAGGGTGCAGGATGGGCAGTACCTTTTCCTCCCAGTCAGTGTAGTCGGGTGGTGTTGGTGGAGGTCCTCCCCCCGTCTTCTGGACTGCAATATGGCACCTGGATGCCATGGACCTGACCTTCTCATGCAGGTCATTCCATGTCTTGCGGATGTCGTCCCTGGTGTGTGGATGGTGTCCCACTGCATTGAACTATTGTCTGCCACAGCTCCATCTTCCCGATGATGGGTGTGTGCTGGACCTGTGCCCCGAATAGTTGTGGCTCGACCTTCAATATCTCATCCACCATGGTCCTTAGCTCCCTTTCTGTGAAGCGTGGGTGTTTGGGGGTGCCATGGTGTGTTTTGTGAATGGTGCCTTGTGTGGATCTAGGTGAAATTGCTCTTGTGTGGTTGGGTGTGTGAGTCGTGTGATGTGGCATTCAGTGTCTGCCTGTAGTGTTTTCCGTCTGCCTTTTCCTATTGGCGATGCAAAGGATTGTGGGGTGGGTCTGTGAGTGTTTTATAGTGTTGTGGATGTGTGTCAGGTGTGTGGGTTTCAAACTTGCTAACGTATGCATTTCTTACTGTTGGGTCCACCTGCAGCCCGTGGTGGTCTGTACCGCCAATGGTCGTTTGGCTTCAACTGACCTCCACAGTGATTTGTGCGTCATTATTTGGAGGGCAGGGAGTTTGTGTGATCGGCGGTGGTGGGGTGGGAGGTCCAGCATTTCCACCGACAGGGTCCTGGCCGTGACTGGTGGCAGGGAGATTTTTGCCGGTTTCTGATTTTTTCATCATTTTATGGCGGGTTTCTGTTCACCGCCAATGGCAGACTTCTGTTCGACGTCACCACGGCGGTCGACGGTGCTTACCACCATGTTCATAATGAGGGCCTAAATGTGATGCGGTATAGCCATTTTAATCTAAGTATAATCATTAAACTTGATTTCATATGTTTCCTAATGATGTTAAAAAATAGTTTTCAGTGGCTTGGTAATGAATTTCTTTATGATAATGATTTAAATATGGTATGTTAATGTTGCAAAATTTTAGGTCCCCATCATACCTATTCACCTGTATTAACAAGTTATCTTAGTTTCCAACTTTACTGTAACATGAATATTGGCAAGCATTATTAATGATGAATTCACAATTAAAACGTTTTTATGTATCTTGTTTAACATGAATAGAGTGTGCCATTTTAATTCTATTGCTTTAGTTTAGCCATATTTTTTCGCTAGACCTCAGAATTGCAGAAGGTGAGAAATCTCTTTCTTTTGCTAAAATGTTATCTATGTCAGACTACGTTCACATGAAATGGTAGTTTGGAAATTGATGTGCTACTCTCTTATTCATTGAGAGCCTGAGATAGTCACCTGGAAATTGGTACATTGAGGAACAAGGAATGTAAAGATGTACCCTATTAATTATTTGTTGCAAAGTTGTAGAGGAGAGGAAAGATGGATGCCTTTCCCATGATTAACTTTTCCTGTTGTTGCGGATGCATGTAGCGTGATGCTTTATGAATGGACATTAAACATCTTTCGAATACGTATGGCATCATTAATGGACAAATCACAGTTCACTTTGGACTTTACTTTACCGTTCCCCAATACCATTTGGGAAGACACCATTCACACCGTGATGGGACTCTTTTCTTCAATATAAGAGGTACTGACCTCTTAGTCCTTGTTCTGCACTTTCCTAAATGCTTATAGAGAAGAATTAGGGCCTCATTATGAGGTTGGTGGGCTGCCCGTTAGCCCAGCAACAATGTAGAGAGGAGACTGCCCCCAAGCTGGCAGTATCCTCCTGGGATGATTACCAGGTTTCCACTGGGCTGACCAGCAGAAACCTCTGAAATCAGAGGTTTCTTCTGGTCAGTCCAGTGGAAACTGTGGGGCGGCATTGGCCTTGGCTCCTCATGCTGTAGCAGGCAGTATGCATTCCAAGGGTGCTGAGCAGGAGGGTCACTGCACTGTGTACGACATAGATGTGGGCAGTGCAAGGGTCCCTTTGTGGCCCCCAGCACTGGCTTTCTGCCAGCCTTTTCCTGGCGGATTCCCAGCCATACTCATGATCAGCACAGCGGTGCTGACCATAGTACCATTGTGGCTGACCATGAGTCTGACAGTCACCATGCCACCGGGAACCATGCTTCTGGCAGTGGCGGCAGTCCCCTGGTGGTCCGGCCGTCAGGGTCGCAATATGCCGGTCAGACCACCTGGAGTGCAGTAGTCTGACCGCCACTGCGAGGTTGGCAGTCTCAAGACTGCCAGCCTCGTAATGAGGCCCTTATATTTTTGTTGACCCAAAGAGAAGACTCTTGGCGAAGCGTCTGAGATGCTGACACTTTCCCTTTTTACTTACTTTTTGCCAACTTTAGTTAGCTTCATTTTGTCCAAGTTGTCATTTTGTCACAAATCATTGTTGTCCTTTATTTCCTTTATACTTTTTGTTCTCATGTTTTTTTTTTAGCCAAGCACATGTAAGTTAGTGACTTCTCACTTTTATGGAATTCTTCTGCTTAAGCAACTAACTTAGGTGATTTCCAGATTGCCTTCATATTTAGAAGAGTTGGACAGCGCTTGTTTACCAAGCACCAGATTCTACTCTCAATGTTCTGCATAGTCATATTTTAGTGCTTAGTATGTATTTATGCTAATCAATCTTCAATTGTTCCAATGTTTGGGCCATCCAATGGTAATTTGTATCTTTATAGTTTTGAATTGAGAGTTGTTTACATTAACTTAAACTTGCGCTTGTAACAACACCCTTGAACTTTATTTTGGACTTTGGTTTTCCTTTTGTGGCTAAATTAGTCATACTGTAAATTTCAATGTTGTTTGAATTGTGATGTTTGATTTTCTACAAGCCCTTTGCTAGGGTGAAAAGCCCTGTCAACCTCATTTATAGAATACCTGAAAGGCTCCAGGAAATCTGGAAGCAGAGTATGGTGTGTCCCAAGAGAGGGTAGGAGAAAATATTTAGGCATAGTGTTAGGAAGTCTTTTTGCGATCATAAAATTGTCCAGCCCAAGTCCATGATCTGATCCTATAGTTTGTTCGGAAGATTGATGCAGTTCCAGAGTAATTCCTTGACAGCGGATGTGTGACTATTATTAGGGTTTGTGCTTGTGCTGCTTTGTCTAAGGATTGCAGTGAAGTGTGATGTTGTGAAGTGTTTTACTGGGTTTTTTAAGTTTGTGAGTGAATTTGGCACTTTTTGCTTAGATGTATTGTTGGTTAACAGGTCCGTCATGGCCTAAGACAATGTGTAGAAGACACTTGGGTAATTTATTGTATGCAGTGGTTGTGAGACGTTGTCAACAGTACCAGTATTATTTTTGAGTGAATGTGGGTGGTTGGCATTAGTGAATCCTGAGTGCACATGGAGGAACTATATCAATCTGAGTGAGATACACTGGTCGAGTCTCCTTTGCTGTATAATTGAGAAAGCATAGTCAAAAAGTGTATCTCCGTACTGCTTTTGAAGTCTTTGAGTACCCGATCCTTTAGTGAGAAGACAGTTGTTGTTTTTTTACTTGCATTATTTTGCATTAGGTTTGCAAGAAGAGTGATTGTGAGAGAAAAACTTGCTCCTTCCATGCTGTGAGTTGTGGAGGAGGAGGTGGGGGTCCACTGCCCTCCCTGTCTGCCCCCCCTACTAAGAGACACAAACGCTCCCACTCAGACACCCAACAGCCATCAACCTCACACAAGTACACTGTCCATGCACCTGCACTCAAGTCCAGCAGACGTACATCTCCTATAGCCACTCTCTCTACCTCCACACCCATCCCTCCTCCCACATCCTGCCCCAATGTCCCTAAGAAGCTTTTCTTGTCCGACTTGACCTCTTCCCTCTCCCTCCACCCCCCCATCCTGCCCATAGGAACAGGGTCCCAATGACCCAGCCCAGCCCCTCAGCCAAACAGTCTGCCACAGCTACCACCAAGAACTGGCAGTGGACCCCCACCTCCTCCTCCACAACTCACAGCATGGAAGGAGCAAGTCTTGCAATACTGCTTCCTGAGGGCCTGGCCGGAGTCGGAGGAGGACTGGACTCTGGTAAGTTAACTTTCAACAATTATCACCCCCCATACCTGCATGCCATCACATACCTTCACCCTCACCCCATCACTCCACTCCATCCCACACACTCCACCATCACATCGCACCAATCCCAATGCCAAGCAATGCATGCTGTACCAATGCATGGACACCCCTCACAGGACACTCATCACTAAAGCATGCACAGCATAGGGAAACTAACAATGCCACCATACACCAACATACACAAGTAAAAGCTGGCAGGGCAACACCAACCATAAAGGGGAAGCCAGGGATGTACAATATGTCACACACATGAAGCATAATACATCATTTACATCCCCACAGGTACCCCAGCCAATGTCACTGGAGAGGAGGTGCCATCACTATCTAGTCTCCCAAGAGAAGAGGCCCACAGTAACAACAGTAACTCTGGTCTTCAGGATCTGGATGATCTACCTGGCCCATCAGGGACCAACATCACAGCACCCATCCAGCGTCCCCAAACCTCTGTCCCCAGGACACCTCAAAGAGCAGTGTGCCTACCAGTACAGGAACCCCAGTCTTCACCTCACACATAATACAATCAGGGACCTGGGGTCAGTGGCAGTGGGCCCACGGTTCAGGGGACAGAGGCACAGGCCACCAGGGAAACTGGGAGGACTGCTGTGCACCAACGGGAGGACAGGACCAGGGAACCGACTCTCCAGGAGGCACTCTCCGAGATTCTGGGAGTTTATCAACATCCCCGGGACACAATGGGCCAGATCCTAGACAACATGCAGGAGAGCAGGCGGCTGCAGGAGGGACAGTATCAGGGGATGAGGGAGGACTTGCAGGCCATTAACAACACCCTAATCGCCATAGCAGGGGTGCTGGTAGACATGGCCAACATTATGAGGGAGGCAGTGTCACACCAGCGGGCCCCTGCCACTAGCCAGTCATCTGAACAGCCATCCACATCTGCTGCCACTAGTGGCAAGGAGGCCCTGCCACAGGACCAACAGGCCAACAGCACCCCATCCCCTGCAGAAGGTGAACCACCCCACAAAACGTTCCGTGCGATCGAGACAGAATCAAAAGACACTTGCCAAGACTACCTCCAGGAAATGAGACTCTCCTGCTTGTCCCTCTTGTGTTCCACTCAGTCACCTTGTCAACCTTGAACTGCCATTGCTTCCCCTCCTATGTCCCCATGGACAATGCACCTGTGCTACAAACAGACTTGAGCAATACCCTGGACTTTCCTCCATCATCACCCAATCCCATTGCACTTTCCCCTCTATATATTAGCACTACAATAAACACACTTTGATAAAACTCGACTTTGAGTAGGTCATTCTTAGAAAGGGGGTCTTTGGTTGGCAGTCAGGTTACCCTCTATCAAAGCAAGGACCCTCACTCTAGTCAGGGTAAAAGAGAATCACCCTCAGGTAGCCCCTGCTTACCCCCTTGATAGCTTGGCACGAGCAGTATGCTTAAAATCAGAGTGCTAGCTGAAAAGTATCAGTACCAACACACACAGTAACTTAATGAAAACACTATAAAATGACACAACACAGGTTTAGAAAAATAGAAAATATTTATCTGAACAAAACAAGACCTAAACGACAAAACTCTACAATACACAAGTCAAGTTATCAGTAAAAAGCAAAAAGAGTCTTCATGTAATTTTAAACACACACTAACGCTGTTACCGTGAAAATGTACCTTGGGTGTGTATAAAATAACCCTGCACGGGGGAGTGTGCATCAATAAGGGCTTGCGATACGTCGATAACACTCATGAGTGAAACCTTGTGTTGTTTCTCCTTTAGTCGGGTCGGTGTGCGTCGTTTCTTCTCTCTGCAGGAGAGCGATGCGTCGATCTGGTCAGCACTCTCGGGTCCGGGCAGGCCGTGCATCATTTTTACATGCCCAATGGTGTTTGCGTCAGAAATCCAGCCACACGATGATCCGAAAAACCACGCAGCGCGTGTTGCGATCTCACCAGCCTCCGTCAGCAATGCTGTGCATCGTTTCACCAGCCCCGGGTGCCAATCTTCGGGTCGCGTTGCAGACGAGTGCCGATTTTCAACTGTGAATCCGGCGGCACATACATTTTTCAGCCGCATATCGGAGTTGTGTCAATCTTTTCCCCGCATGGCGGTTGGGGCGTGGATTTCTTACTCTTGGGCTGCCAGCTTCACCTTTCAGGGTCCCAGGAACAGGATGGGCACCACTTGGCAGAGTAGGAGTCTCTCCAGAGACTCCAGGTGCTGGCAGAGAGATGTCTTTGCTGTCCCTGAGACTTCAAACAACAGGAGGCAAGCTCTAAATCAAGCCCTTGGAGAGTTCTTCACAAGAAGGAAGGCAACACAAAGTCCAGTCTTTGTCCTCTAGCACAGGCAGAAGCAGCAACTGCAGGAGGGCTCCACAAAGCACAGTCACAGGCAGGGCAGCTCTTCTTCCTCAGGTCTTCAGCTCTTCTCCAGGCAGAGGTTCCTCTTGGTTTCCAGAAGTGTTCTAAAGTCTGTGGTTTTGGGTGCCCTTCTTATACCCATATTGCCCTTTGAAGTAGGCCTACTTCAAAGCAAAGTCTCTCTTGATTGTGAAATCCTCCCTTGCCCAGTCCAGGCCCCAGACACACATCTGGGGGTTGGAGACTGTATTGTGTGAGGGCAGGCACAGCTTTTCTGGTGTGAGTGACCACTCCTCCCCTCCCTCCTAGCACTGATGGTTCATCAGGAAATGCAGACTACACCCCAGCTCCCTTTGTGTCACTGTCTAGTGAGAGGTGCAACCAGCCCAACTGTCAAACTCACCCAGACAGGGAATCCACAAACAGGCAGAGTCACAGAAATGTTTTAAGCAAGAAAAGCTCATTTTCTAAAAGTGGCATTTTCAAACACACAATCTTAAAATCAACTTCACCAATAGATGTATTTTTAAATTGTGAGCTCAGAGACCCCAAACTCCACATGTCTATGCTCTCTCAAAGGGAATCTCACTTTAATCATTTTTAAAGGTAGCCCCCATGTTCACCTATGAGAGGGCCAGTCCTTGCAACAGTGAAAAATGAATTTAGCAATATTTCACTGTCAGGACATATAAAACACATTACTAGGGGGATCATTACACTGTGCTGAAGACCGCCAGTGGTATTATTATTATGACCGCTGGCAGGCCGCCGTCCTTTTTCGTACGGAAAGCCACCAGCAGCCATACTGGTGGACGGCGGGAAAGTGGAGGTTTCTCAACCTCCACCGCCACGTCAACAGAACACCGCCCACTGAATCACGTCCCATGATTCGGTGTGGCGGTGTTCTGGTGACGGTGTTCTGGTGGCGGAGCTGCCCCCATGGATCCCGTCCCCTCCCGGAGGATCAACGGACAAGGTAAATTGATCGTCCGTTAAGGAAGGGGGTGGGGGGATGTTGTGTGTTGTGTGTGCATGGGGGTGTGCGTGTGAGAGTTTAGAGGGCGTGAGTGAGTGAGTGTATGCGTGCGGTGGTGCTGTGTCTATGGGAAATGTGTACAGATCGGACGGTGTGCATGTCAGTTTGTATGTGTGCGGGTATGTGTTGTCGGGGTGTATGTGTGCATGTAGGGGATGTGTATATGTGCATGTTCAGGTTGTGTGCGTGTAGGGGTGTGTATATGTGCATGTTCGGGGTCGGGGTGGGAGGGGGCTAGGGGTGTGGGGGGAGGATTTGTGGGGGGTAGCGGGGGGTGGGGGAGATCCCTATCAGTGCCAGAGAAGGAATTCCCTAGCACTGATAGTACCTACCGCCATGGATCTCATGGCGGTTCCCAACCACCCGAGATCCATGGTGGTATGTAGGGTCCTGATACCGTCGGCGGTCTAGTGATGACCGCCGGGCTAGAGACCGCAATCTCCAGCCCAGCGGTCTTCACCGCCATGACGGGCGGAATGGTGATGTGGCGGATGACCGCAGCAGTATCCGCTGCCGCGGTCATAATTCAATTTTTTTTCCGCCGGCCTGTTTGCAGTCTTATCGCCGCTTTACCACCGACTGCCAGGGTCGTAATGACCCCCTATATGTCCTACTTTAACCTTTCACTGCACCCTGCCCTTGGGGCTACCTAGGGCCTACCTTAGGGGTGCCTTACATGTAAGAAAAGGGAAGGTTTAGGCCTGGCAAGTGGGTATACTTGCCAAGTCGAATTTACAGTTAAGAACTGCACACACAGACACCGCAGTGGCAGGTCTGAGACATGATTAGACATCTACTTATGAGGGTGGCACAACCAGTGCTGCAGGCCCACTAGTAGCATTTGATTTACAGGCCCTGGGCACATCTAGTGCACTTTACTAGGGACTTACTAATAAATCAAATTTGCCAATCATGTATCAACCAATTACATACACATTTTGTATAGGAGTACTTGCACTTTAGCACTGGTTAGCAGTGGTAAGGTGCCCAGAGTAACACAAATAGCAAAAACATAGTCCAGCACACATCAACAACCTGGGAAACAAAAGTTAAGTGAGACCACGCCAAGGATGAAAAGTCTAACAGTCAAGTATTACAAATATGTATTGATTGAAACAGCTACAACCATTGCAAATAAACTGTACATAGCATGAGCATAGAATTAATGACCTGTAGCTTGCTGTTGTGATCACACCACAAGTATTTGTCAAATCACCAACATCTGCAAAATGAATATGAGTAACAGTAAGTAGGCAAAGAAGTGGGAACTACCAGAATGCCAATGCCACACAGAATACAACCAAAGTCATTGAAATGTAAAGTTGCACTGTCTCACCTCTGAGGCCTTGTAGTTCAGGCTCAATTGTTCCCATGGGGAACAGGGTCAAGACTGATTTGCATATAGCTGGGCTCAAACTGGGGTGGCATGGTGAGCAAAAGAATTGATGGATTAAACTCAGATCTGTGGCTGGGGGTGAATGTTTGATTGGTTCCGCATTCCGTCCATCATTTGTGTTTGCTTTGCTTTTGTTGCCATAAGTGTGCCGGGTATGCCCAGACGTGGGTCCCGGGCTCACTGTGCCACTGGATTCAAGTTAACCTGGCTGATGAAGGGTGATACTCTGAAACTGGTCCCAGGATGCTTGTTTCCTGTCCAGGGAGAACCTGGCCTGGCAGTTCAGGCTGGATTGTCCCGATGGGGGACAGGGTCAAGACTGATTTACATATGGCTGGGATCAAACTGGGGTGGCATGATGAGCAAATGAATTGATGGATTAAACCCAGATCTGTGACGGGGGGTGAATGTTTGATTGGTTCCGCATTCCGTCCATCATTTGTGTTTGCTTTGCTTTTGTCACCATAAGTACGCCTGGTATGCCCAGACGGGGGCCCCAGGCTCACTGTGTCACTGGATTAGAGCTAGCCTGGCTGATGAAGGGTGATACTCTGAAACCGGTCCCAGGATGCTTATTTCCGGTCCAGGGAGAACCTGGCCTGGCAGTTCAAGGCTGATTTGCATATGGCTTGGTTCAAACTGGGGTGGCATGATGAGCAAAAGAATTGATGGATTAAACCCAGATCAGTGACTGGGGGTGAATGTTATGATTGGGTCCGCATTCCGTCCATCATTTGTGTTTGCTTTGCTTTTGTTGCCATAAGTGTGCCGGGTATGCCCAGACGTGGGTCCCGGGCTCACTGTGCCACTGGAGTCATGCTAGCCTGGCTGATAAAGGGTGATACTCTGAAACCGGTCCCACGATGCTTGTTTCCGGTCCAGGGAGAAGCTGGCCTGGCCGTTCGGGCTGGACTGTTCCCATGGGGAACAGGGTCAAGACTGATTTGCATATGGCTGGGTACAAACTGGGGTGGCATGGTGAGCAAATGAATTGATGGATTAAACACAGATCTGTGACTGGGGGTGAATGTTTGATTGGTTTCGCATTCCGTCCATCATTTGTGTTTGCTTTACCTATTGTTTATTGGCTGTGCTGTTTACAGAGAATGCATGTGCCACTAGCACAGTATTGAACTGCATGTCCCAGCCATCCATCAGTGGGAAGGTTCTCGTGACAGGAGATTCGGGGATGCAGATTCTTACATCAATAATGATACCTACATCAATAGAGTTTCTGCATTCAGGAAAGTAGATACTTTATTTATAAAATTTGGTTGTGCAAAGAAGTAGAGGCTGATGGTAAACTCCACCATGCAGTGGTTGATCGAGTTTTTGCGAACTGTGGGCTCCAAGCAGAGCACGGAGTGGGCAAAATTCTTCAAACTCAGCTGATGGAGTTAAGTTTACTGCCCACTCTTAGGGGCATATTTATACTTTGTTTGCGCTGAATTTGCATCAAAATGTTTGACGCAAATTCGGCACAAACTTAACACCATATTTATACTTTGGCGCCCAACCCCGCAAACGTCAAAATTCAGCAGTGTGCGTCATTTTCTGGATGCGTGAAACCGCCATGCGTTAATGACATGCAAGGTAGGCGTTTCCGTCCAAAAAATGACTTTAAGGCATGTGCACCTTATTTATACTCCAGCGTCATTTTGACTCACAGGAGGGGGCGGGTCTTAAAAATGGCACATAGCCTGATTTGCGCCAATTTTTAACGCCTGGGTGAGGGCAGGCGTTAAGGGACCTGTGGGCTCATTTCCATGGTCTCTGTCCAAGGAAGCAGTCCACAGGTGCCCTTCCCTGCCGCTTGGGACACCCCCTGCCACCCTCGCCCACCCCTGGAGGACACCCATGGATGGGTGGACCCATTCCAGGTAAGTGCAGGTGAGTAGATGTAAGTAATTTATTTTTATTTTTTAAGTGGCATGGGGGGCCTAACTTGGGCTCCCCTACATGCCACTGTGCCCAATGACCATGCCCAAGGGACAGAAGTCCCCTGGGCATGGCCATTGGGCAGGGAGGGCATGATTCCTGTCTTTGCTAAGTCATTTCAATGGGGGTTGTGCATCAAAAAATGGCGCAAGTCCGGTCCGAGCCATGATTTTTTACTCTAAACTGATTTGCACCATTTTTTGACGCACAACCCCCATTCTTCCCCACGCCTCAGTTGCCCGGTTAGAGTAATTTCTTTTTACTCTAACCAGGCCGCAGTACCGGCTAACGTCAATCCATAAATGAGGCACCCGCCTGGTGCTTTGGAATAGCGTTAGCTGGTGGTACATTTTTTTAAGCAAGCCAGCGCCAGCGCTGGTTTGCGTCAAAAAGTATAAATATGGGCCTTAGTTTTGTACACCTACACTGAGCTTACTTGGGTTATTTTGACATATTGTACTTGGAGAAGTCATTGTAATGAAGGTATATTGTACATTTCAATTTACCAAATCAGGTGTAGATATAGGTAGGGAGACACTTATGATAGCACTTCAATGTCAGTAATCTTTTGTGATACACGTTACATGTAAGCATTATACGTGCCTTAAAATGAGGTAACATTTTCTCCCTAGTTCACAAGACACCAGAAACAGCAAAAACCTTTGGCTTGAGACGGGCAGAGTATGCACCCATTCAGAAAATTGCTAATGGATTCAGAAGAATGGGCTGCACATTTAACAAGTCCAAGTCTGCTAGCATTTGGGATGACCATCCACACAGGCACAGAAAACTGTCGCTGGTAGAGGATCTCAACGTGTGACTCAGCAGTCAGGCACATCTCACCCCACCCCAGGATCCTCAGGAGGGCAGCAGCTTCAAGACAATGAACAATGTAGAAGTGGAGGTCCAGCATAGACATATTTCAAATTGAAAAAGAGCATAAGCAACAGGGTGACATTTTAGAGAGAATAGCTGCCCAGATATGAACTCAGGACTTGCCCTTTCCTGTTTTTTATTCAGTTGCCATAGTTATAGTTATTTAGTGTAGGTTAAGGAACAGTTTAGGGTAGTTTTAGATAGGTGAGTAGTTTTTATTTAGCAGTTTTCAGTACGTTTTTAATATGGTAGACTTTTAAGTGGGTGGTGGTTAATGTGTGTTTAAAAAAATTAATTAAAAATTAAAAAACAAAAAATCATAGCAAAACAAAATCTTTGCTTACACTTCTATGTGTAGTTAGTATATGTTTAGAAGGAAGCTGATGCTTGCATTGAACTAAGCAATCTGTACTAAGGGGGTCTGATATTAAACTTATCCTGTGTCAAAAGTGGTTAAGATAGGTTAAGTGTAAAATAAGGGCTTTTACATCTCGAAGCGCAGCGCCACACAGTGGGGATGTTCCGAGGTTACTCTCCGCGAGGGCTCAAGTCGCTTGCAGGACACAACATGGAGGAGTGGGACATTTATCTACCTGTAAATGTGTGAGGGTGTTGTCTGATTCATGTCGGATGGAGTTAACAAACGACCACACTGGGTGAAAAGTCCAACTGGAAGTGTATCTGTATTTGGCTGCAGCGACCTTCGAGAGCAGTAAGAGCCGCAAGAGCAGTGAGAGCTGCGAGAGGCACGGGGAGCCGGGGGGCTCAGGGAGCAGCATTGCCAGCCAGAAGTAGAACCGGATGGAGCTGCGGTAACTTGATCCGAGCGGCTGAGTGGGAGGCTCAGCTGCTGGCGGCCCATCAGTTTCATCAGTCCCACCAGCTCCACGGGCTCACCCTGCATCTACACTGCACCTGCTGGCTTGAAGCAGAGCCGGTCAGTGCTGTGGTATTCAATCCGAGTGGCTGAGCAGCCTGGAGGCTTGGTTGTCGGCCCCTCGTCTGCTTCCTTGTGCCGCTCCCATGCCGCGGAGGCTGTCTGACTGCCATTTATCAGCCCCCACCAGCCCCTTGGACACATTCTGCACTGCCACTGCACCGCACCTGCGAAGTTGCAGATCTACAAGCCAGGAGGTTGCTTACAGACCGCCCCCCACTGATAGCATCAAGTGGAGGTCGGAAGGCGTGGGTGTAGGACAACTCACCCTGCTCAGGACAGCACAGGCCGGCACCAGCCTTGAGACAGAAGGGAGACGGAAGGGAGACGTGTAGTGAGTGTGAGGACGGAGGAGTGGAGGAGGTGTTGAAGGAGGTGAGGTGGTGAAGCAGCAGCAGCAGTGTGTAGTGGCGCACACAGAGAGCAGATCGGCTAGGTATCTCCCCTGCTCCCCCGCTCCCTCCTCCACCCACCGAGCATCATATTAAGGAGGACAGTGAGGCTCTGAGCGTGGAGCAGCACAGAATCTTCCCTGCTCTTCCACTCCCCCGCACCCTCATGGAGCATCATAGCAAGGAGGACTGCGAGACAGGAGCGCGGTGCTGCTTAGGATCTCCCCCACTGCTTGGGATCTCCCCCCCTGCAGCTTCCCTGGTGGACGCCATTGCAAGGAGCAAGAGCCTGCATCACATTAAAGAGGACAGTGACGCACAGAATCACTCCTGCTCCAGCTCCCCCGCCCTGCACACTCACAAAGCTTTATAGTAAGGAGGATAGCGAGACAGGAGCGCGGAGCTGTTGGGAACCTCCCCCGCTCCCACTCCCCTGCTCCTTCCCCCTACCCACAGAGCATCACATTGAGAAATTGAGGTAACGAATTTGGCCCTGTCTTGGATGCCTTTGCAAGGAGCAAGAGCCTGCTGGAGCAAGCACCAGTGTCACGATATCACCTGGCAGGAGGCATAGCCGTGCTTGAGAGCAGTGGCATCTAGCACCTGCTGGCACTCGCCGACTGGCATATCCCAGTCCGGGGGCAGGAGCGGGAGGTGAACACGGCCAAGGATGAGCCATGTGCATCTGCATCTGCACACAGCTGCCCCTCAAAGGGAGGAAACTGCAGCAGGACATCTGTCACGAAGAAGAAAAGGAAGCATACTGTGCTGGTGGGTTTCCCTCTTCAGAGGGGTACTCTGCCAAGTTCTTTCAAGTTAATTCAGCCACGTTTTCTCAGCCTTACTCAGCCGAGTAAGCAGCCAAGGCAGCAGCCAAGGCAGCTATGGCAATAGCCAAGCAGTAGCCCAGCATCAGCTCCACAGTAGCAGCACCAGTGGTACTGGTTCTGGTAGTGGGCCAAGAAGCCCCTTCTGCACAAGGATGACTGCTAAACACCTCAGGAGGTGTAGGACTATTTTTAGTCACTCATGCAAAAAGACTAAGTCAAATCCCATACGAAATACGGGCATCCCCCATTTGAACAGAAAAAGTATAAATTCCATTCTTTCTTTCGTCCAAAAGGAGCACTCTGGAGAACCAGCCCTCAAGGAGGACAATGATTTAGCAGCTTGCCGTCTTGTCAATGGGGAGAGTATGGCTGATTTAATCCCTGTGAGGGGGGGCCTGGTGAACCACATCCCTTCCCTGGTGAACAGGGATGATATCTCTGGAATTGGTGTTGGAGAAGAGGCTTTTACCCTTCCGGACATTGACTTGAAATGTCTATATGGAGCAAGGAACCTCTCTGTTGGTTGTCCAAGGACCCCGGTAGATAGTAATCTTAAAGTTAGTACCCCCGCTCTAAGGCTGTTTAACAGTACATCTACTGACCACTCTCTCTCCTCTTCAATAACTTCCTTGACACTAGAACTCATGCGCTCTCCAAATCTCCCGAGTGGCCATCAAGATCAAAATGTACTACTTTCAGGAGTCCTTTAAATGTCTTGAGAGAATTCTATCTTTGACCCTGGTTCTCCTAGAAAAATCAATTAACAATGTCTGATTACACTCAAGACATATTACTATCTATATTGAAAGCCTTGTTAGATCAAAAGGACACTAAATTAAGCTGTGATGGGAAATCTTTTAGGACCACGGAGGTAGCTTCCCAAAAGGGGGGGCGTAGAGATTCTAGTTTGATTTTGCTTACATCAAATGCCTGTGTGCCCGTGTCCCCATCTTCTCTGCCTTTTCATTTTGACCAGGGTACTCAGGCAGGAAAGCCTCAAGTTCATTGGAATTCTTGAAATACACAGGATTCCTTTACTCAAGAGAGTGCTGTCTATTTCCTAGAAAATCTTTTCTCCAGCCCACCCTCTTCGAGTAATGTGGCCCCTATTGTTCCCGAACTTGCTTCTCCAAAAAATGAGTTAAATCTTCCAGTGGCCCCCTTTCCCATTTTTCTGCCCAAAGTATACCCTGACTTATGGATGGCAGAGCATAAGGGGATTTTGGCTGTAAGAACTTCTAAAGAGAAAAATATGGGAAAAAAATAAAAAAGGGGGAATTAAAAAAAAAATCAAGAAAGGTTAAGTTTGAGGGCAAGGGCCCAAGTGGATCCTCTCTTCAGCAGGAAGAACAAGAACATGAATTGGTGTTGAGAAAGGAGAGGCCCACGGGTGAGAGATAGGTTGGATCCCCTGCCCTTTGGGGAGAACAAGACTCAACACCTCATCGGGGTGTGCAACAGTTTGTTCCACCAATCTCTGTGAGCATGCTATCTGATCCAAATCCTCATGCTATTTCTACTTGTAATGTGAATGCTAATGCAGTGACATTGAACCCTACCTCAGTTCTTTATAAAGGTGGGGTAGTACACAGTAAGGAGGAAATTACTCAAGGTCATATAGAGACCCCTGCCTAGAGTTTTCTGCTTTATTTGATATTAACTTAATTTTAAATCCTTCTTTATAAATTTCTTGTTTCACAGGTATTGATGAGCTAAAGTTTATTGACAGTAGTGAGAATGCTCAGGTTTTTCTCGATCAGAGTATAGAATTGTTAAAGACAAAAGTTTGTTTTTTCTCTAAAATTGTTATAAACCTGATTCTAGTTAACTGTGAACAATTACAGTGTAGAGGTATAGATGTGGTCCCAATATGGGGTTAGGAAGTTCTTTTTAATCAGCAGCAGTCCACTTTGCTTTATATTTAAATGGTACCCACTCCTACCAAACGCCCGCTTATATTGCTTTCCGCTTGGAAAATGTAAGTTTCCCTTCTCCATGGTGAAAGAGTGGTGAAGCTCATGGATTATGTCCCATCACATCTCTCAGGTCTCAATGAGGGAAACTGGAGTTGGTTAGCGTGGGCTCTAAATAGGAAGGGAAGGGGGAAGGGAATGTTATCACGACGTAGTCATTAACCAGAGTCTCTCCATGGTCTCTTTGAATGCTGCAGGAATAGGGAACCATTCGGAAAAATTTGATCTTATTTGCTCTCTACAGGCAGACTTAATTTGCATCCAAGAGACCTGGAGCATATCTGAGTTCACTTGTCCTGGGTATTCTGCCCTAAGTATAAAGGCACAGCCCTCCAAGAAAGGGCATGCAAAAGGGGTATCGCTATGCTGTTAAGTTACAAATATAAATGGGAATACATTATCCTGTCTGTCTCGTCAAATCTTTTTCAGATAGTGAGAGTGTATCTAATCTTGGAGAATGGCAAGAAAACCCCCTTGCTAATAGTAAATGTGTATATTCCACCAGATAAGGACTATGATAGAGCTCTTTTGAATATTTTTAGTCATATTTCTGCAATCTGTTCTAATCCACACAAAAGCGCAGACGAGTTAGTAATAATGGGGGATTTAAATTGTACAATTTCTAATCTATCTCTTTCCACCTTTTGTGATCTAGAGAGGGAAACTGCTTTAAATATCCCTTCTATCCTATTTCCCCCTAGAATCAGATTGGATAAAGGGTGCTTCACCCTATTGAAACATCTAAGGGATCTTTGTTGCAGCATCTTCAAAGGACATTTTCGTTCTGACTCTCCTGCAGCTTTCGCACACAAGTCCACACAGAGAAGTTCAATTATTGATTATATTTTGGGCTCCTATGTTATTGCCAATCAGTAGAGGATATGATAGTTAAGGATACTTCTTTAAGTGACCATAAGATTCTGATCCTCTAGTTAAAAATGCAGCTTTCCTCCATAGAACCCTGGAATTTTAGAGGCAAGGACATTAGTTTCTGTGGGAAAACAGGTAGAATTTTGGGCAAGAAAATAAATTTTTCCTGGTCCCTAGGTCAACAAAAATTAGAGCGGGTAAAATCTTATTGCTTTTTGGGGAAAATCTTATCCTCTTCACTCACTGACCAAGATCACATGTGTAATATTGCTACCAAGGCTCTATCTCAAGCACAAGGTTTAGTGGCCTTTTTTAATGCCTTCGACCTGGGTCATTATCTCCACTTACTAACTGCTTATCAAACAAAGATCCCAGCCACCCTCTTGTATGCTTTGGAGTGTACAGAGATTTCGAAATGGAATATTCTCGACAGGATGGAAGGGCAGATTCTAAGACGCCCAGTCTTTTGTAACAATTCAGTCTCCGTGGCTGCTCTCAGGCTTGAATTTGGTATTAAGAACACTTTTGTGCTGGGTCTAACTGCGGTGGTCCGGAGGGCTTATAGTCTTGCTCATACTAGGGAATTCACTCCAAGGAACTTAGCTTATATTGAAATCTTTGGCAGATTAAAAGAAAAATCTAAGTTTTTTAGAAACTACAATCTGGCTATTGAATGCTGGAGCTTGATCCAGGCCTGATACCATTGTTACTGACTCCTGTTCTTAAAAAATCCTGAAAGAAGCGACTTGGTCCAAAAGCTTCTCTTTACACTTAGGATTTTGTCGTATAAAGAGGAGACTGGCCACGCTTACTAAAACAGCAACCTTCAAACAGTCTCAGCCGTACCTGTTCTGGAATCTCCCAGATGGGGTGAGGCGTCCGTCCATCTTGTTGAGATTAGATAAATTGCAACTCAGAGAACTAACCTCTAAATGGGATGGACCCGATAATAATTGTGATCTTTGTCAATTGGTCGTACAGAACTTTAAGCATGTATTATTTGTCTGTCCGGATCTAGCCACACTTAGGAAAAAATGGTTGAAGCCTCTCTTCCTGTATTTTAATATTTGCTCTGCCATAGAGGCCTTGGAAGTTGCCTATCTTCCTCCAAATGAATTATTTTGTTTTATGATTTTTACATTTTGCCAGTCCATTTTAAACCTTTTTTGAGGCTTTGTGTACTGGTGGTAACTCATGATGACTGTAAGTGAACCATCAAGGCAGCTTTGAGAATTACTATCAGTTGTTATTTTGTGCACGGAGGGAGTGGAGTTTTTCTTCTATTGTGTGGCAGAGCATGATAATGTCCTATAATGCATCCCGATGTGCAGGTGGTTGGCTGTTTTGGATCCAAATGTATACCTTTCACTTTGGAATGGAAGCATACACTGTACAATTGTCCCTATTGAAGAAAATATTAATGTCCGTTAGGGTTTTCTACAAGTGTGGTTTCTTTTAGGGTACTGATTTGCATTGTTTGATGCACTTTATGGTTTTACTTGTAAAGAGATAATGGGGTTGAGTCCTAGTGTTTTGCAAACAGAAGCTAATCCCTTTTCTAAACCTGTTGTATTGGTATATACTTTAAATTGCTCACCGAGATAAATTCTGAAATTTATTGTTTGAGGGATATTACTATGATTGTATAATTGATATTATTTAATTTTATTTAGGACATTTTACCTTTAATGTTTTATGTTACCTTTTTATCAGTTATGCATGCGCACCTCTTAGGAGTTCCAATTCATGAAATAAATAAACTTGAAAATAAGGGAGTATAGGCTAATATTTAGGATAGCTAGTGTAGGTAAGTTAGGTTATGGTAGTGTTATAGCTATTAAATTTTACATTGAAATAAATTAATAATTGTTCTTTAGTTGGATACTTTTTACTTGTCATGAGTTGGTACCATTGTATAAGGTGATTACATGATGTTCAATTCGTCCTGAGTAGATTTTAGGAATACATAACATTGTCAGAGTTCTCTGGACAACTGTAACTCTTCCTCACATTATAGTTCTATGTGGACTCATTTCCATTCTTTAGATCCTGTAAGTGGGGCTCGGTATTTGATTTTACACACAGCAAAACAGAGTAGTCTACTTACTGTTGCTGTATGTGTGGAAGTAAGAGGGTCAGATAAGTCCTCATGTCTTGATGTCAATGAGTAGCACCTTGACACCTAAGGGCAAGTGAGGTGCTCAGAAATCTTGTTCCTATCATTTCGGTGTTGGATTTGACATAATACTACAGATTGCTGCTCCCTGATTGCACTGCAATAAAGAAGTGTTGCCTAGCACTAACGCAGACATCATTGCATTATTGAACAAGGGAGTCTACCTTGCTGCTGGGACAACATCGAACCTCATTAGCATTAACTTCTTGCTAAACCTGCCACATTATGTAGCTCACTTAGAAAGAGCTAACAACAATCTTTTTGTCCATATTTCTCCCATTTTCCCTTCCCCTGGGGAGGTGTAGCATCATTACAAATTCCTTGGTTTGCCACATATGCAAAATGGAATGTCCAAATGATGTAATGTGTGGATGCACTCACACCCAACACATGTGAGGCTAGGGCAGAGTAACATTAGTTAGCTATTTTGGTCTGTGTTGCATTACTCAACATTAATCAAAATTGACAGGCCCAGGAAAGGTTTCCTTGCATGACTTGCTTACTCTCATTCAAGGTATTGGGTTGCCCTTGTGAATCCTTGTGTGGCGGAAGTACAATGAAAATCAATGAGGTATAGAGGCATGAGTATCTGACTAGTTTTGGTACAGCAATTCAGAGTTAGGCATTGTTGATTATTTTTTGTGTGAGCAGTTAGATATTCACAGTAGGTAATGATGTTGTAATATTTACTTTGCAACATATACATGAATCAGTGGAACAGTTTTTTGGCCTCAGGTGCCTCACATTTCATATTTATAGGTGGTAGGTTTTTGTGTACTTAGCAAAAATATCACTGTGTGTCTATCCAGAAAATGCAGTTAGTTGATACCTTCTGACGTCTCATTGGGGATCTACAGATTGCTCCTCATACCTTTGCAATGGATGTAATTTGTATAGGTACACATACAAAGACAGCACATGCAATTAACTTTAGCTCACTCTTTCACAGCGTGGCTTTGTGTTTTTGAATTGCAATGTATATGTTGACTTTTGAGAAACAACCATACAAATCTCATAATGGTCTTAAAAAGTTTCTTTGTTTATTCCAGACATGCAAATCCTCACATTACAACATGAGTAGTTGATTTGTTAACCCAGTCAACACATATCCAAAATGATAATGTATTGTGCATACAAAATTCATTTTGTCACACATGTGACTTCACATTTACATGTGTTTATTCTGAGGAGGAACAAATAGCCATTTGCTTGTGTTGCATTTTTTGAAGCATAAGTGGACAAGATAAACTACTGCACAAACAAAAGTACTGTACTGGGTTCCAAAGAAGGTGTCATAATGGCCTACACAAGACAGTTGGGAAAACTGGGCTGGGGCCACTAGCAAATGTTTATTGGTAAGTTATTCGACAGAAACTGAGGAACTCTACATCTTCCTCCTCTAATGAGTGCTCAGCCTCCCCTGAAATTGATGGTGTTGGAGTGGAAGGTGTGAGACCTGACAGCCTTAGGGTGTCATCCCCCAACTTTTTGCCTGCCTCTCTCCACTTTTCTTTTTTTGCTGGTTTTAGTAGTCTGCACACTTTACTATTGCTAACTAGTGCTAAAGTGCATGCTGTCAGCCTTATGCATGGTAACATTGGTTCATACCCATTTGGCATATTTAATTTACTTGTAAGTCCCTAGTATAGTGCCCTCCACGTGCCCAGGGCCTGTAAATTAAGGCCCATATTTATACTTTTTGATGCAAACCAGCACCAGCGCAGGTTTGCGCCAAAACGTTTACTGCCGGCTAACACCATTCCAACGCATCAGCCGGGCGCCTTATTTATGGAATGACGTTAGCTGGCGATGCAGCCTGGTTTGCGTCAAAATAAATTAATCAAACCGGGCAGCGCAGGTGTAGGGAAGAATGAGGGTTGTGCATCAAAGAATGGTGCAAGTCAGGTTAGAGTAAAATATCTTGGCTCTGACCTGACTTGCACAATTTTTTGATGCACAACCCCTATTGAAATGACTCCTGTCTTAGCAAAGACAGGAGTCATGCCCCCCTGCCCAATGGCCATGCCCAGGGGACTTTGTCCATTAGCCATTGGTCACAGTGGCATGTAGGGGGGCCCAAGTTAGGCACCCCATGCCACTTAAAAAACAAACAAATTATACTTACCTGTACTTACCTGGGATGGGTCCCCCATCCATGGGTGTCCTCCAGGGGTGTGCAAGGTTGGTAGGGGGTATCCATGGGTGCTGGGAAGGGCACCTTTGGCCTGCTTCCATGGTCAGAGACCATGGAAATGAGCCCACAGTTCCCTTAACGCCTGCCCTTACCAGGCGTTAAAAAACGGCGCACATCAGGCTTGGAGCCATTTATTAAGGCCCGCCCTCTCCTGTGCATCAAAATGACACCGGAGGATGAATAAGGCGCAGATGCCTTAAAGTCATTATGTGCATGGGAATGCCTACCTTGCATATCATTAGTACAAGATAGGTTTTCAAATACCAAAAATGACGCAAACTCCATAACTTTGGCGCTGGACGGGTCCAATGCCAAAATATAAATATGGAGTTAAGTATGCGCCGAATTTGCGTAAAAAAAAAGACACAAATCTGGCTCAAACAAAGTAAAAATATGCCCCTAAATGGTAATAGTGGGCCTGCAGCACTGATGCTGCCACCTACCTACGTAGCCCCTTAACCATGTCTCAGGCCTGCCATTGCTGGGCTTGTGTGTGCAATTTCACTGCCACTTCAACTTGGCATCTAAAATTGTTTGCCAACCCCTATACTCTCCTTTTGCAACATATGTCACCCCTAAGGTAGACCCTAGATAACCCATAAGGCAAGGTGACATGTAGGTAAAAGGCTGGACATGAACATATGTGTTTTATATGTCCTGGTAGTGAACAACTCCTGAATTCGTTTTCCAATACTGTGAGTCCTGCTTCTTTCATAGACTAGCATTATGACTGCCCTCATGTACTTTTGGAGGGATAGATTCTGATCAGAAAGGGGCAAACCAGGTCATGTTTAATTTGGCCAGATTGGTAATAGAAAATATTGCTTATTGGTAAAGTTGGATTTCATATTATTATTTTAGCTACTTTTTGAAAGTGAGCATTTCTCTGCACTTAAACCATCTATGCCTTACAGCCTGTCTCTAATCAAAGTCTGGTCTGTGCTGGTTGACAGCTCCCTTGTCCATTTCACCCACACAAACACCAGTATGGGACACTCAGTCACACCTGCATTCATCTGCATATTGAATGGGTTTTCCTGGGCTGGAAGAGTGGAGGTCCTGACCCTTACATTTTAAAGGCCAGTGGCCTGCTGTTAGAAATGGGGTTTTTGGTTGGCAGTCAGGTTACCCTCTGTCCAAGCAAGAACCCTCACTCTAGTCAGGGTAAGTCACACACAATCCAAATTATCCTGTGCCCACCCTCTGGTAGCTTGGCACGAGCAGTCAGGCTTAATTTAGAAGGCAATGTGTAAAGTTTTTGTGCAATAAATCATACAATAACACAATATAGCACCACAAAAATACACCAAAGTGTTTAGAAAAATATATAGGGGGTCATTCTGACCTCGGCGGTAAAAGGCCCTTACCGCCGGTCAGAAGTCCGCCATTCTACCGCCGCGGCCGCGGTAAACCGCCACGGTCATTCTGACCCACAACGGCGGAACCGCCAAAATCCCGACATCCAAGGAAGGCCGCCACATCAGCGGGCCGCGGAAAACTGGAGATGACCAAACCTCCACCGTCACGCCAACACAAACACACCCATGCCATTCTGACCCACGAATCCACGCGGCGGTCTTTCAACCGCGGTATTCCATTGGCGGTACACACTGCGGCGGTCAAAATACACACACAGCTCCAAAACACAGCCACATTGGACAATTTGAAATACACACACCTGACACACATACAAACAACACTCCCACACATCCAATCAACTATAAAACACACACCCACATCACCCACAAACCCCTACGACCGAAGATCATAGACGAAGGAGAGAGAGACACATCACAGAATAGAGAGCTACATCACACAGAGGCACACTACACCATCACACACACCACATAGAAGCACAAAGCACCACACACCAACACACTCTTCACCATATACACCACCCCACACCTCATCCACACCACCCCATGGCACCCCAAAGGCACCCACGCTTTTCGGACCAAGAACTCCGGGTCATGGTGGAGGAGATCATAAGAGTCGAACCCCAGCTCTTCGGCTCACAGGTGCAGCACACCACTATAGCCAGGAAGGCGGAGCTATGGCAGCGGATCGTGGACAGGGTCAACGCGGTGGGACAGCATCCCAGAAATTGAGAGGACATCTGCAAACGTTGGAACGACTTACGGGGAAAGGTGCGCTCGATGGTCTCGCGACACAACATCGCAGTGCAGAAGACTGGCGGAGGACCCCCACCCACACCACCCGAATTCACAGCATGGGAGCAAGAGGTACTAAACATCCTGCATCCTGATGGCCTCGCTGGAGTACACGGAGGAATGGACTCTGGTAAGTACAATCTCAACTACTTCACCCCCCCCCAGCATGCCAACCCCCACCACCACCCTCACCCCCAACCCCCATCACACATCTTCCCTGAGAATGTCTCCCCAGCACAACCCACCCAACACCAACCCCTGCATGCCACCACAAACTATGGACACCCATCACCTAAGCATGACCACTGCATATACCCCCCCCAACACCCCCACAACACCTCCCCCAAGGGAATGACAGCACTGGGGGACAAGGGCACCCATAAATCGCACACAATAGCACACACAGATACAATAACCATACTCTCTTACCCCATGCAGGACCCGAACGCCAACACACCGGCCAGGAGGGTCCAGAAATGTCCATCCCCCCCCCCCGGAAGAGGCACCCAGTGATGACAGCAGCTCTGTCGACCTGGAACCTGACGACCAGCCCGGACCATCGGGGACCTCTGGACAGTCGGTTCCCCACACACAGGCCACAGCAGACCCAACCCCCTCTGGGAACAACAGCACAGCTCCCACCCAGCGGGCCCATGGCTCTGTCTCTAGGACAGGTCAATCAGCGGTGTGTCTGCCACTACAGGGCCCCCAGGCTAACCCACCACCCCAACAACAACAGGGACCTGGGGGCAGTGGTAGTGGGCACACTGTCCAGGGGACAGAGTCCGGGGGAAACAGGGCAACTCGGAGGGCTGCTGTGCGACAGGGGGGGAGGAGAGGCCCAGGGAACCGACTTTCCAAGAGGCCCTCACCACCATCATGGCAGCCTACCACCGCTCACAAGAGACGATGGCGACGGTACTGGCCAGGTTCCAGGAGATCCAGGCACAGCAGGAGGAACGCTACATGGGGTTCAACAATCATCTCACCAACATCTCTACCGCCATGGGGAGCCTAGTCCAGGCCCTCCACCGGATAGAAGACACGTTGCGGGACCATGTGGCACCACACAGGGCCCCTGTCACTAGCCCGGACCAGGAACAGCCTACCACCTCCGCCGGCGCTAGTGGACAGGAGGCCCCACCACAACGACAGGCCACCAGAACCCCACCTCCTGCTGAAGAACAACCACCCCGCAAGAGGAGCCTGAGATCAAAAAAATCGACAGAGTAGGATGTCAAGACCCCCGCCAGCATGAGATACCCCCTGAAGTCATCCCACTGTCCCACATTGCCACCCTGTCCAACCTTGAACTGCCCCTGCTCCATCCTTCCACAGGCATATGGACAATGCACCTGTGAGACTGAGAACTGGACTCTGCCATGGCCATTACTCCACCCCCACCCATCACCGTGTTTATATCATGTACCATTATCTAGCACCAAAAATAAATCACTCAATGCACTGAAGTCATGCTGGAGTCAGGCTGTATTATTTACAAATGTAAAACACATTACCGATCAATTATGTTCTGTAAACTTTGTGCTGAACACATACCGAGATCAATAAGCATTAGTCCATGGGCTAACCAAGCAGAAGTCACGCAGTGGGTCATACAGCACTGAAAAGGGAAGGGAGAATCAAACATCAGTTTCAAATAACTGGGGGGTCATAGACAAAGTTGAGAAAAACGAGGCAGTCAAGAAAATTAAAATGGCGTGTGTGATTCTTACCTGTGTGCTACTGAAAATACTGTTGGATAACTCTGTCCCTGTTGTCTGGGTCGTCCTCTGAGTCTTCCTCCTCTTCACTCTCCACAGGCTCTACAGCTGCTTCAACACCACCATCTGGACCATCCTCCTGCAGGAAAGGCACCTGACGTCGCAATGCCAGATTGTGAAGCATACAGCAGGCCACGATGATCTGGCACACCTTCTTTGGTGAGTACATCAGGGATCCCCCTGTCATATGCAGACACCTAAACCTGGCCGTCAGGAGGCCAAAGGTTCTTTCAATGACCCTCCTAGTTCGCCCATGGGCCTCATTGTACCGTTCCTCAGCCCTGGTCCGGGGATTCCTCACTGGGGTCAATAGCCAAGGCAGGTTGGGGTAACCAGAGTCACCTATTAGCCACACACGTTGTCTCTGTAGCTGTTCCATCACAAAAGGGAGGCTGCTATTACGCATCACATACGCGTCATGCACTGACCCAGGGAACTTGGCATTCACATGGGAGATGTACTGGTCAGCCAAACAGACCACCTGGACGTTCATAGAATGGTAACTCTTCCTGTTTCTGTACACCTGCTCATCGTCTTTTGGGGGGACTAAGGCTACATGGGTCCCATCAATGGCACCAATTATGTTGGGAATATGTCCAAGGGCATAAAAATCACCCTTCACAGTGAGCAAATCAACCTCCTCTGGGAATATAATGTAACTCCGCATGTGTTTCGTCAGGGCAGACAACACTCTAGACAACACCTTAGAAAACATTGGCTGAGACATTCCAGATGACATGGCCACTGTTGTCTGGAATGAGCCACTTGCAAGAAAATGGAGGACTGACAGCACCTGCACCAGAGGGGGAATTCCTGTGGGTTGGCGGATGGGGGACATCAGGGCTGGCTCCAGCTGGGCACACAGTTCATGGATGGTGGCACGGTCAAGTCGGTATCGTAGTATGATGTGGCGTTCTTCCATTGTCGACAGGTCCACCAGCGGTCGGTACACGCGAGGATTCATCCTTCTCCTCGCAAATCCCAGCGGACGGTGCCTAGGAAGGACAACATGGAGCACAGAGTCAAGATAATCACTGGTACGTTCACCACTGCTTGCATGGCACACGGTTATCTAGGTATTGAAAGGCGTGTATGTGTGGCAATGCCAGGCCTAGGCCTGTGTGTCGCAGTGGAGATTATGCCATGTGGGCCCTTGAAATGGCGGCTGCCTGACCTGTGAAGTGGGACAATGGGATGTGAGGTCACTGCGCTGGCGGAGCACACCGTGGCAGTAGGCTGTCGAAGACCGCTATACGGAGCCGCATTGGATAACATTGAAGCCTATGGGTTTCAGGAGCCAATGACGATGTGCGCCGGCAGTCGCGGTACGCACCGCCGCAGTACGCACCGCCGCGGGCGTGACCGCCATTTTCTATCTGCTTAATCACTCGAGACCTGATCATCCACAGGAGAGGACCTATACTGCAAGTGCTGCTGTGAACTCGGTCTGGAAGTGACAATGGCTGCTGCGATTGGGGAAAGGGCCCCTGCCTTCACGTCTGAAGAGTTGGAGAAGCTCGTGGATGGGGTCCTCCCCCAGTATGCGTTACTCTACGGTCCTCCAGACCAACAGGTGAGTACACCGGGTGCACATGGAATGGGCGATGCCTGTGTGGAGTGGGGTGGATGTAAGTTGGTGGGGTGGGGGGCGAATGAGGAGTGCAACGCACGACAGATGAGAGCATGTGCTATATTGCAAGGTTGGGGAGGAGGGGCCAATCACATCTAACATGCAGTAAGTTGATGATTGTTTCCTTCCCACCCTGTACATGTCACATAGGTCAGCGCCCATCAGAAAGTCGGGAATTGGCGTGCCATCGCCAAGGAAGTCCGGGCCCTGGGGGACCACGTCAGACGGGGCACCCACTGCCGCAAGAGGTGGGAGGACATCCGCCGCGGAACCAGGAAGACCGCCGAGTCACTGCTGGGGATGGCCTCCCAACCTAGGAGGGGTGCCAGTCGTACCCTGACCCCCCTGATGTCCCGGATCCTGGCGGTGGCCTACCCGGAGTTGGATGGGTGCTTGAGAGGATCACAGCAGACACAAGGGGGTGAGTATCAGCACATTCAGCTATCTTTCTGCGCAGTGGAGGCGTCTGGGTGGGGGAGGAGGGTTGGGGGTGACATTAGGCCAGGGCGCTTTCTGTAGTGTAGTCCTCTCCCTTAGGCATGGCCCTGTGCTCCCGGCCCCCACCTCCGTAGGGTGACAAGTCCAGCTATTGATGGTCCAGCCTCACACATGTGCGCGCTTGTCGTCTCCTGACCTGTTGTCCGAGTCAGAAGTACTGAGTAGTGTGCCCCGAATGCACGGCTTAGTGCATGCGGCTCCTGTGTCTGTCCTCTCCGCCAACGGTGTTGACATTGCATGCACTCAACCAGGTTTTCTCTTTCTCCCCCCATCCTTCTTCTTCATCTTCTTGTGCATGTGTGCATTAGCATCATCAGGCGGAGGAGATTTGGCATCGGAGCACGAAGGAGCTGCAAGCCACAAGGCCCCGGTGGGCACAGGAACAGACACCGAGGGCCCAAGTGAGCCGGAGGGCGAGGGGAGCACCACGACGGGGACCGCTGGTGAGAGCAGCGACAGCGACACGTCCTCGGATGGGAGCTCCCTAGCGGTGGCGGCAACATCCGGGCCCCCCGCCTCTACAGGTACAGCCGCCACCCAGCGCACCAGCCCCGCCCTCCCAGCAGCCCCTCAGCCTACGCTCCGTGCCCGCTCACCCAGGAAGGCGGGCGTCTCCTTCGCCCCAGGCACCTCAGCCCCTGCCCCTGTTACCCCTGCTGCCCTCAGTGAGGAGGTCATTGATCTCCTCAGGACACTCATTGTTGGGCAGACTACCCTTTTGAATGCCATCCAGGGGGTAGAAAGGGAGGTGCATAGGAGCAATGCCTACCTGGAGGGCATTCATTCGGGTCAGGCTGCCCATCAACGATCGTTCAATGCTCTGGCCTCAGCACTGATGGCAGCCATTGTCCCTGTTTCCAGCCTCCCTCTTCTGACTGCCTCCAGCCTGTCTCTGTCTCCTGTTCCTCAGCCTATCCCATCCACACCATCTGACCAGCCTGCACACACCTCAACACCCAAGGGCAGCTCATCCAGACACAAGCACCACAGATCCCACAAACACTCACCCAAGCAACACACAGATGCAGACATACCAACAGTCACTACCACCCCTGTGTCCCCCTCCTCCTTGTCTCCCTCCTCCCTCCCTGTGACGTCTCCACTCACACCTGCATGCACACCAACATCAGCCAGTGCTTCCATCACCACCACACCCTCCTGTACAGTCCGCACGCGTGCAGTCACCACCCCCACTGCCATTTACACGTCCCCTGTGTCCTCTCCCACTGTGTCTGTCACCAACCCTTCCAAGACACACAAAGGCAGGCAGACACCCACCCAACAGACATCCACCTCACAACAGCCTACAGCACCTGCACCTTCAACCAATGACAGCACACCTGACTCTCCTACAACCACATCCTCTTCCTCCACTTCCATCTCCACTTCTCCTACCTTTTACATTGGCCCTAAAAAACTTTTCCTGGCTAATCTTGACCTCTTCCCCTCCGATGACCTACCCCCTCCATCTGCAAAGAGTCCCAAGAGCACCACAGCCACCACCAGCCCAACTTCGGGTGTCACTGTTGTGCATGGGTTCTGGAGCCCACCCTTTGCCAGCAGTGACACCTCCATCAGCAGCAAGGACACATCCAGCCCCCCCCCGGCAAGAGGACCAGGAAACACAAGGGCCGCCGTGCGAAGACTGACACGGCTGCCCCCAAGGAGCAGAGTTCGCCCACTTCACCAGCCACAACGTCTAGGGGAGGCAAGGGCCCGAGAGCCCCATCTAAGGAGCGTAAGGGCAGCAGGGCGGAGACGTCAGCCAGCAGGAGCGTGGAGCAGGTGGGCCCCACATGCCACATCCCAGCTGTAAAGGAGGACACCAAAGGGCCCAGGACTCCGTCACCGAAGGGCCCAGGAACATCACGGCCGGAGGGCGTCTGAGCACGGAGTCCAGGCCAGGTCTGGCTCCCTTGAACCTACTGGATGTGCACCGCTGAACAGGGCCCGCCGTGCAGAAGAGCACCGCTGAACAGGGCCCGCCGTGCAGAAGAGCACCGCTGAACAGGGCCCGCCGTGAAGATAGGCACTGCTGAACAGGGCCCGCCGTGCAGAAGAGCACTGCTGAACAGGGCCCGCCGTGAAGATAGGCACCGCTGAACAGGGCCCGCCGTGCAGAAGAGCACCGCTGAACAGGGCCTGCCGTGCAGAAGAGCACCGATGAACAGGGCCCGCTGTGCAGAAGAGCACCGCTGAACAGGGCCCGCCGTGCAGAAGAGCACCGCTGAACAGGGCCCGCCGTGAAGATAGGCACCGCTGAACAGGTCCCGCCGTGCAGAAGAGCACCGCTGAACAGGGCCCGCCGTGCAGAAGAGCACCGCTGAACAGGGCCCGCCGTGCAGAAGAGCACCGCTGAACAGGGCCCGCCGTGCAGAAGAGCACCGCTGAACAGGGCCCGCCGTGAAGATAGGCACCGCTGAACAGGGCCCGCCGTGCAGAAGAGCACCGCTGAACAGGGCCCGCTGTGCAGAAGAGCACCGCTCCGCTGGGCCCTTCCTGTCAAGCATCGCTCCGCTGGGCCCTTCCTGTCAAGCACCGCTCCGCTGGGCCCCTTCATCTCAAGCACCGCTCCGCTGGGCCCCGCCGTCTCCAGCACCGCTCCGCTGGGCCCCGCCGTCTCAAGCACCGCTCCGCTGGGCCCCTTCATCTCAAGCACCGCTCCGCTGGGCCCCTTCATCTCAAGCACCGCTCCACTGGGCCCCGCCGTCTCCAGCACCGCTCAGCTGGGCCCCGCCGTCTCAAGCACCACTCCGCTGGGCCCCTTCATCTCAAGCACCGCTCCGCTGGGCCCCTTCATCTCAAGCACCGCTCCGCTGGGCCCCGCTGTCTCAAGCACCGCTCCGCTGGGCCCCTTCATCTCAAGCACCGCTCCACTGGGCCCCGCCGTCTCCAGCACCGCTCCGCTGGGCCCCACCGTCTCAAGCACCGCTCCGCTGGGCCCCTTCATCTCAAGCACTTCTCCGCTGGGCCCCTTCATCTCAAGCACCGCTCCGCTGGGCCCCGCCGTCTCAAGCACCGCTGGGCCCCTTCATCTCAAGCACCGCTCCGCTGGTCCCGCCGTCTCAAGCACCGCTCCGCTGGGCCCCTTCATCTCAAGCACCGCTCCGCTGGGCCCCGCCGTCTCCAGCACCGCTCCGCTGGGCCTCGCCGTCTCAAGCACCGCTCCGCTGGGCCCCACCGTCTCAAGCACCGCTCCGCTGGGCCCCGCCGTCTTCAGTACCGCTCCGCTGGGCCCCGCCGTCTCAAGCACCGCTCCGCTGGGCCCCTTCATCTCAAGCACCGCTCCGCTGGGCCCCTTCATCTCAAGCACCGCTCCGCTGGGCCTCGCCAGGCCCCGCCGTCTCCAGCACCGCTCCGCTGGGCCCCGCCGTCTCAAGCACCGCTCCGCTGGGCCCCTTCATCTCAAGCACTGCTCCGCTGGGCCCCTTCATCTCAAGCACCGCTCCGCTGGGCCCCGCCGTCTCAAGCACCGCTCCGCTGGGCCCCTTCATCTCAAGCACCGCTCCGCTGGGCCCCGCCGTCTCCAGCACCGCTCTGCTGGGCCCCGCCGTCTCAAACACCGCTCCGCTGGGCCCCTTCATCTCAAGCACCGCTCCGCTGGGCCCCTTCATCTCAAGCACCGCTCCGCTGGGCCCCGCCGTCTCCAGCACCGCTCCGCTGGGCCCCGCCGTCTCAAGCACCGCTCCGCTGGGCCCCTTCATCTCAAGCACTGCTCCGCTGGGCCCCTTCATCTCAAGCACCGCTCCGCTGGGCCCCTTCATCTCAAGCACCGCTCCGCTGGGCCCCGCCGTCTTAAGCACCACTCCGCTGGGCCCCTTCATCTCAAGCACCGCTCCGCTGGGCCCCGCCGTCTCCAGCACCGCTCCGCTGGGCCCCGCCGTCTCAAGCACCGCTCCGCTGGGCCCCTTCATCTCAAGCACCGCTCCGCTGGGCCCCTTCATCTCAAGCACCGCTCCGCTGGGCCCCGCCGTCTCCAGCACCGCTCCGCTGAGCCCCGCCGTCTCAAGCACCGCTCCGCTGGGCCCCTTCATCTCAAGCACCGCTCCGCTGGGCCCCTTCAGCTCAAGCACCGCTCCGCTGGGCCCTGCCGTCTCAAGCACCGCTCCGCTGGGCCCCGCCGTCTCAAGCACCGCTCCGCTGGGCCCCTTCATCTCAAGCACTGTTTATGGTTCACTGTGCCCACCATGCCTCCTCCTTGACCAGTGGAGACTGTTATCCACTTGAGAGACTGTGGCTTTGCACTCCCCAGGATGGCAGAGTGGGCAAGCCACCCACTGTAGAGACTTGAGAGACTGTGGCTTTGCACTCCCCAGGATGGTACAGTGAGCAACCCACCCACTGTAGAGACTTGAGAGACTGTGGCTTTGCACTCCCCAGGATGATACAGTGGGCAAGCCACCCACTGTAGAGACTTGAGAGACTGTGGCTTTGCACTCCCCAGGATGGTCCAGTGGGCAAGCCACCCACTGTAGAGACTTGAGAGACTGTGGCTTTGCACTCCCCAGGATGGTACAGTGGGCAACCCACCCACTGTAGAGACTTGAGAGACTGTGGCTTTGCACTCCCCAGGATGGCACAGTGGGCATGGTGGCCCCTTCGTGGATCTTGCGTCGTGGACTCATGTGGCTGTGGTGCCCCCCCTTCCCTTCCCCCTGAGGTGCCTGTAGTATTCTCATCAGATGCCCCTGCAGTGTTCTCTCCAAAGGACTCAGGTCTCCTGTGTGGGCTTTGCCCTTGTGTCGCTACACTGTAGCCCACGGACTGTTCCATTTGACTTGGATGTAGCGGACTAATTGCCTCGGTTCGCCATTGCAGTGTGTATAGTATTATTTTGTTATGGATATTTTGCATAGTTGCTGATACGTCTCAGAGTCTATTTTTTATATAAAAATTTGGTTCACAATTTAATTCTGTCTTTGCATTTTTCAGGGGGGTTTGGGTGGTGTCACTGTGCATTGTTGCTCTGCATTGGTGTGTACATAGTTTGGGGGGGTGGGGGTCGCATATGTGTGTGCCCGTAACCTTTCCTCCTCCCCCCTCCCGTGTGTCGTAGGTGCAGTTCTCACCATTGTCGTCTGCGCCGGAGTTCGTACTCGTGGTAGATAAGCAGGTAGACGAGTGCAGGTAGGATGTTTAATTCGGGTTCCATGCTGTCCTCCGTACTCGTGGAGTGTGTTTTGGTGAGCGTTTTCCCGTCCGTAGTCTGTTTACGCCGTGTTTTTATCGGCGGGGCTCCCGCCCCAGAAAAGGTGGCAGATTGGTGAGTTGTGATAGTGTGGGCGGTACATTGTCTGCCGCCTGCCTGTTGGCGGTGACCGCCGCGCTGTTTGTCTGTACCGCCGTGGCGGTCGGAGTGTTAATGTGGCGGGCTGTGTTGGCGGTTCCCGCCAGGGTCAGAATTCAATTTTTTGGACCGCCGGCCTGTTGGCGGGTTGGCCGCCGCTTTATCACCGACCGCCAGGGTTAGAATGACCCCCATAATATTTATCTGGATATTTGCAGGTCAAAACGAATAAAGATGCAATATGAAATTGTAGAGATATCACTGAAAAGTGATATAAAGGCGGTCATTCCAATCTCGGCGGTAAAAGGCGCTTACCGCCAGACAGAAGACCGCCATAACACCGTCGCGGTCGCGGTAAACCGGCGCAGTCATTCTGACCCACAACTGGCAAACCGCCAAAATACCGACATCCACAAAAGTCCGCCACACCAAAGGTCAGCGATAAACTGGCGATGACCAAACCTCCACTGTCACGCCAACAGAAATACGCCCATGCCATTACGACCCACGAATCCACGTGGCAGTCTTTCAACCGCGGTATTCTATTGGCGGTACACACCGCCGCGGTCGAAATACACATACTCGTACAAAACACTACCACATTGGACAATTCGAAATACACACACCTAATACACATACACACACCACTCCCACACACCCAATACAATATAAAACACACACCCACATCACCCACAAACCCCTACGACCAGAAATTCAGAGAGAAGGCGAGAGAGAGACACCACAGTCAACTACCAAGCATCCACAGGCACACAATACCAATACCCACAGAACTTCCACGCACCTCACACAACACACCACTAAATAGCACCCCACCTATCACTACACACTCCACCCCACACATCATCCACACCACCCCATGGCACCTCAAAGACACCCCAGGTTCTCAGATGCTGAGCTCAGGGTCATGGTGGAGGAAATCGTACGAGTAGAGCCCCAGCTGTTCGGGACACAGGTGCAGCACACCACCATTGCCAGGAAGATGGAGCTATGGAGCAGATTAGTCGACAGGGTCAACGCTGTGGGACAGCACTCAAGAAATAGGGACGACATCAGGAAGCGGTGGAACGACTTACGGGGGAAGGTGCGTTCCATGGTATCAAGGTACAACATCGCGGTACAGCGGACTGGCGGCGGACCCCCACCTCCTCCCCCAGATTTTACAACATGGGAGGAGCAAGTCTTGAACGTCCTGCATCCTGAGGGCCTCGCAGGAGTCGGTGGAGGAATGGACTCTGGTAAGTCTCATCTTCACTACTTCATCCCCCCCACCCCACCTGCATGCCAACTCATACCCCCACCCTCACCCTCACCCCCATCACAACTACCCCTTGCAAATGTCTCACCATCACAACCCACCCATCCCAAAACGTAGCCCTGCATGCGGCCCCAAAGCATGGACACCCATCACCAAAGCATGCCCAATGCACATACCCATCACCCCCCCCAAAATACCATCACAACAGCCCCCACAAAGGAATGCCAGCACTGGGGTACACGGGCACCCACCCATTGTACGTCATTGGCACACACAGAAGCAATAACCATACTTTTATACCCCTGCAGGACCCGAACGCCAGGTCACCGCGCAGGAGGGTCCACAAATGTCCACTCCACCCCCAGAAGAGGCCCACAGTGATGACAGCAGCTCTGTCTCCCTGGATCTAGATGACCAGCCCGGTCCATCGGGGACCTCGGGACAGTCGGTTCCCCTCAGACAGGCACAGGCCACAGCAGACCTTCCCCCCTCTGGGAACACCAGCACAGCACCCACCCAGGGGGCCCATACCTCTATCCCCAGGACACGTCAATCAGCGGTGTGTCCACCACTACAGGGAACCCAGATTAACCCACCACCCCAACAACAACAGGGACCTGGGGGCAGTGGTAGTGGGCACACGGTCCAGGGGACGGAGGCCCAAGGAAACAGGGGAACTGGGAGGGCTGCTGTGCGACAAGGGGGGGACAGGCCAAGGGAACCCACTCTCCACGAGGCCCTCTCCTCCATCATGGGAGCATACCACCGCTCCCAGGAGACGATGGCGACGGTCCTGGCCAGGTTTCAGGAAATCCAGCTTCTGCAGGAGCAACAGTATATGGGTTTCAGGGAGGAACTAAGAAACATCAGTTCCGCCCTGGGTACCATCGTAGTGGCCCTGAATGAGGTAATCACCACATTGCGGACCACTGTGGCACCTCAAAGGGCCCCTGACACTAGCATGGACCAAGAACTGGCTACCACCTCCGCCGGTGCTAGTGGACAGGAGGCCCCGACAGAAGACCAACAGGCCACCAGACCCCCACCCCCTGCAGAAGGAGAACCACCCCGCAAGCGGGCCCTGAGATCCAGGAAGAAGACAGAGTAACATGTCAAAACCCCCGCCAGCAAAGGATACCGCCCTGATTGTCATCCCACTGTCCCACATTGTCACCCTGTCCAACCTTAAACTGCCCCTGCTCCACTTCCCACAGGCAGTTGGACAATGCACCTGTGAACCTGATAGTCTGGACTCTGCCATGGCCAATCCTCCACCATCACCCCTCACCGATTTGCAACCACCCATCCAAATTAGAGCACTTGAATAAACACACTTATTGCACATAAACAATCTGGAGTCTGTCTGTGATTTTAACAAATGTATTAGACATGAGAGTGCCAAAATTGTTATTCACATTGTGATGCCAACAAACCGCTGTCACACAGCTGTAGTCCATGGGGAAACAAAGCAGATGTCACGCAGTGGGGCCCACAGCTCTGAAAACGGAAGGGAAAGTCACAACACAGTTACCATACACTGGGGGAAAAAGTCAGACAGTAGAGAGGTAGGAGTCTTTAAGTAAATGTAATATGCCGGTGTGTACTCTTACCTGTGTGTCACTGAAAATATTGCTCTATTACTGTGTTCCTGTTGTCTATGTCGTCCTCTCCGGCTTCCTCTTCTTCACTCTCCACAGGCTCCACAGCTGCTACAACACCATCATCTGGACCATCCTCCTGCAGAAAAGGCACCTGGTGGCGCAAACCCAGGTTGTGAAGCATAAAGCAGGCCACGATGATCTGGCACACCTTCTTTGGTGAGTACATTAGGGATCCACCTGTCATATGGAGGCACCTGAACCTGGCCTTCAGGAGGCCAAAGGTGCGTACGATCATCCTCCTAGTCCGCCCATGGGCCTCATTGTAGCGTTCCTCTGCCCTGGTCCTGGGATTCCTCACTGGGGTCAGTAGCCAGGACAGGTTGGGGTAACCAGAGTCCCCTAATAGCCACACCCGGTGCCTCTGGAGTTAACCCATCACATACGGGATGCTGCTATTGCGCAGGATGTAGGCGTCATGCACTGAGCCAGGGAACTTGGCATTAACATGGGAGATGTACTGGTCTGCCAAACAGACTATCTGTACATTCATCGAATGATAACTTTTCCTGTTCCTGTGCACCTGTTCACTCCTGCTGGGGGGTACCAAAGCCACATGTGTCCCATCAATGGCACCTATGATGTTGGGGATATGTCCAAGGGCATAGAAATCACCCTTCACTGTAGGCAAATCCCCCACCTCAGGGAAAATGATGTAGCTCCTCATGTGTTTCAGCAGGGCAGACAACACTCTGGACAACACCTTGGAAAACATAGGTTGAGACATCCCAGATGATATGGCCACTGTTGTTTGAAATGACCCACTTGCTAAGAAATGGAGTACTGACAGCACCTGCACTAGAGGGGGGATCCCTGTGGGTTGGCGGATGGGTGACATCAGGTCTGCCTCCAGCTGGGCACACAGTTCATGAATAGTGGCTCGGTCAAGCCTGTATGTCAGTATGACATGTCTTTCCTCCATTGTCGTCAGGTCCACCAGCGGTCTGTACACGGGAAGATTCCTCCATCTCCTCGCATTGCCCAGCGGACGGTGCCTAGGAAGGACAACAGCGAGCACAGAGTCAATCAACCCAGAGGTACGTTCCCACAGCTTGCACATAACACGATTCACTATGCATTGAATGGTTTGTATGAGTGTTGAGGAAAGGCCTAGGTATGTGTGACGCAGTAGAAATTAAGCCATGTGGGCCCTTGAAATGGCGGCTGCCTGACCTGTGAAGTGTGACAATGGGAT
Source organism: Pleurodeles waltl (assembly GCF_031143425.1). Lineage (NCBI taxonomy): Eukaryota > Metazoa > Chordata > Amphibia > Caudata > Salamandridae > Pleurodeles > Pleurodeles waltl. The sequence continues at coordinate 625,100,773 of NC_090443.1, read as the reverse complement.
GTGAGGTCAATGCGCTGGCGTGGCACACCGTGGCGGTGGGCGGTCGAAGACCGCGGCGCAAAGCCGCATTGGTTAACATAGAACCCTATGGGTTTCACGAGCCAATGACGATGTGCGCCTGCGGTCGCGGTACGCACAGCCGCGGTACGCACCGCCGCGGGCATGACCGCCATTTTCTATCTGCTTAATCACTCGATACCTGATCTTCCACAGGAGAGGACCTACACTGCAAGTGCTGCTGTGACCTCGGTCTGGAAGAGACAATGGCTGTTGCGATTGGGGAAAGGGCCCCTGCCTTCACTTCTGAAGAATTGGAGAAACTCGTGGATGGGGTCCTCCCCCAGTATGCGCTACTCTACGGTCCTCCAGACCAACAGGTAAGTACACTGGGACCAGGCTTTGTGGGCAAAAGATGGTGGGGAGGGGAGTGATTGAGGCATGCATCAGACGACAGATGAGAGCATTGGCCACATGGCAAGGGTAGCGATGGGGGGCCACTCACATCAAGCATGCAGAAGGTGATGATTTTTTTTCTCCCCCTGTACATGTCACATAGGTCAGCGCCCACCAGAAAATCGCTATTTGGCGTGCCATCGCCAAGGACGTCCGGACCCTGGGGGTCCACAACAGACGGGGCACCCACTGCCGGAAGAGGTGGGAGGACATCCGACGCGGGAGCAGGAAGACGGCGGAGGCTCTGCTGGAGATGGCCTCCCAACGTAGGAGGGGTGCCAGTTGTCAATTGACCCCCCTGATGTCCCGGATCCTGGCGGTGGCCTCCCCTGATTTGGATGGGCGCGTGAGGACATCACAGCAGACACAAGGGGGTGAGTACACTCTCATTCTGGTGACTTAGCGCACAGTGGAGGTGTCTGGGTGGGGGAGGTGGGCTGTGGGTATCTCTAGGCCAGGGCGATTTCTGTAGGCTAGGCCCCTCCGTAAGGCATGGCCCTGTGCCCACGCCCCCCACCTCTGTAGGGTGCCAAGTACAGCTATTCATGGCCCTGTGTCATCTATGTGTGCAGTTGTCGTCCATAGGCTTGTAGGCCATGTCCCACTGATTGAGTAGTGGGCCCCAAGTGCGAAGCGTAGTGCAGGGTGCTTCTGTGTCTGTCCTCTCCGCCAACGGTAGCGGTAATCCATGCACTCAACATGTCTTTCTTTCTCCCCCCCCTTTTTTGTGGTCTTCCTGTTCATGTGTGCATTAGCATCATCAGGCGGAGGAGAAGTGGCATCGGAGCACGAGGGAGCTGCATCCCACATGGCCCTGGAGGGCCATGCAATGGACTCTGAGTACACCAGTGGGACGGAGGGCGAGGGGAGCTCCACAGCGGGGACTCGTGCTGATGTCAGTGGCAGCGACTCGTCCTCTGAACGGAGCTCCCTTGTGGTGGCGGCAACATCCGTGCCCCCCGCAACAACAGGTACAGCTGCCACCCAGCGCACCAGCACCGCCCTCCCAGCAGCCCCACAGCATTTGCCCCGTGCCCGCTCACCCAGGAAGGGGGGCATTTCCTTCGCCCCAGGCACCTCAGGCCCTGCCCCTGTCACCCCTGCAGCACTCAGTGAGGAGGTCATTGACCTCCTGAAGACCATCATTGTTGGGCAGTCTACCCTTTTGAATGCCATCCAGGGTGTAGAAAGGGAGGTGCACCGGAGTAATGCATACCTGGAGGGCATTCATTCGGGTCAGGCTGCCCATCAGCGATCGTTCAACGCTCTGGCCTCAGCACTGACGGCAGCAATTGTCCCTGTCTCTAGCCTCCCCCCCCCAACTTCCTCCACCCAGACCCAATGCCCTGTACCTCTGCCTATCCCAGACACACCTACAGACCAGCCTGCACACACCTCAACACCCAAGGGAAGCTCATCCAGACATAAGCACCACACATCACACAAGCATTCACACAAGCAAAATCCACATGCAGACACACCAACACCCACTGCCTCCACTGTGTCCCCCTCCTCCTCGTCTCCCTCCTCCCTCCCTGTGACGTCTCCACTCACACTTGCATGCACAACATCTTCAGCCACTACATCCATCACCAGCACACCCACCAGAACACTCCGCACACGTGCAGTCACCACCCCCACTACCATTTACACGTCCCCTGTGTCCTCTCCCAGTGTGTCTGTCACCCCCTCTTCCAAACCACACAAACGCAGGCAGCCACCCATCCAACAGCCATCCACCTCACGACAGCCTCCAACCCAAGCACCTGCACCCAAAGACACCAGACTTCACACTCCTACAACCACATCCTCTTCCTCCACTCCCATACCCACTACACCTAGCCGTCCCTCTCTTTCCAAATTGATTTTCCTTTCCAAACTTGACCTCTTTCCAACAACTCCTCCACCCCGTCCATCGAATAAGACTGCAATCAGCACCTCAGCCACCACCAAACCAGGACCGATCAAGACTGTTGTCCAAGGACTGTGGAGTCCCCCACCCTCAAGGGCAACTAGTTCTGCTAGAAGCCAAGCCCCGGCAGCCCACCCCCGGAAAAACACCCAAAGATCACCAGTGCCCGGCGCGAGAGGCCAAGGACACCAGGGACCAAAATCCCTACCCTGGCTCCGGCTGGAAGTGGGGTGCCACCTGGCACACCGCCAAAGGTGGGAAAGGGCCACAGATGACCAGGGAAGGGTGGGAAGGGCAGCATGCCCGACAAGTCCGGCAGCAGGCCAGCTGCCCAGGAGGGCCCCACCAGCCCCATCCCAGGTGTGCAGGAGGACACCCAGAGGCCCGGTACGGCAGCCCAGGAGGGCCCCGCCAGCCACAGCCCAGCTGCCCAGGGGGGCCCCGCCAGCCACAGCCCAGCTGCCCAGGAGGGCCCCGCCAGCCACAGCCCAGCTGCCCAGGAGGGCCCCGCCAGCCACAGCCCACCTGGGCAATGAAGGAGCGCCAGCCACAGCCCAGCTGGGCAATGAAGGAGCGTCAACTCAAGCACCGCTGAACATGGCAAGGACTGCCAAGGCAAGCACCGCCGAACAGGGCAAGCACCGCTGAACAGGGCAAGGACCGCTGAACAGGGCAAGGACCGCCAAGGCAAGCACCGCTGAACAGGGCAAGCACCGCTGAACAGGGCAAGGACCGCTGAACAGGGCAAGGACCGCTGAACAGGGCAAGGACTGCCAAGGCAAGCACCGCTGAACAGGGCAAGGACCGCCAAGGCAAGCACCGCTGAACAGGGCAAGCAACACTGAACAGGGCAAGGACCGCTGAACAGGGCAAGGACCGCCAAGGCAAGCACTGCTGAACAGGGCAAGGACGGCCAAGGCAAGCACCCCTGAACAGGGCAAGGACGGCCAAGGCAAGCACCGCTGAACAGGGCAAGCACCGCTGAACAGGGCAAGGACCGCTGAACAGGGCAAGGACCGCCAAGGCAAGCACCGCTGAACAGGGCAAGCACAGCTGAACAGGGCCCTTCATCTCAAGCAGCGCTGAACTGGACCCTTCATCTCAAGCACCGCTGCACTGGGCCCTTCATCTCAAGCACCGCTGAACTGGGCCCTTCATCTCAAGCACCGCTGAAGTGGGCCCTTCATCTCAAGCACAGCTGAACTTGGCCCTTCATCGCAAGCACTGCTCCGCTGGGCCCTTCATCTCAAGCACCGCTCCGCTGGGCACCGCCATCTCAAGCACCGGTGAACTGGGCCCTTCATCTCAAGCACCGCTGAACTGGGCCCTTCATCTCAAGCACCGCTGCACTGGGCCCTTCATCTCAAGCATCGCTGAACTGGGCCCTTCATCTCAAGCACCGCTGCACTGGGCCCTTCATCTCAAGCACCGCTGAACTGGGCCCTTCATCTCAAGCACCGCTCCGCTCGGCACCGCCGTCTCAAGCACCGCTGCACTGGGCCCTTCATCTAAAGCACCGCTGAACTGGGCCCTTCATCTCAAGCACCGCTCCGCTGGGCACCGCCGTCTCAAGCACCGCTGAACTGGGCCCTTCATCTCAAGCACCGCTGCACTGGGCCATACATCTCAAGCACTGCTGAACTGGGCCCTTCATCTCAAGCACTGTTGAACTTGGCCCTTCATCTCAAGCACCGCTCCGCTGGGCCCTTCATCTCAAGCACCGCTCCGCTGGGCACCGCCGTCTCAAGCACCGCTGCACTGGGCCCTTCATCTCAAGCACCGCTGAACGGGGCCCTTCATCTCAAGCACCGCTGGCCCATTGGCGGAAGGTCCAGTGCCGCATCTGTGTTGGGCAGGGCTGCACGAAGCACTCTGGGCACCAGTCCCCCTCCAGAACCAGTGGACACTGTCATCCACTTGAGAGACTGTGGCTTTGCACTCCCCAGGATGTAACAGTGGGCAAACCACCCACTGTATAGACTTGAGAGACTGTGGCTTTGCACTCCCCAGGACGGTACAGTGGGCAAGCCACCCACTGTATGGACTTGAGAGACTGTGGCTTTGCACTCCCCAGGACGGGACAGTGGGCAAACCACCCACTGTATGGACTTGAGAGACTGTGGCTTTGCACTCCTCAGGATGGTACAGTGGGCAAGCCACCCACTGTATGGACTTGAGAGACTGTGGCTTTGCACTCCCCAGGATGGGACAGTGGGCAAACCACCCACTGTATGGACTTGAGAGACTGTGGCTTTGCACTCCCCAGGATGGTACAGTGGGCAAACCACGCACTGTATGGACTTGAGAGACTGTGGCTTTGCACTCCCCAGGATGGGACAGTGGCCATGGAGGACCCTCGTGGATCTGGCGTCGTGTACTCATGTGGCTGAGGTGCCCCCCTTCCTTCCCCCTGAGGTGCCTGTAGTTTTTCTATCTGATGCCCCTGCAGTGTTCTCTCCGTTGGTGTCAGGTATCCTGTGTGGGCCTTGCCCATGTGATTTGGGCCCAGTGGTCCACGGACAATGACTGCTAAAATTATCGGACTTTTAATATTTATGTATATATTAGTTTCAAATGTGTGATGTTTTTATATGCCGATAATACAATATATTCGACTGTTTATGATCATTTCATTTTGTCTTTGCATTCTTCCGGGGGGGTTGGGGGTTGTAACAGTGATGTATTGCTATGCATTGATGTGTGTGTTGTAGTGGGTGAGGGTGGTGGTGGGTGTGTAGCGTATGTGTGCCCGTAATATTTTCTCCTCCCCCCTCCCCTGTGTCGTAGGTGCAGTACTCACCGTAGTCTTCTGCGCCGGCGTTCGTGCTCCTGGTAGAGGAGCAGGAATACAATAGCTGGTAGGATGTGTAGTTCGGGTTCCATGCTGTCCAGATTCCTCGTGGGGTGTATGGAGGCGAGCGTTTTCCGTTTCAAATGTCTGTTTCCACCGTGTTTTTATCGGCGGGGCTACCGTCCCGGAAAAGGTGGTGGATTGGTGGGTTGTGATAGGGTGGGCGGTACATTGACTCCCGCCTGTCTGTTGGCGGTGACCGCCGCGCTGTTTGTTTGTCCCGCCGTGGCGGTCGGAGTGTTAATGTGGCGGTCTCTGTTGGCGGTTTCCGCCAGGGTCAGATTTCCATTTTTTAAACCGCCAGCCTGTTGGCGGGTTAGCCGCCGCTTTAACACCGACCGCCAGGGTTGGAATGACCCCCAAAGTGTCTTAAGTCTTTAAAAAGCAAACAAAGTCTCTTTCAAGCACAAAGAACCTGGTTTAAAGTGGAAAATCTCCTCAAAGGGCCGCAGAGGAGGAGATAAATGGAAAAATGGTGTGTGCGTCGGTTTCGCCCCTTCACACACGGACTTGCGTCATTATTTTTCACGCGGGGAAGTCGTGCATCATTTTCCGGCATGCGGACAGTCTCCTTCTGTGGTTCGTTGGAGTACCAGATGTCCCGGGGTCTGTGCGTGGAATCCTAGGCTTGTTTTCCGTCTGCGCGTCGTTCCGGTGGGCTGTGCGTGGAATCTTCTCTCTCACGGCAGGCGTCGCGTCGATTTCCTTTCTGAAGTCGGGCGGCGTTGTCCAGACGAGGCCGTGCGTCGAAGTTCCGGACGCACCGCAGGCGTCGCGTCGAGCGGCGTCTTTCCGGATCGTCGTGCGGTGAATTTTTCACTGCGGAGCAAGCTGTGCGTCGAATTTGTCGACGCACAAGGCGTCCAAATGAAAGAGAGAAGCCTTTTTGGTCCTGAGACTTCAGGGAACAGGAGGCAAGCTCTATCCAAGCCCTTGGAGAGCACTTCAGCAGCAAGGCAAGAGTTCAGCAAGGCAGCAGGGCAACAGCAAGGCAGCAGTCCTTTGTAGAAAGCAGTCAGGTGAGTCCTTTAGGCAGCCAGGCAGTTCTTCTTGGCAGGATGCAGGTTCTGGTTCAGGTTTCTTCTCCATCAAAGTGTCTGATGAGGTAGGGCAGAGGCCCTGTTTTATATCCAAATGTGCCTTTGAAGTGGGGGAGACTTCAAAGAGTGGATAAGAAGTGCACCAGGTCCCCTTTCAGTTCAATCCTGTCTGCCAGGGTCCCAGTAGGAGGTGTGGCAGTCCTTTGTGTGAGGGCAGGCCCTCCACCCTCACAGCCCAGGAAGACCCATTCAAAATGCAGATGTATGCAAGTGAGGCTGAGTACCCTGTGTTTGGGGTGTGTCTGAGTGAATGCACAAGGAGCTGTCAACTAAGCCCAGCCAGACGTGGATTATAAGGCACAGAAAGATTTAAGTGCAAAGAAATGCTCACTTTCTAAAAGTGGCATTTCTAGAATAGTAATATTAAATCCAACTTCACCAGTCAGCAGGATTCGGTATTACCATTCTGGCCATACTAAATATGACCTTCCTACTCCTTTCAGATCAGCAGCTACCACTTCAATACTGTATGAGGGCAGCCCCATTGTTAGCCTATGAAGGGAGCAGGCCTCACAGTAGTGTAAAAACAAATTTAGGAGTTTTACACTACCAGGACATGTAAACTACACAGTTACATGTCCTGCCTTTCACCCACACAGCACCCTGCTCTAGGGGTTACCTAGGGCACACATTAGAGGTGACTTATATGTGGAGAAAGGGGAGGTTTAGGCTTGGCAAGTACTTTTAAATGCCAAATCAAGGTGACAGTGAAACGGCACACACAGGCCTTGCAATGGCAGGCCTGAGACAAGGTAAAGGGGCTACTTAAGTGGGTGGCACAACCAGTGCTGCAGGCCCACTAGTAGCATTTAATCTTCAGGCCCTAGGCACATATAGTGCCCATTACTAGGGACTTATAAGTAAATTAAATAGTCCAATCAGGTATGATCCAAGGTTACCATGTTTAAAGGGAGAGAGCATATGCACTTTAGCACTGGTTAGCAGTGATAAAGTGCGCAGAGTCTAAAAGCCAGCAAAAACAGTGTCCAAAAAGTGGAGGGAGGCAGGCAAAAAGTTAGAGGTGACCACCCTAAGGCTGTCAGGTCTAACACCTGCTCTCACACAATGGACTGCCAAACCTCTACTATGTCTCTGACAGAGAGGACTTCACTGAAAGGGGAACTTGTGCACTTTAAAATCACTCTTTAAAGTCTGCCCCACTTCAAAAGTATTTGGGGTAGATAAACTGTGTTTCTGACCCTACCAAATCAGACACTTCTGGACCTGCACCTGCACCCTGTCAAGAGGCACTGCCTGGCAGCCCAAAGGACTTATCTGGACTGCTTTGCTGAGAAGGACTGCTACCCTGCAGTTGCCCTGCTGCCTTGCTGGCCTCTGACTGTGCTGAGAAGGACTCTGCCTTCCCCAAAGGTGCTCTCCAAGGGCTTGGATTGAGCTTGCCTCCTGTTTTATGAAGTCTCAGGGCCAAAAAGACATCATCTCTTCAGGAAACTCCTTGTGCGTCAAAAATTGACACAAAGCCTGCTTTGTGATTGAGAAATCTCCACACAGCCATCTAGAAGGATGCAGCCACGACTTCCTCAGCAGACATTTTACGCAGTGCGTGCCTTGCGATGGAAAATTTGACTCATCGCCTACTAGATCGACATGTGTCTACTTCCATCGCTTCAAGGTTTTTTTCCCCAGCATCGTCTCTGGGCATCCAAATACCCCACATCACAGTGAAGAACCAAGACTGCGTGCCAAAAAATTATGCAAACTCCTTGCAGTCTGGAAAGAAACAACTCATAGTCTGTGCCGTGCTGGAAAATCCAACCCATCCCTTATTTTTCTACACATCTCCCCCCTCTGTGGTGTCTGTGCGTTGCTATTTTTGACGCATACCAAGTTCTGTCTGTAACAAAGATACAACTGTTTATTTCTAAGCATTAAGAATCTTTTGAGCATTTCAAAAGGGATATTTCAACTTGTGCTTATAGGATATTTGTCGTTTTGCCCTTATTTTATTCAGAAACAAATTAGCTAATTTTCCATGCCTATGTGGTGTATTTCTGTGGTGTTTTCACTGTGTCACTGTATGATTTACTACACAAATACTTTACACATTGCCTTCTAAGTTAAGCCAGACTGTTCAGTGCCAAGCTACCAGAGGGTAGGCACAGAATAAGTGGATTGCGTGTGATTTACCCGACTAGGATTGTGGTCCCTATGTGGACAAGGGTGTATACCTATGCAAACTAGAGACCCCATTTCTAATAGAAGGCAGCTGAGGGATGTTACCAGCCTCAGGCACTCACATATCAGTGGTAGACGATGTAACTCCCATGTTTCTAACTACATTTGAGAGTGTCAGGAAGGCAGAATGGTACAACATGGGAAGAGATTACTGGTTAACCAACAAAGCCACAGTGCTGCTATTCAGGGCACTTGTTGATGCTATGAAGGAGTCAAGCTTGGCCTCCACATACTGGATGGATGTATTAAAGACCCCCAGCTGCCTGACAACTTCACTTATGTCAGATGTAGAAGGCTGATATTGTTGTTCCTTCCAGCGATTGCAGCTAGGGAGTCATCAATCACATAGAGATTAAAGTAGGTGTCTGTGATAGCTTGTATAAACTCCTTGTTGGGCCTAAGATCCCTACAGACTTCTTCAAGCAGACCAGCTATAGTCTTCATTTCTAATTGAACTTCATCAGCCATTCGCTGCTGGACTCCTACCACTTACTGTTGAAAACTAACTTGGGGGTCCTCAGAGTCCTCGGCTGTCATATCAAAGGTTGATGGTGCATGTCCAGTCTGTGTTGGTTATCTGGAGACTCAAGAACATTGTCTTCTCTTGCCAGTACTGGAAGAGAAGTTTCAAAACTGTCCAGGGGCAGTTGGAAGGTGTCTTCATTAATAACGGACAGGATGGTGTGTGTCATCAACAGGTTGGTTATCACAGACAAGCTAATCTCCAGGAAGTGTTGTTTGTCCCTCTGGAAAAAATAGAAATATATTATGAAGATTCCATGATTGAATATGACATAAGTGATTTTTCACTTATGTCATATTCAGATAGTATTTCTCTTCACTTCCAAGTATACAGAGATATGTAAAACATCTGCTTCTACAGGTGAATATGTCCATGTTGTACTATTGTTGCTCTTCACATAGCAAGATATGCATTGTTCACACAACCTCAGTATTCACTAGGGGGCCCATTGTGTAAATTTCAACCAAGGCAACACAGCTAGGCAGCTTGCTGCCCTGCTTGAAAGAGTGAGTGCAGGAATGGGCCACATTTAACATGTTATGCTGCATTTTTCCTGTCTGCCTGCACTAATTCAAAATGTGTTTCTTATCCCAACTTCATCAACTACATGTAGCAGGGGTGCCTGCATTTACTCTAGCCATTAGTTTGTGCCCCAGAACTAGCCAAGAGATGTTGTATGTCATTATACCTCACACAGTCTTAAAATCTGCCTTTCACAAAACACAAAACACCAAGCTGCTTTTCTGTACTGTCTTGCATTCAATCTGTGCATTATTGTGCCCTATGGGTCATTTTTCACAAATATCCACACAACACTACACGGCAAGCCATCTTGCTGCACTGGGTAAGGGAATTAATATACCATAATTCTAATATTTCAGGAGAATTCTGAACTTTCCTAGCACACATACAGTTGTCTCCAGACTCCACAACACTAGAAACTTAGGAGCATCTCTGAAGTGGATAGCCTCCTTCATAACTGGAAGTCTGCAACAGCTAAAGCTCACTTCACTCTCTTAGAACCCAAGGAGCTCTTCAGCTTTTCAGCCCCACTCTTTTAAACTTGTACATGACTCCTCTAGAAAATTATCATTCCGACCCAGGGACTCTACTTCATCTCTAACACTGATGACACCCAGATCATACAATAACTCTCAGGAGACACCAACACACCAACAGTTATTACATTATGCCATTGACAAAAATGGCTATCTCTGAGATTAGTTGCTCATACTTAGCTTGACAAGTTGGCAGTGATGGCATTCTGCAACATGAACTCACCCTGGTTGCCGACATAACTAGGCCCAAACCCCTCACCCTTCATCTACTCAAAAAACCTGTAAATCATCTTGGACACCTACCTCACCATGAGACTTCAAATTGCCACAATCACCTCACCTTCTTTCACATAATTTGCATGGACAGCCATTTCTTCATATGGCTCCCTCCTGACACCTGTAAGACCATCACCCAGGCCGTCATCACATGTAGACTGTAGTACTCCAATGTCCTTTAATATAGCATCTCTTCACACCTGCTGTACAAGAGGCAAACTATCCAAGGCACCACTACCAGACTATAACTCACCAACCTTGAGGCACACACATCACACCTCACCTCAGAAAAATACAATGCCTCCCCATTCAGACACACTTGGAGCTGAAGGTGCTCAGCCACACCTACAATGCACTACACAACCAGGGACACACCAAGCTCACACACCATCTATGCTTAGACCAACTGATCAAGAACCTCGTTCTGAATCACTCACACTTACCCACACCCCCACATACATATAAGCAAGACAGGACATAGGGAGTTCTTATACATGGCAGGCTACATCTGGAGCAAACTCCACTAGCACATTAGGTCAACTGTGACAGATATGGATTTTATAAAAAATTGGGTTTCTGGTTGAGTGAAGTATGCACCCTGATCAAGCAGGAACCACAGTCCTAGCCAGGGTAAGTCACAAACACACCTGAAATTAACCTGTGCCCACCCTCAGGTACCTTGGCACAGAGTAGTCAGTCTTAACTTGTGCCAATGTGTAATGTATTTGTGCATCACTTCAAACAGTAAAACAATGAAAACATACACAGAAATATTCCACACCAGGTTAGAAAAAGAGAACTTAATTTAATAAATAAAACAAGACCAAAATGACAAAAGTCCAATAAGTAGAACTTGAGTTATGAATTTTTAAAGATTATACTGTAAAATAGCTCTTAGAAATAAGATGCACCCATTGGAGATAGCTTGTCGCGCCGGAACAGGACAAAGTTAAAAGTTCAGGCCGACCATGATGGAGCGTCAGCCGGATATAGAGACCCATTTAGGTCACTGTTTTGTTTCATTACGGACCGAGATGAAACACACACACACACACTGAAAGGAATTTCTGGTATGGAAATCTTAGTCTAAGAATTATATATCTTAAACCTCTCCATGAGGCTCGCAAATAAAGGTCAAAAGTGTACAACTGAAAGTGCATGTTTAAAATGGTCACAGCAATTAAATAAAAACATGCACAAAGAATACTGTGCTTCAATCTATAAACATGCACAAAGAATACTATGCTTCAATCTATAAACCGCAAATACAAATATGTAGGTATATATTCATGCACAATGCAAAGCAAATAACAAGAATTAAAAATGCATCACCATGGGGCACAGTAGAATTTGCTTCATCCCTTCTGCCAGCAACAGGCCTTTGAACCTGGTCGACCGTGAAGAGAGAAAAACGACCCTCATGGGAATTTGTGACGGTCAGAGGCGTCCCTGTTCCCCCAGAGCTCAATCCACTTCACAGTCAATTTGGTCTTGGTCTCTTATAAACCTTAAACAAGCCAGAGAGGAGAATTCTAGAAAATCCCTCCTGCTCCATAAGTTGTTGTTAAAAAATGCTGGCTACTTCAGGTCAGTTTGGAAAGGAACACGTTGGAACTGTCCGAGATCCCAAGGTGTCTCTCCTAAACCAAACCATTCCCTGCCATACCATAAATATTATCCTAGTATATCCTTATCTCTTTGACTCTCCCGTGTTATGTCCTAGCCCTCGATGGGAAAGAACACACAGACACATAGAGTGAAAACATGAGTGAAAAACACATTGCATAACAGCGGCAAGGGAAAATACTTGCAGCTGCAGTTCTAACATCTGCCCCTCTAACATGGCAGTGGCTAACACTGAGTTAAGAATAAAATAAAGTCATTAGGCAAAATGAAGTTGGCGGTCACTCCAATGGGACGGTGTGATGCTAGGCTAAGTGCAACGTGGAGTCAGTGGTCAAACACAAATATCATTACAGTCACCTGGTCAAAAATACCTTAATCCCAGTTTTGTCTGCATTGGAGGTGCAGGGTGCAGCAGAAGCAATGCATTTGTGTTGATCACCGCAGAAGAGCATGTGCATCAGTTGCGCACACTCAGTTGAGGAGATGGGTTGGAGTTCCCCATGCAGTGGTGGCCATGCGTCAGAGCTACGATGCGATGTAGTTTGGGTTCAAGTGCCAGCCATGTCGGTATCCATTAGGTGCGCTGGTTCAGATGAGAGCGGTGGCTGCGATGCTGAGTTCGGCATCTTCGTTGAGGCTGTCTTCCATGGGGAAGCAGGGGCCTTGCACCGAAGGAAACGTTGCAGTGCTGGTTTCTAAAGCCATGTGCTGTCTCTGTCAATGCAATGGCAGGGGTGCGCTGTTCTATCCATGCAATTGCAGAGATGCAGTGGTTCTGCTGGAACAAGCACCTTACCCCTCACTTTCAAGGGTCTAGGTCTTGCACTGGCTCTAGGCTAACAACAGGGGGTTATGCAGCCCTTTGTGTATGGGCAGGACACAGCCTATTCAGAAGAAAGTGAGGCTGTGGCCAGCTCCTGCCTCCCATCCTGCTTGGATGGCCCATCAAGGCCTAACAAGTCACACCTTAGTTCTCATTGGGTGTGGCTGTCTGGGGGGAATAAACAAAGTCCAGCTGTCACCCACCCTAGACAAGTGCTCAGAAACAGGCAGCAGGCACCAAATGGCTAAAGTAAGAAAATGCCAATTGTCTAAAAGTGCCATTTTCAGAATTACGCTTTAAATTCTGACTTAACCATGAGTTGTGTTTTTAAACTGTGATTCCAGAGACAGAAACTCAAGCAATGTATCTCTTCCAGATTATAAATTACACTCATACAATGTAATAAGGTAATCCCAATGTTATCCTACGGTAGAGATATGCATTTCTGTGGTGAAAAATTAATTTGGGAGGTTTTTACTACCAGGGCATGTAAAACTTAAATGTATATGTCCTGTCGTTTAAATACATTGCCCCTGCCCTCTGGGCTGTCCAGGACCTACTCTAGGAGTGACCCATATGTATTAAAAAAAGAAGGTTGGGCCCTGGCAAAAGGTTTATATTGCTAGGTCGACATGGCAGTGTAAAACTGCACACACAGGCTCTGAAATGGAAGGACTGAGACATGATTAAAGGGCTGCTTAAGCAGTTGCCACAATCAGTGCTGGAGGCTTACTATTAGCATTTAATTTACAGGCCATGGGAACATATAGTGCACTATACTAGAGACATATAAGTAAATTAAATAGGCCAATTTAGGATAAGCCAATATTACTATGTTTAGGGGGAAAAGTACAAGCACTTTAGCACTGGTTAGAAGTGGTAATATTCACAGATTCCTAAAGCCAAACAAAAAAGAGATGAGAAAAGTGGGAGAGGCAGAGGTAGCCAAAACATTGGGAGAAAGACTACCCTAACGCTGTCAGGTCTAACAGATTTGTACCGGCCAACTGTATACATCTGGCTCTTTAACTGATAATACTTGCAGTGCCTCTACCTACTCAGCACCTTGAGATCCTCTCGGGTGACACCTTTACAAAGCCATATTAACTGTATTTACATTACAGCACAATTTTGTCTGCCTAGCCCCAAAACAAGCACAATTGTGTCATGGTGCAAGGGAGACTGCATTGGCACTGACATAGCTGCCAAGTTTCCAAGGTCCATGCATAATGTGCTGATCCAGTCCGAGTTTTCCACTTTGTATTCTTCGACTTGTATTCCTGTTTTATGAAGGAATAAATGACACTACAAGTCGCAGAATTTAGAGGAAATACTTGGAATGGGGCAGCACATTACACATAGATCTAGATCTTGGCAGGGCCTGACTAGGCTAGTAAAATTGGTCCTGCTCAAGGAAGGGTCAATTATGCGAACAATGAGTAAATATTTGAGCCATTTCTACCCTTTCATGCAGTGTAGAGCAGCAAAGTATGTTGCTGCGTTGCCCTGCATAACAATTTGCTAACTTATGGTCCCTTGTTTTCACCCACCCTGTAGTTCTTGCTGGTCCTCTCTTTCAGCATTCTCCTGCCCTTCTACTCCAGCTACCAACTCTGTTGGAATGGGGGATGCCACCTGCTCCTCCAATGGATCCAACTCCTCCTGGTCATGAGATCCTCCTCCGGTCCTTATGGCTGCCTTAATGGTTCCTGGCATTTTTTTCTTTGGTCTTGCGTTTGTAGTTGTGCCACTTCTTCTTGTACTCCAGGAGTGTCCTTTCTGTTTGTACAATACAGTTTATCTTGTCCACTATGGATTGCCAAATGGCATCCTTCCTCACTAATGGCAATTTTGGGGTGACAAAGAAAAGATGTTCATTTGATGCTGGTTCTTCTCATTAAAGTTGGAATTCCTCGGGGTGGGGCTTGCCGGGCCAAAAGATGGTCAAAGCTTGAGAGTTCTCTGTCAGCGGTTACCGATCCGACATGACCCTGACACCCCTGGCAGCATTATGAGCCCTGTGGCAGCCCTCTGATTCTGCAGGGCATCTGTGCATCCAGAACTGAGGGATCCGGTGGGAGCGACGTGGCTGGAGTGCATGGATGGAGGGGCCATGTGGCAGGCCGAGAGGAGGAGAGAGGGCCTTCGGGCGCAACCGCTGCAGCGTACCAAGAGGTGACGCAGGCAAGGCAATCTGGGGCTGCTGCTCGTCCCTGCCTTCTCACGTCTGTGACCTCCCTGAGAGAGCGCTCACTACTGGACCCCAGCCGAGAAGTGTGGACAGCTGCTGGGTTGCCCCAGTGGAAGTGTGCTCCTGAGCACCCGAAGATGCAGCGCAACGCTTCAATGCGGTAGTAAAAGCTGCATACCTCAAACGCGGGCTGCTCGCCCGGGAGTGACCGCATTAACTCTGCAGGAGAGTGTTGGACAGCGGGGGGAAGCTGAGACGACTTTCATCAACAACATGGAGACGTATATCGAGCAATTGCTTTTCACCCTTCTAGGCCAAGATACTTTCTCTGATATGTTTATGGTATACCATGCACATTGATCACTTGGCCCCAGACCACGTCTGGGAGCACCTCCCAGGCCAGTAAGAGCTAAAATACTAAATTATAGGGATAGGGATGCGACACTGAGAAAAGCAAGGGAACTGAGGGTTGCCATGAGAAGCCGCAGTGGCTCACCCACCTCAACTCCCTGATGTGAGAGAGGAATGCTGTGAACATTGTAATCTATGATCGATAATTTTTGTTTCTTTACAGGTGTTCTGATTGCTTGTCAGCTTGTTGACAGTGGGGTGGGACCATGAACCTTCTCCCCCGATGATACTTACGGTCAGATAGATAGACTACTAGTGATTGACTGTTAACATGCTTGTATAATGATATGTTGGATCACTGTGAAAGACCTATCGCAGATATGCTCTGTTTGGGAGATAGGGAGCTATCCACGCATTGGTGGCTATTGATGCTGACGGTGGTGGGGGCAGGATTGCTGGGTTGAGGTTGGAGCTGGCCGTCTGTGTTTTTCCTCCTAGTGAATAGCTCGGGTATACAGATTTGCAAATGACAGCCAGACGATTGCATGGTAGGGAGTGGCCTGGTAACATCCATCCCTACGTGTACTCTACACTGTTCCATAAGGAGGCACCTCATAGAAAGGATGGGTGGGATTAGGTGGGTTTCTGAATGCAGAGGTGGGAAAGTTAGGGTACAGCCTGTCGTGGGTGGGAGTAGGGTTGCAGTATGTCAGTTGGGAAGACTTGTAGCTTCTGTACGAGTATTGCGACAATGGATGGTAGCTTGTTTACATGGACCAAGTACAGCATATAACAGATTGACTGGAATATGGCTGGACATGGGGTAGACCCTTCAGGTAATGTCAAACTACCTGCTTTGAAGGTAATAACATAGAATGTCAGGGGGTTAAATAATAACAGGAAGGGCAGAACGTGATTGCCTTTTTAAAATGCCACGACATAGACCCTGCAATTTTACAAGAAACACATCTGGCCCCGGACAGCTCTGTCTTAACCACGTGTAGGCTCCAAGGTCAGTTTCTGGCTGCGGGTTTCACTTCACATGCTCGTGGGGTATTTATCTGGACAGCGAGGACCTCGGAGATTCACATACGGGAAGTAGCAAAAGACACTAATGGTAGGTACATCATAGCTCACTGTTCTAAGGCGGACCCCACGTTCATATTGGTGGGTCTTTATGGAACTAATTATGATGATACACATTTTTATCAGGTCCTGTAAGTAAAACTAGCGATGTGGGGGGCCTCCCGCCTATAATGGTGGGAGTTTTTAACTGTGTATTGGATATATGGCGCTAGACCGCTCGGGCAGCCCCCACAGGAGGCCCTCTCCCTCAGCTCGAGCAATCGCTTCTATAACAGTGGATGCTGGTCTGGTTGACATCTGGAGACACGACATTCCTGCGGGGCGGATACAGTCATTACTCAACAGTACACGACTTGCACAGATGTATAGATTACTGGCTTGTGGCCAGAAGTCATATGCCCAGAGCTCAGGTACATCATCCTTAGGCCCAGGACATACTTAGACCATGTGCCAGTGCTTCTCACTCTGGAGACACGAGGCAACCTTGTTGCACCGTTTATGTGGCGATTCCCACCTTATTCACTCTTAGATACACCCTTCTGTCAGGAGCTTGCCCTAGCAATATAAGAATTCTTTAGCACAAATATAGGCTCAGTCTCTAAATTTAGCACTGTGTGGGAAACCTTTAAGGTATGTATTCATGGCATGACTATTGCAAAGCACGCTGGGGTACTGAAGTCCTTGTGGGGGCGCTTCACCCGATTGGAGAGTGAAATAGCTGTCCTGCAGAAGGAACACTTGGACACTGGGGAGGGCCAGCTGCTGGGGATTATACAGGGACAATTAATGAAATTTAGAGAGACAGCACATACAGGGATTCAGCACATAGGGACGCATGCCATGGCTCGTACATATAGGGAGAGGGATCACCTGAGAGCGACACTGGGGGGGCTCCTGCACTCTAACAGGGAACATGATATGATACTGGAATGAGGGGGGGTGGACTGCTGAGGGACCCAATAGATATTGTCAATCGATTCCACGAGTGCTACACTGCATTATACACTTCTAGAGTGTCTACTTACCCAGCCTCTATATCAGATTGTCTAGCGCACATAGCTCTGTGGTGGCTAACTAACATGGATAGAGAACATTTGATGGCACCCCTGCAGCAAGGAGAGATTTGTCAGGCCCTTAAAAAAGTGGTGGCGGGGAAGATGGCTGGAGATAAAGAAATGCCACCCTCTATGAGAGAGGTGTTAATTATAACACTGCTTAAGCCAGAGAATCCCCCACAACTATGCTCCTCATGCAGACCTTTCTATCTGACTAACGTGGACAGAAAGATCTACACACGATTCTAACAAATAGACTGGCACTGCTGTTGCCGACAATGGTGGGGGTGGAACAGGCAGGATTTGTACTGGGCCACAGTCTGACAATGAATCTTAGGACTTTCTTCGTCCCATACAACACATAGACCCAGCTGTATGGGAGGTTTTCTTAGATGCTGAAAAAGCATTTGACTCCATTGAGTGGGTCTTTATGTTTCAGGTGTTGCGCCGCATGAGGGTGGTTGAGGTGTTCATACAGAAGGTGTAGACATTATATATCGCCCCGGTGGCCGGAGTGAGAGTAAACGGCAGAATCTCTAGCCCAATTACGATTTTGAGAGACACGAGGCAGGGCTGCCCACTTTCACCGTTGCTGTATGTGCTGGTGGCAGAGCCGTTGGTGTGTGCTCTGCGATAATACCATAGTCATAGGGGTGTCCATTTCCCGGGCTACAGTTTGGTCTTCTCAGCTTATGCAGACAACACTTTGTTATGTATCCGAGACCCAGCCCGCAACCTCACATCTATGCTTTGGGTGGTGGTACACTTTGGAGGCCTGTCCGGCCTAAACATTAACTGGAATAAGTCTATTGTGTTCCCACTTACCCCAGCTATGGTCCCAATACCAATGGAATTCCCTCTCCAGGGGGAGACCGATTCAGTGCGCTATTTGGAGATACAGATTCACACAGATCTAGTTGTAGCCTTAATAGATAACTATGAGAAATCCACACAAAAATTAACCAATGCAGTGGCATGTTGGATCAAACTGCCACTTTCATTGGCAGGGCATATTGCCATTATTAAAAGGGTAGAACTTCTTAGGTTCTTGTTCCTTTTTCAGAATATCCCCATATTGCTGCCTAAGCATCTATTCTCCAAGATATGGTTGGATGGGGGAGCGCTTTTGGCATATGGAAAATGCACATAGAGAAACTTCTGGAGCTGTTTGAGAAGTGGGTGGTGAGGCCCTTGAAATCTATGATGTATTGCAATACTCAAACGGACGAGTATAACAAGTTAGCTCCTCCACATAACCTTCCACTAAGTTATTGGGGGCTGTATCAAATGTACTTAATTGGCAAGGAAGTGGGCGGACCGGAGGGCGAAGGCTGACATGTCCACTTTGGATGCTAAACTGAATGGGACTTCTCCCCCTGGGCCCATCTGACACTTGTTCTGTTAGAAATGTTTGTGTTGCTCAACTTAAGTTCATTCTTGAAGGTGTTACGTATCTCACTATTTGTGTTAAGTCTAAGGGGAGGGTCCTGATGGGTGATAACCTATGTATCACAGATACAGTCAGTTGTGATGTCATATTATGCTTTTGTACTGTTGGTCACAGTAGAATTTTCAGCACTGAATGTCGCATGTTGCTACTGCTATGTATTGGACTTCCTCTTCTTTTGGGCAAGGATGATGGCAAGTCTTCTGGGTTGCGGTTGTTATTCTCCTGGCTCCCAAGGACCCTTCCATACTTCTCTGTACTGAGGAGTATTGCTGTGTAGATTGTGTTGCTTTTTCAAGCATTCCTGGGATGCAAAGCAATCCTGCATGATGTAATGCTTATTTGGGGCACGTATATGATGCTTCATGACACGCAAATCAACTTTGTGTCATGTAGGTGGAACTTGCGTTGAGTACCTTTGTGGCATTATCTAAAGAGTTAGAGTGAAATTCCTGATGCATCTTTGGTCCTTGTGCCATGGTACGCCATCGCATAAATATGGCATATTCATGACACTAGGGAATGCCACAACACAGCACAGAAATTTCTGACAAAGCATTGCCTCAGTAATGATAAATATGCCTCTAAATGTACGTAGCTTTCTCTTATATTTTTTTTTCTCTTGCAGATTAACAAGAACTTTCTCCAGGAAAGTGAAAGGTTCAAAGAGGAAGAATATTTCCTAGATGCACAGATAAGCTGGGTTGGCAAGAGAAAAACGGGTGATGTCCTGACTGGGACTCTACAAAGGATGTCGTCTAACGGAGTGATATTTATTCCCTCCTGAAATCAAAGGTTGCTGCCACAATCCCATTTCCAAAACCATCTGGCTTGTTCCAGAACATTCTGGCTTGTTCCAGATGGATTGCCATGTACAGACAAGGTCTATTTACTGACTTGTTCCAGAGCCTTCTGCTTTGTTCCTGAACCTTCCAGCTTCATCCAGAACCTTCTGGATTGCTCCATATTGATTGCAGTGTGGTTTCAAAGTCTATTTATAAGTGATCATTTGACAACCTTTTTTCCTTTTAACAATAATCTTAAATTATGTTTGTTCGTTACAGTTCTTTTACATTTTAACACTTGTGATTGGCCTAAAAGTTTTGAGAACCACAATTTGTATCTCCACAAATGTACCCAAAAAGACCACCCCCCTGGGTTATTCTATGAAATATCTGACTCTGTAGACTGGGGGGCCATGACGTCCAAAAACATCAATTTAGATATTTTCTAACTGTAACTGTAGAGTGTTGGTTCTACTCTTTCAGAGCTTCTGAGAGTCTACCCAGCCCCTTGCAAGTGTGAAGCTAGTAAGGTTAACGACTACAGCTCTTTCCTCCTTAGATACTTAGGTGGGTGTGGTTTAGAGCTGGCATGGCTTTGAGGTAGAATGCAATTTAAAACCCTGTGGGGGCCTGACAAGGAGCTTCTTCCATTTTCTTTACAATGAGGTACACACCAGACTCATTCCAAATTCATCTAATTAATTGTAAGCTTGTGTGGCTGGTATCATCTCAAACTACAAGCCACTGACATGGAAACCCTTGAAAGGTTGATTTTTGTGCTGTGCAGCTATGTTCTCTGGCAGACGTCTTTCAGTGGGGCACAGGTCAAGCAGGAACTACTGGGCCCCATCATGGGGGTTGAAGCCTCTTACTCCTGCTGTCCGAGGGTCTGACTTACTATGGATCCTGAGGAACTGCACCAAGTACCCTTTCAGCACTTGACTCTCAGTAGTAGCTTGTGTTGAGCAGCCCAAGGCTTCTTGGAAGAAAGCAGTAGATATTGGGGGTGAGTAAATTCTCAGAATTCAAAATACATTCAATAGCAGCAACAGAAGATTGTCCAGAAAAATATTTACTTTTATGATAAAATGAGTATAAACAAACACAAAGTACAATTCAGCATATGCAAATCATACACACTGAACCTGGAGGTTTGGGCTCTAGTGTTTGATAAGAAGATCTCTGAGTCACACTTCCCACTCACTAATGGTAGTGGTTATTCCCTATTCCCTATACGCAACATTGAGGGTAAGCCCCACTAGTAATCCAAGACTCAGGAGTCCTACTTCAACTCTTTCAAAGTCAAAAGTGTTCCAGTGCCTGAAGAGATATGCCGCAAAACAAGTAGCCCCAGGGCATTCCATTCCTACAATCAGTCTTACCCACTCCTTTAGGGGTTGCACAACCCGAGACTCCTGGAGTGTTTCACTTGCAGACACTGCAGAGAACTGCAGCATGTGCTGTTGGTGAGCAGATTCACTGCTCTGTAGGGGGTGGCTGTCCACAGCGCTTCCTCTGGTGAGACGGTAAGTTCCTCTTATGTTTCTAAAAGGTGGGGAGGGGCTTATAGCTCCAGTACTGATCCTAAGTCAGTGGCTTTGGCTGGTGTGGATCACTACAGTGGCCTCTCCTCTTTGGACTACTTAAACCAGGCTATGGTCTTTGTCCTTTGCAATGGCCTCCTCAGGCATACGGGGTCTCCGACCTTACTGTGTACAGGGGCGACAACTCGATCAGCAAGACAGTAGGTTCTTCTTCTTTGCAGACTCCTTTGGCATATGAGATTACTGACTCCACTCTGCACATGGGCTACTCACTGATCGGCATATCAGTAATCTTCCCTCTTGTATACGTACCTCACTCCACACATGGACTACAACCCAATCAGCATTGCAGTAATCTTCACAGTGGCCCCTTCTGGCATGTGGGGTCTCTGACTATACTTAGCTCACAGGATACGGCCTGATCGACAAGCAGTGATGCCAAATATGGCTAACTTCAAGGTAGCTTCCTGTGCCACATGATGTCTCAGCATTGATACTGGTGATGACCTGATCAGTGCAGCAGCCGCCTCCTCACATCTTGCTACAGGGATCCATTTCTAAGGATCTTCCCACTGGACTTGGCTCCCTCCAGGCACTCTCCTCTTCCTCACAGGGGAAACTGGTTATGGCGTTCTTGGGAAGCAGACAGACCCTTGTACCCCAGGGGCAGGTGGTCTTGAATTTCCTTGGCTGATGTCCCCTTACCCAAGTTGGATACTGGAATAACCTAGCTCCAGCCCCAGTCACAGGTGGAAGTCTTGAAGAGCTTCTTCTCCTTGCAAAGCCCAACTGGCTGCCTGACAGTTGACGATTTTGGGGTCCTCATAGTTCATTTCCAGGCACCAAGTGTGATTTATGGTTTGAGTCTACGATTTTTGTGTTGAGGGTCTGCTTCCTTTTGAAGTCCCACTTCTCTGCCTTGCTCTTCCTCCGGAAAGCAGTCTGTCAACACAGGAACAATTCCAAATCTGATAACTGCACAACACAGGCCATCGGAGTGACTAGAGGCTCACACCTGGATGACAGCTGCAGTAGTATGTGCATCAAACAGTTACCCAAGGGCCCCAGCCCAACCCTTTAAGATTCTTTTATCAGTTCCATCTCCTTCCTCAGATGTGCCCTAAGCGACTTTCTGGTGACCTCTCCCTGAATCAAAGAATACCCTTTGAAGTGTACTGTAGAGCATGGCTCGCCTTCCGGTGTTTGTGTCCCTACCATCTTACAGAAATGCAACAATCCATAAATCTGTCTGGTGGATTCCTTTACCTTCTCACGCTCCTCTAGTCAGCTCTGGGTCTCCCAAAATGGAACTCAGAGTTTTTCACGCATTGTCCATTCACAGGCACACATATATCCAACACATGCATACAACAAAACAGGCGCTACACAGGCTACATTCTAACAATGTTGGCCAGGTATGAGTTCAGCACACAGCAGCAGAACTTTACATAAGTAAGCCTATAGGCACCATTCTAGTGATGCAGGTAAAAAGGACTATTCATGTCTACTGATCACTACACAGTATTCAGCCACCATCACACTTGTGCTTCTTAACTCTTGGCAAAGATAGTAGAGTTTTCACCACTATGAGGGTAGTGCTTTGAGTGCCCTTCTTGGTCCAACAACAAAACAATCTGTGAATCAGTCCTATGTCTTGGTGTACAGACATGACCTGTATTTATTCAAGACAACAAAAATCAGTACCAGGAATCCAGATATCATTGACGCTGGGGTACTCTGGGCAGGTGTACTGGTCAATCATACAGGTCCATCGTCATGCGAGGGACTTTTCCGTTCAAGCATTCCCTCTGTTGAGCAATGCAAGCTCTCTGTTTTGTAGGAATAATCTTGCTGCCTTGCTGAACAACTGTGGCTTGTGGGCATCGCTGGAGGCTAAATCAGTAGGTACCATTATGTCTACTCAACGCTTTGACTTTGTAAATTTTTATTGATCTGCAAATGGTGTGTCCACGGGCAACAACATCATGAATTGCTAATTGACATGCAGAACAATTAGAAACCTCTTGGCTGTTGTGCATATAGATGAATGAATCTGTCTATATAATCGGGAAGTGCTTTGAATCTATCAACTGAATCGAGCGTTTTGTCGAAATACATCAGGCATGTGCCACGTTCCCACGTCTAGCAATAAATAGTGTGTGAAATAAAAGGGTGACCCTCAGATCGTCGGAATACTGCAAGGAATCAGGCAGATTTGAATGCTTAAAGAATCAAGCTTCTCTTCTAGTTTACCGTTAGTGACTGTTGATGTACATGTGCAATATGACACAAATCCATGCATACACACAAACATGACAGGCAATATTTACCTCTACCTGGGCATCTAGCTAGTACAGAGGCTCAGAAGACTTTGCAGCCGTTCCATCCGCAATACCCCTGCTCCATTGCTCCCTAACTAGGTTTTCTCTATACAAATTTATTAACATACTTGCAAAGGAGTTCCTTGTGCCAGGCAGGGTGTATGGCTTTAATGTGCCTAACACATGCGAACACAGGTATGCACAAATACTGCTTGTTTGCCTTAGAATATTAAAACCGGTAATATTCACTTTGCCAGTGATTGGCCTACATATACTATCAGATCGGACCCTGGCTGAGGTTTTCTATAATGATATTTTTCTGCCTCACTCATTTACTGTGAGGGAAAGACTCATATGAAGGGAGAGAAAAATGAAAAAACACCCCAAAGGGAGAAACAAGAAAGCTGCAAGAGTGAGCTGAAGGGGTAGGGAGAGGCCTTAAATGGATTGAAGAGGCCCGAGATGGCTTCAGGATTACACTGCCTCAGTATTCCTTGTTCCCACTTTTAATTGCAGCAGCCGCCTGTTTCAGAGGAGAGCTTTCCTCACGGAACATTTTTATTTACAAATTAAGCACTGGCTACATATGCTAATAAAGAGTGGTGTGAATACCTGCTGGGATTAGATCCTAAATCATAATGGTTAGACCTTTTGAACCATGAATGCAGCCAAGCCATCAACATCACTATTAGCACTTTCAGGCTAATAATCAGTGTCCCAGGACAAAAGAGACTCCGAAATAGCAGCATTAATAATGAGCTCTACACCAGTTACAAGACATACCAAAACGTGAGAAATGTATCAATATAAACAAAACATGTTAACTCTTTACCGGAAATGAAGGCCAATCAAGATATGTTGATGTTTGCTTGTTTTGCAATATTTGCAGCTTATCACTGTCATACTGTTCCTACTAATTTGCATTTGCCACAATACTTAAATATTCTGGAGTGCACACACAGAAGTAAGCACATATGCACACAGAAACAAGCACACATGTAAACCCAGAAGCAAGCACACATGCACACACAAAGCATTGCACACATTTCTTTGAAGCTACCTCGTGTGTCCAGTTCTCTTTCACTCTCACACACAAACATACACACAAGCAGAGACACACACACACACACACTTACAAATTTACTTCATTTGGGATTATTCCTGCTGCTGCGCACCGAGAGCGTGAATGTGATTGATAGAGCAGGCCTAAGTGGGTACTACTCTGTCAAACACAGCGGGGCGGTTACATCCCCAACACCCAGACATACATTTCATAATCCAATGAGCCCCTGTTGAATGGTTCAGCAATGAATCAGTTTACGGCTAGAGAGGCGCTCTGGCTGACAGAGTGCCCTACTGATCAGCTCCACTCTAACACCCTCGAGCTCAGCAGCACTAGCACCAATGAGCTTACATTTCATGAGTACCGGTAATCTCCTTGGCAGTGGAAAAGTGCCGGTACTCAGATAGGTAAAAAATAAGAAGTGCCGGTACTCAGTACCCGTGAGTACCGGCCCATTTAAAGCACTGCAGCAACTTGAGGAAATCCTGTACTGCGAGAAAAAGAAAAAAGGCATTTCTGTGAGCTTGCAACGTCTAACATTGAACATGTGTAAATCCGAGCATGCATTGTGATTCTGCCCAAAAAAACAGGCCTCAAAGGAAGTGTAGCACTTGCTATGTGCCACTTGGCAACTACTCAGTGTAAGATAATAAACTCAACCCCACGATTTCAAACGCACCCACCGAGGGGGGAAATGCCTGAGGTTACTTTCTATAGGCCTCCTTTCTATGCTACAACGTTTCCAGTCCTCGGCTGTAGCTTACAAACCATTTGTTTTTACCTGTGTTTGGTTCTACTGATTGAGTTTAGCCAGCATTAACACTACAGCTCCCAGAATATATTCATTTGTTACATTAACTTAGAGGGGGCTACAAAGCACCTGGTAATTGCCTAATAATGTCTCATTAACGTCCCCTATTAAGGCACGAGTGATTTCTAATACCGGAGCACAATGCTCAAATTCATAATTTACACCTATAAACAAGTTCTCAATTGTTTCCCTTGTTTTGAAGAGGTAAGTGATCTGTAATACTAATATCCAGGACATCAGTCCGGAAATGGCATGCCAGAAATGCGCCTGCCCTGTCCGACCCTCAACCTCTCTTGTAGGGTGTCTGCCGGTGGTTGAGCGCAAGTAGGGCACTACAGGACCGCATCATATGTCGGTGACACTGTCGTAATAAAAAAATGATCTGATTACCGTCCGCACTGGGCGATTGTGGTCTCATTAACCTTTGTGCAGATCCACCTGAATCCAGTGTCCCGGGAGGACCATGTAGCAGGAGGGTGTTGTGTGTGGCAAGTAAACAGGCGGATTATTTCATAATGCGGGGCCCTCCCCTGCCTCCCCCATCACGTAACTAGGCTCACTTACTGCCCAGGAGGCGTTTCATTTAAAATTCCGCACATTTAAAGTCGAGTGGGGCTTGTTGGGGCAGGGCACCTAACGCCCCCTCACTGGGCGCCAGCCTCACACTTTGAAACCTAATCCCCAAAATTAGCTCGAGAAGCGTATGAGATGATTTAAAACTCTAATCCTGGCCGCCTCGCCTAACGCAACTGTGTGCTCCTGGGCGACTAGCCTTTTCTCTTTGCCTTAATTCTTTAAACTACAAAATCTGGTAATTCTTAGAGACACGCTACCTGCAGCTATTTATCACTATACGTATTAACATATTTATTTAGATTCAATGCCCCTAATTTTTACTCACGATGACTCTAAGGTGCTGATTTCAGAGCTCCTAGCACCTCCTTGCGCCACATTAGTGTACTTTTTTTTATGCTCATGTGGCCCAACGAGGTCTAAGGGGGTTATTCCAACTTTGGAGGAGGTGGTAATCCGTCCCAATTGTGACGGATTTACCACCAGCCGTATTACGAGTTCCATAGGATATAATGAACTCGTAATACAGCTGGTGGTATATCCGTCACTTTACTGTCACTTTTGGGACGGATTACCACTTCCTCCAAAGTTGGAATAACCCCCTTAAATCTCTGTGCCAAATTTACAAAGTGGTGCATTGCATGCATTGCACAACTTTGTAATGCTTTGCACTACATTATCCCTGTGCCAGGCATAATGTAAGCAAATGGAGCATTCCCCATTAGAGGGCCGAAAAAATGAGGCAAAGAAATCTAAGAGATTTCTTTGCGTCATTTTTTTGGGCACTTTTAACGCCTGCTCAGAGCAGGTGTTGAAAGGAGGCACACCAATATTTATAATGGACATCAATGAGTGTTGCAGAATTAGCGTCAAAATTTTTTACGCTAATCCTGCAAAACTCCGAACTAGCATCAAAAATGTGGACGCTAGTTCCCCTAACTACCACCATGGTGCACCGTATCTTAGATACAACACACACATGGTGGCATTAGGGGGCGCTTAGGGGCGCAAGAAAAGTGGCCCTGCACTGGGTGCAGCGCTACTTTTCTTAAATCAGGCCATAAGATTCCTATTGTGGTTCTCGAGGGCACTCTCTAAGATCCACCCCTGTCAACACTTCTGTTGGGAGTAACGTGCTGCACCTGGAGGGTTGTGGTATCAACTGATATTAATTGTAAGCAGCAGCGGCCACCACAAATGTCAAGGGGAGGGCGGGGTGAGGAAGATGGAGGCAGGGAAAACAATAGAAGAAAAAAAAACGTACCTATCCTGCTGTTCCCACAGAATCCTCCCATCTCGCCCCTCTGCTCCTGATGGTTGGTGTCCCAGCATATGGGGGGCACAGCACAGGCTACCCAGCAATTCTGGCGCTATTTTAGTGCTAAGCATAACATGAGGGGAGTGCCAGGATTGATCTGAACGACTCAGACTGCCACTCAAACACAGCCCTGGGGACTGTGCAGCTTCTCCATCCCAACTGTTCAACACAGCCTAAGACAGCTGGCCAAACACACATGCTCACTTAGGTGCACTCTG
This sequence comes from Pleurodeles waltl, assembly GCF_031143425.1. Classification (NCBI taxonomy): domain Eukaryota; kingdom Metazoa; phylum Chordata; class Amphibia; order Caudata; family Salamandridae; genus Pleurodeles; species Pleurodeles waltl. Next base: position 625,073,192 of record NC_090443.1, on the reverse strand, counting down.
TCCTCCCACCTCCCATGACCCAGCCCCGCCCCTCCCTGCACTGCTGGCTAAGCCAGCAGATAAAAAATAAAACAACAGTCAGCTATTGTTTTATTTTTCATGTCCTGGCTGTTGGCCAGGGGGGCAGAGCTATTCCACCATTGCGGAGGAGCAGTCCCTAATTGTTAGCACCCGCTCATGAAGGTAGTCTGACAGAAGTGTTCAAAGGAACCTGAAGATAGTGAAGAGCAGCCGCCCCCGCCGCAAATCTCACGGCGGGGGACAGGGTGCCAAACTTACATGCAAACTTAGTGCACTCACTCCACTCCTCCTTCCCCTTCCCATGGCCCAGCCCCACCCTGCACATGCTGGCTAAGAGTCAGAAGCTGAAAAATAAAACAATAGTAAAATATTGTTTTAATTTTCAGCTGCCGGCTCTGAGCTTGTGGGATGATGCTCCTTCGCCATTTCGGAGGAGTCACCCCGGGTCAATTCTCTAGTCTTCAGTTTTTAGAGAAAGATTTGTATTGATTTGAGTAGCACACTTGTAGCCCGCTCATTTATATTTCAATGTGGTAAAAATCATTCTGAATCTTTGGCAAAATAGCATTTGTCTGACTCCATTTAGGAGAACCATGCAAGGGACTATTCCTATTACTTGCTCTACACTATGCATGGTGGAGGCAAATGTGTCCAGAACCTCTGCCTCCACTTGCTGAGTCTTGTGTCCTGACCTCATATAAAACTGGGGCCTCTGTGTACTGTAGAAATTAGAGATGCAATCTCCTTACACATGGCTTTCATGCCTTCTTAATTGGCTCTTCAAAATCTCATCAGCTCAAACGATACCTCAAAATATGAAGTGTGATCCTTATGTTCTATCGTTCCTGACACAGATAAACTTTTTGTCTAAGAATAAAGTCTAAAATTAGTTGTGTGTAGATATGAAAGGTGTTAGACCTGATATCTGTGGTGTGGTCTAACCCCAAACCTTTTTCCTTTTGCCCTCCTGTTTTCTGATTTTCTTTTTTGTTGGCATTAGAACTCTGTGCACTTTACCACTTCTCACTAGTGCTAAATTGCATATGCTCATTCACTAAAAGATGGTAAAATTGGCCTACACCTGATAAGCACATTTCATTTACTTGTATATCCCTAGTATATGGTCGTACATGGTACCCAGGCCCTTTAAATTAAATGCTACTAGTGAGTCATCAGCAGTCATTGTGTCACCCACTCCAATGGCACTTTAGACATGTCTCAGTCCTGCCATTGCCGCCTGTAGTTCAGTTTTATACTGCCAATTCAGCCTGGCAAAGTAATCCTTTCATCAAGCCTACACCTTCAATTTTAATGCATCTACATCACCCCTAAAGTAGTACCTAAACAGTCCACGGGGCAGTGTTTACTGTATTTAAAAAGTAGGACATGTGTTGTTACGTTTTTCATTATTGTGAGGCCTACTTTCCCATAGAATAACATTGGGTTACCTTCTTATAAGATGCAGAGGCTTCTGTGTCATTTTACCTGCTATACACATGCTTCAACGGGATCATTTTAGCCATAGTTTAAAATATGCCTCGCAAAAGTTTGCTTGATGAGCCCATTTGAGTTATTGAAATCTAAATTAGACTTTAAAAGAATAACCATTATTGGCAATTGGATTACAAATTCTGCCCCTCGGTCTGTGTAGTTTCATTTTCACTCCATCTATCATGATAGACAGCAATAGATAGAAATGGGGTCATGACCACTTTCTTCTGAATAACATTCATATTTTTTTGAATTTGTGCAGCATTTAGACATTGATGTGCTAGGTTTTAAATGGTACAGTCTCAAACAGGAACAGTCAAATGCAGATTTTATTGCATTAGGGTAGAAAGAGGCGACCAGTTGGACAGAGGACAGCTTACCTTGGATTGAAGAGGGGAATTATCTATTTTTAGGTTTCCCGCAGCATGGTCCACCTCATGCTATGTCCCAATTTTGACAACTGCAGACAAGCCCACCATTAGCCCAGACTGGGACATGTTTGTGGGTTGCCATATTCAATCATGCCTTTGCTACATATGTGTTTCTTTAGTGCTATGCGAAGGACCATCCCTATCTGGAATTGCAAGTGAGGACCGAGACAGCCATCAAAAGGCAGATGGACCATCAAGTCCCTCCCTGCCTAGTATGTGATCCAGAGGCCTACTAGGCAAGAAAAGTATATTCCCTATAATTAACTAAGCTTTTGGATGCTTCAGTGGAATTCTTGCCCAGGTGTTAGGAGGGCGATGGAATTTTTCACATGCACTTAAAGTTCTTGTGGGGCTTTGTGACATAAATATCACATAAACATAACTCTGCACTGCTCTTCTCTCACATACTGCACAAAAACACAAAGTAGATGTGAGAACCAACTCAGGCAAAAGATGGCAAATGAGACAGCTGGACACTACTGTACAATTATTTGCTCTGTTGGCACTTGTAGTAAGAAAAATACAGTATGGCTTCTGGTGGTTCTCTGCCCAAATTATAGTGGAGAGCCGCAAACAGTCATAATATGGCTATCGGTCGACCGCCATCACTGGCGGTCTTGTGGCTGGTGGGACTTCGGCGGTCTAGAAAATGAGGGCCATTGTCTTTTAAGTAACAAGAACAATCCTCACTGATCTCCCTTTCCACTAACCTTATACCACTTACACCCTAATTCTCATTTAATGTATCTTGACATGATATGCCAGTGTGATTGTTAGGAAATTTGAATCGCCCCCTGCCCCTCCAAATCATACTGACCAAGCTATGCCCCTGGTGCTAAGTAAAATCAGTTTATTCCAAGGTGCATCACATTTCTTGGCTGTTGCTCTACATTGTTTAAAAACATACTTCACATAGAAGGGGAGTAGCCAACCATCATGGCAACTGGTCGTAATCCAGTGAGGCTCCGCTCACCATCCCGGTATACCATCCCCATAGGGAGCCTTTAGCATCCCAGACAGTGTGGAAAGACTGAGCAAGGGGACTGCCCTTGTGGGAATTCTAACAATAACTTTCCCCACACTACTTGAGCTCGCACATTGACTTCAGCTATGCTCCTCTGTGAGGCCAGCGAGAAGATGGCAGCTGTGCTGTAGCAGGATCCAATGCAGAGTAGTTGAGTCAGAGGCTAGAGAGACTGCAGACGTGTTCGATCCTACCGCCTTCCCGTTTCATGCTGAATACCTGAGGGAGGCCAAGAAAGGAGCTTCGGTGCCCAACGGCAATATACACACCTCCACTGGGATCTCCCGGGAAGATGGGGACTTTCAGATGGTAGGCTTGAAAACATTACCCCATGTGCGTGAAGTTATTTGCTGACACCCTGTGAATTGCGGGCACAGTGTGCTGACCTGGCCGCCCGACTCTGCAGTGCCTAATAGTGGAGGTGCACAATGGAAGAGGGGAGGACAGAGACCCCGTGTGACCTACGCCGGCTAAATGCCCGACTTTAATATGGTGCCCGTAAAGGAAGAGAGCAGATGAGGATGGATTTGTCACAGTGGGCTTGTTGTGATCTTGGGACTATCTCGCTGCTGTTGCACTATCTCTCCATGATCTGAGGCTCCAAAATGCAGGTTGAACTTGCTAATTAGTCCCAACAGGGGAGCTGACCCACAGTATGACGTTGAGGGACTGGACTGTATATTATAAGGCCTTTGTGTCCTTGTGGGTGCATTGATCTACCATATGCCACCTATTCTTTGGTGAAGTCACCAGGGTAATTGGACTTAAGGGAAAGTGGAGGTGGCCCCAGAAATCAAGGTCCCACGATAAGAGTGGAGGGGAAGCCCTGAACCTTACAGTTGTGCAACTACGCAGCCACTGATTGGTGAGTGCACTCTACTGGACCGTCCTTAGGTCTCCCAAGAAGTCCCAGGTTAACAGCGTTCCAATTGCTTTGCTCCAATGCATGACCTGCTCTCAATGGTGGACTCACCTTCAGCAGCCATGATGGACCTGACTAAAGACGATCTCCTCTCCAGACTTTGTACTTTTAAAACATAACGGAGAGAAGAACTCAAAGCGGACCTAACAGCCTTCTTGGATGCCTTTAAATCAGAATTCAACTCCTGACTGATTTCTCTCCAAACAGATGTAGACTCGATGGGCACAAGAATTCTAGACCTTGAGAATAAACATAAGGAGCTGAGCAATGTCTAGAACCAATGACAGTGGCATCGGAATATTTAAAGTCACAGCTACAATTGGCCCTCTTGAAATGTGAAGACCTAAAAAACAAGTCTAGAAGAGACAATATCCGCTTAAGAAGCCTGGTGGAAAGCACAGAAGGCCCCAACTTGGAAGTCTTTGTTGACAGTCTTTTTTTCAGGAATACTGGGAAGGCAACAGCAAGAAGTCCGAGTAGATTTTACTTTCCAGCAGTCCTCACGAGAGACCCTTCAGCCAGGACTGAAATACGTAAAACTATAAAGGAATTCTTTACCCTCAACAAGCCACAAGACAGATCCTACGCTACAAATTGGGACGCCTTTAAGGCAGTCCTGAGGGGGAAATGCATAGTGCTATTATCTGCACTGTCATTACACAAAACAAACGAAAGACAGTTGTTAGAAGCTGAACTCACTGCCTCTGAAAAGCACTACAAAGCTGCTCCCATTCTTCTTCTCCAACAACAGGTGACAGCCCTTGGGCAAGCTGAAGTCCATCTATGCCAACAGGGCCATGCTAGCACATCTATGCCTTAAAAAGACAACATACGAACATGGCAACAAAGGGGGATACCACTTAGCATGCCAGCTACGAGCTAAACAAGAAAAAGACTATGGGCCTCATTATGAGTCTGGTGGCATTCAGAACACCAGACTCACTGTGGCGCTTGGACCACAGCGGTCTTGATGGTCCGACTGCCACATTATGGCCGTGGCAGAGCCACCACGGTCCGACTGCCGACACTGCCAGGCTGCCACCAGCCTGCAGCCTGGCGGTCCCAGTGGTTGTAATCCGCCAGCCTTTCCATGGTGGTTTACATCGCAATGAAAAGGTTAGTGGAATGGGGGTGTCAGGGGGCCCCAGAGGGCCCCTGCATGCCCATGCACTTGGCGGGGTTTGGTGGGGTTTAGCCTGCAATGGCGGTATGGTGGCATGATGAGATGGTGGGCGGCCTCCGCGGCTCGCCAAACTCATAATGAGGCCCTTTATCCCGCCAGTACATGAACAAGACAGTACACTTCACGTCACTGAGTCAGGCAAAGCAGCTCAATTTTGAGACTTCTATAGGTAACTCTATTGCGCTGACTCTACTGATGTGGATGCTCATACAGAATACCTTGATGGAGTCTCACTTCCTCAGATCCCCCAAGATGTTCAGGAAACGCTTGACGAACCAATCACTAGGGAAGAGATTCTCGCAGCTATTTCTACACTTAAACCCCCAAAATCCCCTGGTACCGATAGGCTGACTGCCATCTTTTATAAAACTTTTAGTTCTGATTTGATCCCACGCATAATATCGCTGTTTCATCACATAGCGGATACACAAGCAGTCACTGATTCCATGAGCAAGGCCCTCGTCACAGTCCTTCCCAAGCCAGGGAAAGATCCTCATAAATGCTCATCTTATCGACTGATTGCTTTATTAAACCTAGATGTTAAGCTTTACACCAAGATACTAGCCACTAGGTTGGAGGACATTATGCCCGACTTGATCCACTTGGATGAGTTGGGCTTTATTAGGGGCCGATAAACCCATGCCAGTTGCCGCCCGCCAAGGTTGTAATGAGGCCCAATGTTCTTATGACTGTTACATCCCCTGACAATTCTTTGCCAGCCCTACAAGAATGCTTCTGACATTTTAAATCAGTGGCAGGCTTCAAGGTTAATCTTCAAAAATCTTATATGCTCAAACTAATAGTTCCCCCTTGTTAGACCTGACAGCCTTAGGGTAGTCACCCCTAACTTTTTGCCTGCCTCCCTCCACTTTTTGGACACTGTTTTTGCTGGTTTATAGACTCTGCGCACTTTACCACTGCTAACCAGTGCTAAAGTGCATATGCTCTCTCCCTTAAAACATGGTAACCTTGAATCATACCTGATTGGACTATTAATTTACTTATAAGTCCCTAGTAAGGTGCACTTTATGTGCATAGGGCTGGTAAATTAAATGCTACTAGTGGGCCTGCAGCACTGGTTGTGCCACCCACTTAAGTAGCCCCTTTTTATTGTCTCAGGCCTGCCATTGCAAGGCCTGTGTGTGCAGTTTCACTGCCACCTCGACTTGGCATTTAAAAGTACTTGCCAAGCCTAGAACTCCCCTTTTTCTACATATAAGTCACCCTTAATGTGTGCCCTAGGTAACCCCTAGGGCAGGGTGCTGTGTAGGTAAAAGGCAGGACATGTACCTGTGTAGTTATATGTCCTGGTAGTGTAAAACTCCTAAATTCGTTTTCACACTACTGTGAGGCCTGCTCCCTTCATAGGCTAACATTAGGGCTGCCCTCATACACTGTTGAAGTGGCAGCTGCTGATCTGAAAGGAGCAGGAAGGTCATATTTAGTATGGCCAGAATGGTAATACAAAGTCCTACTGACTGGTGAAGTCGGATTTAATATTACTATTCTAGAAATGCCACTTTTAGAAAGTGAGCATTTCTTTGCACTTAAATCCTTCTGTGCCTTACAATCCACGTCTGGCTGGGCTTGGTTGACAGCTCCTTGTGCATTCACTCAGACACACCCCAAACACAGGGTACTCAGCCTCACTTGCATACATCTGCATTTTGAATGGGTCTTCCTGGGCTGGGAGGGTGGAGGGCCTGCTCTCACACAAAGGACTGCCACACCCCCTACTGGGACCCTGGCAGACAGGATTAAACTGAAAGGGGACCTGGTGCACTTCTTAGCCACTCTTTGAAGTCTCCCCCACTTCAAAGGCACATTTGGGTATAAAACAGGGCCTCTGCCCTACCTCATCAGACACTTGCTGGAGAAGAAACCTGAACCAGAAACTACATCCTGCCAAGAAGAACTGCCTGGCTGCTCAAAGGACTCACCTGTCTGCTTTCTACAAAGGACTGCTGCCTTGCTGTTGGCCTGCTGCCTTGTTGAACTCTTGTCTGGCTGTGAAAGTGCTCTCCAAGGGCTTGGATAGAGCTTGCCTCCTGTTCCCTGAAGTCTCAGGACCAAAAAGACTTCTCTCTTTTACTTGGACGCTCCGTGCGCTGAAAATTTCAACGCACCGCTGGTTCCGCGGCGAGAAAAACGCCGCACACCGACGCTGATCAACGCGACGCTCTTGGGACGATCCAAAATCCGACGCACGGCCTCGCAAGGACAACGCCGCCCGACCTCTAGAGGAGAAATCGACGCGACGCCTGCTGTGAGATCGTAATTTCAACGCGCAGCCCCGCAGATCGACATCCAGAGGAGAAATCGACGCGACGCCTGCCGTGAGATCGTAGTTTCGACGCGCAGCCCCGCAGACCGACGCGCAGCCGGAGAACAAGCAGGAAAATCCACGCACAGACCCGGGACATCTGGTAATCCCCGCGATCCACAGAAAGAAACTGTCCGAGCGCCGGAAAACGACGCCGACTTCCCCGCGTGGAAAATAACGACGCAAGTCCGTGTGTGCTGGGGAGAAATCGACGCACACACCCTTTTTCCACGCACCTCTTCTCTTGTGGCCCTCTGAGGAGATTTTTCCACTCCCAACCAGGTACTTGTGCTTAAAAGAGACTTTGTTTACATTCTAAAGACTTAAGACACTTTATATCACTGTACTGTGATATTTCTACAATTTTCCATTGCAACTTTATTCTTTTTGACCTACAATCATCCTGATAAATATTATATATCTTTCTAAACACTGTGTGGTGTATTTTTGTGGTGCTATATGGTGGTATTGTATGATTTATTGCACAAATACTTTACACATTGCCTTCTAAGTTAAGCCTGACTGCTCGTGCCAAGCTACCAGAGGGTGGGCACAGGATAATCTTGGATAGTGTGTGACTTACCCTGAATAGAGTGAGGGCTTTTGCTTGGACAGAGGGTAACCTGACTGCCAACCAAAAACCCCATTTCTAACATTGGTGATCAGCGGTGAGGATAGGACTTGTATTTGTGCAGTGACATACAGTAGCTAAGTATTTCACTACCTACCCACAGTTGAAGGTCAACTTGGTTTTTATCTCTTTTTGAAAACCCGATTCTTTTTCCTGACAATTTTCAAAAACTAAATCCTCACTCAACATGTCTCTGACTGGGTCTCAGACAGGGGACTTTGACCTAGTCCAGTTGTATGCATATACGGTCAAACAACTAAGAGGATTCTGCAGGGCATTGAGGGTACCCACCCAAGGGGCCTCCAGAAAGGAGGACTTTCAAGTGGCGCTGAGGGCCTGGGCAGAAGCCCATTTAGAGGATGATGAGGAAGAGGAGCCAGAACATGGTCCCTCAGAGGAATTTTCACTATCGGTAGATGGTGTTACCACTGCAATTGTGCACCCTTCCAGACCAGGGAGCAGTGTCTCCATGCAAAGCCTGACCGCAGAGGAAAGGAGGGAGGAAAGGGAGTTCCAATTGCAAATGGCAAAACTGAAAATTGAGGCTCAACAGGAGGAGAGGAGGGCAGAGAGAGAAGCCAAACAAGCTGAGGCTGAAAGAGCAGCCAAACAGATTGAAGCTGAAAGAACAGCCAAACAAATTCAAGCAGAAGCTGAGAGGGCAGCCAAACAAGCGGAAGCTGAAAGAGCAGCCAAACAAGTGGAAGCTGAAAGAGCTTTGGCTGAAAAGAAACTATTGTTGGCTCATGAACTGAGTCTCAAGGAGCTGGAGATCAAGGCAAGACAGTCTGAATCCAGCAATAATGGTGGCAGCATACAGACAGGACCTGCTGGAGAAAAGAAGGTTCGTATACCCAAAAATGTGGTGCCCAGTTTTGTGGTGGGAGATGACATAGATAAATGGTTAGCTGCTTATGAAGTTGCACTAAGGGCTCATGAGGTTCCTGAAGGGCAATGGGGGGTAGCTATGTGGGGTCATGTGCCGCCATTGGGGAGGGACACACTTCTCACATTGGATCCACCGGATCAAAACACATACCCACTTCAGAAAGCCACTTTACTTGCCAAGTTTGGGCTGACCCCTGAGGGATACCGTCAGAGGTTCAGGGACAGCACCAAACAAACCACACAAACATGGGTAGATTTCTTTGATTTCTCCAGTAAGGCACTGAATGGATGGGTGCGGGCAACAAAGTAGCAGATTATAAAGGTTTATATGACTTGATTCTGAGAGAGCATATGCTTAATGTTACTTATACAGATTTGCGCCAGCACCTAGTGGATAGTAAGCTGACTGATCCCAGGAAGCTTGCTGAGGAGGCGGACCTCTGGGTTAGCACCAGAGTGTCCAAAAAGGTACCTGGGGGGGACTCCCACAAAGGTGGTCAGGGTTCCCAACAGAAGAAAGAGGGGGGAGATAAACTTACAGATAAGGAACTCTCTAAAGGCCCCCAAAAGAATTCCCAGGGAGGGGGTGGCAACCCTTCCTTTTCCAAATTTGGGAAAAAGCCAGGGACATTTGACAAGTCAGGGAAATCTAGCCCCAAATGCATGGAGTGTTACCAGTATGGTCACTACAAAGGCGATCCACAGTGCCCCAAGAGGGCACCGTCCACTACCGGACAGGCACCTGGGTTGACTAGTGTAGCACTCGGGGGGGAGATGGACCCAACTAGCTTTGGGGAGCAGGTAGAGATTTCCCTAGTGTCCCTGGGAGAAGGAGAAATGGTGCCAAGGCCCACATGCCCAGAAATACTTCCAAGTACCGGCAGTGGGTCACCATTGATGGGCAGAGGGTGGAGGCTCTGCGTGACACAGGAGCCAGTATGACTACTATCAAGAGTCAGCTGGTGTCAACAGAGCAGATAGTACCTAATACATTCCACCAGGTCAGAGTCGCTGACAATCGCGAGAGTCACCTACCGGTGGCTCTGGTTCCCTTTGAGTGGGGGGGGGTCTCTGGTACTCTGAAAGTAGCTGTGAGTCCTGCCATGCCTGTAGATTGTCTGTTAGGCAATGACCTTGAGCACACTGCTTGGAAAGAAGTGGAGCTCAGGTCTCACCTGGAGATGTTAGGGTTACCTGAGTGGGTCTGCATGACCACACGGTCCATGGCTGAACAAGAGGGAAGTCAAGGGCATCTGGAGCCTGGAACGATGGCCCAGAGAGCTGCCAGAAGGAGGGACCAGGGGTGCGGGAAACCGGCCCCAGCTGTTCCCACAGTGGCTTACGGGGCTCCTGAGGAGGAGGCTCCCGAGCCAACTGGGGAAGACATTGCCGCCCTAGGTGACTTACCTGAGCTTGCTGGCTGGCAAGTTGAGGGTGGATCCACCAGGGAGGAATTCTGCAAGGCGCAGAAAGAATGTCCCACTCTGGAAGGTTTGAGGAAACAAGCCTCAAACCAGGCAGCAGGCGACGCCTCTGGCGATCACCACCTATATTGGGAGAATGACCTCCTCTACAGTGAGCCTAAGGTTCCGGGCTTTGGGGCAGCACGTATGCTGGTGGTCCCCCAATGTTACCGAACCTTCCTACTGGGACTGGCTCACGACATTCCCCTGGCAGGACATTTGGGGCAGGGCAAGACCTTTAATAGGCTTGTCACCCACTTTTATTGGCCTAAAATGAGGACACACTCAGACAAGTTCTGCAGATCCTGTCCTACCTGCCAGGCCAGTGGTAAAGCAGGAAAAAGGGTTAAAACCCCCCTAATTCCACTTCCTGTCGTTGGCACCCCCTTTGAAAGGGTGGGCATCGACATTGTTGGTCCCTTGGACCCCAAAACTGCCTTAGGCAACAGGTTCATCCTGGTTTTGGTGGACCATGCCACCCGTTACCCAGAGGCAATCCCTCTGAGGACAGTAACTGCACAGGTGGTGGCCAGAACCCTGATGGGGATATTTACCCATGTGGGATTCCCCAAGGAAATAGTGTCTGACAGAGGCACTAACTTCATGTCTGCATACATGAAGTCTCTGTGGGATGCGTGTGGTGTAACTTACAAGTTCACCACACCCTATCACCCCCAGTTGAATGGTCTTGTGGAGAGATTCAACAAGACCCTGAAAGGCATGATTGGTGGCCTCCCTGAGGCCATGAGGCGTAAGTGGGACGTCCTCTTACCATGCCTTCTCTTTGCTTACAGAGAGGTCCCCCAGAGAGGGGTAGGGTTCAGTCCCTTTGAACTTCTCTACGGGTACCCTGTCAGGGGACCCTTAAGCATTGTCCTGGAGGGATTGGAGAAAGCTCCAAAGACACCCCCTCAGGATGTGGTCAGCTATATGTTGGCCCTCCGCAACCAGATGACCCGCTTCTGGAAAGAAGCCCAAGATAACCTTGAGGCCAGTCAAGAGGTGATGAAACAATGGTATGACCAGAAGGCCACCCTGGTAGAGTTTCAACCTGGAGACAAAGTGTGGGTAATGGAGCCAGTAGAGCCCAGAGCTCTCCAGGACCGCTGGTCTGGCCCATTTGAAATAAAGGACCGGAAAGGGGAGGCCACTTACCTAGTGGACCTCAAAACCCCTAGGAATCCCCTAAGGGTGCTCCATGTGAACCGACTAAAAGCTCATTTTGAGAGGTCGGAGATCAACATGCTTCTGGTCACAGATGAAGGAACGGAAGAGGAGAGTGAACCTCTCCCCGACCTCCTCTCTGCCCAAGAAGGTGATGGGTCAGTAAGCGGGGTCATTCTGTCTGACTCCCTGACTCTAAATCAGAAAGGAGACTGCTATGAGCTGTTGGAGCAGTTCTCCCCCCTGTTCTCCCTTACTCCTGGACTGACCCACCTCTGTGTTCATGATATTGACACTGGTGACAGTCTCCCTGTGAAAAACAAAATTTACAGGTTGTCGGATAAGGTGAAGGCCAGCATCAAGGAGGAGGTCTCCAAGATGTTGGCTCTAGGCGTTATTGAGAAATCCAGTAGTCCCTGGGCCAGCCCAGTGGTATTGGTCCCTAAGGCTACTGCCCCTGGTGCGAAGCCAGAACTCCGGTTCTGTGTGGACTACCGGGGTCTCAACTCAGTCACACGAACTGATGCTCACCCCATCCCCCGAGCTGATGAGCTCGTGGACAGGCTAGGCGCTGCCAAGTTCCTGAGTACGTTTGATCTTACTTCAGGGTACTGGCAGATCGCCCTAACTGAGGGGGCCAAGGAAAGATCCGCATTTTCAACCCCAGATGGCCATTACCAGTTCCGGGTGATGCCGTTTGGGTTGAAAAATGGCCCCGCTACCTTCCAACGGTTGGTTAACGGGGTCCTAGCTGGCAAGGATGCCTTCTGTGCAGCCTACCTGGATGACATAGCTGTCTACAGTTCCAGCTGGGAGGAACACCTGCTTCACCTCAAGGAGGTGCTTCAGGCCCTGCAACAGGCAGGCCTGACCATCAAGGCCAGTAAGTGCCAGATTGGGCAGGGTTCCGTGGTGTACTTGGGACACCTAGTGGGTGGTGGCAAGGTGCAGCCACTCCAGGCCAAGATTGAAACTATCAAGGCCTGGCAACCACCCCGAACGCAGACTGAGGTGAGAGCCTTTCTAGGCCTCACAGGATACTACCGCCGATTTGTCAAGGGCTATGGTACCATTGTAACACCCTTGACAGAACTCACTTCCAAGAAACAACCTAGGTTGGTGAATTGGACAGAGGCTTGTCAGAAAGCCTTTGACGCCCTGAAGGAAGCCATGTGCACGGCCCTCGTACTCATGGCCCCTGACTACTCCCAGGAATTTATCGTGCAGACAGATGCTTCAGAGCATGGCATAGGGGCAGTCCTAGCACAGCTAAATGAGGAGGGCAGAGATCAACCGGTAGTCTTTATTAGCAGAAGGCTATTACCACGGGAACAGAGGTGGAGTGCTATTGAACGAGAAGCTTTTGCTGTGGTCTGGGCACTGAAGAAGCTAAGACCCTACCTGTTTGGGACTCACTTCCGGGTTCAGACAGACCACAGGCCCCTCAGATGGCTCATGCAGATGAGGGGTGAGAATCCAAAACTCTTGAGGTGGTCCATTTCCCTACAGGGGATGGACTTTACGGTGGAACATCGCCCAGGGGTTGACCACGCCAATGCTGATGGTCTCTCCAGGTACTTCCGCCTTAGCGATGAGAGCTCCCAGGAGGTCGGGTAGCTCTCCCCACTTTCAGCTGGGGGGGACACATGTTAGACCTGACAGCCTTAGGGTAGTCACCCCTAACTTTTTGCCTGCCTCCCTCCACTTTTTGGACACTGTTTTTGCTGGTTTATAGACTCTGCGCACTTTACCACTGCTAACCAGTGCTAAAGTGCATATGCTCTCTCCCTTAAAACATGGTAACCTTGAATCATACCTGATTGGACTATTAATTTACTTATAAGTCCCTAGTAAGGTGCACTTTATGTGCATAGGGCTGGTAAATTAAATGCTACTAGTGGGCCTGCAGCACTGGTTGTGCCACCCACTTAAGTAGACCCTTTTTCTTGTCTCAGGCCTGCCATTGCAAGGCCTGTGTGTGCAGTTTCACTGCCACCTCGACTTGGCATTTAAAAGTACTTGCCAAGCCTAGAACATCCCTTTTTCTACATATAAGTCACCCTTAATGTGTGCCCTAGGTAACCCCTAGGGCAGGGTGCTGTGTAGGTAAAAGGCAGGACATGTACCTGTGTAGTTATATGTCCTGGTAGTGTAAAACTCCTAAATTCGTTTTCACACTACTGTGAGGCCTGCTCCCTTCATAGGCTAACATTAGGGCTGCCCTCATACACTGTTGAAGTGGCAGCTGCTGATCTGAAAGGAGCAGGAAGGTCAAATTTAGTATGGCCAGAATGGTAATACAAAGTCCTACTGACTGGTGAAGTCGGATTTAATATTACTATTCTAGAAATGCCACTTTTAGAAAGTGAGCATTTCTTTGCACTTAAATCCTTCTGTGCCTTACAATCCACGTCTGGCTGGGCTTGGTTGACAGCTCCTTGTGCATTCACTCAGACACACCCCAAACACAGGGTACTCAGCCTCACTTGCATACATCTGCATTTTGAATGGGTCTTCCTGGGCTGGGAGGGTGGAGGGCCTGCTCTCACACAAAGGACTGCCACACCCCCTACTGGGACCCTGGCAGACAGGGTTAAACTGAAAGGGGACCTGGTGCACTTCTTAGCCACTCTTTGAAGTCTCCCCCACTTCAAAGGCACATTTGGGTATAAAACAGTGCCTCTGCCCTACCTCATCAGACACTTGCTGGAGAAGAAACCTGAACCAGAAACTACATCCTGCCAAGAAGAACTGCCTGGCTGCTCAAAGGACTCACCTGTCTGCTTTCTACAAAGGACTGCTGCCTTGCTGTTGGCCTGCTGCCTTGTTGAACTCTTGTCTGGCTGTGAAAGTGCTCTCCAAGGGCTTGGATAGAGCTTGCCTCCTGTTCCCTGAAGTCTCAGGACCAAAAAGACTTCTCTCTTTTACTTGGACGCTCCGTGCGCTGAAAATTTCAACGCACGCTGGTTCCGCGGCGAGAAAAACGCCGCACACCGACGCTGATCAACGCGACGCTCTTGGGACGATCGAAAATCCGACGCACGGCCTCGCAAGGACAACGCCGCCCGACCTCTAGAGGAGAAATCGACGCAACGCCTGCCGTGAGATCGTAATTTCAACGCGCAGCCCCGCAGATCGACATCCAGAGGAGAAATCGACGCAACGCCTGCCGTGAGATCGTAGTTTCGACGCGCAGCCCCGCAGACCGACGCGCAGCCGGAGAACAAGCAGGAAAATCCACACACAGACCCGGGACATCTGGTAATCCCCGCGATCCACAGAAAGAGACTGTCCAAGCGCCGGAAAACGACGCCGACTTCCCCGCGTGGAAAATAACGACGCAAGTCCGTGTGTGCTGGGGAGAAATCGACGCACACACCCTTTTTCCACGCACCTCTTCTCTTGTGGCCCTCTGAGGAGATTTTTCCACTCCCAACCAGGTACTTGTGCTTAAAAGAGACTTTGTTTACATTCTAAAGACTTAAGACACTTTATATCACTGTACTGTGATATTTCTACAATTTTCCATTGCAACTTTATTCTTTTTGACCTACAATCATCCTGATAAATATTATATATTTTTCTAAACACTGTGTGGTGTATTTTTGTGGTGCTATATGGTGGTATTGTATGATTTATTGCACAAATACTTTACACATTGCCTTCTAAGTTAAGCCTGACTGCTCGTGCCAAGCTACCAGAGGGTGGGCACAGGATAGTCTTGGATAGTGTGTGACTTACCCTGACTAGAGTGAGGGCTTTTGCTTGGACAGAGGGTAACCTGACTGCCAACCAAAAACCCCATTTCTAACACCCCTAAACACATGGAATAACTGGTGGCATCACTCCCCTTTCAGTAGGCACAGAAGGAGATCACTAATCTTGGTGTGAAACTTACTGCCAATCTGACTGATCTTTACACAGCCAACTACCCTTCCTTACTTCGCCAACTTAAAATAGACTTTAAACGATGGGCCCTAACATTCTTGTCTTGGCAGGGGCGCATCAATGCGATAAAAATAATGATTCTCCCGCATATATTATACTTCTTTCAGTGTCTCCCTATAGAATCATGTAGGAACTTCTCCTCCACCCTTCATGCTTTAATAACAAACTTTATTTGACAGGGGCATAGAGCACACCTTTCCCGAAAGCTCCTGAGTCTCCCTGGAGAATATGAAGGTCAAGCCCTGCTGGATTTTCTTTCCTACTACAGAGCAGCCCAACTGAGAGTTACTTAGAATGGTTACTTAGAGAATCTGATCAACTATGGCTGCACATGGACAGTGTGGTAGTGTGCAGAACCATCTAGGATACCTCATGAAAACCCAAGAACACTCGCCCTCCCAATTAATATCTCAGCACCCCAACTGCCACCACGCTGACTGTCTGGGACAGGGTGACTAAATCCCATGCCCTAACTACATTTCCCTCGCAATACAGTTCCATACATGGCAATGCTGATTTTCCACTGGCATTTCATCCCGGATCCTTTGATCACTGGTGTGCAGGGGGATGTTTGATGATCTCAGACTTATATAATGGGGATGCCCTCTTGACATTTTAAAAGTGCTGCAGAGACTTCAACCTCACACCTACGGATTTCTTTGGATATATGCAATTGAAAGACTGGGTCGTGCAGCCCTCGATTTGCTTAGCGGGCACCAGAGACTTACTACCTATAGAACAATTTGTACAACAGCCAGGCAAGATCTCCTTCCTTTATTCCCTATTGATGACCACTGGGAGAGCCTACACAACCCCTCTTATCCCTTTGTGGGAACATACCCTCTCCTTTTCAATCACTGATAAACAGTGGCAGACACTTTGGCAAGATATTCCCAGATATAACCAGACATGGGACTTTGAAAGGCCCATTACAATGACATCGGACCTATGTTGTCGAGGATGTGGCCTCCAGGGAGACGTCCGTCACATATGGTGGGAGTGTCCGATTATCAAAACATATTGGACTGAAATAGTGGCTGAAATAAAGGAGATACGTGGCTACCCTATACCCAACACTCCTGAATGCATTTTACTTGATCTTCCAGACTCCTCCCTCCAACTACAAAGTCGAGGAGACCGCTCCATGATATGGTTATGCCTGGTGGTGGCCAAAATGGAATTAGTAGCAATATGGAAAACCTTTCAGGTGCCGTCTCTCACGCAGTGGCATGCAGGACTCTGGCATGCCTTTACCATGATAAGAGCGAATTTTGAATATATTTGGGGACCCCTAGCACAATATCTCTCCCTTGATCTCCTTCTTTCATCATGGCACACACAACCTAGAGCATACATCTATTCCAGATTGAAACGACAGCCTTCGCAGGTGACAGTCATTGCCTCCCGACCCGCTTAGATGCGGGTAACATCTTCATCACCTGCCAACCGTTTTTCTATAGGACTTACTTATTATGCTTTTGTGTGTTGGAAAATGTCAATAAAAAGACGACAAAAAATGCTTCGCAAACGAATAAATACAACAAACCCTTTTAATGTGCTACAGGTTTGTGTGTCTTGTAAAAAGTTGATCTTACGGTATATAGCAACTAGGAAAGAAATGGACGGCAGATAAAAAATAAAACAAACAGGTACAGAGTATGTTGAGCAGCTAGTTGGTCAATGATGATCTCAAACTGCCCCTTCAAAGAGTACATCGTATATTCTAAGACCTGTATCACATTCACCTGGAGGAATAAGCAACAAGTTCTTCTGAATTATCAACCTATTTCGAAAATAAAGCCCAGAAGTGGCTCTTAAGAAGATTCTGTTGGCTGCTTGGCTGTGTCATTAGGGATCGGATTTTCATCAGCCGTATGTATCCCACGTAGGAATGCAGCATATGCTTTCAGTTACCTCCGAGGCTTTTCTTTTTGGAAAGTACTATTGTTGCAGTATACAATGTGCATACCGTTAAAATATATATACATATATTAATGGAACAAGGGAATGTAAAAGTATTCTCTAAAATCAAAATGTAAAAGGAGACAGAAGCAAAGGGCCGAACAAAACCAAAACAACAGGCAATTTGTTATTTGAAGGCGTTAGTTTGCACTCCTGCTTTGGGCAATGTGTACTTGTGAGGGTGCCTGTGCCAGGAAGGGCACTGTCATTGCTGGAGGGTCAAAAGCATCTGAGGGATCAGCTTTGGGAAATTATGTTGTAGGGGTATTCAGCTATATTCAGCTAACACATTGGTAAAGAACCCTTTTAGTAGTGGAGGTCAAGGTAGCAGGGGAAATTGTTGTCTGCAGGGAGAGCTGACTGGCTGTTGCAGACAGAGAGAGGCAGGGAGTCCTTTAAGACAGTCTGTGAGATGAAGGTCACTATTGTAAATAAAAGAACACCGCACGAAGGTGACTATCTAAGCTCCCAAGTGGGGTCCCATTGGCAAAGCCCCAATATCAAACAGAGGAAACGAAGCACTGATTTGAATGTTAAAAGCGGCCCTCCTTCCTAACACACTGGTAGAAAACGTTTGCGGTTTAAATAATCTTTTTTATGTTCTCTTTTAAATGAACGTTGAAAATGTGTTTTAATGCCATGCATTGACGTTGCAGGTAAGGTAGATTTTGAAGCAGCTTAAACTGTTATTTATGTACAGTATTGTCGCGTAGGCTCTCTGTTAGAAATGGGGTCTTTGGTTGGCAGCCAGGTTACCCCCTGTCAAAGCAAGGACCCTCACTCTAGTCAGGGTAAGTCACACACAATCCAAATTATCCTGTGCCCACCGTCTGGTAGCTTGGCACTGAGCAGTCAGGCTTAACTTAGAAGGCAATGTGTAAAGTATTTGAGAAATTAGTCATGCAATAACAAAATATAGCACCACAAAAATACTCCACACAATGTTTAGAAAAAAATATAATATTTATCTGATAAGATGCAGGCCAAAACGATTAAAATGCAATAAGTATATGTTGAGATATCACTGAAAAGTGATATAAAGTTTCTTAAGTCTTTTAAAAGCAAAACAAAGTCCCTTTCAAGCACAAAGTACCTGGTTCGTGTGAAAAAGCTCTGCAAAGAACCGCAGAGGATGAGATGTGTGAAAACAAAGGGGTGTGCGTCAATTTCTCACACGGCGATGCATCATTTAGTTTTCATGCAGGGATGGCTGTGCATTGATTTCTGGCGCTTGGTCGTGGATCCTCTTCGGGTTGCGGAGTTTTCAGACGCCCCAGGGACGATGCGTGAATTTCCGGCGCTGCTAGGACGAAGTCACAGGAGCTGCGTCGATCCGGTAGGTGATGCATCAAATTTCCTACCGCACGGCAGGCGCTGTGTGGATTCCTATCTGGAAGTCAGCCTATGTCGTTCCGGTGAGGCCGTGCATCGAATTTCCGATCGCTACGCTGGCGCTGAGTCGATCTTCTCGTTGCAAAGTCTGGCTCTGTCGTTCCGGTTCGGTGTGCAGGGAAATTTTCACCACGGTGCAGGCTGTGCGTCGTTTCTGGCAGGCTGTGCATCGAATTTCACCACACAAGGAGTCCTTCTTGTAGAGATGAAGTATTTTTGGTCCTGAGACTTCAGGGAGCAGGAGAAAAGCTCTATCCAAGCCCTTGGAGACCACTTCTTCACCACAGCCAGAGAGCAGCACGGCAGCAGGACAACAGCAAGGCAGCAGTCCTTCACAGAAAGCAGACAGGTGAGTCCTTTGAGCAGCCAGGCAGGTCTTCTTGGCAAGATGCAGGTTCTGGTTCAGGTTCTCTTCTCCAGGAAGTGTCTGAGTTGGTAGGGACAGAGGCATTGTTTAAATACCCAAATGTGCCTTTGAAGTGGGGGAGACTTCAAAGAGTGGCTTAGAAGTGCACAAGGTCCCCTTTCAATTCAATCCTGTCTGCCACGATCCCAGTAGGGGGTGTGGCAGTTCTTTGTGTGAGAGCAGGCTACTGTCCTTTGACATGCAAGTGTCAGGCCCTTCACCCTCAAACCCCAGGAAGACCCATTCAAAATGCAGATGTATGCAAGTGAGGCTGAGTATTCTGTGTTTGGGGTGCGTCTGAGTGAATGTACTAGGGAGCTGTCACTGAGCCTAGCCAGACGTGGATTGAAAGGCACAGAAGGATTTAAGTGCAGAGAAATGCCCACTTTCCTAAAAGTGGCATTTCAAATATAGTAATATGAAATCCAACTTCACCTGTCAGCAGGATTTTGTATTACCATTCTTGCCATACTAAATATGATCTTCCTACTCCTTTTAGATCAGCAGCTACCACTCAAACAATGTATGAAGGCAGCCCCAATGTTAGCCTATGAAGGCAGCAGGCCTCACAACAGTGTAAAAACAAATTTAGGTGTTTTACACTACCAGGACATGTAAACTAAACGGGTACATGTCCTGCCTTTTGTCTACACAGCACCCTGCCCTATGGGTTATGAACTTAAGGCTTAGCAACTACTTTTAAATGCCAAGTTGAAGTGGCAGTGTAACTGCCCACACAGGCCATGCAATGGCAGGCCTGAGGCATGGTTAAGGGACTACTTATGTGGGTGGCACAATCAGTGCTGCAGGCCCACTAGTAGCATTTAATCTAAAGGCTGTGGCAAAAGTAGTGCACTTCACTGGGGACTTAAAAGTAGGATAAATAAGCCAATTGGGTGTGAACCAATGCTACCATGTTTGAAGGGAGAGACCATTTGCACTTTAGCACTGGGTAGCAGTCCTAAAACCAGCAAAAACAGTGTCCAAAAAGTGGAGGGAGGCAGGCAAAAAATTAGGGGTGACCACCCAAAGGATGTCAGGTCTAACACTCTCATTATCTTAATGAGACTACTGGATTTGGGTGGCAGAATCAGTTGCACTGTGGAAGAAAGAGATGCTCATTCCGAGTCTGGCGGTCTTGAGACCGCCGACTCAGGGTGGTCATCGGACCACTGCGGTAGTGGTGGTCCGATCTGCCACATTCTGACCGCGGCCAAAACACTATGGTAATACCGCCGACACCACCATGCTGGAGACGGCCTCCATCCTGGTGGTCCTGGCGGTTGTAATACGCCAGCAGCGCTGCCTGCCGGATTACGAGTTCCATTTCACCAGCCTTTCCATGGCGGTTCACACCGCCGTGGAAAAGCTGGCAGAATGGGGGTGCCGAGTGCCCCCTGGGGGACTCTACACAGCCCATGCACTTGGCATGAGCATTGCAGGGGCCCCTATGCACAGCCCTGTTGTGCATTTCACTGCCCGAATTACGAGCAGTGAAATGCGAGACGGGTGCTGCTGCACCCGCTGCACCACCACATTGGCGCTTGCTCGATTCTGAGCCCACATCAATGTTAAGGCCCTCTTCACTGCAGGGCCGGCGGGTGAAAACACTGTTTCCGCCTGCCGGCCCTGTCGTGAAGTCCGAATAGGGCCGGTAGTGTCTGACGGCACCAGCAATCAGGTGGCAGGTTGAGTTTGGCTCAGAATGAGAACCTGAGTCTGAACCCACTATAGATGACACCTGTCGGCCTAATCGGGGTTTTGTTCCGCTAACTAGCAGTGCCTCATCTCCACCCAGGAGCTGGGATGATAGGGCAACCGAGCGCATGACACAATTGACTCCTCAGGGAAGTCGTGGTCACTCAGATCTCATCTGTTTCTCTCAGTTACATTAGTCTCACATGTACAAGGAAAATCAGAGGCAGAATATAGTTTAATAAGGTTTTAATGAAGTAACTGCATCTAAGATAGCAAAGCATGTATTGCAATAACTAGGATGATGAAGCATGACAGGATTAAAATTGTGACAAGGAAAGTGAAACATAAAAATAACGCTACCATATTGTCACGGCGATCATTAAGAATAGTCCTACCTAGGCTAGGTTAGAGCACAGCATGTTAAGCTCTAATTCTGCCTTTCAGGTTACCCTGGGAAGACATCCTCCCTCACACCTGAGCAAGAGGCCTGTAGTCTACATAAGCAAATGCAGCGAAGCACTCAGCAATCAGCATACAGTCGTGGTCATCTGGCTGGAATCTCCCTCTAATGTACATGGGTCAAAGTACTGTTTTTATAGTAAAACAGCTGATGTACCAAGAAAGGATCCCCACGTAAGAGTGTGTATGTTTCTGTGAACATTAGAGACAAAACGTACCACTTTTGCCAGCAACCTATCTTACTGCAGCCTTGAGAAGAGCACAGATTGAAAGAAATTTCATATTTAAGAACGCAGCGCTGGCCTAGTTTGCTAAAATAACGTGTATACAGCTATAACTAAAATGCTTACACAACAGTATTAGCTTCTTGTGTACTCCAAAGAGTCTGTTACATACATGAACAAAATTAAAGATAGTCCATACATAGGCCAGGTTTAATTTATGGCGGTTGTGGCATGCCATGGCTCCAGGGCACAGTTTTTGGAACCCAGACATCAATTTCATCATCAGACTGACCAAGAGAGAGAGGAAAGCAGAAAAGGAGGACAAAGGAGAAATACAAACATAAGAAAGTAGGGAAAAAGGACAAACGGAGAAAGCAGAGATGAAAAAAGAACATGCAAGAGAGACAAAAAGCTGAGGCAGGAAGTGTAGGGTGGTAAGAAGAAACATGCATGAGGTGGACCCAAGACTAGGGGTCCTTGGTATTCAGCAACTCTAGCAAGGGACTCATAAGAAATGTGGGTCTCCTGACAATTTAACAAGCTACACAGAGCACAGAGAACTGCCAAAAGGGTTGTTGCTGCAAGGACTGAGACTTGGCACATAGCAGGAGAGTTGCTACCAGTGGGGCAGCTGGTATAATGGCACTGGCACCCACAGATGGGAGGGGTCCCAGTCTCCCCTGCATCAGCAGCTGTTGTTTTAGGGGATGGTCTTTCAGAATGTCTCAGAGAGACCACATGCCTTTGTGTTTATGGAGAGAGGGATGGAGAGGGTACAAAGGGTGTAAAAGATAAGGGAGGAATGAAGGAGTGGGTAGGGATGAAAGAAAATGAGAGGGTGAAAGACAGAAAGGAGAGGAGGAGAGGGATATGTGACAGAATGGGAGAAGGAGTTAAGGATCAGTGATTAAAAAGAAAGATTTTAATGATGAGCAACAGGGGCAGCAGAATATGAAAAGAAAGAGGCTCCAAATAAGGTTGTTGGGAGGACAGGGAGGAAGTTGATGAATACAATTAGAACATTGGAATGTTGAGAGCTCCATTGAAGACAATGAAGTGGCTCAGGGATTATAATGGCTGGTATAAACCTTCTGCTCCAACATAACGTTTGCCTTCTGTTTCTCATTTTTAAAAGTTGTACATTCTACCTATAGTGGGTGGATTCTTCTAATGGTCTTATTGCCCTTCTGCCTCAGGCTACACTTTAGTTACAGGTGCCAGAGAGAGGAATTTTATAGTTTAAAAGTCAGGTATAATCATCAAATAACCCTGCCATTGATCACATTGACCTTTGTTAGTGACAAGAAGAGTAGAAGAGTGGATAAGGACTATCATAGACATCAGTTACCATGAACAGTAGGGCTTCACAGAAATTGACAAAGAGATTTAGAATGAGTTTAAAAGGATATATTAACAAATTAGTTCACGTCAATCAATATTTAAGTAAGCATTTACATTTTAATTATGATTTATACAAATACAAATAATGTAAATGTGAATATTTTAAAATTAGATAAAAGAGCTCATTGGTAAGAACAGAATATGCAGAATGCAGAATATTGTAATTGTAATTGTATTGTATTTTATTGTAATAGTATTTATATACCGCTTACTACCCCTGACGAGGCGTCAAAGTGCTTTTCGCCGAGTAGCATGCTGCTCCAGAACCCAACAAGAATTAGTGATGGATTAGTATTGGGAAATATGAGTACAGTTTTAGTATTATTATGAGTTAATTTGAGCCGCGGATATGAGAGTTTGTTAGTTAGATTGACTGGAGTAATGGAGTGGTGGAGGAGGAAAGAATCCAGGAATGTTAATTGGGAGTATATGGTAATAGGATTTCGGCTTGGGATGAGTAAAGGAGGATGGAGGGGGGAAGAGTCCTTGGAAGGGGTTAGGGAGATCATAGTAGCAGGGTGAGATAAATGAGGGCGAATTTAGAAGGGTTGTTTGGGAGCTCATGGTAGTAAAGTGAGGTTTGGTGAGTTAGATGTGGAAGCGGAGGGAAGAGCTTAGGCAGAGTTATTTAGGAGATGAAAGTAGTAGAATGGATTTGGGATGAGTCAGAGTGGGAATGGAGGATAGATTTATAGAGACATGACATATGATGATGGGTAGATAAGTGTGATATAAGATGAGAGCAGGGATATCTAGAATAACAGCCCACCCAGGAGCCATGCAATGACCCACGAACATGCCAAGCACAGAACAACATACATATATATATATATATATATATATATATATATATATATATATACACACACACACACACATACATACACACATGAATACACACACATATGCACACATATATGTACATACAATACATATTTAAAACCATGGGTAAATATACCTAGTTAAACAGGTTTAAAGGGTGTGTGTGTAGTTTATTGTTATGACTTAGTAGCAATACATATTTTCTAAAGAACTATACATAACTAGAAATATACACATAATCAGAAAAAATATTCATCAACATAGGCATATGCAGTCCATAGTTGTTTGAACATGGTGGTTATGAAGGAAAGAGCCAACTCTTGAGTAGTTTTCTGAAGACAAGAAAGTTATTTGTGGCTCTTATAGTTGGGGGTAATTAATTCCATAGTTTGACAGCTTGAACGGAGAAGGATGTACCACCTAAAGTCTTTTTCTTGTATGGTGGTGTTCTAAGTCAGGGTGCCAATCTTGAGCAGAGGTTTCTTTGTTGAATGTATTTGGTTATTTTGTTTCTGAGAAAAAGTCGTCCCTGTTCCATGTATAGCTTTGTGGGTGATACAAAGCAGCTTGAAAGTGCATTTTCTGGCAACGGGTAACCGAATATGCAGCAACTGTGCTCAATAAAAAACCCTAATCTGAACTAATGAAGGTTGGGCAAAATGGCATTCATTTTAAGCAAAGCAAGGTAAGGAGTCAGCTTCAGAAAACGCAATGAAGGTCTCTGATGAGAGAAGAGGACTGCATAGGCATGAAGCCTTAGCATTCAAGCAGTGGAATTTAGCAAAGGTTGGGTGGGTCTTTTAAATTTAGAGTCAGCAAACATCTCTAAGATCTGCCTTCTAAATTCTCCAGCAAGGCCTCCCTCTAGTCTAAAGAACACACACTAATAGAATCCAACAGAACATAAGTTGCAATATTTCATCTCATCCTTACTTTCAGGAACCAATTGTTCTCTTGCAAAGGCTGAGAGCAGGTAAACTCCCCTGTTTCTCAAGTCTTCACAGTAGATTATTCACAACCATGTCGTTGGTTTATTACTTTAACGAGAATCTTGTGGTTCAGACAGTTCTTCTCATGAGTCGTGCTTCCTGCCATCGCCTCTCCTCTCAGTGAGAACCTCACCATCATTTGTTTAATACATAACAAGTGCCTATTTACTAACTAACACACAGCTTCTGGAAAATGAAAGCATCTGCAGTGGGAAGAAAGAGAAACACAGCACATGCAAAACAACAGTTTAAAGGTGAAAAAAGGCCTCCTAGCTTTAAATGTGAAAGTTACCATTCTAAAGAGCATCAGCATTTAGGCTAACTTAATTCATCACCATAGGTTAATTTGAATGCTTGCTATTAATGTCTAAATGTGATTACCTACTTCGAATTTTGTGTTAAATGTAGGTATATTTTTCGGCATTGAAGTTAGCACTTTAAAAACTTGTCATTTAGTGAGGCAATGTAGAAGCTTATACTTTAAGATGCAGTTTTCTAAAGACAATGAATGATGTGAACCAACAGGAGCATTAACTTTGTAATTGCTAAGAAATATTTCACTTGATATTACTTTCTATAGACTATTATATTCCTGTTGAGAAGATGAAGAGTGATCCTGTTCCCATGAGGTCATCAAAAGCTGATTGGCTGGCTGACAAAAGAAGAAGCAACATATTGCAAAAGCTTAAATTGTGATGTCTATAACAGTGCGTGCTCCTAGAGTAGGCAATCATTTACTTATTTTTTCTTTCATTCTTTTCCCCTCAGGTACTTTACCCATATCCTTGCTGCTCATGCTGAGACTCTACTGAGTTTCTTGAAACTCTCTTTATGGAAAGATCTGCTTAGACTGAATAACTGAGCTGATATTCTGATGCTAAAGCTTTATGCTCATGGATGTCTTTCTCTAATTAAAACTATTTATGGGTTCTAACTGACACCTTTTCAAACCCATTCCTAGAATAGGGATTATTTCCTTTATGGATTGGCTTTATTCATTTATTATGATTTATTGAGTGTCTATTCTGATTAGTGACAAAACAAATGATTGATATTGATGAATATATATAGGCTGACTCGATAAAAATTAAATACTAAAATATTTGATCAATAAAATCCTTAAAACTCAAATCAATTCTCATTATTGACTGAAAATAGAATTGACATTGTGGTGACAGTTTATTTTGATGTATAGCTCCTGGTTAATCTTAGCCAACGTCAAAGATTCATCAGCCTAGTAAAACAGCGAGGATTTCTCTTGGAATGAATGGTAAAATCTTTCTTGTAAACTGATAACTTAACTGAGATCCCCGCTCCAAGCAGTATGATAAATTTGTATTTGCATTTGTATAACACCTACAACAGTTGTGATGTCCTACTAGAACTTCTCAACCTAGGTGCCCTACCTGTGTCAGGAAGGCAGCCAATCGCACAAGTCAAACCATAATTTGACTGTGCTGTTGTTTTATTTTTTGTATTTAGTTGCATGTTTCTTTTTGGTGTTGCAAGTGCAGATGTGATCCTGAGTGAACGCAAGTCTTTCATACAGTCTTTCACATTGGAGCTGTATGTGTGACAAGGATTTGTGTATGAAAATCCTGCACTATGCAACCTGTCAGATTCCGTGCATGCTTTTTCGAGGTGCTCATGTAGAAAGTTAAGTGGCACTGCCTCCTTATTTCAGCTACAAGAATATATTAATTTATTGTATCACTCTAGGCATCCCAAAGCAATGATTGCTTCCAGGAGGTAAGAATTTACAAAAAACAGAGCACAAATGGACCACATTTTGCAGGTGCAAATTTATGACAGCAAGAAGTTCTGACATTAGTGGGTGCACAATTTGAACCCATTTAGAAGGAAATGTTGAATATCTTGCAAAAGACATATTCCTTCTCATTTGTGCATGCACAAACAGCACATTTGCTGAATTTGTTGAATACACAATTGGCATTAGGGTTTCCCTGCTTTGGATTGTGAAAGCAGACTCTACAAATTACATCTGGAGAGTAATCCAGGTTTGAACACCAGCATGAGTTTGTAACCAAAAAGAACAGACGAATAAGGATCAGGGCTACAGTGGAAGTTGTCCATTATGCACAGTTTGACAGTTTATGTGATATATGTCTGTTTTGAATGTCTCCAGAGCTATCCTACAGACCCCATGGACCATGATTCAAATATAATTTTGAACTAGGAGGGCTGCTAGGTATAGTTTGCAATGAACAATTGAGTACAAGTGTTTTATTGTGGCATATTAATGCAGAACACACATAACCAATGGATGTCGATTCACGTAAAATGCAAGGATAGCAAAAGTTACATTGCATACCCTTTGATCATAATTACATCATTCAAAGTGACATCATACAATATTTGACCCTGATTGTTTCCATGAAGGTATGCCACATGACCATAACATCATAACAATTAACATCCCTGATGTTCCATAATAACTGAATGATTAGTATAATAAAAAAAACAGACAAATGTCAATTTTAGATACCACCTACATTATGGTGCTGACTTTGTCTTTGACGTTTGTGGAGCATATTACTTGCCCTGAACTCTAGTGAATAAACAAAGTGAGTATGCCAGAGTTCCTGAAGTGGTTTCACCCCTGAAAATGTTTTAAACAATTGGGTTGAAATAGTATATTTTAAAGCACAGTTTCAATTTTCTAAAATGGCATGGTGTTTAGCGGCGGCTGCCGCAAATTGCAAGGGAAGGGTCTATGGGAAGGAATAAAAAATAATTAAAAAAAACCTTACCTCTTCCAGTTGCAGTTGCCACCGCCACCGCCACCTGCCACTTCTCTACTCTTCTGGCGT
This sequence comes from Pleurodeles waltl, assembly GCF_031143425.1. NCBI lineage: Eukaryota > Metazoa > Chordata > Amphibia > Caudata > Salamandridae > Pleurodeles > Pleurodeles waltl. Next base: position 625,045,519 of record NC_090443.1, on the reverse strand, counting down.
CCCAGCGTTCACTGGGGCACAAGAACATGCTTTCCAGCAATCCTGGTGCTGGTTTCATACTAAAGTTAGCATGAAAGAGCATCAGGATTGGTATGAGTGGTTTGGACTGCCGCTAGGACACAACCCAGGGGGTCTGTGCAGTTTCTCCAACCCAGCTGTTCAACACAGCTGGGCTTGAGAAACCTAGGTGCTCATGTGTGTTTGACTGGCCTGAGACGGCCGGCCAAATGCACATATGCACTTAGATGTACTATTTCCACCTTCCATCCCCCCTGGCCCAGCCCACACCTTCTCTTCACATGCTGCTGGCTGAGCATGCAGCTGAAAGATGAAACGATAAAGAAGTTTTGTTTTAACTTTCAGTTCTAGGCTTAGCCAGGGGAGCAACGCTCCTTGTCCATTGTGAAGGAGCCACCCCTGAATGGTGATAAAAAGAGACTCATTCAGTATTCAAGTCCTTTCATGGTATACCTAGATAATTATGCCAATGGGAGTTGAGCCCATTTTTTAAATCTGCCATGAGTGTCCCCAAATGTCACCAATTACCTCCATTGTGCCAGGGTCAGCATTTTCTCAGGGGTGTCCCCATACTCCATGGTTGCCCACTTATATAAACAAATGATATAACATATGATGGTGACACAATATTGCAAGATATGCAATCCATATAACATAGGCATGCCTTATGTAAAAAATCACGTCAGTTTGACATGGCCAATATTTTGTTATGGTTGCCACCCTCCCATATGCCACGTTGTCAATTTGTATGATAAGAATTACCTTCATTTTGCTAGTGGCTGCATTTTGACAATTGTGTTCATATGCCAAGAATTTCCTCAAGTTTGCCATTTTTTTTCCACAGGTACCAAGATGCTGTTAATTACCACTGGTATGTCACATGTTTACTCACACACAAATGCTAATACATATATGCTATCTCTTGAACGCAATCACACACAAAACATAGGTTTAAATCCATTTTTGCTTACGAGAACTGCTACCAAATGTCTCATTCTAACTAAGAGTGCTCCATTTTTTATTACATTAATCGTGAATAATAAAATATGCACTATTAGTATAATGAAAAATTAGCAGACAATTATGTTGAGCCACCGCTGTTTTCTTGGCACTAATTTCGTCACCTCTGAGGCCAGAGCTTGCAAAGGCAGTGCCAGAGGTCACAAGGGGCAAGAAAGGGGTCACAGCTGTGACTCCTGGCCCCCTCTCAATGATCTCAATGACATAGCCCTTTGCAATTTTTATGAAAGCAAGGTCTATTTTTTCTTTAGATGGGAAATCTAATGTTAACAAAGTATACTCCATAAAAAAAAAAATTACATGCAATAATGACGTACAAATCTTGAGTAAAACCATAAAATATCATATTGCAGGAATTGGTAGCCAGTATAGTTAAACAGAAATACAGTAAATACACTCATAAGGTGATGGTGTGCATAGACTCATTCTTGTTCCGTGTAAGTGAGATAGAATCAAATAGTGTTAGAAATGGCCCTTTCAGCAGGGTCATCCCAAGTATTTCGCTTTCCTCCTCCTCCTTTTTCTGACCTCCTTTTTGTTGGCTTTAGAACTCTGGGCACTTTACCACAACTAAAGTGCATGGGCTGTCTGCTTAAAACATGATAACATTGGCATGTTCACAATTGACATATTTGGTTTACTTATAAGCCCCCAATAAAGTGCACTACATGTGCCCAGGGTCTGTAAATTAAATGCTACTAGTGGGACTGTTGCACTGCTTGTGCCATCCACTTAAGTTGCTCTTAAACATGTCTCAGGCCTACCATTGCTGAGCCTATGTGTGCAGTTTACACTGCCAAGTTGACTAGGCATTTACACCCTTTTGCCAAACCTTAAACTCCCCTATTTATTATTAGATATAGGTCACCCATAAGGTAGGCCCTGGTTAGCCCATAGGGCTGGGTGCTATGTAGCTAAAAGGTAGGGCATGTACTTTTAGGTTTTACATGTCCTGGTAATGAAAAGCCCCAAATTCGTTTTTCACTACTGTGAGACCTACCCTTCTCCTAGGTTACCTTTGGGGATTCCTTATTACATTTAATACTCTATAATTCCTAATTGAGAGGGAGTAGATGTGCCATGTTTAGCACATTCTAAAAATAAATCATCTTTAATTGTAAAGTCAGATACATTGTTACAATTTTAAAAGTGTCACTTTTAACAAAGTTGTTATTTTCCTGCTCTTAGTCATGTGTGCCTGTAGACTACCCCCAATACACATCTGGGCTGGAAGACAGCTGGGCTATGTGCATTCCCTCTAGACAGCTACACACCAAAGGAGCTTAGGTATGAGTGATGGGCTGCCAACATCTTGATGGGTTATTCTGGGGTGGATGGGAGAAAAGAGCTGACACATCTGAATGTGCAGTGTCCTGCTCCAACACAAAGGACTGCATACCCCTCTGTAGTGAATCTGGAGCCAGGGCAGGAGGAAAGGACCTCTGTGCACTTCAAAGACCCTTCTTTGAAGTTGCGCTCACTTCAAAGGCACAACTGGACATAGGTACCGGATATCTGTCTCTGCCAAGTCTGTATCCTTCTGGACCAGTTCTGTGCTGCTACAAGCACTGCCACTCTGGACTGCTGTTCTGGAAGAACTGCTTTTTTGCTGTGCTGCTGTGCTGCTGTGCTACTGTGCTGCCCTATGCCTTGCAGCGAAAGGACTAGACCCATCTCACTTGAACCCAGATTGATTCCAAGGGGTTGCTGGTTTGCCTCCTGTTCTTCTGAAGTCTCAGGGACACAAAAGGCTTCCAATACAACCTGGAACAGCACCTGGGCTTTGTTTGCCGTACGTCTTGCCCTTCCAAGTGGTGCCATTCCAGTTCTTGGCCCTTTGAATTGAGTATAAAGTGCTACAACTACCAAAATCCATGCATGGCCATCATTGTACACATCAGAACCAATACATCTCCTTTGACGTCGATGCATCACCCCTTCAGGAGACACCACATCGCCAGCTGCACAGCTCGATGATGACTCAATACCTCCATCTGTGGAGTTCACCAGCAATGCATCCTTGATTACATGGTTTGGAACCTATGCATCGCCTACATCTAGGATTGAGGACAACACATCAACTCAGCTGCTCCTCGCATTTCTCTTTGCATGCACCCTCAATGGCAACACAACCCCGAACCATGGTGCTGATTTCAGCAGGCGAAGCTGCTCCCTGTATCCAACCAGTGCTCCATCACGGTTGGCCTGACTTTTCAGATTTGTCCCGGTCTAGCATGCCCAGATAGCACCTGTTGGCGCTTTATGTTTCTAAGCACTACGGTTTCATTTATTCTTTAAAAATTCACATCACAACTTCTACTTATTGGACTTTTGACATTTTGGTCTTGTTTTGTTCATTAAATGTAGCTCTATATTTCTAACAAGATGTGGTATCTATTGTGTGGTGTTTTCACTGTTTTACTGTTTTAAGTGTTGCACAAATACTTTGTATATTGCCTCCTAAGTTAAGCTTGCCTGCTCTGTGCCTACCTACTAGATGGCGAGTACAGGTTAATTTATGCTTTTTAGCTGACTTACCCTGGCTAGAAATGTAGTTCCTTCTGGACAGGGTGCATACTTCTGCCTATCAGAAAGCCAATTTCTAATAGATAACATTTTCAGTTTTGAGGCCCACAACCTTGCTAGCAGGAGATGAAAAACGGATTTTAAAGATTGAGGATCCCTTTTGAGTACCCCTTGATAGTCCACAATCGTTGGCTGTCAGCAGCAGATTGGACACAGTCAGGTTTGTCCACTGTACCATGTTAGATGCACTACCTGTGACCAAATCTAGATGCTCACTGTCAAAGGCAGAGAACAGAATATTTTCAAAGAAGTTGAATGCAGCATATCATCAAAAACTGAAAAAAACAAGTACATGTGAAGTCATGGTTAAACCTTATAGCCCATTACTTTTCCTTCTACATATGGGCCTCTCTGATCTACTTCTAATGAGGCTGCGAGCCTACACTCTTCACTGCCTGAACTGTCATCTGACCATTCGTCATTCGTCTCATTTTCACCTCGCAATGGGAATTGCTGTACAGTGTTGTTTTGACTCGACACTTGACCTGTGACCTGCTGAGGAAGCATCACCTGTTGCTGACCCATCGGGGCTAGAGGTAGCTGCATTTGCTGTCTAGGCACCATAGGAATCTGCTGTTGCATTGGTTAATTTTGAACAATAAGCGCTGTATTCACAAGAAGTACGCCGACTTCCCTACTCTCTTGAAATGAGAGTTACACAGCTAGTTCGCAACTCATGCTAACTTAAGACATACACGTTTTAATGAATACAGTTTTGATTGTAATAATGCATATATCTTATTATTATTATTAGTGTTCGTAAATGAGTAAATCTTCACGTTTATTAATGCATTTTAATTATTTATTAATATTGCTTTGCGTAATGTAAGCGTTTCACGTCTATAATATATGATATTTAAACTACGCTCTCTCAGTCCCTCCTCTGATGACGCACGTCATCACACAATTCTTGATTTTCAATTTTTCACCTTGCGCATAATACGCATTTCAACATCTTGCCCTTTATGTGAACTTTCCCATATTTCATTGAACATTTTCTCTCTTTCACTTTCTTCATTCTGTTTGACTCTTGTCAAGTTTCTTCTAATTTTGTCGTTAATTTTGCATGCTCCCCATAATCCTAATAGACAAATTAAAACAATTAGTAGGCCCAACATAATTTTTGCAAGAACACCATTCCAAATATTGGTAAACCAGTTTCCTACCCGGGCAATTCCTTTTCCAAACTTTTCCCAAACTCCAGGTTCTTTCAGTTCCTTCAAATCTGTACTATCTCTAGTCAGGTTAGTAAGCATGTTTCTAATTTCCTTACTATTATCGGGTATATAGGAACAGCACTGACGCTCATTAAGCATTTTGCACACACCTCCATTCTTTGCTAAAAGAATGTCTAAAGCAAGCCGATTTTGAAGAGTCATAGCTCTTTCTGCAGCGAGTTCAGTATCCATTAATAATATTGCTCCTGTAAAGTTTGTCAGCATGTTATCCACAATAGTAGACAACTTTTGAATTTTCATAGAATTTAAGATAACCCCAACTGATGGGATTATTGCTCCAAATATGTCACCAATGACAGCAGCCACTGATTCTCGTTTTTGTCTAGAATGTTGTATTTCAGAAGATTTAGGTATTTGTTTTAAGTCATCAATCTGGTATATCTTTGGGAATACTATTCCCAAATAACATGTCCCATACCATCCCTTTGGGAGACGATAATATGCATTTAACCCACAGATGTAATAGATTCCAGGAATCGCTGGGTCTTGTCCATTTAACATGAAGGTCCATTTACTCTGAAACAAAAACACATGCCTACATTCATTTGTACCCACAAACAAATTGTCTTGATCAGATTTTGGTCTGTATATACATAGACTACCTACATGTAAAGCATCTATAGCTAATTTGCCTTGTGTTTTAATGGCAGTGAACGTATAATCATTTGCATAAGTACGTTTTTCTAAGCCTTTTTCTAACTTTTATTTTAATGCTTTGCGTCTATCATCTGTGTGATCTAAAAAGCTTTTCTCTACGGAAGACAGTAAGCATGTTAAATTGTTGCGGTGTGCATAAGCAGTTCCAAATGTTAGTGTTGGCTCAAAGAATCCTCTAACTAATTTTATATCATGCTCTTTAGCTAGCTTATTTAGGAATTCTATTACAGGCACAAAAGAAAACACAACAACCAGATTCGAATAGAAGTATTGTACATGCTCTTGATTGTAGAATCTCGTTAGTAACAAGCTGCAACTAATTCCATAAGTAAGAGGGAGACTATGATAAGTAACCCCCTCCTGCACAGATGAAGGAATTTTAGTACACACATAACAATCTTTCGTATCCATAGTTTCCACATACTCATTTAATAAGCGATAGAAGACATTAGTAGAAAGTTCCTTCTTCGTATTAGTTCCCTCATGAAGATGTTTAGTATCTTGTTCGAATTTCTCCCACGGTGATAATTTATTAGTTGTAGTGGTAGTCTCAGGCTTTGAAGTTGCATTAATAGTTTCACTCTCTCTCCACGGCATTCCCACAATCACTCCCACAATCATTATTGCGCATACAACACCTATCATAAGTCCTAACCAACCACACACTTTACTTCCTTTGTTGCTATAGGCCATGTTTGTATAGAATTAGAATAGCAGATCAACAATCAACTTAAGATGTCAAACTCTTTATGCGTATTTATAACGTCTTCTCTCACTCCAGGACCCTTTTTGTCAAATCAGGTTAGCAGCTTGTCGTAATCAGGTTTCTTGATGTCAAATCCAGGTTTGATTGTCTCTTTCCGGTAGGTTTATAAAGTCTCTTTCCTTTTGATATATTTTCTGCAGAGTTTTCCTGTTGCTTTCCTTCAGGTACCGTAGTATTGGCCAGGTACTTCTCGATCAAAACAGAATGCTAAGAATTCTTGTTGCCATTCAGAGGTTGTAGCATATGCCCATTCAGGACATGTGTACCTTCGATTTGCTATTCGCTTTCTTTTTAATCTTCGTTCGCCTTGCTGTTCTCCTTCACTCAGATCATCTGCTTGTAAGGTATCACTCTCTTCTATTATTGTCTCGTTTGTTAATTTTCTTATTCTAAAAGGCGACTTTTCTGGCCATGTATCACCTCTATGTGTCTTGTTTCGGTGATTTCCTTCAGGACGCTGGACAGCACCCTCCTCTTGTGATATGGTGTTTTCTCTCGGTAGGCTTGGAATTCGATCAGAATAGTCTGATTCGTTTTGATTTGGATTTGTCACTATTCCGTCTCTCTCTCCTTCTGGTTCAATGCTGTATTCTGGTTATGAATTGTATTCGTCTGCTTCTGGGAGAACCTCTCCTTGTCTTTGTTCTCCTGCTGCCTCCACTGAGATTGGCACTCCGTCACCTCTCTCGAACTCTCTGATAGTGTGAGTGACGCAGCTGTTCTCAGCGGGCTCTCCTGTAGTCTCAGATATTTCTTGACTGATCTCTGATTCTGAGACTTCTTCTCTCGAAGTTGCTGTGCTGGAATTTTCAAGTTCCTCTTCAACAGGACACGTTACCTTCTTTGTGTGGCTGGCATGTATCCAGTTAGGAACCCCGGCACACTTCACAGCGGTAGTGGTTGTCAATATCACTTGATATGACCCTTTCCAACGCGGCTCGAGACACGATTTTCTTACGTGTTTCTTGACAACCACCCAATCTCCAGATTGCAGAGAGTGTCCTGGTTCGCAGATTGGTGGTAACGTGTTAGCTTCTACCTGGTGAGAGAAAGAGCGTATCACGTCAGCTAAATCTTTGCAGTAATCCAACACCATATCATCTGTAATATTCAGTAGTGCATTGGCAGGTACCGCTGGTAGCCTCATTGCTCTACCCATGAGGATTTCATGGGGGGACAATCCTGTTTTCTTATCTGGTGTGTTTCTCATGGACATCAGTACTAGCGGTAATGCATCTGGCCACTTCATGTTTGTTGCTGCACACATTTTCGCTATTCTTGATTTTAAGGTACCATTCATCTGTTCAACTAGTCCTGATGCTTCAGGGCGATAGCTACAGTGTAACTTCTGCTCGATGTTGAGTGCTGCACACAGAAGCTTGATCACCTCATTGTCGAAGTGTCTTCCCCTATCTGATTCTATAGAAACCGGGAACCCGAATCGTGGTATTAATTCCCTCAGTAATAGTTTTGCAACTGTGAGACTGTCATTTCTACGTGTAGGGTATGCCTCAATCCAATGACTGAAAACACACACAATCACCAACACGTACCTCAATCCTCCACAAACAGGCATTTCAATGAAATCCATTTGTATTCTATTAAATGGACCTCCAGCTCTTCCAATGTGGCTCAAATTTACCACTGTTCCTTTTCCAGCATTCATCTGTTGACAGATAATGCATCTGTGACAAGCAATTTCTGCAGCATGTCTGAATTTTGGATTAAACCAATCAACTTTAAAAGATCTGATCATGGCGTCTCTTCCTAAATGTGCTTGCCCATGATATATACGGGCAAATTGTGACAGAAGACTATTAGGTAAAACCAACTTTCCATCATCTGAGACCCATATATCATCTGCTCTTTGTGTGCATTGCATTTTTTGCCAGGAACGTTTTTCTTCTTTGTTAGCACGGCTTTGTAGTGTCTTTAACTCATCTAAGGTATCAACCACTTGTAATGCTAGATTCAAAGTTGTGTCATTTTCATGCTGAGGTAGCAATTCCCATTGTTCCTTTAATGATATACAATTTAATGCACAAAATCTTGCTACCTGATCTGCATAATCATTCCCCATTGACACAAAGTCTTGTGATCTGGTGTGAGCACTGCACTTTACCACGGCAACTTCAAGAGGTAACTGAATTGCATGTAACAAATCTCTAATCTGCTCTCCATTTTTCACAGGTGATCCGGAAGAGGTCATGAAACCCCTTTGTGACCAGATCTGACCAAAATCATGTACAATTCCAAATCCATACCTACTGTCAGTATAAATTGTAACTTTCAAATTTAGAGCAGCATGGCAGGCCTTTGTAAGAGCTATTAATTCTGCCACTTGTGCTGAAAATACCTTTTCAAGCCAGGAGGCTTCGACTATGCCAGACATTGTACACACTGCATAGCCAGCTCTTAATGTTCCAGTTGAATCTCTTAAATAGGACCCATCCACGAACATAATGCAATCATTTTCTTTTAATTGGGTGTCCTGTATGTCTGGGTGAGGTTTGGTACAGAGGTCAGTCACCTTGAGACAATCATGCTCAAATTCTTCCCCCTCTTTTATTTCTGTATTTTCATTGGGAAGCAGAGTTGCCGGGTTCAGTACTGTGCATCTTTTCAGTGTAACATTTGGTGATCCCAAAATAATCGTCTCATATTTGGTAAGTCGTGCATTTGTCATGTGCTGTGTTTTCGTTCTTGTCAACAAGATTTCAACAGAATGTGGAACCAAAACTTTCAAAGGGTATCCCATGACTATGCCCTCACATTGGGAAAGGCTGTGACCAACTGCTGAAACTGCTCGCAAACAACCCGGTAGGGCTGCTGCGACAGGGTCCAAAGTAGCTGAAAAATATGCTACAGGGCGATTTGCATCTCCGTGGACCTGTGTTAAAACAGACAAAGAACAAGCATCACATGACAAAACAATAGAAAAGGTTTTTCATAATCAGGCATCCCTAATACTGGGGCCCTGCACATGCATTCTTTCAGCTCCAAGAATGACTCAAGTTCTTCTTTTGTCAAAGTAATTGTATATGGCTCATCTTTAACATCTTTTCCTGTCAATTTTATTAAGGGCTTTGCAATGATTAAGAAATTGGGTATCCATTGGCGGCAATAACCCAACATTCCCAAAAACATTCTGACATCTCTTTTTGTTGTTGGGGGATTCATTTGTATGACAGCTGTTATTCTCTCCTTTGATATTCTTCGGGATCCTTTCTCAATTAGATGCCCCAAATATTTTACTTCTTTCTGACAGTACTGCAGCTTCTTAGGTGACACCTTATGCCCGTTTCTTCCCAAATGATTCAATAATGCAATGGTATCATATTTGCAACTGTCTCTGGTTTTGGATGCAATCAACAAGTCATCAATGTACTGCACAAGAGTTGAATTAAAAGGCAGTACAAGAGGTTCCAAATCCTTCTTTAAGATCTGATTAAAGATAGATGGCGATTCAGAAAACCCTTGAGGGATCCTGCACCAACTGTACACCTTATCTAGGAATTTGAAACTGAACAAAAATTGGCTTTCCTCATGCAGTGGTATTGAGAAAAATGCTTGTGATAGGTCTTCTACGGTAAACCATTCAGCATCGCAAGGAACTTGGAACATTATTACCGCTGGGTTGGGAACCACAGGGCAGCATTTTATCACAATTTCATTTATTTTTCTCAAATCCTGCACAATCCGAATCTTCCCACAGGGCTTTTTTGAACCCATAATAGGTGAGTTACATGGACTGCTCAAAACTTCTTTCAAAACTCCTTGCCTGAGAAAATCTGCAATTATCTGTGTCACTTCGATGAGTACGTCTTGAGTCATGTGATATTGTGGTACTTGTGGGAATACTGCATTTGGTTTTATCTGCACCTTGACTGGTTTAACTCCTTTAATTAATCCAACCTCCTTTCCTGTCAAATCCCACACTCTCTCTGTTACGGACCCTTGTAGGTCAGCAGGTAAGTCGATTAGTGTGAACACTGGGAATAAGGTAATTAGAGGGTAATCTTCGCTCGTCTCCCCTCCTCCTATGAGCTGGTCCTCATCACCTTCATCATCACTGTTTGTCTGAACTTCTATTCCATCGTTGGAACAGGTAATTGAACATTTAGTAAGTCCCTTCCCAGTAGGGATACTGGACTCGAGTCGCATACGACAAACCTATGCAGGCCTTGGAAATTTCCAATTTCAACCTGTACTGGATCGGTAATTGAATTTGTCAAATACTGATTAGCCACACCAACCACTCGTATTGTGCGTCCTGATAAAGGTAACCTTGGTACTTCCACACTGCGGACTGTAGAGCGTGTAGCTCCAGTGTCAACCAAAAATGAAACCTTATAGCCCATTACTTTTCCTTCTACATATGGGCCTCTCTGATCTACTTCTAATGAGGCTGCGAGCCTACACTCTTCACTGTCTGAACTGTCATCTGACCATTCGTCATTCGTCTCATTTTCACCTCGCAATGGGAATTGCTGTACAGTGTTGTTTTGACTCGACACTTGACCTGTGACCTGCTGAGGAAGCATCACCTGTTGCTGACCCATCGGGGCTAGAGGTAGCTGCATTTGCTGTCTAGGCACCATAGGAATCTGCTGTTGCATTGGTTGTACTGACACAGTTTGGAAACGTGGCATCTGCATTTGCTGCATGGGTTGTATCCCTGACATCTGCGCCAAATTATTTTGATAATTCTGATTTTGTTGTCTCATTCTTGGACCTCGTGGATTCTGTTGTGCCCCAACATTCATGCTCTGCTGAACTGTACCATCATGCACCATATTTGGACAATCCCGCTTCCAATGTCCCATGCCCCCGCACGCGTGACATGGTGACATCCTCTTCACTACTTGCCCATCATTTTGAACGACAACATTATTCATGTCCAAATTACGATTCACAAAGCCTCGACCTCTACCTCTCGGCTGTACCTGAAACCCACCGTTCATTTGCGGTTGCTGATGCATCATTTGCTGAACACCATTTCCCTGAATTCCAGCCTGTGCAGCTCTTATCTGCATCACCATCACCTTTTCTTTCAACTTTTTCTGTTTTAACTCAATTTCATCACTACAGTATTTCGCATACTGTAACACCTCGTCAATCGGTTTAGCTTGCCAACAAATCAAATGGTTCCTAATCATCTGACCAACCTCTGGTCTCAGCCCTTCAACAAATCTGAACACAAGATGATTCATGTCCTTCGGCTCGATCGTTTCAGTACCACTGTAATGTTTAAATGCTTTTAACAATCTCTCATAATAGGCATGTATTGACTCCTTAACCTCTTGCGAAGTCCGGTCGATTTTCTGCCAATCGGTCACCTTTGGTGACACCTTTTGTTTCAAAAACTCAATCACTTTATAATAATATTTCATCACCTCTTCAGAAGGTGCTCCTGTCGCCTTATACCTTGCCGGTTCCTTTGTGGGCCAATCTACCCCTCTTTTGCACTCAAGCCACAAATCTGGTGGAACAATAATCTCAAACAAAGTATTCAAGTCCTCCCAAAGACATTTTGCGAGCTTCACAAATCTATCTGTCTGCTAATACCACTCGATCGGTTTTTCTCTCAACCTCGGGTAATCGTTTGTAAAAGACAAAATATCTCCCCAGGACCATGGCACATGGACTAAAACACCACCAGCTGTTTCTCTCATGGGCAGGATTTTTACTGAATCTAGATTGGGTGTGGTCGCTGTTTCAATAGACCCTGGGCTATCCCTCTTCCCTTTATCTTTTTTCTTTGCCCATCGGTTTTCCCATTTCTCTAATGCTCCCCAGATTTGCGCACTCTGCAGCAATTCTTTCAGGTGTGTCTTCATGCCTTCGGATCTCATGTGTTCAAAATCTTTTGTGTCGAAGTCTAATCTGTAACTTCGTTTCAAATGTTTCGTGTTCCCAATATCGATGTTGTATTTGTCTGCCAAATTCGTTAATCTCTGGTGTATTTTTCCCACTTCTTTAGTAATCTTAGGGCATAAGTACCTCAGTTCTGCCTCAGTGTAAGATTCTAACCTGTTCACCCCCATTGTTCCTTCCGCCAACTCAGCAGCTTCCGCACCTAGCCGTACCAGATTCAGGTATTCATCTTGTTTTTCTTTTTCGGGATTGACTTCGGTTACTGTAGTTGCTGTAGCCTTTTGTGATGTACAAGTTTTCTCTAACCACTCATTTAACTGTTGTACTGTAAAACCCTGCAGTGAAATGTTCCCTGTATGTATCATTGGAGTATATGAGGTATTTGTACTCATGGTTTGGGGAGTTAAGACTCCCAAACCTGCTTGCTGCATTGCCTCAAGAGGTGCCCCTATTGGACTGAGGTCCATTAAGGGTCTCGATCGCTCGGAAACCTGACCTCCCTGGGCCATTATTTGTGAAGTTCTAATAGACCCTCCTCTTATGGCTTCATGGGTCATAACTCCCTGTTCGCATGTCCTTGTTCTCTCTTGGGCATATAACAGTACTGGGGGACCAACAGTGATAGGTAGTGATATTGCGGCAGGTGTCTGACCTGATCCCAGGCTTCTAGGAGCTGCAACACCATAGGTCTGCTCTAATAATCCTGGTGCAGGTTCTTTCAAAGGACCCGCTACTGGGTTATACCCCGGTATCAGTTGTGGCGGTTGTGACACCAACTGTGGGGTTGACTCGATCTGAACCAATCTTGGTTTTGTATATATCGGGTCTGGAGGCACCACTAAGTTCGTAGTAGTCTCGAGCACTGGAACATCGGGATAAATTCTTTTTATCTGTGGTGGAGGTTGTAACTGTGTCGGTACGTCTGGAGCAGTAGGTACACTGTCACCATTCTGTATCAAAGCTGTATCGCTAGTCTGTACCGTATCAGTAACTCCCTTCTCCCGCGTCTGGTTCCCAGGATCCAAGCTAGTGCTCGGAACATTGTCACTCACCGCATAAGGTGGTGGTCGGTCATGTAGTAACCTATCCATAAAATCCTCATCCTCTGAATCATCCTCTTCTTCCCAGGTCCTTTTTTGTTCTTTAACTTTGTCTGAGTCTTTGTTAGTTTTGCAAGAAGCTTTCTTTCCCTGTGTCTCTTCTCCCTGTGTTATCACTGGAAATAACTTTAACCCATCTACTATTCCCCGTCTCCACATCTTATTCTCGTTGTCCCACCTTGCTTCTGCATAAGATTTCTCTGCTCTTGTCAATCTCCTGGGAAACCTTTCCTGCCTATGTTTAAGAGCCATCAGATCCCAGATCGCTAGAGCCTCGTATTGTGCTGGTCTCGGAGGTGGTTTTTGTGTGCTTAACATCCACCTCAAGTTTTCTAAAACTTTTTGATTGAATGTCCCATGTTCCAGAAACGCTAGACACCCTTCTTTTTCTGTCAACTTGCGCCATTGTTTTAACCACAAACAAGGTGCAACACCCTTTTCCTCCATAACTGTATAAGCTGGAGTACCCTCGGGCGGTGTAGGTTCCCCATCTGTTGCAACGATGTACACATCTCCCCTCAAAGCGCTTTTGAATGCCTTAACAAAATTCATTTTATTTTATACTTAATCAGAAACGGCTTAGTTCCCAGGACACTCTTCACCTGCCCTTTGCTCACCCTATTGCCTCTCACGAACGGCAGCCAATCCGTGCGCGACCCCTCTCAACATCTGACCTATCCCAGCGCGGCACCACTGACGTCACACTCATACACACTGCAGCTGACAAAGTCTTGCGGCTTGTCCACACCTCACTAACTTCTTATAACTCATACAAACTAATGCGATTTATTGCAGACACTTTAAATGACAATACGAATCTGCCAATTTACTACAGGAAGGGTAACACATTTGCTTCAGAACTTTACAGAGATTTCACTTGAAGCCTCGGCCGCTACTCTCTCCTTCTCAGTTCCCTCATACGCAAGCAGAATTCGACCCGCAAATCCTACTCTCGACTTGTCAATGACTCCTTCTAGTGCACTTTAGAACTTGTCAAATCTCCATCGAAGGTTTCACACATACTTTGTGACTCAAACTTGACTTGTCAACCACCCCCGATTGACCAATTAAATCGCGCAGATTACAACATAAACCATATTTTTCATCCTACTCCAGAGTCTTAGACATCAATAGGCCTGTACTTTTACCAACCACGTGGATAATTTTGAACAATAAGTGCTGTATTCACATGAAGTACGCCGACTTCCCTACTCTCATACTGTGGAGTACGCCCACTCCTGCTAAACGACACTTATTTTTGGCCTAAATACACACAATCTCACAATCTCCTGCAAGTTGCATAAGCTTTGAGCAAGCGCAAAGACCCTAACCACACATACTATGGCGCCGAGAACATTCCCAACTCATCTTAGGCAGGCTCCAAGATCCCAGGAAAGCCCATGGTGAACCTAGCCACTCATCATTTTGCCAAATTTCATTATCACAGAAAACAAAATTAACAATGAAAACTCCGTCCTAGGGCCCCCAAGGGCCAAACCGTCGCTCTGCTACCAGAACTGTTAACGCGTCCGTCTATGTTAATTTATACTCATCAGAACTCATTTTAGGTCGATGAACCTTTTGACCCAGTGGTGAGTCTCCGTAAAACGAGATTATCAAACCTCAAAATATATTTCACAATAACCATTAAAGAATCTTCGACACATTAATTTGTTTTTAGACTCAAATAACCACACCTTGAAGGAAGAATTTGTGATTTTATTCCCTATTGATTACAATCTAATAATAAACGTATTAATCTTAAAACCAAGAAGCATAAAAGCATAGTCACAAAGTGGCACTTATGATGAACTTTCAATAATGCGATGATCAGAATCATAGGATAGATATGTTAGCAGAGAATAGACCATAGTGCATGATAAACAATAGAATATCAGTTCAGCATAGCTACATGTCAGTCACGTCAGTTCTGTCCATCAAATGAATACCTCATCTAACCTCAGATTAGCATTAGCATGTTGGGCTTCATGCAAAACAATTTAGAACATCAATTTGGAAAACATCTAGCTAAGATACCTAATTAAACATACAGCAGTTGGTACCTAGAAAGAAAGGCATATAGATTCTGTTAGCATTAATAATTACCCTCCTCGAGTTAAGTCAGCATACAGTATCAGTCTTCGTCTTCAGGACATCAGATGGTTCACCGTCAATCTATCTAAATAGAAACAAGGGACACTCTCCTCATAAGGAGGAAAGTGTAATAGGGCAGTCTATGGGCTAGGATAATTTTGTCTAAGTCTCAAATCACCAAATAGAGTGACATAGTTTCTGGATGCAATCGAACCAAATGTATCTTGTCTCTTGTGTCATGAGTTTTTATCCCCTTTTCGTAATCCATTCCCCCAAAATTGTATTGGTTAATAACTACACCCCATCATTGGTAACCAATCAAATTATTCATTAAGTAATGCATTTGTTATTTCCTGATACTGAATTGTTTCTCGATTGGTCTTCATAATCAGCATTTTTCGTAGGTGGTACGTCCTTGGTTACTTCACCATCTTGGCACACATCTCGGGTCAGGAGTTCTTTTCCCTTCGTCTCATCGTCCTTGAGAGTGTCCATTACTGTTTCGAAGCACATATCTTTTATACTAAAAGCTGCTAGCATGCGGATGGGAAGATTTCTTCCTTTTTCGAATTAATACAGCAAGAACAATAGCTGGGTCATAATCATTTGCGAGTCCGCACACAGAAAAAGCAGGAAAAATAAGCTTTGAAATGAGAATTACACAGCTAGTTCGCAACTCATGCTAACTTAAGACATACACGTTTTAATGAATACATTTTTGATTGTAATAATGCATATATCTTATTATTATTATTATTATTAGTGTTCATAAATGAGTAAATCTTCACGTTTATTAATGCATTTTAATTATTATTTATTAATATTGCTTTGCCAAATGTAAGCGTTTCACGTCTATAATATATGATATTTAAACTACGCTCTCTCAATGGAAATGAATAAAACAATGCCATTTAAAAACAAGAAGTGTCTAACCTGCTTGTATGTCCACAGTTCCGATTCAAACACACTACTGACTCAATCAGGATAATGTACACTGGGAAAAGTTGCAAATAAAAAGGAATTTCAAATGCGCACAAACAAAGAGATATATTGAACCATATATACAAACTTCTCAGGTAGTGGCTACTATGTTGGATCAATCAGCCAAGTGCTCTGTAAATTAATAAATTGCAGCAGGCAGAGCCTCAAATAACCAGACAAGGACAACTGTGTGGGTCAGCAGTTTACATAACCAAACCACATCATCCAATATCTAAAGATGGTAGTACTCAAAAGTAATTTATAAACAGATAGGGGAAGGAGGACTTATGGATATAAATGCATGTATCTGTACTCTACACTGAAAGGCGGTTTGAACAAACGCCCTACTCATGAATCACCATCATGACTCAAAAACTCTCATTCATGTTCATCTCCCCTCAGAGATGCACAGGGCGTTACATTCTGGCCTGCATCTCAGACCTTCTCTGAGGCTCTCATCTGACACGTGAATGGCACTTCCCGGACCTTTTGGACTACAGACACATTGAGCAGATATGTGACTGGCTACACTCAAGTGAGTTTCGTCTTTAAAAGACATCAACTTAAAATGCAACTGACTGTGTCCAAGCCACACCAGCATCCTAGAGGCATTGACTTAGCATTGCCATAAACATGCACAAATTGTTTCCACCAGCTGGCTCTCAGACAACTTACCCCACCTTATATCCATCAGCCTTCAATAATAAAAGTCAGAATGGATTACTAACTTTGCCTAGTCTTGCCGACTACTGTAAGTCCTCAGCCTAAATGTTACTGACTCTGACCATGTTTTACCCTGTACCTGCATCTTAAACATTTAGCAAATATGCAAGCACTGCCATTCTGTTTGACCTGACACCATTAGTGTGGTTTTCTCCCAACTTTTTGCCTTCAGTCCTTTTTTTGCCTTCTTCGATTTTACTGGCATTAACACTCTGCACACTTTACCGCTGCTAATCAGTGCTAAAGTGTTTGTGCTCTTTCTCTTAAACTTAGTAGAATTGGCTCACACCCAATTCACACATTTAGGCCCTCATTATGACCCTGGTGGTGGGTGATAAAGTGGCGGTGATACTGCCAACAGGCTGGTGGTAATTACCGCCAAATTATGACCATGGCGGTGATATCTTCGATAGACAGCCTATGTACCACACCTACAGCTTGACAAAGTTCCACCTACCATATTAAGACCCTGCAAACCGCCACCTTTTCCGAGGCATTACCAACACCAACAAAAGCCTGGCGGAAACAGAGCACAAAGGTGACAGGACTAACCATTGGAGACACAGGGAAGAACCATGTCATCATGGAACCTGAACTGTAAGTTTTCCCAATGGTCTTCTACGCTATGCTCCACCTGGAACACCAATGCCGGTGAAGACGATGACGGTGAGTACAGCAACCTAGCACACAAGGGAGGGTAGGAGGAAAAAGAGAGTGACACACACACACGAACAACACACACCCGACACACACAAACCATACTCACCACCAGCTGCATTACAAAAACTATTTGATCCCAAAAATCTGCAGAATAATGCAAGGACAACAGGAATTGACGAAAGTGATTGTAATCAGTTCACCATCAAAATTAATAATCCGATTTGGCCATGAAACAGATATGTACACTTGTATAAAAAAGGGACACTGCCCAGTCCCTAGTTCAGAGGGCCCACATGGCCACAAGGCACAGTCCAAGGCCCAACTCGAATCCTGCACCAATCCGGATAGAACACTGCAGGGGCATCATTTTGGCTGAATGCGGGAACAAGCCCACTGGTTCTGGATGGGGCAACATGTTCATTGTTTTGTCCTGGGGAGTGCAAGGACACAGTGTCTCGAGTGGGTGTCTTGCCCGCTTGTCCTGGAAGGGGCAACATGCCCTGTGCTTTGTCCTGGGGAGTGCAATGCCACAGTCTTTCGAGTGGGTGTCTTGCCCACTGGTTCTGAAGGGGGCAACATGTCCTGTGCTTTGTCCTGGGGAGTGCAAGGCCACAGTCTCTCGAGTGGGTGTCTTGCCCACTGGTTCTGGAGGGGGCAACATGCCCTGTGCTTTGTCCTGGGGAGTGTAAGGCCACAGTCTTTCGAGTGGGTGTCTTGCCCACTTGTTCTGGAGGGGGGAACATGCCCTGTGCTTTGTCCTGGGGAGTGTAACGGCACAGTCTTTTTAATGGGTATCTTGCCCACTGGTTCTGGATGGGGCAACATGCCCTGTGCTTTGTCCTGGGGAGTGCAACGGCACAGTCTTTCGAGTGGGTGTGTTGCCCACTGGTTCTGGTTGGGGCAGCATGCCGTGTGCTTTGTCCTGGGTAGTGCAAGGCCACAGTCTCTTGAATAGGTGTCTTACCCACTGATTCTGGGAGGGGCAGCCCTTACAGTAGCCCCTGGAGGGTGGACTACATGTTGTCTGCTGGCTGTGATGGCTGCAGGCTGGTGGTGGTTGGGGGAGGCTCCTGGACAGCCCCTGCACTCTGTGATGGCTACATGCTGGTGGTGTTTGGTGTGGTTCTAAAAATTCTGGACCCATGAAATTTACTTTGCCACAGCAGTACGATTTTAGTATCAAAAGACCGATAATGACTAGTACACTAAGCATGAGCATTTTCGCTCAATTCCAGCAGCGTTTTCACCTCGAAATCGCCATTTTCGTCCTGCACTCGTGGCTCCCATTTTATACACGGCAGCCATTTTTAAAAGTTGCCCTCACATAGGCTTATAATACAGTCAGATTTGATTCCAAGGACACGTACACCTTGATTGACTTTTCTCTGACCTGGGCAAGCTGGAACCATTGCCTCAGGCCAAACCTGTTTGGTAAGTCCCTCTCCCAGTGGCCGAATCAGATAGCATCAAGGCACACTATGCCATAAAACCCTTATTATCGCTCACACACCCTGCCTAATCTTGCTCACACCTGCACCTGCTCTTTTCTTCTTCTTACTTTACGAGGGGGAGGTGCCCGTTTTTATTGGGGGTCCACACTTATCTGATGTAAAATACTAGGCCTTGCCGGGTAATTTATTATGGGTTGGATGACATGAAATATGAGGTTTCATCATGACACTGTTTTTTCCTTTGTAGTGAAAACATGTGAATGACCAACCAAAATGTCAAGAATGTTTGCCTGAAGCTTAAAAAACTGTATATAAGGAAACCTGACATTGCATTGAAACACAGTCTCCTGAGAACATACAAACTGTGCTGTTGTACTTCTAGGACGCTTGTTACTTGGTTGCAGCCAATAAATTCGATCTTTGACTTCACCTAGAAGACTCTGAGTTTCTGTGGTCTGAATCAGGAAAGTACCCGAGGTCTTTGGGTGTACCCTGGCACCACTTAGTGACCGGATCAGTACCGGTTCTGAAAAACCCAGTACCTCAGTTGGCGCCCAACGTGGGGCGATACCAGCGGTACCGGTCCAAGCCTGAGGTCCGTGAGGAGCTTTGTGTGAAAATTCTGGAGGAAGGCCGCCACTTCATCGACCCCTGCATGTCGACGTGGTCCGAAAGTCTTTGCTGCGAGGTTCCCTGCTTCCCGACGGCTACGAAGGACTGCTGCCCTGGCTATCGCCCTGATTTGGACCCTTGATGTTTGGTAGAGCGAAACGATAAGACGAGTCTTCTGGTGACGTCATCGATATTTTCAGTTAAGTATAAGTGGAGCGTCTCCCAGTCCTTAGTTGGACACTTGGTTTGGTCCTTAGTTGGACATTTGGTTTGGTATCCCTTCGGGATCACTTTGATTTGGAACTTGCAAGTACCAAAGCCGAAGGACTTGTGTATTCACGAGACTATCGTAAACGATAATCCTTTGAAGTTTGAAGCTAGACTAGTGAGCGAAGATGCCTGGTCTTAGCAGACTTGGAAATTTGTTTTGTCTTGGTTGTAAAAGGGACTCCCGGTTGGAGGACTCATGTCCGGTTCCTCCGATTGGAACTCCAACCTATGAACTATATGTGAAGGACGGAGTAGGCCCCATCACATATAATGAAGTATGGATCCGTTACACCAGAAAAGATGGTGTTTTAAAATGGCCCCAAAATGGTAGCTTTGACACAGAAATCTTAGATAACCTCGAAGTTAGACTTTTTAAGAAGAAAGCCCGGCCGGCAATGTTTTATTCTTTCCGCTTATGGCGTAAGGAAGCCAAGCAAAAGGAAATTAAATTAGCTAAGAAAAATAAGAGAGAAAAAGGTATTTCGATTATGCAAGCTGCTATACAGTTTAAAGATAACGAAGTAGAACAGTTGAATGAGCAGTTGCATAGGCGACATAAAATGACAGTAGATAAATGCTATCCAGTTTTGCAGCCTCTTCAGCAAGATGCAGCAAAAGACTCTGAAAAAGATCCCCTAATGTCGCATTTGCTAAGTTCGCCACCACCCTATGCGCAGAATGCCACGGCACCTCCGCAACCTCTAGTTGCACAACCAGTGGTTGCATTGCCTCCTGCTCCTCCACAGCACCCACCAGCTATTCTTCAGTTGGTTCCTATTCCTCCGGTGCAGCCTCCTCAAGGGCCACCGGCTTTGACATCTGCTCTGCCTTTACTTCCTACAACTTTGACTACTATGGCGACTACCACTCCTGGTATTGTTTCTGACACTGCTTCTGTCTCTGCCTTGTCTCATTCTGTTTTTCCTCCTGTTCATTTGTCAACCTCTCCCTCTATCCGTCAGAGAATGCCAAACACTGTGAATAGTCTTTTATCCCCTCTCTTTGGGTCATTAGCTACGACCCCAGTTTCAGAGCGTAAACAATTGCGTAGCCAATTGCCTGATGGTAGGGAGAAAGAGACACTGAATTATTTGGCGCATAAATGGGTTACTGAACCAGCGAGATATGAACTAGAGTCTGTTATGGATGTCTTCCATCAGTGGGAAGAACCGAAACAGAGATACGTTTTTGAGAAAATGTGTACTTTTCTTTCTGAGGATTTAGAGGAAAATGGTTTGGAGCCCAATCCGCCTAAATTGTGTCGTGTACGGTTCGATTTTGCGACAGGTTTGATTGTGGGTTCAGATGTTGAGAAAGCAGTTGCGATGTTATTGTTGTTTAGGACTGAAGGTGTTTCCAGGTTATTGTTTAAATATGATTCTTCTGCTAAAAAGAAAGGGAAACAGTACCCCATGAGAGAAGTTCCCCCACAATGGAGGGAAGGGGACCCAAATGCTAATCCACCTGTCCTGCCTCATTTCCAGCGTGTATGGGTACACGTTCCATGGAAGCGAGCTGAAGTTTTAGCCCTTAAGCAGACATTGCCTGGTCCCCGTAAGAATCCTACAGGATATTACAAGGAATTGTCACAGACTGCGGGGTCTTGCATTATGAATTTAGCTGACATAGACATGTTGTTTGGGAATGTTGTTCCACAGCCTTTATGGGGAAAGATTCGCCATGCAGACCATGCTCAAGAGTTAGGTGACACATGGGCTAATATTGCTGCTGCAGATGCCCGACAAATTGGTGGTGCTAAACCTGAGCCTTTAGTGACAGAGCTTCCTGGTAGGATTATTGATTACATGAAAACTATAATGCCTGCGATGCGTGTAAACTGGGATAAATTGTCTGCATGTAAGCAAAAGAAAGAAGAAACGGTATCAGATTTCTTCACCAGGTTTGAAGAAACGTTTGTGGACCACAGTGGTCAAGATATGAGCACGGAAGGTGGTCAACGTTTGTTCGTCGATAAATTTGTGCATAATCTGCT
Source organism: Pleurodeles waltl (assembly GCF_031143425.1). Lineage (NCBI taxonomy): Eukaryota > Metazoa > Chordata > Amphibia > Caudata > Salamandridae > Pleurodeles > Pleurodeles waltl. The sequence continues at coordinate 625,023,473 of NC_090443.1, read as the reverse complement.
TCCTGAGTTGTGTAAAAAGTTAAAAGACTCAGAAAGTTCTTGGGCAGTTTCCTCTTCAGCGCAGATATTGGCTACTGCACAGTACTACGAAAATAGAGATAAAGATGAGAGAGATAGAGTAGAGAAGAAAACTAAAGAATTGAAAACGAAGGTTCTGTTACAACAAGCGTACCCGCCACGTGGTGGTCAAAATAGTGGTGCACAGAGTAACTATCAGAACAACTATCAGAATAACTATCAGCCCCAACCGTTTCAGAGAAACTCGCAAAGAGCCGAGTATGCTCAACCACGTATCCCAGTAGGTCCCAATCAGTGTTCATATTGCAAGGAAGAGGGTCATTTCAAGTATAGTTGCCCTGCTATGCTACAGCGCGCAAATGGTACTTCTGGTTTAAGAGGTCGAGGTGTTCCACAAGCACCTAGAGGAAGAGGACGTGGATATGTTCCCCAGAGCGCGTGCCCATTCCCCCCTCAAAACTCAATGAACAGATTTGATCAACAGGTTAATGCATCTGGTATGACGGCTCAGTACCATACTGATGATTACTATACAGAGGATGAGCATTTGGACAGTAATGATTGCTAGGACAGCCATAGACAAAGAGAGGGAGTTGTTTCAGTTCCAGTAGATCAGAGTGGGCCTTATGTTAAGGTGATTGCATCAGGTGTGTCAGAACCTTTTCTGTTGGATACTGGTGCTACCAAGAGTTCTATTATGCACTCAAAACTCCCTAGCGCACCTTTGTCTGGCGAAACAAATGTATCAGTAGGGTTTTCCGGCGCCCCAGTTAGAAATCCGATTTCTAACCCTATATCTCTTTCTGTTGGACCTTGTAAATTTGAAACACCCCTTATTTTGACGACAGGTTGTGGCGAGAACTTGTTAGGATTAGATCTGTTAAAGAGATTGTATGCAACATTGTATTGCTCTCCTTCTGGAGTGCAACTCACATTGGGTAAGAAAGTGGTTTCACCAATGTATTTGTCAAAGGACAGATTTCCACCAGAATTTTCGTCTCTTCCTAATACTCTTTGGGCTACTGGACGTAATGATGTAGGTCTTTTGGAAATTCAGCCATATGTGATAACATTAAAAGCCAATGTTAAAATGCCACGTATTCCCCAATACAAGATCTCTAGTGAAGGGGAAAAAGCGTTGTTAGCAATTATTTGTGATCTGATTGAGAAGGATGTAATTGAAGAGACAAGAGGCAACGTTTGCAATAGTCCTGTTTTGCCTGTCTTGAAGCATACTGACCCTACTCAGCCACATGTTTATAGGTTTGTAATTGATCTTAGAGAGGTGAACAAAATAGTTGTGCCACAGTTTCCAGTCGTCCCCGATATCACTGCATTGTTGACAATGATTCCAGCTTCAGCCACTTGGTTTTCAGTGATAGACCTGAAAAATGCTTTCTTCAGCATCCCTATTACAGAAGAGAGCAGGGACATTTTTGGCTTCAATTTGGGAGGACGAAGCTTCAGATTTAAGAGAGCTCCTCAAGGCTATTGTGAAAGTCCATCTATCTATAGTTAGGCTTTGAAAGCACAACTTGACACTCTTATGTTACCTGATGGCGCCACTCTCATTCAATATGTCGATGATTTGCTAGTTGCTGCAGATACTAAGGAGATCTGCAAAGAAGCAACATTGTCATTATTGCGTCATTTGTCTGATTTACACCACAAAGTGTCCCTTTCAAAGTTACAGTATTGTCAAAAAGAAGTGACCTATTTAGGTCATCTCTTTTCGAAGGAGGGAAGGCAACTGACCCCAGAGAGAATCAGGGCTGTTGCAGCAATGAGTGTGCCAAGAAAACAGAGAGAAGTGCGTGCTTTCTTGGGTATTACATCATATTGCAGACAATGGATACCTAATTTTTCGTTAATAGCCAAACCCTTGGTGGCATTAACTTGTAAAGATACACCAAATCCCGTCCCATGGTCTGAAGATTGTCAGAAAAGTTTTGTCGAATTACGTGATGCATTATGTTCAGCTCCTGTGTTGGGTACCCCCAACTACAGCAAGCCTTTTACATTGTATGTCCATGAGAAAGAAGGTTGTGCGTTAGCAGTTTTGACACAACAGTTTGGAGACAGGGAGCGTCCATGCGCCTATTTCTCTTCACCCTTAGACCCAGTAGCTAAGGCACTACCAAGCTGCTTAAGAGCGGCAGCGGCAACTGCTGTTTCTATCCGACAGTCTGCTGGTTTAGTGATGAATAACACATTAATCGTAATGGTTCCACATGCAGTGGACACGTTGTTAAACAGAACCAAGACACAGCATTTAACTAGTGCTCGATTGTCAGGTTACGAGTTGACATTGTTAGCAAGCCATGTACATATAAAAAGATGCACTACACTTAACCCAGCTACGTTATTGCCAATTGTGACGGAGTTAGATACTTCTGAACAACATGATTGTCTCCATAGAACAGAAGAAGAAACGAAAGGGAGAATAGACCTTCTGGACACTCCCCTTGCAAAGAGTGATGGTACTTTGTGGGTGGATGGTTCATGCTTTAAGCTCACGAATGGTGACACGACTGCGGCGTATGCTGTGACAACTTTGTGTACGATTGTTGAAGCTGCACGTATCCCACACAATTCAGCCCAAGTAGCTGAGTTAATAGCCCTAACAAGAGCATGTACAGTATCAAAAGGAATGAAAGTGACTATCTATACCGATAGCCAATATGCGTTTGGTGTGGCCCATAGTTTTGGGCGTTTGTGGAAGGAATGTGGGTTCCTGACCTCGCATGGAACTAAAATACAGCATGGTCAGTTGGTAAATGAGCTCCTTGATTCACTTACTTTACCGTTGCAAGTTGCGATTGTGAAGTGTAGCGCACATAAAAAGGTGACTGATGATGTTGGTCGTGGGAATGCATTTGCTGACGAGGTCGCAAAAGAAACGGCAAGGAATGTGATGAGCCGAATGTATGTCGCGGGCCCTGCAAGATGGATTGGTGATGTTGGAATGTGTGAAGACACGATAGAAAGCGTGAAATCGATTCAAGCTGAAGCCACAGAGAGAGAATTGAGTGTGTGGAGAGAAAGTACAGGTAAATTGGATGCGAATGGTTGTTGGGTCGAGTTGTCAGAGCATCAAAGAGGGTTGCTACCCGATGCGTATGTGCTTGCAGTAGTTACAATGGCTCATGGAATGGCTCACATCAGTGTGAAAGGGATTTGTAAGTTGTTGGCCCCAGTATGGCAAAATGCAGGAATTCCCAAGTGCGCAGAAAATGTGGTTAAAAATTGCATGGTATGCCTGAAACACAACCCTGGTAGAGGAACCCCAACTCCAGCTGGTCATTTTGCACCTCCTACATAACCGTTTGAGGTTTTGCAGCTAGATTTCATCCACATGGAGCAGTGCAACAACTTAAAATACGTACTCATTGTTGTTTCTGCCTTTTCAAGATGGGTGGAAGCCTATCCCCTAAAAGACAATACTGCGCTATCCACAGCCAAAGCCCTTGTGAAAGAGTTCTTCCCTAGATTCGGAATGCCGAGAATGATCTGGAGTGACAAAGGAAGTGAATTTGTGGGTCAAGTGATGAAGAAAGTATGCGAAGGTATAGGCATAAACCAAAAGTTTCACGCTGCAAATCACCCCCAATCAGCTGGATTAGTGGAGTGCTATAATGGCACTCTAAAGCTAAAATTGGCCAAGATACAAGCGAGCTCTGGTCTTAAATGGCCTGACGCTCTACCCCTAGCACTCCTATCATCCCGAATGACTGTGCATTCACGAGTGAAACTTAGTCCTTATGAAATAGTCTTTGGCCTCCCGGCCAATATGTAGGGAGTGCCCAGGCCCAAGAAGTTTAGCGAGATAGAGCATCCTGGTTTGCTTGACTAACTGTATGAATTGACGGCTAAATTGCGTGTTTTACATCAACAGGTCCACGACACCCTGCCTCCGGTCTCTGAATCTCCAGGTCATCCCATTGAGCCTGTATCCTGGGTTTTAATAAAGAACTTTCAGCGAACCAAAAACGAGCAGCCCAGGTGGACCGGACCGCACCTCGTTCTTCTCTCCACAAGATCAGCTGTTCGAGTAGAAGGGAAGAAACACTGGATCCATGGGACCCATTGCAAAAGGGTTCCCCTACCTCTGCCATATGACCGGTTGGTCCAGGAAGGTGTCGCCGACTCAGAGACTGAAACCGTGCCACGTTTTCTGCCTTTCAGCGATGCACGAATAAAAGGAACACTCACTGAGAAAGAAAGTGATGACATTTTACAATCAGCAGTATCACCGTCAGTTCGATTGGACACTACAGAACCTGAACTCCTTTTTCAGGACCACACGATATCTGGGACTAACCGTTATAATCTACGACCAAGAATAAAGGACAAATAAAACAGTTTACTTTTCTTCCCTTTAGCAAAGTTCTCCAATATGGAAAATTATTTTTGAATGACTTTTTGTTTTTTTGTGTTTTTCGAACCTCCATCCGGGTTCAGCTGTAGGATCGTGGCTGAAAAGACTTAGGGGGGTAGCCTGTGGACACAAGGTCTACAGGTCTGGTTTGTTCTAGGGCGGCCTGGAACATTCAGAACACTCCTAAGTGAAGTAACCCAACCGCCACGAACGGCAACGGTTAGAGGATGGAATCTTTCCAAAATGGAGAACATGTTGAAAGACTGAGTTTCAAGAAGAGAATATGTGAAACGATAACCAGGAAACGGTTTTTGCTGCTGTGCATTTTTATGTTATTTAGTATACTTATGGTTTTTATAGGATATGTTTTATTCTGTTTTAACGTGATATTGGCACCCACTACCTCGTCTACTCCTCCTCCTTCCACAGTTTCCCCACATTCTTTTCAACTCCTCCCTAAACATGAATCTGCTAGGAGACTAGAGTTCATTAATAACTCCTTCATCCAGCTTTTGCACCAACACCAACTAGTGATAAATACAACTAACTGTTGGGTGTGTGGCCTTATGCCTCACACAGCAGATAAAGGTATCCCTTATCTGATCCTGCCTTTCAGCCACAATGGTTCCGTGTGGGCATTCAGAACGATATTCATCTATGCACACTACCCCCTACGTTTTGCGGAAGACAACCCTAAGAAAAATGCTTTAGTTAAAGGTATCATAGACATGATGAAGGATAATATCTTCTACGAGACTATCCCCAGAGATGAGACAATAGCATATATAGGATGGAACATGACCGGATATGAAGCCACAATGAGTGAGAAACAGCAAGCTAAGATATCTTCCCTGACTTGGGTTGTACCCCATCAGGGTCACCTGTGTCTGCAAGGTACTGGCAATAATCCCAGAGCTCAGCTAGGGGAAAGCGTCTGCACTGAGACATATGTCTTCGCATCTCAGACCTCCCCTCCGCTCTTGGCAGCTAAGGGTACCTATTTCATCTGCCATGATAGAGCCTTTACATGGTTGCCCCCTGACTTTTCGGGCACATGCTTCGTTTCGTTCCTGTTGCCCCCTACCTACACAGCAGCGGCAGATTACCACAAGACAAGGATAGTTAGCGGCGTCTTCAGTGAAGAAGACACTGCAGGACAAGAATTTGGGGACATTGTAAAGGGTTTTCTGCCGTTCTGGGGACAAATAGGTAACAGCAGGAGCATAAGGCAATTGATAAGAGTGGTTGAATCCACCGTGGCTGAAACCGCTGGTGCCCTTGGTAACTTGACTGCTGAGCTCCAGTCGGATCGTCTTATGACCCTTCAGAACAGGGTCGCATTAGATGTCATACTTGCAGACCGGGGTGGAGTATGTACATTGATCCAATCGAGTTGCTGTGTTTTTGTCCCAGATAACGCTCCAACAGTATACCAGGCCATCTCCAAACTGCATAGAATTTCCGAATCTATTCATTTAGATAGAGGAGATTGGTCATTAATGGGATGGTTCTGGGAACTGATATCAGCATGGGGATGGAAGATACTGATGGTCATTGGGATGATCTTGGCCATTCTTTTCCTGTTCTGTCTATGCGTGCAGTGTGCTCCTGCGATATGTGGCCTCTGTGTTACATCATGCATAAGGAAACCTGCACCAAGAGACGAGCTAAATACTAGGATGATGTTACAGCAACATCTCAACGACTTTAGAAACATAGACCTGGACTCAGATTAGCATGAGAATAGGTGTATTGCCTATGTAAGGGCAAAAGGAGGGTTTGTGGTTCTAAAAATTCTGGACCCATGTAATTTACTTTGCCACAGGAGTACGATTTTAGTACCAAAAAAACGATAATGACTGTACACTAAGCATGAGCATTTTCGCTCAATTCCGGCAGCGTTTTCACCTCGAAATCGCCATTTTCGTCCTGCTCTCGTGGCTCCCATTTTATACACGGCAGCCATTTTTAAAAGTTGCCCTCACATAGGCTTATAATACAGTCAGATTTGATTCCAAGGACACGTACACCTTGATTGACTTTTCTCTGACCTGGGCAACTGGAACCATTGCCTCAGGCCAAACCTGTTTGGTCAGTCCCTCTCCCAGTGGCCGAATCAGATAGCATCAAGGCACACTATGCCATAAAACCCTTATTATCGCTCACACACCCTGCCTAATCTTGCTCACACCTGCACCTGCTCTTTTCTTCTTCTTACTTTACGAGGGGGAGGTGCCCGTTTTTATTGGGGGTCCACACTTATCTGATGTAAAATACTAGGCCTTGCCGGGTAATTTATTATGGGTTGGATGACATGAAATATGAGGTTTCATCATGACACTGTTTTTTCCTTTGTAGTGAAAACATGTGAAAGACCAACCAAAATGTCAAGAATGTTTGCCTGAAGCTTAAAAAACTGTATATAAGGAAACCTGACTTTGCATTGAAACACAGTCTCCTGAGAACATACAAACCGTGCTGTTGTACTTCTAGGACGCTTGTTACTTGGTTGCAGCCAATAAATTCGATCTTTGACTTCACCTAGAAGACTCTGAGTTTCTGTGGTCTGAATCAGGAAAGTACCCGAGGTCTTTGGGTGTACCCTGGCACCACTGGGTTACCGGATCAGTACCGGTTCTGAAAAACCCAGTACCTCATTGGGGGAGGCTCCTGGACAGCCCCTGCACTCTGTGATGGCTGCATGCTAGTCGTGGTTGGGGGAGGCTCCTGGACACCCCCTTCACTCTGTGATGGCTGCATGCTAGTGGTGGTTAGGGGAGGCTTCTGGACAGTCCCTGCACTCTGTGATAGCTGCACATCCACGGCTGACAGTGGGGGCCCTGTGACAGTTGCTGGTGGTGGTGGTGTTTGGCTGACTTCTCCTCCTGGTCATGGATTGGGGGTCCCTTACCCTTCCTGACAGGGGTGGATGGGCTCTACCCCCTTTGGGTTGGGGTTGTGGAGAATGGGGCTGGGAAGTGGAAGTTGGAGGGGGAACGGTAGAAACAGGGACTATGGTTGCCATCAGAGAGGAGGCCAGAGCCTGAATTGATCTCTGTTGGGCCACCAATCTACCATGAATGCCCTCCAGGAATGCATTGCATTGCTGCATCTGGGCTGCCAGCCCCCTGGATGGCATTCACAATGGTTGAGTGCCCTACAGAGATGTAATAATAACAGGCAAGGTAAGCAGTATTTTCCATTCAAACCCTTAGCCACCTGAGGACCTACACTGCTATGCCTGGCCTGTCCTAGGGGCACCCAAGGTCACACAACCACCACCCCGTTACCACCCCACCAGCCGTAAGTAGTAATGATAGCCATTGTACTCACCCTCTTGTGTCTGCCTCATTGGGAGGCAATCCCCAGGTGGGCCTCCGCTGTCTTCCATTCCCAGCTTCTCCGGTCCTCTCACCTTTTCCTGCAGTGGGTGCTCCACCTGCTATAGACCCCCAGGGTCCGCACGACCTTGGTGACGGCATGCCACAATTCCTTCTTTTGATGGGCGCTGACCTGCAGAGGTAATAGAGACAGGAGGACAGAATTGCACAAACAATCCAGCCTGTCACACATATGGCCCACAAATCCTGTTTCAACTCCATTGGCACACACATCGCCCAGCGCCCACCATGTACACTACCACCAGACATCCCCCAAATGACATGATGCCATGCACACACATCTCCATGCAACCTTCCCACATGCATCGTGCCCAAGGTGTACTCACCTGTTGGTCTGGAGGCCCATACAGCTGTTCATATTGGGGTAGGAACCCATCCACCAAGCGCTCCAACTCTATTGAAGTGAAGGCAGGGGCCTTTTCCCTGGTCACACGGGCCATGGAAGGTTCTAGACACAGGTCATAGCAGCACACGCAGTGTAAGTGTTGTCCTGTGAAGAGTCAGGAATCAAGTGAGGATTCAAATGGAAAATGGTGGTCACGTCTGTAGAGGTGTACACCGTCACCATCGCCGCTGATCCCCATTGACCACTGTACCCAATAGAGCCCCATATTAGCCAAGGAGGAATTGACCAGCGATGCAAGACCGCCTTCCGCCACGACACCCAACGTCGGCGGAGCTACCTCACTTCCACCTGTCCCTAGATACAGGACAAGCAGTCACCATTTCATGGTGCTGGACAACATTTAGATCTTCCATAACTGCGTCATTGCCAAAAACTACACATACATTGCCATTCCCGCTGTCCCATCACATTAATGCTGTACCCACACTGAGGTGGTGGTTCCATTGTTCAAATTATGACAGCCTACTCACTCTTGTGTCCCTTAGATACCTACCACTGTGGATGAATAGGAGGAGAAGACAAACCCCAGTGTATAGATCCCTTGTGGACTTGGCTTCACTGGGGGACAGGCATATAATACTCACCTATAGACTGGGCAGGGCCACAATCACAGAGCTGTGTGCCCAATTGGAGCCTGACCTGATATCAGCTATCCGTCAACCCTCTGGGATCCCCCCTCTTGTGCAGGTTCTATCAGTGCTCCATTTCCTGGCAACTGGTTCTTTCCAAGTGACAGTGAGCTTGGCCGCATGAATGTCACAGTCAATGTTCTCAGTCGTGCTGGCAAGGGTATTATTTGCCTTGGTGAAACACATGTACAGCTATATTGCTTTCCCCAGGTGGAAGATTTGACCACTTTGAAGGAAGGATTCTATGCAATGGGACATATACCCAAGATTTTTGGGGCGATTGGTGGTCCACATATTGCATTTGTACCCCCAGCCAGAATGAACAGGTGTTGAGGAATCAGAAGAGTTTCCACTCACTGAATGTGCAAATGGTGTGCCTGGCGGACCAGTAGATCTCTCACGTCACTGCCAAGTATCCTGGGTCGGTGCATGATGCCTTTGTTCTGAGAATAGCAGCATCCCAAATGTGATGGCACAACTATAGAGGCACAGGGTGTGGCTAATAGGTGAGCCAGAGTCCCCACTCTCTGAATGTAAGTGTATGCCTTCAGGTGTTATCCCCATAGCATTGTGTAAGGTTAATGCTGTCCATCAATACATGCAAGTGACTCTGGCTACTCAAACCTATTGTGGCTCCTGACCCCTGTGAGGAATGTCAGGACAGGGACTGAGAACCGTTATAATGATGCACATGGGCGAACCAGGAGAATAATTGAAAGGACCTTTGGACTCCTGAAGCCCAGGTTCAGATACCTGCATCTGACAAGTGGATCCCTGTGCTACTCACCCGAGAAGGTCTGCCAGATAGTAGCGGCATACTGCATGTTCCACAACCAGGCCCTCAGACGACATGTGCCTTTTCTGTAGAAGGAGGAGACTGGAGATTACCCTGTGGCAGCAGTGGACCCTGAGCCCAGTGAGAATGAGAAGGCAGAGGATGAGGATGTAGACAAAAGAACATCAGTTATACGTCAATACTTCCAATGACACACAAGTGAGACAGTGGAACTGACCATTACTCTGACTATTGATTTTATCTGTGTGGCTGTAGCATGAAGGCATTCACTTCCTTTGCATCTCAACTTACTGTCCCCTATGGCTTGTCATTTTACAGATGTTGGTGGTATGACAACAGTGTCATGGTGTGATTACTACAGACAGCTACAGGTCACTACTTGTATGCTATCACAGTGTTCAAATCATTTCCACTAGGTGTGACTGTTCCCATAAATGTACATTTTCAACACATAAAACAGTGTCACTTAAGTTGTGTTCAAGGGTCTTTATTGTAGTGCAAATAACTGAGGGAAAGGTGCAATGGAATGGGGTGATGTTAGAGGAAAGTTCAGGGTATTGTTCCAGTCTGTTTGTAACACAGGTCCAGTGTCCAAGGGGCCATAGGAAGGGGAGCAGAAGCAGTTCAAAGTGGACAAGGTGACAAGGTGGGACACAAGGGGGACGATCCGGAGAGTCTCATTTCCTGGCAGTGGTCTTGGTCTTGGCAAGTGTCTCTGGCTTCTGTCAGGGTCTCAGGGAATGTTTGGGGGTGGTCCACCTTCTGCAGGTGGAGGGGTGCTGGTGGTCTCTGGGTCCTGTGGCAGGGCCTCCTGCCCACAAGTTGCAGTGGAAGTGCAGGGCTGGTCAATAGACTGGCTAGTGGTAGGTGCCCACTGGTGTGCTGTAGATTCCCTCATGATGTTGGCCATGTCTGACAGAACCCCTGATATGGAGATCATGGTGGTGTTGAGAGCCTGCAAGTCCTCCCTGATCTCCTGATGGTGTTCCTCCTGCAGACGCTTGTTCTCCTGCATGTTGGTAAGGATCTGCCCCATCGTGTCCTGGGATTGTAGGTAGGGTCCTAGGATCTTGGTAAGTGCCTCCTGGAGAGTCGGTTCCCTAGGCCTGTCCTTCCCCTGGCACACAACGGTCCTCCCAGTGTCCCTGTTGCCCTGTGGCTGTGTCCCCTGAATGGTGTGCCCACTGCCACTGAACCCAGGTCCCTGATTGTCTCGAGGGTGAGGTGTGGACTGGGGTCCCTTTACAGGTGGGCACACTGCTGATTGACGTGTCCTGGGGACAGAGGTGTGGGGATGCTGGGTCGGTGCTGTGGTATTAGATACTGATGGGAGAGGCCCTGTGGTTGACTGGGAGTGGGCTGGGGTGACTGACTGACCAGTGGTCCCTGATGGGCCAGGCAGTGAATCCAGATCCAGAAGTCCAGAGTTACTGTCATCACTGGGCTCATCTTCTGTTGGAGGACTGCTTTGTCATGGCACCTCCTCTCTGCTGACATTGACTGGGGCACCTGTGGAGATGTAAATGATGTATTATGCTTGATGTCTGTGACATACTACATCCTTAGCTTCCCCTCTATTGTTGCTGTTGCCCGTCCACCTTTGTATGTGTATGATGACGTATTGTGGGATTGTTAGTTCCCCTATGTTGTGAATGCCTTTGTGATGGGTATCCATGCAGGGCTGAGAGGACTGTCCATGCATTGGTATAGCATGCAGGGCTTGGCATTGGGGTTAGTCAGATGTGTAGTTGCAGTGTGTGGGATGGGGAGGAGTGGAGTGATGGGAGTGAGGGTGAGGGGGTGAGATGGCATGCAGGTAATGGGGTGATAAGTATTAAATCTTGACTCACCAGTGTCCAGTCCTCCGGCTACTCCAGTGAGTCCCTCAGGATGCAGTATTGCCAAGACTTGCTCCTCCCATGCTGTGAGCTGTGGGGGAGGAGGTAGGGATCAACCGCCAGTCCTCTCTATGCCGAGTTGGTGCCTTGCTGTCATGGAACGTACCTTCCCCCGTAGGTTGTTCCACCTCTTCCTGATGTTGTCCCTTGTTGTTGGATGCTGTCCCACAGTGTTCACCCTGTCCACAATTCTCTGTCATAACTCCATCTTCCTGGCAGTGGATATTTGCTGTACCTGTCCTGCAAACAGCTGTGGCTCTACCCTGACTATTTCCTCCACCATGACCCGCAACTCCTCATCTCTGAAACAGGGGTGCCTTTGTGGGGACACGGGTGTTGTGTGGAGTGTGTAGGTGTGAGGGTTTTGGTTAATGTGGTTGGGTGTGTGATGTGGGGTGCATGAGGCATGTATGGGTGTATGTGGTATGTGTGTCTAGTTGTTGCAGTGGTCTTGGTGTCAGTCTTGTGGAAATAATTTGTATTCGTAAAGGGTTGTGGGTAATGTGGGTGTGTGTTATATGGTACTGTGGGTGTGTGGGTGTGATGTGTGTATTAGTGTCAGATGTGTGTTTTTGGTAATGGCCATTATTCTGTTTAGTATTTGAGTGTCCATTCTGAACATGCCGGTGTGTACCGCCAATGGTTTACCACCACTGAATGTCTGCCATGGTCCTTCATTGGTCATGATGTGGTGGGTGTTGTTTTGTTGGCGTTACTGTATGGGTGTTGGTACCAACACTTTAACACTGACCTTTGGGCTGACGGATTTGTGTATGTGGCAGTATTCTGTTGGATTGGTATGTGTGTGTCAAAATTTGGCGAACGGATGTTCACCTCCCCAGCGGTATGTTGGCGCCCGTCACCACGGCGGTAAGCGAGGTTTACTGCCAATGTCATGATGATGGTCTCAATCTCCATGTGACTGACCAGGCATTTGTACTTTTGTTTGGTGCCTTTAACCACATATCACAAACAGATACTTCTAACATGGGTTGACTCATAGGTGCATCTAGAACATGATAGACTTCATCCCTACTACTATCCCTAAGAAGCAACTGATTGGCAGGTATGGCATCTAACTGAAACAATTGCTGTAGGGGCTTCGCAGAGACATTAATTTGTACTTTTATATCTGATACAGACTCAATAGCTTCTCTGAAACTCCCACAAGACATATGTCTGCCTCTGGCCCATCCATTCCACCTTCTTAGAAGTTAATCTCCAGCCAGCAGACTTTACTCCTTCCCATCTGTACCTGAAACATACCAGATGTTAAGGACAGAGTAACACAAAGCAGACATTTCATAAAATATACATTTTATCAATTCCAGTGTGTGTTATAGATATCTTTTATGTCAATGAATGTTAAAGTACGATGCTTGTGTTTCGCACATAAGAGCTAAATCATGAATACAGAGATTGATGATTTTTTTACGATGCATCACATATAACAAAGGCAATGCATCCTCTCTACAGATATCTTTTGTGGGATTGTGAGTTTAAACTTTGAAATTCTGACTGTTGTTTTAATGCAACTTCAAATGACTTCCAGCTGTCCAGCTGTCATTCTTTAAAGTAATATATAGGGCTGTGAATTTTAGATATTTGCACTGGCAGATAGAAAGTATGCACATTTCTTTCAGAAGCTGATTTGATTATATATGCTTATGTATGTTGTGGGTGTGTTATATATATCTATATATGTATGTGTGTATATATATATATATATATATATATTTACATACACACACACATATATATATATATATACATATTAAGTTGTTTTAGTTAGATTTATTTCATGGAACTATAGCTTGTGCTCCAAGGTAACTATAACTCGCACCCCCGCCATGAAAAGTTCTCTCATCATTAATTTGATTGCAAATGTTACAGTGATAATATCAATGATGCCATAGAAAATGCCATCAGTGATGTAATACGTGGGGTAATTAGCTGTGCATGGTGAGGGCACAAGTTATAGTTACCTTGTGGCACCAGTCTGAGCTACCTGAAATAACTCTAAATATAACAGCTGAATTTCTATGGTGTTGTACATGTAAATTCAGAACCCAACTATGACATCCCTGTAACCTTTGTTTTTTTCAGTGAATTTCTAAGGTTTTTTTATGCTAATTCCTAAATGTAACTATGGATTTTTTACGCAGCAGAGGGTTGGCAATGGGGCCTGGCATGCGGCCAGGTTCTGCGGCAACCCCAAGCATGCATCCAGCCCCACAGCATGCAAGGCCTTTGGCCATGCACAGTGGGTGTTGGTCACAGAACCTGGCCTGTGGTCAGGCCGTGCAACCAACCCCCCATAGGCATCCAAACCCCGCTCCATGCACGACCGTTGGCCGTGCGTGGCAGATGTTTGGTTGCAGGGGCTGCATCCCACATGGCCCTGGAGGGCGACACTACGGACTCCGAATTCACCAGTGGGACAGAGGGCGAGGGGAGCTCCACTGCGGGGACAGGAGCTGACACCAGCGAGATGGACTCCTCCTCTGATGGGATCTCCTTTGCAGTGGCGGCCTCATCTGTGCCCCCGCATCTACAGGTACAGCCGCCACCCTCCATACCAGCACCGCCCTCCTAGCAGCCCCTCAGCCTTTGCCCCGTGCCCGCTCACCCAGGAGGGTGGGCATTACCTTTGCCCCAGGCGCCTCAGGCCCCGCCCCTGTCACCCCTGCTGCCCTCAATGAGGAGGCCATTGACCTCCTCAGGTCCCTCACTGTTGGGCAGTCTACCATTTTGAATGCCATCAAGGGTGTAGAGAGGCAGTTGGAACAAACCAATGCATTCTTGGAGGGCATTCACTCTGGTCAGGCAGCCCTTCAGCAAGCTTTTCAGACTCTGGCCTCAGCACTGATGGCAGCCATTGTCCCTGTCTCTAGCCTCCCCCCTCCAACTTCCTCCACCCGGACCCACACCCCTGTACCTCAGCCTATCCCAAGCTCACCATCAGACCAGCATGCACACACCTCAACACACTCTGGCAAACATAAGCACCACACATCCCACAGACAGGACCACCAGCAGCAGCCCCGCTGCCCAGGAAGCGACCGCCATCAGCCACACTGCCCAGGAAGCGTCTGCCAGAAGCCACACTGCCCAGGAAGAGACCGCCAGCAGCCCCGCTGCCCAGGAAGTGACCACCAGCAGCCCCGCTGCCACAGACAGGCCCGCCAGCAGCAGCCCTGCTGCCCAGGATGCGACCGCCAGCAGCCCCGCTGCCACAGACAGGACCGCTAGCAGCAGCCCCGCTGCCCAGGAAGCGACCAACAGCAGCCACACTGCCCAGGAAGCGACCGCCAGCAGCCCCGCTGCCAAAGACAGGACCACCAGCAGCAGCCCCGCTGCCCAGGAGGCGACCGCCAGCAGCCCCGCTGCCACAGACAGGACCGCCAGCAGCAGCCCCGGGGCCCAGGAAGCGACCGCCAGCAGCCACATTGCCCAGGAAGCGACTGCCAGCATCCACACTGCCCAGGAAGCGACCGTCAGCAGCCACACTGCCCAGGGAGTGACCGCCAGCAGCCCCGCTGCCACAGACAGGACCGCCAGCAGCAGCCCCGCTGCCCAGGAAGCGACTGCCAGCAGCCCCGCTGCCACAGACAGGACCGCCAGCATCAGCCCCGCTGCCCAGGAAGCGACCGCCAGCAGCCCTGCTGCCACAGACAGGACTGCCAGCAGCTGAACCGCTGCCCAGGACACAGCCGCCAGCAGCCCCGCAGGCCAGGACAAGATCGCCACTAGCTGAACCGCTGCCCAGGACACTGCCGCCAGCAGCCCCGCAGGCCAGGACAAGACCGCCACCAGCTGAACCGCTGCCAAGGACACCGCCGCCACAAGCACCGCTGCCAAGGACACCGCCGCCACAAGCACTGCTGCCAACGACACCGCCGCCAGCAGCCCCGCAGGCCAGTCAGCGCAAATGATTCAGACGCTACTGAGTCCGCCACGGGCAGGATGAAGCACTCTGGGCACAAGGCCCCCTTCAGAACCAGTGGAGAGATGCATCCACTACCTCTGTCCTTGGCAGGATGAAGCACTCTGGGCAAAAGTCCCCCTCTAGAACCAGTGGAGAGATACATCCACCACCTCAGTCCTTGGCAGGATGAAGCACTCTGGGCACAAAGCCCCCTCCAGAACCAGTGGAGAGGGTGTGTTTAGGTCTGGGAGGTTAGTAGCCAATGGCTACTAGCCCTGAGGGTGGCTAAACCCTCTTTGTGCCTCCTCCCGGTGGGGAGGGGGTCACATCCCTAATCCTATTGGGGGATTGGGGGGATCGTCCATCTGCAAGATGGAGGACTTCTAAAAGTCAGAGTCACCTCAGCTCAGGACACCTTAGGGTTTGTCCTGACTGGCCAGTGACTCCTCCTTGTTTTTCTCATTATCTCCTCCAGCCTTGCCGCCAAAAGTGGGGGCAGTGGCCAGAGGGGAGGGCATCTCCACTAACTGGGATGCTGTGAGGCGCTGTAACAAAGGGGGTGAGCCTTTGAGGCTCACCGCCAGGTGTTACAGTTCCTGCAGGGGGAGGTGAGAAGCACCTCCACCCAGTACAGGCTTTGTTCCTGGCCACAGAGTGACAAAGGCACTCTCCCCATGTGGCCAGCAACATGTCTGGTGTGTGGCAGGCTGGCAAAATTAGTCAGCCCACACTGGAAGTCGGGTATGTTTTCAGGGGGCATCTCTAAGATGCCCTCTGGGTGTATTTCACAATAAAATGTACACTGGCATCAGTGTGCATTTATTGTGCTGAGTAGTTTGATACCAAACTTCCCAGTTTTCAGTGTAGCCATTATGGTGCTGTGGAGTTCGTGTTTGACAGACTCCCAGACCATATACTCTTATGGCTACCCTGCACTTACAATATCTAAGGTTTTGCTTAGACACTGTAGGGGCACAGTGCTCATGCACCTATGCCCTCACCTGTGGTATAGTGCACCCTGCCTTAGGGCTATAAGGCCTGCTAGAGGGGTGACTTATCTATGCCATAGGCAGTTTGAGGTTGGCATGGCACCCTGAGGGGAGTGCCATGTCGACTTAGTCATTTTCTCCCCACCAGCACACACAAGCTGACAAGCAGTGTGCATGTGCTGAGTGAGGGGTCCCCAGGGTGGCATAAGACATGCTGCAACCCTTAGAGACCTTCCCTGGCATCAGGGCCCTTCGTACCAGGGGTACCAGTTACAAGGGACTTACCTGGATGCCAGGGGTGTGCCAGTTGTGGAGACAAAGGTACAGTTTAGGGAAAGAACACTGGTGCTGGGGCCTGGTTAGCAGGCCTCAGCACACTTTCAAATCATAACTTGGCATCAGCAAAGGCAAAACGTCAGGGGGGTAACTATGCCAAGGAGGCAGTTCTTTACACATCCACTACCTCTGCTCTTGGCAGGATGAAGCACTCTGGGCACAAGGCCCCCTCCAGAACCAGTGGAGAGATACATCCACTACCTCTGTCCTTGGCAGGATGAAGCACTCTGGGCACAAGGCTCACTCCAGAACCAGTGGAGAGATACATCCACTACCTCTGTCCTTGGAAGGATGAAGCACTCTGGGCACAAGGCCTCCTCCAGAACCAGTGGTGACTGTTATCCACTTGAGAGACTGTGGCTTTGCACTTCCCAGGATTGAACACTGGGCAAACCACCCACTGTAGAGACTTGACAGACTGTAGCTTTGCACTTCCCAGGATTGAACAGTGGGCATGGAGCCCCATCGTGGATCTGGCGTTGTGCACTCAACGAGCTGAGGTGCCCCCCCTTCTCCCTGAGGTGCCTGTTTTATTTCTATCTGATGCCCCTGCAGTGTTCTCTCCGTTTTGATCCGGTATTGAGTGTGGGCCTCGCCCATGCCTTTTGGTCCCAGTGATCCACAGACTATGATGGTGGAATCCCTTGGACTTGTGTTCTTGGTGTATATAATTGTATATGGTACAAATGTATGTATTTGTAAATATTTTTGATGTATGTAATTGAATATATCACAATTATTCGACTCATTTCCTTTTGTCCTTGCATTCTTCCAGGGGGGTTTGGGGGGCGTAACTGTTATGTATCAATGTGTATTAGTGTGTGTGTTGTAGTGGGTAAGGGTGAGGGTGGGGGTGGGGGTGTTGCGTGTCTGTGTCACTCTCTTTTCCCTCCCCCCTCCCCTGTGTCGTAGGTGCAGTACTCTCCGTTGTCTTCGCCGCCGGCATTTGTGCTCCTGGTAGAGGAGCAGGAAGATAAAGGCTGGCAGAATTTGTAGCTCGGGTTCCATGGCATCCTGATTCCTCGTGGGTTGTGTAGAGGTGAGCGTTTTCCCTTCGAAGTCCTGTTTCTGCTGTGTTTTTGTTCGCGGTGAATCCACCCCGGAAAAGGTGGCGGATTGGTGGGTTGTAATACTGTGGGCGGTACATTGTCCTCCGCCTGTCTGTTGGCAGTTACCTCCATGGTGTTTGTTTGTACCGCCGCATCAGTCGGAGTGTTAAAGTGGCTGTCTATGTTGGCGGTTTCTACTCTTTCGACACACAACACTACAAATGAATGGGTTATCTCTAGTCTGAATGTATACACACTCTAAATGGGCGTTTACACTTTGTGTAAAAATGTTCGCTTCCTGCTAACTCCAATACTCATTTGAATGTTTGATTTTTACTTACACCTACCGGATGGTAGTGATTCTATGTTTTAAGAGCTCCAATTTGTCTTTGTTTCCAGCCTTGAAGAAGTCCGTGAGGACGAAACACGTGTTGGCTGTTACCGAATTCTCATGTATTCGTTATAACGTATGGACATTAATATTGCTGTATAAATACTCAATCTTTCACTACTAAGGATTAAAATTAAATTCCTCTACAAATCTACTCATCTTGGATCTTTCACTTAGGAGTGCCCTGGTTGCTCTGCTTGCTTTGCATTTTGTTTATTACAGCGCAGGGCATAGGTGGCTCTTTCTTAGTGCCGCCACTGTTTGTGTGCACTCTGAAACCCGTGGTGGTTGGGTTTCCTTACCAGGTTGGCACCCTCCACATGACTGCACCTTTGATTTGTTACTCTGGACTTCTCTATTTCAGATGTGCGACGTTTAACATCAACCACCTTATGGAATAACGTAGACTAATTGCAATTGGATGTTGTCTGCACCCTGTCTTATTCCTACTTTGTATACATAAGTTTGACTGTCTATCACTTTTTGCTGTTCTCTTGCATATGTTTACTTATCTGTTTCACAGCATCATTTGTACATGTTTAACAATGGACAACTTTGATGATAATAGAGATACCCTGCTTAAAGAATTATTTCAAACAAATGCCCAGACTAATGCACCTAGTGCATCTCATCCCACATAGGAGGGTCTTAGAAGTAAATTTATCAAACTCGAACGTCTAAGAAAACAAGAACTCTCACGATGGTGGGACTATACGATCTTACAAAAATACATGGAAAATAACCAAATCCCGAGGGGCCTGAGGGTCATCCTTTTTCCATCCTTTGATGCCCTTAGCCCTGACTTACTCAAGGAGTGGGAGCAACTGCTGATCACTTCATTGTGTGGCATGATGGATATTCTTATCCGTGATGCCAAGAATAAGCGGGAGAAACTTTTACAGGACATTGCACAGCTAGAGAAAGAAATTAACGACATAGACTCACCCGACACTAAAACAAAAAACTTTAACATTCTTAAGGATGTCCTACAAAAACACTAACTATATATTAAGGACAAGAAAGTACGTAAACTTAGGAGGGACGACAATGATTATAAGAATGGGAGGGTGTTTACCTTTGCACGTAAGTTTGACAACTCCAAATTAGATAGCAACAGGGTATCCCCTAGTACTGGGAAACCCCCCCCCTCCTCTTCACATCTCACGACTAGCGATACAGATTTATCAAGCATCTCCAGTGGGACTAGTGAAGACACTAGGGAGCAAATACTTCTGCCTTCCACCACACATAGGTCACCTTTTTTATTGGAACTAGAGAGATTCCGGAGGGGCCAGAAACAACTGCAAAGAAGGGAAGAAGTAACCACAAGGCCATCAGACGGGGGTAGCACAAGTACAAACAGACGACCAGAGGGCGTGGCCACACGTTCGACAACTCGCAGTGCTCAACAGTGACTGACATCCCTGACCCTAAGAATGATACTTCCAGTGCCATTTCTATTGTCAATCTATCCTCTAGAACTCTGAACCCTAACCAAATTAACATGCTCAAAAAAGGCTTAGGGTTTGTGCCTACCACACTTCCAGACTTCACAGAACTCCATATCAGTCTGTTCAAATTTGTTCGTAAATGTAAACTCTATAAGTATTTTTATGTGTAAACACCCGGGCTCGGGCCACTACTGCCTTACACCATACTCCCAGCGCAATGACCATCAAGGATGTGAAAGACATCCAAACGTTGCTCTCAATTGAACATAAGGAGGGACCAATTCCGTCTCTTACGGAGATCCTTACTGATCTGAATATAGACCCTAACCCCAGGTCCTACAGTGATCTTAAGATAAGTTCCAAGTTCACACCCATAATACCCAGGGACTTTGCAATTGACACTTTCTGTAATAAGGTTACCAGTGATTTATCTCACATGGAGGAACAATACCTATCAGGATACAAATCTATCCCTGTGCACAACATCACCCTGGCCGAAAAGCAAGCCCTAATCTCACTTGGTACTTGCAATTACATAGTCATCAAGGAATCAGATAAGGGTGGGAATATCGTGATCGTGGACCTGGCGGACTATATATCAGAACTAGATCGACAAGTGTCAGATCGCACTGCATATCTCAAACTCACCTCTAGCCCCATGCTGGGAGTCAATAGATGTATCTTACAGAAACTCCAAACCTTCCTGAACCGGGATTTGATATCTGATATGGAGTTTAAATACTTATACAACAACACACCTACCTCGCCGTGCATCTACATTCTACCGAAAATACACAAGATGGGCACGTTTCCCCCTGGTAGACCTATCATTTCTGGCATTGGCTCCCCTACGGAGAAATTGTCGTAATACATAGATATTTTCCTCCTGCCATTTGTTCAGAATTTACCCTCGTACATCAGGGACACCAAGGACCTATTATGTAAAATCATTGACTATGACTGGACGGATGGTCACTATTTAGTCACGTTGGATGTTACTTCATTATACACGAGCATCCCGAGAACAGAGGGACTTACGGCTATCCTACACTATCTGGACACTAGGGATGCCGCCCTTTTAGACCACACTGACATGCTCATGGACCTGATAAGTCTGGTCCTGGATAATAACATCTTCTTACATAATGGATGTTGGTATCGCCAGATACAGGGAGTAGCCATGGGAGCTCAATTTTCCCCATCATATGCGAACCTATATATGGGTTACCTAGAGAAAGTACATGTGTGGCGCTCCTGTCCTCCACCCCTAACACAACACATTCTGTATTGGGGCAGATACATCGACGATATCTTAGTTTTTTGGTCAGGCGATGCACCCTCACTCCTACTTTTTATTGAACACCTGAACAACAACGTCTTTAACATTAAGTTCACTCATGAGGCCAGCCAATCTTCCATTAACTTTTTGGACCTCACCATTTACATAGAGCATGGTAAAATATGTACAGACTCTTCAGAAAGCCCACAGCATGCAACGCTGTTCTGCATGCTACCAGCTCACATCCAAAATCCCAAATCAATGCCATTCCGTATGGGGAAAGCACCAGGATCCGTCGCAACTGCAGCGAGGAACAGATATTCCGTGAAGAGTTACACAACATGGAACTACGCTTTAGGTACAGAGGTTATCACCCCCAGACCCTTAACAAAGCCGTCAATAAGATCATGAAGATTAAGGCCCGTATTTATACTTTTTGACGCTAAACTGCGCTAACGCAGTTTAGCGTCAAAAAGATTAGCGCCGGCTAACGCCATTCTGAAGCGCCATGCGGGCGCCGTATTTATTGAATGGCGTTAGCCGGCGCTAGCAGACCGGCGCTGCCTGGTGTGCGTGGAAAAAAACCACGTACACCAGGCAGCGCCGGCGTTGGGGAAAATGGCGTTAGGGCGTCTTAAAAATGGTGCAAGTCAGGTTGACGCTAAAAAATCGCCTCCACCCGATTTGCGCCATTTTTAACGACGCCCAGACGCCATTTACATGACTCCTGTCTTAGTAAAGACAGGAGTCATGCCCCCTTGCCCAATGGCCATGCCCAGGGGACTTATGTCCCCTGGGCATGGCCATTGGGCATTGAGGCATGTAGGGGGGCACAAATCAGGCCCCCCTATGCCAAAAAAAAATATATTTTTTTTATTTTTTATACTTACCTGAACTTACCTGAATGTCCCTGGGATGGGTCCCTCCATCCTTGGGTGTCCTCCTGGGGTGGGCAAGGGTGGCAGGGGGGGTCCCTGGGGGCATGGGAGGGCAGCTGTGGGCTCATTTTGAGCCCACAGGTCCCTTAACGCCTGCCCTGACCCAGGCGTTAAAAAGAGGCGCAAATGCGGGGTTTTTTGCCCCGACCACTCCCGGGCGTGATTTTTGCCCGGGAGTATAAATACGACGCATTTGCGTCGCAGTCATTTTTTTTGACGGGAACGCCTACCTTGCATCTCATTAACGCAAGGAAGGCGTTCACGCAAAAAAATGACGCTCTCTCCTCATACTTTGGCGCTAGACGCGTCTAACGCCAAAGTATAAATATGGCGTTAGTTTTGCGCCGAATTTGCGTCGAAAAAAACGACGCAAATTTGGTGCAAACGGAGTATAAATATGCCCCTAAACGTCCTAACTTACTTACTAACACGAAGAAGAACGTGTCACAGGAGCACATCTCCCTGGTTATAAAACACAGTGCACTTAGCTCCCAAATCTACAAGACTGTTCGCAAACATTGGTCTACACTATTAACAGACGACACTTTAAAAAATGGACTTACTGCAAACCCCAGTATCATTTACATGAGGGGCACCACCCTACGAGACAAGCTATGTCACAGTTTCATGCCACCGGAGAGTAGGGATACTTGGCTGCCCAAACTGCCACCCGGCACCTACAGGTGTGGACACTGCAACATCTGTGGATACATTAAAGACAAGACAGTGAGTTTCCAGTACAACACACAGATCACGCACAAACTTAAGCATTTTATTAATTGTAACACAAGTTTTGTGGTGTATTGCATTGTCTGTACGTGTGGACTTATCTATGTGGGAAGCACCATTCGATCATTAAAAGAGAGAATCCAAGAACATTTGAGAGCTATTCGGTCTTCTAACATTAATTATCCCTTTGCAACTCACTACAATGAAACACACGGACGCAGAGAAGTCCTGGACATTAATATCCATGGGGTTGACTCTGTAAAAAAGATGCCTCGAGGAGGCAACCGCATTCTGGCCCTTAGACGCCTTGAAAGTAGGTGGATCATCAAATTACGAGCAGTAGAACAGGGCCTCAACATTAATAAGGACCTGCATGTATTTCTCTGACAATAGGTGCCGTGCCCTTTCTCTCCACCATATCCTTAATACGTCAGTAACTTCTCCATCGATAGGATATAATTTTGGATCTATTCACATTCCATAGTCTTCCCCGAAGGGTACAAAAAACAGTATACGTGCCCCAAGTAATTCATTTCTGTGTTAATAATTGAATGCCTTTATGTAACCTCCTTCTGCTTGGTCTATGTTTACAATACGTATGTTAAGTACCTGGTACCAGTATTGGCAATCTTATGTTCTTTTTTAATATTGTTTTAATATTTCCCATATCTGTTTCTCTTTATTAACCTCGGAGTGCTCTCGGTGTGCCCTTTGTATTATGCCTCTATGACAATGTCAAACATTAGTATTGTTAAAAAACATGTTTCATTTTCAACAGACTGTACACCGTTTGTATGTATATTTCCAATTGATATCCATGCATTTACGTTGTGTTTTGTTTCTGCATTCGTTCTTACCGATGTAATAGTGTAGGGAACTCACTTTACATGTACCTTCTTTTCCTCTCTTCCTATAAAGGCACTTGTCTACAAACTAACTGTAGAAGGCATGTAATACTCTGGTGAAGGGATCTCCTTAATTACCATATTATATCTGTATACAACAGTGGCACCCACTCGTCTTTTTCTATTTCATTACGACCACTGTTGTTCACGTTGCCATTGAGGCACTAAGGCACTGACACCCGCGCTAATACACGCAATATGGCGCCCGTGGAGTGCTCCTACTCACGGAGCTTCCATGCCCCTTTTTCCAATTAGGCAAGACGGTAGTCCCTCTTTTGTTTCGGAGTACGCGTATTTATACGCCGATACTCCTCAACGTTTTGTTTTCGTATTGAAAACGGCAGTGTTAGCACGCGCTGTCGACCGAACACATACCGGCGTGTTGATTCCCGGAGTCTGGGGAAATACGGGTAAGGGTACATGCTGCGCATCCTTTTCGCTGTCAATTTTCCGTAATAGACTGCATTAAGATAAATGGGAGACGCGCTTTGGGAAATGTATCATGCCTCGGCGCACAGGGGTAGTTTGTGACACTTATACTTTTAAAGTGTGGTCTGGCAAACCGCGAGTTATCCACACATAGGCCCTCATTCTGACCTTGGCGGTCTTTTCGCGAGACCGCCGAGTTACCGCCCGGCGGAAAAGTGGAGACTGGTCAACCTCCACCGCCACGCCAGCAGAACACCGCCCACAGAATTACGACCCACATATCTGTGTGGCGGTCTTCTGTTGGCGGTGTTCTGTTGGCGGTCACCTCCCCATTGCTCCCGTCACCTCCCGGAGGACCAACGCACAAGGTAAGTTGACCGTCCGTGAGGGGAGGGGGAGGGGGGGTGTTGTGTGATGTGGGCGTGCATGGGGGTGTGCGTGTGAGTGTGTAGAGGGGGTGTGTGAGTGCGTGTATGCGGGCGGGGGGTGCTGCTGTGTCTATGGGTAATGTGTGCTGTTCGGCAGGTGCGCATGTCTGCATGTATGTGTGCGGGTATGTGTCCCCGTTGTGTATGTGTGTGTAGGGGGTGTGTATATGTGCATGTTGGGGGTGTGTGCATGTCGGGGTGCATGTATGTGCATGTCGGGGTGGGGGTGGGGAGGGGGTTCGTACCACCTCTGGGGGGTGGCAGGGGGGTGGAGGGTGTGGGGGGAGGACTCGGGTGGGTAGTGGGGGGTGGGGGAGACCCCTATCAGTGCCAGGGAAGGAATTCCCTGGCCCCGATAGTGCTTACCGCCATGGTTCGCATGGCGGTTCCCGACCGCCAGAAACCGCGGCGGTAGGCAGGGTCATGATACCGTTGGCGGTCTTGGGACGACCGCCGGGCCGGAGTGCGCAAACTCCAGCCCGGCGGTCATGATCGCCGTGGCGGTCGGAGTGGGGAAGTGGCGGTCGATCGCGGCGGTGACCGCCGCGGTCAGAATGCCATTTTTCTGACCGCCGGTCTGTTCGCGGTCCGACCGCCGCCTCTCCGCCGACCGCCAAGGTCAGAATGAGGGCCATAATCCTTTAACGGTGCATTTTCCAAAAGATAACAGTCGCATGACCCCATCCACTTTTATCTGTTGGAATGAGATGTACTCACACACCTCATCCGATTTCTTCTATTGGGCAGCGT
This sequence comes from Pleurodeles waltl, assembly GCF_031143425.1. Taxonomy (NCBI): domain Eukaryota; kingdom Metazoa; phylum Chordata; class Amphibia; order Caudata; family Salamandridae; genus Pleurodeles; species Pleurodeles waltl. Next base: position 624,998,345 of record NC_090443.1, on the reverse strand, counting down.
ATTAATTTTGTATTCTCTGGCGAGTGGCCCTTTGTCCAAAATGGAACATTCAAACGTATTTAAGCTGGGGCCCCGTTTTTTCTTTCTCCCACAGTCACCATGAGTTAACCCTAATCACTTCATTGTTACCCTAGCTGCTGCTCTCGGTTCCACTTTATGCCTCTAATGGAACTTTTTCTCCCTTTCTCTTGTTCCAATTTCACAGACTCGGTCTACTAAGGCCGTCGCCACAGTGTATTTCCTATACTACGGATACACTCTACATGACAGTCTTTCTGCTTTCTAAGAGCATTCTTTCCTGTAAGATAAGGGACCCCATTTTCACTTTGATGGAGAACTCATTGGTCTCCCTGGTAGGTTTTTTTGTTGGCCTCGATGCACCGCATCTTTATCGCATTTTCTCTAGATGAAAATTTCACACCAGTAATGCGCTTCCTTCTGGGTCTCCTCCACAGTTACATATTCTTCATTTGGAGTACTAACGGAATCATTTTGGTCCACCAAATGTCTTGGTCCTGAGGTAATTTTACTTTTCTACGGGCACCATCTTGTCTCACTCATTTGCATAGAATGTCAACTTTATCACTATCCTCTCTCTTGGGAAGAATTAGCACCCTCCATATCATACCCCGCTTCTCTGTGATGGTTTTCACTGTCCTTTTTCACCTGTAAACAAACTTTCCTTCTCATTTTGCCTATACTCACCATTTTGTCATATAGAGGACTACTCTTTCGACACACAACACTACAAATGAATGGGTTATCTTTAGTCTGAATGTATACACACTGTAAATGGGCGTTTACACTTTGTGTAAAAATGTTCGCTTCCTGCTAACTCCAATACTCATTTGAATGTTTGATTTTTACTTACACCTACCGGATGGTAGTGATTCTATGTTTTAAGAGCTCTAATTTGTCTTTGTTTCCAGCCTTGAAGAAGTCCGTGAGGACGAAACACGTGTTGGCTGTTACCGAATTCTCATGTATTCGTTATAACATATGGACATTAATATTGCTGTATAAATACTCAATCTTTCACTACTAAGGATTAATAATAAATTCCTCTACAAATCTACTCATCTTGGATCTTTCACTTAGGAGTGCCCTGGTTGCTCTGCTTGCTTTGCATTTTGTTTATTACAGCGCAGGGCATAGGTGGCTCTTTCTTAGTGCCGCCACTGTTTCTGTGCACTCTGAAACCCGTGGTGGTTGGGTTTCCTTATCAGGTTGGCACCCTCCACATGACTGCACCTTTGATTTGTTACTCTGGACTTCTCTATTTCAGATGTGCGACGTTTAACATCAACCACCTTATGGAATAACGTAGACTAATATATATATATATATATATAAATATATATATATATATACATATATATATATATATATGTATGCTGTCAACAAAACTAAGTCAGAGGTTTTTCAAGCTAATTTACATATAAAGAAGTTGTAAGGCAAACAAACAAACACATAGCCTCCTTCTTCCCCAGTACAGCACAGAAAAAGGAACCATTATAGCATCCCACTTGTTTAATGTGAGGAGTGGGAAGACCACATACAAGTGTGCAGAGTTTTCATTTGGCTTTGGACTCACACTATAGGAAGTCCACTGATTTAGCCATGTTATTTTACTGGCATTTGCTAAATCTAAAATTCTGAATTGGAGGCCCTGAATATGGAAATAGTTGGGCAGAGGGCCTTGGGGCTGTCTTTTCTGACATAGGCCCTGATTATGAGTCCGGCGGTTGAACTGCCTGAACTCCAGTATGGGGTGGGGAGGCAGCGGTCAAGCTGACGGCCTCACCACCATCATATTACGATGTTTCCACCAGGCTGACCGATGGAAACAGTGAGGCGGCATTGGACTCAGCTCCCTCAGGGAGCCAAGACCAATGCCATCACACACAGAACCCTCGGAATGCACACTGTCTGCTATAGCAGAGAGATAGACATGGTTGTGGGCAGTGCAGGGTCCCAACTCTGCCTTTCTGCCAGCCTTTTCATGCACATAATTAGGCCCAACCTCTGCATGAGTGGCCCTTATTATAAGTTGCACAAAAACTTTTAATAGGTGCAGTAATGTTTCAGACATACTGAAATAAAGGCTGACTTTAGGGTGGTGCAGAGCCGCTCTGGGGCCTGCCCTGGATGGGCAGCTCTGATCTTGGTGGGGTGGATGTGCTTTGTTGAGCATTAACTCTAATTTTAAAACTGTTGCTGCAGAGTTCCTTGTGAGTCCAGCTTTCAGGCAGGAATGAAAAATGTAAAGATAACCTTTGTGATTAATCTTTCAGCCAGAGAGAGACTGAGTTTTGTCTAGTGGGCAGTTTTGACTAGCCATTAAGTTGCGCAGAGGGATAATAGGCCTGCTGCAAAGAACAGATCTGTATATTATGTAGACAGCTGAATGGATTACTAAAGCCAGTCATTACTTACACTTCAAAACATATAAAATGTATGTGAAGGAGGGACACTGGAGAAATGAGGGATATGTTTGACTGTTGATAGTGAGGGAAACCGAATATATATATTTTTTTATGCACCAAAAACGATTGTCGCACAGGGTTCCACCAGCGAAAAGGCAGACCCTGATTGGAATTACGATAACAAACCGAATGCAACAAAAGAACATCCCACATTACATTTCTGTATTTCAAGCCAAGCAGCATTGAAAGAGATTAAAAATGATAGGGAAATACAGGAACATGCAATGTTTGGTGGAGTGGGCACTACCATCCGCATTTTATGCTACATTTTAGGGTAACACTAGGAACTGTGCTATCATTGCATCTAATAGATAATGTAACCCACGCCTAATGCCTCGTAACGAGAGCCTTCACCATAACTGAGTTCATGAAACTAGCCTGCCCAAAGAAAGTTCGAAAAACTACTGCACCGCTAAAATCTGTGTATAAGTAATACGTGTCAACATTTTCTAAAATCTGACAGAAAGTTTGCTTCCAACTACTTCTCCTGTTAATAATTAGTTATAGTTCATTTTTACACCAAATACACGAGGGCAACAACATATGCCACCCAATACACTTGCCCACCAGAAGGCAGGGACAGTATATTAATTTCCCTACAGTACCGCCAAAAATGCAATGATAACTCAACAGAGATCGGCTGATCCCATCTGCTAATGATGTCCTCCATCTGTTAATGATATTTGATGGCTTACTCGGACACAGATGAACTTAGTTGATTGCAAATATATTTTGTACAGTAAGTGTTTCTTAACATTCTTTCAGGAAAATTCTGATGACAGAAAGTGCAAAGTCCAAAATCCCATTGTACAGCTAAAGCTAAAGTGCTGGAAAGCATGAGCACGCATAAAATGTAGTTAGTTTACTGTGAAATGTATTATGATGGTAGTTAAGAAAAACAAACGTTATGTAACACATAGAGTAATGACAGGCAGTACATTAATACGGAAACAGCAGGCAAATTAAAACAACACTTTCAGATGAAAAGGAATACAAATGTAACGCATGTTTAGTGCTCAGAACGCCAGCGTTCTTGAACGAGAATACTAGGTCAACGTTGTCAAAACTGTGAAAAAAAACAGTGGCATAGCTAAGTTGATATGGCCCCTAGAGCAAGCAAAGTAACTGGGACCCCTCTCTATTGTGACATCTCAGTGGTCCGCTGCAATGTGCACTCCTCAGCCTCCTTCAAGGTTCTACATCTGCCATATCAAAACTCATTATCATTCTCACACATACACAATTGTATTTCTACTCTTTATACTGCATTTCTGCACATCAAACCCATGACCCTAAAAAAACATTACCAAATCTAATAGGTTTGGCCCTTGTAAAGTGCACACACGCAAAACCATAACATGCAGACATGCAGTCACATAGTTGTACTCGCATGGGCACATAGATACAACCCTCACAGTGTACTCACAAATAATTGTGGCTATCCTGCGTTCACACAAAATATACAGCACTCGTCAAGAGCATCACAATGTTTCCTGGAGACATGGAACACGTGTAGCATTTCAGAACCAGTATATGCTTCTTCCAAAGACATGGAATAAGTATGCTCCTGCAGGGCCAGGCAGTGCATGCTACCTTCACAGACATGGAACAGGTGTAGTAGTGCAGTGGCACTGCAGGTTTCCTTGGGCATGGAAAAAGTGTGGCACTAGGCATCACCAATTAACAATTCTCTTAGTTACAAATAACAAGCCGCATTTTCCAATTTGGTACAAGTGTAAGAAACAGCAATGGTCATGTGAGTGCAAGCTTGACTCACACACATAACAAGATTTCCACATACTAAACAGGTGCAGCACCTGCACCTTCTACTCTCAAACCCATATAACACCTACTGAATGGGTCAGAAACAATGTAAGCTTTCCTTGCATGCACAGAACAAGGACAGCAGCTGCAGCAGAAGTCCAAGCATGTGTGTAAACATACTTTCAATGCACAGTGTTTGTCAGCAGTGTAAGGTTCCCTCACACACAACAAAGTTACAATACCGTCATCACAGTGCAAGCTAAGATATTCTCACATATAAAACAGGTATAACATTGGCAGCAGCATCTAAGCTTATTTCAGACACAATACCCAGAATAAAGTATAGAAATGGGTAAGCCTCTAAAGGCTCAAGCCAGATGCTAGGCGCTGGTGCAGCTCGAGGTCCTCTTGAGCCGTCTAGCCAAAAAATGAGCTGTTTCTTACAGCTTCTCCCTGCTACCAATGCTCTAACCTCATGCACCCAGAATGAAAGACAAAGCAATAAACTTTGATACCAAACAGGAGCAAGAAAGAGATACAAATCTAGTGGCTGAATTACACATTGTGAAACCAGAAAACCTGGAATCAGTCTCGGCTTGGCCACTTAACCAAATTGTGTGAACCTAGGCAATTGTTTTATTGTACCACTATTTTGTATTATTGCATATGAGAAAACCCTTGAAATAAATGAGGATGTGCTCTGTACAAACATTTCTTGTGTTTGACTAATGGACTATAATGTTGCTTTATGTAATATAAGAAAATAGCCAACTCACAGGGTGTATATGACAACTGGCTTGCCTCCTAGTCAACTAATGGTGTTGTTGTCAGAGTGGGATGGTGAGCCTAAATGTTTCTAAGTTCATGTCTGAAAACAATCACATTCAGTAAACACATCTCAATGCAGTGATAAAATCTGCTGTACTAAAGTGAAACACTTATCAAAGAAATATACTGTGTAAATTTTGAAGACACCGTATCATACTTTTACATGATATTTGTTGCACGATTTCTATGACAAATGTTCATATGGCTCAGCTTGTGTCTGGGGTCTTAGAGCAAAGGTGGGCTCTTGGAGCCAAGACAGACCCTTAAGTTTGTTCTCCCAGTTAAATTGTTGGCTCACCCACCTCTATTTCAGTACTTTGTATAACAGTTACTGGAGTTCCCTCCTCACTCAATATTTTGCCCTGTGCCACTACATCTTGTTTTCTGGGAGTCCGGACAGTTTCCATGTGTGTTGGAAGGGTAACTATTCCTATTTCTAGTTTTAATAAGGAAGACTTATGCATTAGTGACCACAAGAAGTTGCTTTAAAGTTACCTGTGATTTTGTAATGTAAAGTTAAACAAATAATGTACAAATCATTCATTTTCCAAGTTCCAGGACTCTATTTTTTTATGTTATTTTACTAACTGCCATTGTCTGCCCTCCACTTGTAAGGCTAAGCACAGTGATTACTCAGACTGTCTTGTCTTCAGAAGTCATGCAGAAGCATGGGTGCAACTTATAAAACCTCTGCTGGCATCAGGCGGCCAGGGCCAAATCTTGCACTTTGTATTTACAAAAGTGAGCATGAACACAATGAGGTCTTCACTGTGCCCCCATAGGTGATTCAGCAAATTCTAGTGCTCCGAGTCTGACTTCTGCAGCTCAGGAAATTGGATGGAGCTTAACATCAAGCTCTCAGTGCTGTAAGAGCTCCTCTGACCATAGTAGGCCGAGGTACTGGAACAACTTTCTGCAAGATTTTAAAATAATCATACTTTTCTGTAAGCCAAGGAAACCAAGTAAAAATAAACACCAGTCTCCATGTTAAAAGAATATGTGGCAGGTTGACAGAGGACATTTGTCCTCTGTCCTTGAACATAGAAAATGTGACAAGAGTAAAACACAATTTAAAGTCAGCTTGCATGCTGATTCACATCTGGAACTTCAGCCAGTTATTTAGATACCCTTTCAAATCTTAACGGGCCATTGTAGTTGGGCACCCTTGCAACTCTGGGCCCCATTGCATTGCATGGGCTTCAGCACTGGTAGCTACGCACCTGAAAGAAACATTTAAAATACTGGCCATGGCCTATATCGACTATCCGGCCACATTTTTTGTTCACATCTCTAGATCTGCGATTTGATACAACCCATCTGATTCAGATTCTGCACCCTAGAACAAGCAAGGAAATTGGCTCCTAATTTCCTGGTTAGGGGTAAAAAACAGGTGTTACTGAGGTGAAGAGAGTTCCTCGCATTCCTGGATTCAGGAAGCACCTAAACTGCTGCACAAATGACAGCTATGCCCCTGAACAGATTGTTTCAGTGTCACCTGAAGACAAATTTAAACACTTCTTGAATAGCAACACAGTCTTTCCTTCATTGGTGTTTATACTTTATACCATCATGGAATCTATAACTGGATTTTTTGGTATGCTGGCACTGCTCATGCTGCCTCTAGTTTGGAGACCTGGGGTGGAAGGATAGGAACAGAAAAGCCCTATTGACATTCTGTAGTTTTCAATCAGAATACTTTTCCTAGCCATTCAGCAGGAATCATGAGTTTACTGAAGATTAAAGGTGGGACAAGGATCCAGTACTGGGTGCTTTTAAGATCAAAGGGTGCATTATATTACTTCCGCAACCCTTGGCATTTTGATATGCTTTTACCTTTGCTCCCTTACACTATCCAGTTCACTGTCTTCCAGTAGTAAAACCTATTTGAAATCCAACTTGGTCCATCATAATTCCCCTAAAAATCCAATTACTGTACATTCATACCTCTAAATTATCTATTCTTCTTCATCCTTACCCACTGTTTGCCCAACATTCTCTTATTCAAGGAAGTACATACTTTCTTATTAACGTCTCAGTAATTTCCTCTATATAGATTATTTTAGTTAACCCTTACTGTCGGAAGTTATGCTATCTTGCATGCACCTGCTAGAGATTTGCACTGTAAAATGTAGGCCTAACTAAATGCTGTATTTTAAATGTGCAATGTCCTTTCTAAACTTTGCATGGCTCACATTTACTTGACCTGCTCGATTTACTAATGTTAACAAATCCAAACTGCTTTACCTCACCCGAAAAATTTCTCTTGTGACTTTTGCATGGCTTTTTTCATGACGCAAACCTCATATGCTATAAAAGAAAATGCTATAATTTCTATTCATTGTTAGCTGCTTGACCTACATCAGAATCTCAAAACTTGCTATACTATTCTTAAACATCCTTCTTTATGAATAGGCATCTAGTGTGAAGATGTGTGAGAGTGGAGGCGAATAAGTAAAATGCTTGGTACTTCAATTCTTTAAATGTTTCTACAAAATGTATTTTGTGTTTAGAACTCTCTTTGTTTAAACTTGACATCTCAACAAAAACTGTTCCTGTCTCGCAATGCCCTTGTGTTCTGATTGGCTGATCTAATACTTACCTGAGGAAAATGCTAACAACTGTATATCTTTGTATCCCATATAAAATTGTCCCAGGAAAAAAACAGTACGGGGAAACAAGAATTCGCTCAGAATAGTATCTTGCTTACAGACTTCTCAGACTTGCTCTATCTCTAGCTAAATAGTCTGTTACTGTACTCTTTATGAGTGCTGATAGCTTTATTAGCTAGAATTAGATGCTGTTCCTTTTGCTATTTTATATTAAACTGTTTGATACTCTCAGACTCAGATGACTTCCAATTGCTGAGATTTGAATGTTTTTCTTTTGGGAAACTCTTCATTAGTAACTTGGCGTTAAAGCATTTTTCCTGATTTAGGATTATAGAATATGGATGAGATTACGGGACAAGTTTTATGCAATGTACTGGAATTTATGCTTGACAAACAAAAACTTTAAAACTTCTGATAAATAAAATCTTTAAAACTCTAACTACAACTCCTGTAAATTTACAAAATTAAGTTTTTGAAAAATTCCTATTGATGTTTGAATTGCAGTTCACCCTTCTCCTGCTCATTCCAAGGTCTCCTACTGGCTATCCTAAGAGTTGCAGAAAGTTTATAAATTTAGGATTTTCCAGCATTTCCACAATCTTTCTCTAAACGTTCCTCAAATGCATCACTTCTTCAGAAGTCTAACACCTCATGCATTTTGTTCTTCATTTTCTATTTTACTTCAAACTTCAAACTCTTTCAAACATATTAGCTCTCATTATCAAATTGACAGCATTTTATGGTTACAGCCAAGAAATATGCTTCCATTAAATACTCAGGGGCTGAAAGTAGATGACATAATGCTGCTCTAGCAGTAAGATCATACCACAGAGTCTTCTAAACCATTTTTCTCATTTACATGGAGGCAAGCCCCATCAAAGTGCTGGCCACCACTGCAGTGTGATACCTACACTATGGATGGTGAGAGGGACAACTTCCCCCAAATTAAAAACAGCATTTTGTTGGACTTATTTTAGACATCATAGAAGGGTCCCACATGGTGTTTCTCACAGCACAGCCAGGATGTGGGTCTCCCTAAGATACTTACTTTGACCTAGCTGGGAAGGTATTGCAATACGGAATCCCTCTCTGGCCAGTTTTTAAACTACCTGCCCTCCTTTGTGTGCAGCAGCCTTTTAATTAATTAGGGCATGTAAAGTGCAATCTGTCCTGTTGCTTCAAGCCCCAAACTTTGTTACATGCACCTAATTGTTGCCTTCATTTTCTGCTGCAACTTGTATCTTTCCTGCTTTTGTCCACCACACATTCCCTTTAAAATCCCCAATAACCAACTCCTTCTTTGAAACAATACTTTTACACCAGAATCTAAATGTCTCTTTCCCTGCAATCACTTGAAAGATGCACTCCTACCTGAATTGCTAGGTGCTTGCTTCCATAAGCCATCACCCTAGAGTTTAAATTCATCTATCGCATACATTTAGGTTCACATGATCAACACGTCATACACTCTGTATATGAATATTTGCGATTTATATAAATATCCTCTTTTTTGTGGCATCAATTCAATATGAGAAACAAAGTACGAAAATTCATGGAAAAAATAAAAGCACAGATACCTATCACGATTTTGAACTACCTCTAGTTACCAAAGTAAAAATTGTAACCCCAGTGACCATGTTTTTCCTTTGAATATACTTAATATGAGCAGAAGGAACTGTAGAGAAATGTGTTCACTGTTGCCATGTAGTTGTGTGAGAGTGATAAGAAAAGAACAACAGGTGACCTCCTTAACACATTGACAAGTGCACAAGTAGAAATCATTTGAACATCTTCAAGTCTTCAAATCAGACTATCATGACAGGCAAGTGTCCAACTCATTATCAATGAAAATTATAATTAAAGTAATAGCATTTTGGACATATATATATATGTATACATATCTATTTTTACTGAAAAAGTCTAGTATTTTATATATATATATATATATATATATTGCAATCAGGTCCTTCAGCATTCTAATACAAAAGGAAGTACCGCACACAATGTGTCAGCATCTTTTGATGATTTATTCGGCTACACGTTTCAACCCACAAAGGGTCTTCATCACAGCCTCATTTGAAAATTGTATCCAAACTCATCACAAAAATATACACAACCGAAACAAACAAAGAAAAAATACTTTCTCTTTTTCTCTTAAAGGATCAAAATCATTAGTTCAACTAAATCTTATGTTCCAGAATCATGAAACATATCACTTTAAACCAAATGTTCATCACACAAAATATAAATTGATTCATTTAAATAAATGATAAAGAGGATTGCTGATAATTTCTAAGAAAACATACATCAAAATACTCATTTGCTCTTGTGGTCGAAAACTTTCAAATATGAGCGTTCAAAATCTAGCAAATGCTTATAATTCAAAGTTATAACTGTATAATGGTATAATCATAATTTAGAAACAAATATTTCATATATCGATCACCTCCAAGTAAAGGCATAGTGACCAATTAATCAAAATATGCATGATCATACTCCATTAGGAACACACATCAAGTCATGAAATATAATATTCAAAATAATCCTATCACAAAACAACCTTGTGGCCAAAAGGAAACGTATCCCAAAACATTTAGATGATATCCTCTTTCAGAACCAACCCCAATTTACTTAAACTACCATAGAATTATCTAATACCTGTATTCAAACCCCATCTACTTAAGGAACCCTTAATATACCACACAAAAATAGAAAAAGAAATTTAAAACCTGGAAGCATTGCACCTAAACTTCTAAATAAACACACAATCTCCTCTTCAAAAACTGTAGATTCAGTAAAAGGATCTGAGGAATCTGTCCAGGAATCAAACTGATGTATGAGAAGAGGAGAGATAAGAAAAAGAGAGAGAAAGTGAGGGGGGGGGAAAGCTAGAGCAAGCTTGATAGTATCACATCAGTCAATGTGCACATAAAGTTCTTCATCCTCATTTAATCCTTCCAGGTGTTTGCTACAAAGCAAAATGATATACTCTGATTCCTTGATTCTTAGTCTCCTTTCTCTGTCTCCACCACATACACTCTTCTCAATCCTATCAATACCAAAAAACATCAAAAGATCAGCATCCTGGCCGTATATTTTAGCCCAATGCCTGGCAACGGGCAAGATTTATCATTATTTTTAAATGCTCTATAATGCTCAAGAACTCTCTTTTTGACACGACCAATTGTACTGCCCCCGTATCGATGACCACATGGGCACTGTAAAACATAAACACAATAATCAGATCCATGTGATAAATTTGTTTATCCTCCTAGTTTTGCCTGCGGCCGTGTTATATGCTTTACCATTCTTACTCCTCTTACATGCCTTGCTCCTCCCACATTTGTAAAAGCCTTTCTTATCTTGTATCCAACCTGTCTTAGTGTGATGCACACTCATGTAGCTGTGTACCAAAATGTCATGCAAAGAATTAGGTTTGCGATAGGTAATCTGGGGAGAAGAAGTCACTGTCTTGCCAATCACTGGGTCTTGTTTAACCAAATGCCAGTGCTTTGTTACCATCCTCCTAATGGCTGTCCATTTTATTAATAAAAGTTGTGATCAACCTGGTCACATCATGATTTTCATAAGCCTTTTGTCTCTTTGTCAAAAGGGTTCCCTTGTAACATGTGACACTTTCTTCCTTGTTGCCCTAAGGAATTTCATGGGATAGCCCCTTGCTCTAAATCCACTGACCATTCTCCCTTCTTCCTCCTTATAGGCCAGATGGGTACAACAGTTCTGTTTAGCCCTGAATAATTCCCCATAGAGGATACTCCACCTCCAATTCAGAGGGTGGTGACTACCCACATGGAGAATGATATTCCCTGCAGTGCTTTTGCGGTGTAACTATATTTGCAACTTATCCCCCACGACCTCTACTGACACATTAAGAAAATCATTTTTGTGGAGTATATACATATCTACATATACATCCACATATATGAACTACTGGCGGTCGCCAGTGGGTAGTTATAGTTAGGATCTAGTTTCCATAGACAGAGAGTTTTTTTGTTTTGCCTATAACTTTGGGACAGCTTGACAAAACTTCAGGAAATTTTCAAAACTTATACTTTGGTCAGTTCAGCTGCTATCTTGAAGGATTTAGGGTGATCCATCAAGTGGGGGCTGAGAAAAAGGAGGTCCCAAAAAGCATTTTCCCGCTAATTTTTCCATAAGGTATTTAGGGGGTCATTCCGACCCTGGCGGTCAGTGTTAAAGCGGCGGCCAACCCGCCAACAGGCTGGCGGTCCAAAAAATTGAATTCTGACCCTGGCGGGAACCGCCAACTCAGGCCGCCGCTTTAACACTCCGACCACCACGGCGGCACAAACAAACAGCGCGGCGGTCACCGCCAACAGCCAGGCGTCAGACAATGTACCGCCCACCCTATCACGACTCACCAATCCGCCACCTTTTCCGGGGCGGGAGCCCCGCCGATAAAAACACGGAGGAAACGGACATTTCAAATGGAAAACGCTCACCTCGACACACTCCACGCGGAATCGGGACAGCATGGAACCGGAACTCCACATCCTCCCAGCCATTGCCTTCCTGCTCTTCTTCCAGGATCACGAACGTCGCCGCAGACGACAACGGTGAGTACTGCACCTACGACACAGGGGAGGGGGGAGGAGGAAAGGTTACGGGCACACACATACGCCACCCCCCCACCCCCACCCCCACCCTCACCCCCACCAAAATACCTACACACCAATGCAGATTAAAAAGTCAGAGTTACACCCCCAAACCCTCAAAACAAAAATGCAAAGACAAAAGGCAATGATTGTAAAAATAGAACATTATTATAGCAATAATTAAGTATAGCGAACTTAGCAATATATAAAGAATTATTACACATCTAGAACTCTATATATAAAAGTAGCAAAAGTCCGGCACAGTATTGCAAAGTTCAAATGTCCGTGGGCCAATGTGCAGCAACACATGGGCAAAGCCCACACACGAGATCGAGTCCATTGGAGAGAACACTGCTGGGGCATCACAAAAATAAAATACAGTCACCTCAGGGGGAAGGGAAGGGGGGCACCTCAGCCACATGAGTCCACGACGCCAGATCCACGAAAGGCCTCCATGCCCACTGTGCCATCCTGGGGGGTGCAAAGCCAGAGTCCATCAGGTGGATTACAGAGTCCACTGGTCATGGAGGAGGCATGGTGGGCAGAGTGCCTCGTGAAGCCCTGCCCGACACAGATCCGGGCCTGCCAATGGGCCAGCGGTGCTTGAGATGAGGGCCCAGCGGAGCGGTGCTTGAGATGAGGGCCCAGCGGAGCGGTGCTTGACAGGAGGGCCCAGCGGAGCGGTGCTTGAGATGAGGGCCCAGCGGAGCGGTGCTTGAGATGAGGGCCCAGCGGAGGGGTGCTTGACAGGAGGGCCCAGCGGAGCGGTGCTTGAGATGAGGGCCCAGCGGAGCGGTGCCTGAGATGAGGGCCCAGCGGAGCGGTGCTTGAGATGAGGGCCCAGCGGAGCTGTGCCTGAGATGAGGGCCCAGCGGAGCGGTGCTTGACAGGAGGGCCCAGCGGAGCGGTGCTTGACAGGAGGGCCCAGCGGAGCGGTGCTTGACAGGAGGGCCCAGCGGAGCAGTGCTTGAGATGAGGGCCCAGCGGAGCGGTGCTTGACAGGCGGGCCCAGCGGAGCGGTGCTTGACAGGAGGGCCCAGAGGAGCGGTGCTTGACAGGAGGGCCCAGCGGAGCGGTGCTTGACAGGAGGGCCCAGTGGAGCGGTGCTTGAGATGAGGGCCCAGCGGAGCAGTGCTTGAGATGAGGGCCCAGCGGAGCAATGCTTGACAGGAGGGCCCAGCGGAGCAGTGCTTGAGATGAGGGCCCAGCGGAGCAGTGCTTGACAGGAGGGCCCAGCGGAGCAGTGCTTGAGATGAGGGCCCAGCGGAGCAATGCTTGACAGGAGGGCCCAGCGGAGCAGTGCTTGAGATGAGGGCCCAGCGGAGCGGTGCTTGACAGGAGGGCCCAGCGGAGCGGTGCTTGACAGGAGGGCCCAGCGGAGCGGTGCTTGAGATGAGGGCCCAGCGGAGCAGTGCTTGAGATGAGGGCCCAGCGGAGCGGTGCTTGACAGGAGGGCCCAGCGGAGCAGTGCTTGAGATGAGGGCCCAGCGGAGCGGTGCTTGACAGGAGGGCCCAGCGGAGCGGTGCTTGACAGGAGGGCCTAGCGGAGCAGTGCTTGACAGGAGGGCCCAGCGGAGCGGTGCTTGAGATGAGGGCCCAGCGGAGCGGTGCCTGAGATGAGGGCCCAGCGGAGCAGTGCTTGACAGGAGGGCCCAGCGGAGCGGTGCTTGACAGGAGGGCCCAGCAGAGCGGTGCTTGAGATGAGGGCCCAGCGGAGCGGTGCTTGACAGGAGGGCCCAGCGGAGCGGTGCTTGACAGGAGGGCCCAGCGGAGCGGTGCTTGAGATGAGGGCCCAGCGGAGCTGTGCCTGAGATGAGGGCCCAGCGGAGCGGTGCTTGACAGGAGGGCCCAGCGGAGCGGTGCTTGACAGGAGGGCCCAGCGGAGCGGTGCTTGAGATGAGGGCCCAGCGGAGCGGTGCTTGACAGGAGGGCCCAGCGGAGCGGTGCTTGACAGGAGGGCCCAGAGGAGCGGTGCTTGACAGGAGGGCCCAGCGGAGCGGTGCTTGACAGGAGGGCCCAGCGGAGCGGTGCTTGAGATGAGGGCCCAGCGGAGCGGTGCCTGAGATGAGGGCCAAGCGGAGCGGTGCTTGACAGGAGGGCCCAGCGGAGCGGTGCTTGACAGGAGGGCCCAGCGGAGCAGTGCTTGAGATGAGGGCCCAGCGGAGCGGTGCTTGACAGGAGGGCCCAGCGGAGCGGTGCTTGACAGGAGGGCCCAGCGGAGCAGTGCTTGACAGGAGGGCCCAGCGGAGCGGTGCTTGAGATGAGGGCCCAGCGGAGCGGTGCTTGACAGGAGGGGCCCTGTTCAGCGGTGCTCCTCAGGGCGGGGCCCTGTTCAGCGGTGCCTGTCTTGGCGGGGCCCTGTTCAGCGGTGCTCCTCACGGCGGGGCCCTGTTCAGCGGTGCTTCTCACAGCGGCCCCTGGTCAGCGGTGCTTCTCACGGCGGGGCCCTGTTCAGCGGTGCTCCTCACGGCGGGACCCTGTTCACCGGTGCTTCTCACAGCGGCCCCTGGTCAGCGGTGCTCCTCACGGCGGGGCCCTGTTCAGCGGTGCTCCTCACGGCGGGGCCCTGTTCAGCGGTGCTCCTCACGGCGGGGCCCTGTTCAGCTGTGCTTCTCACAGCGGCCCCTGGTCAGCGGTGCTCCTCACGGTGGGGCCCTGTTCAGCGGTGCCTGTCTTGGCGGTGCCCTGTTCAGCGGTGCTTCTCACAGCGGCCCCTGGTCAGCGGTGCCTGTCTTGTGTTTCGAGTGAACCACACCTGGCCAATACTTCCCGCTCAGTCAGCATCGGACCTTTCCGTTGCAGGGCCCTCCTGTGATGGAGTCCTGGGGCCCTGGATCTCCTCCGATACCCCCGGAATGAGGCTGGTGGGGCCCTCATTGCCAGGTCGGCTGCTCCCTGCCTTTTGCGCTTTGCTGCCCTTGCCCTCCTTGGCAGACTCTCCGTGGCCCTTGGCTCCCTTACCCGATGTGGCAGGTGACGGTGCAAGGCTACCCTCCTTGGGGGCAGGCGTATCAGGCCTGTCGCGCCTGCCCTTCAGTTTTTTGCTCCTCTTCCCGGGGGGGGGGGGCTGGCTGTGCCTTTGCTGCTGGCCGATGTCCCTGCCCAAGGAAAGGGCGGACTCCAAAAACCAGGCACGACGTTCTTGGGAGTTGCTGGGCTGGTGGTGGCTGAGGTGTTTTTGGAACTCTTACGAGATGGAGGGGGTGGGTCAGGTGAGGAAAAGAGGTTCAGTTTAGAGAGGAATAGTTTTTTAGGAGCAATGGGAAGGGTAGTTGGAGTGGGTATGGGAGTGGAGGAAGAGGATGTGGTTTTGGGTGCAGGTGCTTGGGCTGGAGGCTGTCGTGAGGTGGATGGCTGTTGGTTGGGTGCCTGCCTGCGTTTGTGTGGTTTGGAAGCGGGGGTGACAGACACACTGGGAGAGGACACAGGGGACGTGCACATGGCAGTGGGGGTGGTGACTGCACGTGTGCGGACTGGTCTGGAGGGTGTGCTGGTGATGGGTGTACTGGCTGATGGTGGTGTACATGCAGGTGTGAGTGTGACGTCACAGGGAGGGAGGAGGGAGACAAGGAGGTGGGGGACACAGAGGAGGTAGTGGCTGTTGGCATGTCTGCATCTGTATGTTGCTTGGGTGAATGCTTGTGTGTTCTGTGGTGCTTATGTCTGGATGAGCTTCCCTTGGGTGTTGAGGTGTGTGCAGGCTGGTCTGTAGGTGTGGATGGGATAGGCAGAGGAACAGGGGAGTGGGACTGGGTGGAGGGAGTTAGAAGAGGGAGGCTGGAGACAGGGACAATCGCTGCCGTCAGTGCTGAGGCCAGAGCGTTGAACGATCGCTGCTGGGCAGCCTGATCCAAATGAAGGCCCTCCAGGTATGCATTGCTTTGATGCACCTCCCTCTCCACACCCTGGATGGCATTCAAAAGGGTAGACTGCCCAACAATGATGGTCCTCAGGAGGTCAATGACCTCCTCACTGAGGGCAGCAGGGGTGACTGGGGCAGGGCCTGAGGTGCCTGGGGCGAAGGAGATGGCCGCCTTCCTGGGTGAGCGGGCACGGAGCGAAGGCTGAGGGGCTGCTGGGAGGGCGGAGCTGGTGCGCTGGGTGGCGGCTGTACCTGTAGTATCGGTGGGCACGGATGTTGCCGCCACCGCAAGGGAGCTCCCATCCGAGGACGTGTCAGTGTCACTGACGTCTGCACGGGTCCCCGTGGTGGAGCCCCCCTCGCCCTCCGTCTCACTGGTCATGTCGGAGTCCGTTGCATGGCCCTCTGGGGCCATGTGAGATGCAGCTCCCTCTTGCGCCGATGCCACTTCTCCTCCGCCTGATGATGCTAATGCACACATTCACAGAAAAACAAAGAAAATGGGGGCGGGGTGGAGAAATAAAGACAAGTTGAGTGCATGCATTGGGGACACCGTTGGCGGAGAGGACAGACACAGAAGCCCCCTGCACTACGCTGCGCACTTGGGGTACACTACTCATTCACTGGGACATGCCCTACAAGCCTATGGGCGACAACTGCCCACACAGAATACACAGGTCCATGAATAGCGTTACTAGGCACCCAACAGAGGTGGGGGGCGGGGGCACAGGACCATATGTCACGGAGGGGCCTAGCCTACAGAAATCGCCCTGGCCTAGGGATACCCACAGCCCTCCTCCCCCACCCAGGCACCTCCACTGCGCACAAATATAGCTGAATGTGCTGGTACTCACCCCCTTGTGTCTGCTGTGATGTCCTCAAGCGCCCATCTAAATCGGGGTAGGCCACCGCCAGGATCCGGGACATCAGGGGGGTCAAGGTACGACTGGCACCCCTCCTAGGTTGGGAGGCCATCCCCAGCAGAGCCTCGGCGGTCTTCCTGCTCCCGCGGCGGATGTCCTCCCACCTCTTGCGGCAGTGGGTGCCCCGTCTGTCGTGGACCCCCAGGGCCCGGACGTCCTTGGCGATGGCACGCCAAATATCGATCTTCTGATGGGCGCTGACCTATGTGACATGTACAGGGGGGGAAAAGAAACATCATCACCTTTCTGCATGCTCGATGTGAGTGGCCCCCCTCCCCAAACTTGCCATGTGGCACATGCTCTCATCTGTCGTGCCATGCATTCGTAATTCGCTCCCCTCCCCTCCATCGTACATCCACCCCACTCATCACAGGCATTGCCCACTATGCATTGGCCCCCGTGTACTCACCTGTTGGTCTGGAGGACCGTAGAGTAGCGCATACTGGGGGAGGACCCCGTCCACGAGCTTCTCCAACTCTTCGGAACTGAAGGCGGGGGCCCTTTCCCCAGTCGCAGCAGCCATTGTCATTTCCAGACCGAGGTCACAGCAGCACTTGCAGTATAGGTCCTCTCCTGTGGATGCTCAGGTCTTGTGTGATTAAGCAGAGAGAAAATGCCGGTCACGCCCGCGGCGGTGCGTACCGTGGCGGTGCGTACCGCGACCGCTGGCGCACATCGTCATTGGCTCCTGAAACCCATAGGGTTCAATGTTAACCAATGCTGCTTTGCGCCGCGGTCTTCGACCGCCTACCGCCACGGTGTGCCACGCCAGCGCAATGACCTCACTTCACATTGTCACACTTCACAGGTCAGGCAGCCGCCATTTCAAGGGCCCACATGGCTTAATTCCTACTGTGTCACACATGGCTAGGCCTTGCATCGACACTCATACAAGCCATTCAATCCAGAGAGATTCGTGTACTGTGCAGGCTGTGGGAACTTACCTGTGGGTTGATTGACTCTGTGCTCCATGTTGTCCTTCCCAGGCACCGTCCGCTGGGACTTGCGAGGAGACGGAGGAATGTTCCCGTGTACAGACTGCTGGTGGACCTGTCGACAATGGAAGAACGACATGTCATACTCACCTACAGACTCAACAGTGCCACTATACAGGAACTGTGTGCCCAGCTGGAGCCAGACCTGATGTCACCCATCCGCCAACCCACAGGGATTCCGCCTCTAGTGCAGGTGCTGTCAGTACTCCATTTTTTGGCTAGTGGATCATTTCAAACTACAGTGGCCATTTCATCTGGGATGTCTCAGCCTATGTTTTCAAGGGTATTGTCCAGAGTGTTGTCTGCCCTGATGAAATACATGCGGAGCTACATCATTTTCCCTGAGGTGGGTGACTTGCCTACAGTGAAGGGTGATTTCTATGACCTTGGACACATTCCCAATATCATTGGTGCCATTGATGATACCCATGTGGCTTTGGTCCCCCCAAAAGACAATGAACAGGTGTACAGGAACCGAAAAAGTTATCATTCGATGAATGTCCAGGTGGTCTGTTTGGCTGACCAGTACATCTCCCATTTAAATGCCAAGTTCCCAGGGTCAGTGCATGACGCGTACGTCATGCGAAATAGCAGCATCCCTTATGTGATGGAACAGCTACAGAGACAGCGTGTGTGGCTAATTGGTGACTCTGGTTACCCCAACCTGCCTTGGCTATTGACCCCAGTGAGGAATCCCAGGACAAGGACAGAGGAACGGTACAATGAGGCCCATGGGTGTACTAGGAGGGTGATCGAGCGGACCTTCGGCCTCCTGAAGGCCAGGTTTAGGTGCCTGCATATGACAGGTGGATCCCTAATGTACTCACCAAAGAAGGTGTGTCATATCATCGTGGCCTGCTGCATGCTTCACAACCTGGCTTTGCGATGCCAGGTGCCTTTCCTGCAGGAGGATGGTCCAGATGGTGGTGTTGTGGCCGCTGTGGAGCCTGCGGAGAGTGAAGAGGAGAAAGACGAAGAGGACGACACAGACAACAGGGACAGAGTGATACTGCAGTATTTCCAGTAACACACAGGTAAGAATCTACTCCTGAATTTTATTATATCTGTAACAGTACTGGCTCTCTACTGTCTGACCTTTCACCCCAATATATGGTAACTTAGTTGTGAATTTGCCTTCCTATTTCAGTGATCTGGTCCCCACGGAGTGCCCTCTGGTTTATTTCCCCATGGACTACCGCTGTGTGACACTGGTATGTTGTCATCACAATGTAATTGGACATTTTTGGTTGGTTATATCGAATACATTTGGTTTAAAAAAATAAATAGCAGACTCCAGATGGTTTTTGTGCAATAATTGTGTTTATTGAAGTGCAAAAATTGGTGTATAGTTCAAAAAGGGTGATGGGTGATGGTGGAGGCATGTCCATGGCAGAGTCCAGACTCTTGTTCGCACAGGTGCATTGTCCATATGCCTGTGGAAGGTGGAGCAGGGGCAGTTCAAGGTTGGACAGGGTGAACAAGTGGGACAGTGGGATGACATCCGGGGGGATCCGTGCATGGCGGGGGTCTTGACATCCTACTCTGTCTTCTTCCTAGATCTCAGGCCTTTCTTGCGGGGTGGTTCTTGTTCTGCAGGGGGTGGGGTCCGGGTGGCCCGTTGCTGTTGTGTCTGGGCCTCCTGACCACTACCGCCGGCGGAGGTGGTGGGCTGTTCTTCCTCCATGCCAGTGGCAGGGGCCCTTTGGGGGCCACATGGTCCCGCAATGTGGTGACAATCTGATTGAGTGCCACCACGATTGTACCCATTGTGGAACTGATGCTGCGCAGTTCTTCCCGGAACCCCATGTACTGGTCCTCCTGCATGGCCTGGATCTCCTGGAACCTGGCCAGGACCGTCGCCATCGTCTCTTGGGAGTGGTGGTACGCTCCCATGATGGTGGTGAGGGCCTCTTGGACAGTGGGTTCCCTAGGCCTGTCCTCCCTCTGTCGCACAGCAGCCCTCCCAGTTCCCCTTTGTTCCTGGGCCTCTGTCCCCTGGACGGTGTGCCCACTACCACTGCCCCCAGGTCCCTGTTGTTGTTGGGGTGGTGGGTTGCCCTGGGTGCCCTGTAGTGGTAGACACACCGCTGCTTGACCTGTCCTGGAGACAGAGGCATGGGCCCGCTGGGTGGGTGCTGTGCTGGGGTTTCCAGAGGGGGGTAGGTCTGGTGTGGCCTGTGGCTGCCTGAAGGGAACCGACTGTCTAGAGGTCCCCGATGGTCAGGGCTGGTCATCAGGTTCTAGGTCGACAGAGCTGCTGTCATCACTGGGGGCCTGTTCTGGGGGTGGGATGGACATTTCTGGACCCTCCTGGCCAGTGTGTTGGCGTTCGGGCCCTGCAGGGGTAAAAGAGTATGTTTATTGCTTCTGTGTGTGCCATGGCGTGCGATTTGTGGGTGCCCTTGTCCCCCAGTGCTGGCATTCCCTTGTGGGAGGAGTTGTGAGGGTGGTTTGGGGGGGGGGATGGGGATGTGCAGTGGTCATGCTTAGGTGATGGGTGTCCATGGTTTGTGTAGGCATTCAGGGGTTGGTGTTGGTTTGGGTGGGTTGTGCTGGTGAGACATTAGCAGGGAGGATATGTGCTGGGGGGTTGGGGGTGAGGGTGGGGGTGTGGGTTGGCATGTTGGTGGTTGGGGGGGATGAAGTAGTTGAGATTAGACTTACCAGAGTCCATTCCTCCGCCTACTCCAGCGAGGCCCTCAGGATGCAGGATGTTCAAGACCTCTTGCTCCCATGCTGTGAATTCGGGTGGAGTGGGTGGGGGTCCGCCGCCAGTCTTCTGCACAGCGATGTTGTGTCTTGACACCATCATCCGCACCTTCCCCCGTAGGTCGTTCCAGCGCTTTCGGATGTCTTCCCGATTTCTGGGATGCTGTCCCACAGCGTTGACCCTGTCGACGATCCTTTGCCATAGCTCCGCCTTCCTGGCTATTGTGGTGTGCTGCACCTGTGTGCCGAAGAGCTGGGGCTCTACCCTAATTACTTCCTCCACCATGACCCTGAGTTCTTGGTCCGAGAACCTGGGGTGTCTTTTGGGTGCCATGGGGTGGTGTGGATGAGGTGTGGGGTGGTGTTTGTGGTGATGAGTGTGGTGGTGTGTGGTGTTTTGTGCGTAGATGTAGTGTGGGGTATGATGTTGGGTTCCTGTGTGTGTTGTGGTTTGCGTTCCCTGTGCTCTCTCTCTGTGTATTGCGCCTTGTCTCTGAATTTTGATTTGTGGGGGTTTGTGGGTGATGTGGGTGTGTGTTTTATATTGTATTGATTGTGTGGGAGTGGTGTTTGTATGTGTATCAGGTGTGTGTATTTGTAATTGTCCAATGTGGCAGTGTTTTGTAGATGTGTGTGTATTTTGAGTGCAGCGGTGTGTACCTCCAATGGGATACCGCGGTTGAAAGACCGCCGCGTGGATTCGTGGGTCGGAATGGCATGGGCGTATTTCAGTTGGCGTGACGGTGGAGGTTTGGTCATCTCCAGTTTATCGCTGAACGCTGATGTGGCGGCCTTCAGTGGAGGTCGGGTTTTTGGCGGTTTGGCAGTTGTGGGTCAGAATGACCCTGGCGGTTTACCGCGGCCGCGGCGGTGTTATGGCGGTCTTCTGACCGGCGGTAACTGCCTTTTACCACCAGGGTCAGAATGACCCCCGTAGACTCGCCTACAGTCTAAACTGCTGAATGGAATTACAAAAAATTTGGCAGGAAGCTAGATCATGTCCTGCAGTTTACGCTTTTTGTGGTTTAGTGTGAATCCCTTCAGTAGTTTTGGAGTAATTTAAGGCCAAACAATATAGGTATATAGGGGCACAGAGCCTCCACGGATCTGGACCTGCGGATCCAGATCTGTGAATCCGGGGGAAAAGCAAGGTCCTGATTGGCTGGCTGCAACCTAACAGAAAAGTTGTGGCCACCATTTCGTTTGTTGCATCGGCTCAGGGGTGGTAAAAGAAGAGTGCCAAAACACATTAGGGGTCAGGATACATGTATCCTGACCTCTTAGGACACATTGAGGAGGACCTCTCGTGGGCAAAAATTTGCCAAATTATTTTTTTCATCCGATCCATGGATCCATGCGTGGATCTCAGGATCCATTAATCCACTGGTGGATCCATGGTTCCAGAGAAAAATTGATAAAAGAACCACCCACTGCATCCAATGTCATGCTGCGCGCAGCCACTGGCCGTGTGCAGCTTGGGTTTGGGTGCATGCGGGAGGGTTGGCCTCCGCGCCTGGCCATATGCCAGGCCTTGTGATCAACCCCTGCCATACATGGTCGAAGGCCATGCACATCACTGTTTGAAATTTACATCTGTGCATGAAAAAAAGCTTAGAAATTCATTGAAAAAAACAAAGGTTACAGGGACGTTATAGTTAGGTTCTGAATTTCCTCGCACAAAACCAAAGAAATTCAGCAGTTTATTCAAGTAAGTATAGTTCACGCCCTAAGGCAACTATAACTTGCAAATTAGCCATGCACAACTAATTGCTCCATGTATTACATCATTGATGCACCTTCCATGGCATCATTGATATTATTACTGCAACATTTGCAATAAAATTATTGATGAGAAAACTGTGCATGGTAGGTGTGCAAGTTATAGTTACCTTAGAGTGAGAGTTATAGTTACTTGAGTTAACCATAACTATAACTGCTGAATTTCTATGGTTTTGTGCAAGGAAATACAGAACCTAACTATAATTATTTTTCAGTGAATATATATATATATATATATATATATATATATATATATATATATATATATATATAAAAAAAATATATATATAAATAATATATATATATATATATATAGATATATATATATATATATACATATATATGTTTGGTTATATATGTGTGTGTGTGTATACATATGTATATGTATGCATACAGAGAGAGAGAGAGAGATATCATTCTTGGATAAATACACAGGGCAGGATTTATTCGGGCACAATGCTCATTTCACAGATAGTCCACCTCAACGGGGGAAGCTCCACATTTATAGAGTATTAATTATCCTAACTTCTTGCACATGGCCTAGGCAAAGCAAGTGTGTTTCTCGGCATTTCCACCTGAGAGGTTATCTGTAATCCTTGATGGAGGTGTTTGCATCCTTGCTCTTTCGAGCACAGTATCTCATGTACTGACTATGACAAGTGAGTTTCCTTATTGTCATCTGCTGCTGAACCCCTTTTAAAAAGTACAAGTATGTAAAATAACCTAGAAACCCCGCCTGTTTGGCCCTGCCCCATAAACATTAGTGACATGCAACATACTCCTGCCCTTTGCCCAGGGGACAGCTTACTAAAAGGCTTCCCTGAGCACATTTCCAGCTGATTTTGATGCGGTGCTCTTGATGCATAGGAATATGAACACATCTCCACCAAGCAAAAGAGCACTTCATGAGTGGCTTGAGGTTGGGTGGTTATAGGGAGAACGCACCAGGTCCTACTGCCAACTGCTGCCCCAGTCTTCCGAAGGCGTTGTGTGGCGAGGGGTTGAGTGCTTACGGGGTGTTGGCTGCGTGGCCTGGCTGTAGGCCTACAGCCAATTGCTCCCGCACAAGGCCAGAGGCCGTGAGTGGCACAGGGATTGGTACTTATAGGGGTTTGGTCGTAGTTCCTGGCCATAGGACAGGCCCTGCGTCCAGCCCCACCACAGACAACAGAATGGCTTGTATGGTGGTAAAATTACTTAATGTTTAAAAAAATAGACATTCATTAAAAACAAAAAAACAAAAAAAGACAAAGGTCACAGAGACGTTATAGTAAGGAAATAGAATTTTAAAAAACATAGAAATTCACTTAAAAAAAACAAAGATTACAGGGACATTACAGTTAGGCTCATATTTCAGATGTACCAAACCATAGAAATGTTGCTCAAATGTGAATTTACCTTAAAGAAATTAATAACAAGAGGTGTTTGGCAAAACAGGAACAGCTGGTTTAATTAAGTGCAGTGGCCAGGAGAACAGTACAGAGTTGGGGTCTGAACACTGTGAGCACCACTATATACATTTCTCGAAGCATAATGAAACAATTTTATGCATTATTTGGTGAAAAGAATCAGGGTCTAGTCAGGGAGTCATAAATCTGACCATCTGATAAAGTGCGCAGGTGGGTCTCGACCTTGCGTGGTCATAATGCAGGCCAGTAGGTAACATGTCTAGATGTCCAGCCTGGGGAGCCCGTGATTACTGTGTGTTGTGTGTGTGTGTTGTGTTTTGATTGCCTGAGTGTTTCTAACTTCATGTAGCATCCAACATTTATGTTTTTTTGGGAACACACACATTTCCAGACAAATGTGTTTTACTGGGGCCCAATCTCCTAGGACTATTGTGGTGTTGCTGCCTATCTGAGGGATCGATCAGGGTTTTTCCTGTGTGCAGGTTTGTGTACAGGCTACATGTCACCCCACCTGTGATCTGTTGATCAGTTGCTTCAGGCCTAGGTTGCAGGGCTTGCCTGACCATGTATTTCTGACTCAGGGTTGATGAGGAGGTTACATTAGGTTTATTCGAGAACAGTGATGCAAGTTCATTGTTAAGTGTACACATATAATGTCGTACATTGACATAGTTTTCATCAATATTAACATTCCCCTCTCTAGTTGAATTTTCAACTACATTTTCCAACCCATACTTTATGATAGTCACATTATTTGAGGTCTGGTGGGTTTCTGTTGTGTCCATTACTATTTCCCTAGTTACTTGCATTCTACCTAATTTGAGGACTACATTTTTACAGCAGGAAACCCCCACTTGTAGGAAACAACACAAAAACAGCAAAAGAATAAGGATAGGCAGCAATGACATGCACAGTCTAGTCACCGACCAGGGAAACCAGGAAAACCAATCAAATAACCAGTCCTGCTCAGGGGCAACCCCCTCCTTCTTCATGTCAGCTTGTAGGTGATGCTGTGCTTGAATGGCAAAAGTTAGTTCCCCATTGTTCAGGTCGGTACCGGGGATAAATGTACAACAGGATGCCGCTATCTTGGCACACACCCCACCCTCCATTGTGGTCATCAAGTCCCATTCATGCCAATGTTGCATCACCATGAGGCGGATGTCTCTTAATTCTTCTTCAAAAGCATTTAGGCCAAGCTCAGTATCGCTGATCATGTTAAGAATTTCCCACCTTGTTATTTGCACCCAGTGGACGTTTGTGTCTGTAAGGTAAAGAAGGGTATGGACCCTCCCATGTTTACTTGAACTTGGGCCATCATTTCAGCCATTTTTATCAGTTATTGACACTAAGTTATTGCCAACGATCATTACAAGTACAACAAAGAGAGGTTGGGATGTAGAAGAAGTGGATAAAATGCAGACTAACACCTTTAGGCAAGTGTTTAACTTACCACAGAATGCATCCCCAGCTCATATCCACCTAGAATTTGGGCTCATCAACAGTGGGGGCTGCCACCAATCAAAAGTGGTTGAGCAGTGGAGAGTTGGGGGGCATGTTGAGGGGTGTAAACATTTTTTTTTTTTTTTAAATACCTGCCTCTGCTGCTTCTGGTTCCGTTCCCGGCCACTCACTCTCCTTCTGGCAGTCACCACAAAAGCACAGGCTCCCAACTATATACTGCTCTCATGCTACACCAAGCATGAGAGCAGCACCAGGATTGGCCTGAGTGGGCTGGTCTGGTACACACTTAGGCACAGGGAGCCTGTGCATTTTCTCCACCTGGCTGTGCAATCAATCTGTGTTGGAGAAATGTAAGTGTGCATATGGAGGAGCTGCCCCTGTTCATCAAACAAGATCTAGCCAGAAGAGCAGCTGCGATAAAAAAGTGGTATATGATCAGCCATGCTCAAGACTCTGAAGATCAAGCTTTATGGTCTGACATTCAATACAACAGACAATCAAAACATCATAAATATCTGGATTCCTCTATTAAGCTACGGAGTTTCACAGATTTATGGGCGGCATGTGTGCCATATGATGCGTTCATAAGGGGAGTCAAAATTGATGTCCTTGCTGGTAGACAAAAGAAAATGTAGCTCCTGCTCTAATGCATGGATGCTAATAAAGCATTACAATATTCTCTCTTCTGCTTCATATACGCCAAATCCATTCTCATCACTCATTAACCGTACCTTCTTGCTCTTACACATGGGTAGCATACAAGCCTTGGCAACCAAACCAGCATGGAAATGCACTGGTCCGACACGGTGCAGGCACTGTATCTACAAAGAAGAGGACATTACTCATTTGATTTGCATTTTTCCATGCCCTGACATATTGCCGCAACAGTATTTATAGAGCAGTTTTAATGCTAGAAATATTAGAACTTGCAAGGAAGCCATAATTGCATGCTTTAAACCCAGTGACCCACAATTAATTTGCGAATTTGTTAAATTTCTGGAAATAGCCAGTCGCGAAAATCTTAGTGGCAGATAATTTCACCATTGTACCAATGGCAGAGTGAAGGTGGATTCAAGCCTTAATTATGTGGACCTACGATTTCATCTACGGAAAGCACCAAATTATGCCATTGTTCACCTACCAACATATAGATTATGAATGTATTTATACTGTACTGACAGGAAGTGCAAAATGCCTCTTGATCACTCAATCTATTTTTAAAGAACATTTTTATTATTTTTGGAGATTTGAAGGACAATAAAATATTTCGCCTCGCAATAGGATATACATAATAGATTCACCATATGGACCTATTCATGGTTGGTCGGTTTGATAAATCACAACGTTTGTCTGTTTGCAGAAATGAATGACAGACTGAATCGACAACTTTGTTCAAAGCACAAATTGAGTGTGGATCAAGTTACTTCTGTCTCCTCTTGTACATCAGTAAGTCGAAAGATTAGATGGAGGGCTGCGGCAGCCTCCACAATTATAATGCTTGCTTATTTTGCACAGACATGTGATAAATTGCCCCAGTACCTCATCTGTTTTAAATATCTCTAGGTAAATGTTTTATCCCTACTTTCATAAATACATTTTAAAATGATCTTTCTTTCCACAATAATAAGTTGCATGACTGATAAAAGTTTTTTTGGTCTTATTTTTAATGATATTAATAAATTGTAATGGAATGGAAAGTACAAATGTCATTCAATAAAATTGTTATGGTTTTAATGAACTAAAACAGTAAAATTAACTTGAACTACTTGAGCGTCAGTGAATAGTCTAAATTCTTCTGGAATTATCCTTGTACTGAGCCTAGCCCATATAACTGGCAGTTCTTTTTCTTTGAACCTCATGCAACAGAGTTGTTTTCTTCTGTAGCAGATGTTGGTACAACCCGCAAAGGTCTTCTCCAGGGATGACCAGGAACAACCAGGGTCGGGGTGTGTAGGATCAGGAGGGAGCAGAGATGTGTCACCTAGGGTGAGCTGACCTTAGGCAAAATCTCCACACTGCCAGTAGAAGTCCATCAGCACAGAGGTGTCCCAGTGAATGCCTGGTATGTGCAGTATCGCTTCACAATTGTCATTTTTGCTGAGCGGAATCGTCACTTTGCCTCTGAAACACAAAGAATATAGTGTACGTTTCCAAACAATTAGGGGTTTCCCCTTCCCTTATAAACCTGTGTACCTATCTATCACAGCATCCCAGATTTCCTGACAGAGGGTATATATGCTGGTATCCAATCCTCCCCTATGAGATTCATTTCTCCTTGTACAAAGGAACTTCATGTTTGGGGTTCAATTGTTTGAAAGAAGACTACCCCAGACATGCTAAGGGCTACCCTAACACCACAGATGGAGGCGTTAGTAGATGTGTTTGTGCACTGGTGTGGTGGTTTTGCTACCTCCAAGAACCTCTTCTCTTGAATGCCTCAGGGGCAAACAGTGTTCTGCCCTTCAGTGCCTCACATGCGCATCATGTCTCGCTTGGTTTGAATATCACTCGGCTTGGTGTAAAGGTACAATACAGTGGGAGCGGTCTCATATCGAGTGACATTTACTCCCACCCTATGGAGTTCCACTCTACTAGGTTGTAATTTGGCCCTAATCCGTCATAAGTACAGATGGATGAGACATTGTGCTTTCTCTGGGGCTATCTCCTGGGATGAATAAAGTCAATCTGTGCCTATGGCATGTGGTATCTAGCTAATGTCTGGGTGCCCACTACAGTCATGTGCTGATGTCATGTGTTGTGTGCTGTGTAGTGCATGTGGTATACTAACATTAGGTTAGTATAATTGTAAGTGATGTGAGACAGTCCCCTACACAAGTGCTGTAGAAATGTTGAGGTAGGCTTCATGTGACTAGGCAGATTCCTGGCTACAAATGGATGTAACCACACCCACAACAAACAAAGAGTATACAATGGTACAAAAATACATTGCTTTTGGAATATTGCAGGTGTCGGAATGGCTTTTTCTGAGGAAACCTCTGCGATTTTCTGATGATTGGGGGTGTCTCTGCTCTGGCAAAATGCTGCCATACCAGAGTTGTCTTTGATTTGGAAAAAAAGAGTTTGTAGAAGAATATCTGTAAATAACAGTTCAAAGCAGTCCGTGGTCCTTGTCTTGCGTCGTTGAAGAATGTCTGTAATAATTAGTCCAAAACAGTCAGTGGTCTTTGTCTTGCACAGTTGGGTTTTGTTGGGGTTCTGGAAGTTGCTGATAAAGAGGTGGCATGCCACTGTAAAAGTGGTACACTCGTGGTTCAATCACAAACCTGTTTGGATAAGAACTATGGGTTGTAGGTTAGGTTTTGAAAAACATATATCATTATTTAGACTCAAGAGATTCCTGCGCCTTTCTTTTTACGTATGTTCTGTACATTTATTTTTGAGATGGCTCCAATTTGGGCAACCATTTTTAGGGAGCGGTGAGTGTTTTAGGTTGTGGATATGGAGTTTTATTTTGTGGCCCATCGGGTCCTATCCTCACGCCATGACAGAGGAGAGTGTTTCTCTGGGGTGATCTTTGTGGGATTCTTCCTTTTTTCTTACTATTTTTCCCTAATGTGTGTGTGTGTTTTACTGATGCGGATGGAACCTTTTGACCTACACGTGCATGGAGTGATGTGAAAGGAAAGGGGTATGTCACAATTTGGGGGCTGCTGGTGATCGCAAGCTGCTCCGAGGACATGTGGATGCCTCTCTAGTCCCTGGATGTGGCATGTAATGAGGTTCTCTCTAATGGAGTTAGATGCTTTGTCCACACCCTATTTTCCAGGAAACTTTGTTTTGGGCTACCTTTTGGGCTTCTTTTTGCAGGTCGTTGTGTGCCTCTCTAGATCTTTACGTAATTCTTTTTTTAATTGTGCTATCCTGGAGGGGGTATTAGAGGTGCTTCGTGGCCCTGTGTGATTTTGATGCAGCAGTGACTGGGAACGGGTCTATTGCCTCCTCGGAGGGTGTGTGTGAGGCCTTATATGATCTGACAGACAGAACGGCATAACAGTAAGTGTATCCGTACACCTTGTGTAGGACTGTAATGGTCATTTGCAGAATCCCTTTCTGTCTCAGCACCCCCTTCCCTTGGAACCGGGATGTTTTGGGTCTGCCGCCCCAGCTGGATCCAGGGACTTCTACCCGGTGACACAGGTCTCTCACTGTTTTGGAGGGATATGTTCCGACAAGCAGTCTTTGGACATTTGGAAGCCTTTATGGGGAGAGGAGGAGGCAGAGCATTTGCTTACAATGAAAGTCATGTGTGCATCTAGGACTCATCAAGATTTGCCCGATACAGGTAACAAACTGGGACGGCTGATTGTACTGGTGAATTTCCCTACCAACTTGGTGCCATGTTGGTCCTTCACAGTCTGTTGGATTTGTGTGTGGACTACAGAATTTTCATAGGGACATCATTATAGCAAGTGTGAGGGGAAACCTGGCTCCCAGCATTGGAACATGGATTCCTTTTGGAACTAAAAGGGGGCCTCCATTAGCTGGAGGCTTGTTGTTGAAGAATGGGGTCCTTTCGATTTGGAGCCTGTCCTAATTGGACTTTGATGACAGAACCTGGATGCTTACATTTACGTGCTGAGTGAGGGGCTGCACTGGTCCGCTCATCAGACTGCCCTCCCCCAAGGTGTGGTCAGCTAGCCCCACCCTGGGGGCCAGCAGCACAGTGGGGCCTAGTCACCTGCAGGCACTCTAATGGTGTACTCTAGTGCAGATTCCCGATCAACAAAACGTACAGCAGCCCTGAGTTTTTCCCTAACACAAGTAAAGGTGTGAGTTTCCTCCTAATGTTGTCACTAGTCTTTGTTTTTTACAAGACTTTTGGGTGGATTTGGACTAACTACGTATTTGGATGTTGTGATTGTATAAAAGGCATTGCCCCTGTCAGTGTTGTTGCCCCGGTCCTTGCCTGGCTGGGTTCCCTGTCTGCAGTTACTGTTGCTGTGTGTGTGACCAGCCACCTGGTCCCTGCTGAGGTGGTGTAGGGCTGCCTGATGTCCCTGTGTCTGAATGTAGCATTCATTTGTGTTGGCCTGGTTTTGTGGATGAGGATTTTGTGGGGAGTGACCTAGGCTTATCGCTCTTTGCTCATGATACGCTTTTAGGTGGCATTGGTCGGCCATGTGGCCCATTCTGTGGCAACAGTACCACTCTCTGAGGTCTGGCTGCTGCCAGCTTCCCTGACCTCTGCCATTAGGACAGGGTGGAAACCCTCTGGGGTGGAGCTCCCTTGAAGACTGGTGCCATTTGCACGCTTATGGCCAACGCAGCTCCCTCGCTGGCGGTCTTTTTAAATTTATTTTGGACCAGCTTAGCTTTTCTTTCTTTGGGCTTGCTTCTGTTTTTCCCTTGTCCTTTTTCTTGCTTCTTCCTGCAGTAGCATAATATTTGGGCCTGTAGCTTCTGCCAACGTTTGGTGTTTAATCCTACTACTCTTTCCAGTCCACTCTATATTTCAGTGGGGAGCCCCTTTTTGAGGATGTTGAAAAATAATGCAACCTGGAGGCCTGTGTTTGTCTTTGGCTGTCCTCTCTTTTGTCCCCATTGTTCCCTCATTCTGTCTAGAAAGTCAGTCATGGTTTCCCCAGGCTTCATGCTCTACGCCATCAATCATCCTTCATCTAGGCAGTCAGGGAACATTTCCGTCAGGGGCATCCATATCTGATGCATGAATTAATTGAATGCTGACCCGTAATGCTTGGTGTTAGTTAGACTGACTGTTAGGATACAGGCTTGGGAAAACACCATGTCAGACTGCTCTCCCATGAGGCTGTTGAGCAGACTCTTAACATTGCCCATTACTAGGTTTATTCCCACAGTGATTTTTCTAAAAACATGAGATCCATTTGGCTGCCTCATCCATCAGTGGGGGCAGTTTTGTCCTGAGCCCTTCTTTGTACATCTGTGACCATGGCATATAATTCCCTTCTGGCACAATGGGCATATTTTGGCTTGAAGCGGCTTCACTGGTTTTTCCTCAACGTAGCACTCTAATCTTCTCAGGCATTCCAGCATGTAGGGGAAGTTCCATTTCAGATCTCCCGCTCCGTGCCGGATGCAGCCTTCTGCAATGTTTATGTCCTCTGGTTCAAAGGATCCATCCTCCGGCCAGGGTCTATCATACTGACCCTACCTTTTGGTCCAGCAGGCTGGCAGGTGGCAAAATGGTCATGCAAAGGCCTCACCTTCTTTTCTAGACACTATGGGGGTTATTCTAAGTTTGGAGGAGGTGTTAATCCGTCCCAAAAGTGACGGAAAACACTCCTCCAAAGTTAGAATAACCCCCTAGCTCTCTAGTGTTCAGTTTGTCTTACCTGCTTGTTTGGTGGGAGGGGCAGACATCTTCATCGCTGCTCTCTTTGTGCTTGCATAAAGGTGCCATTCTGCTTCTCCTGTGATTTAATTTGGCTTGGAATAGGCTACTCTGATCTCTTATTTCTTGGCCAGCACCTCTCCTACGCTGACGATCTGTTGGGGTTTGGGCCTCCCTTCTGGATCTACTTTGGACTCCTCTTCTCATGGAGCCCGGGGCATAGCTAAGCTCTCCTCCAGGGGAGGTGTGCTATTGTTTTCTCCCTTTGCGTTTCTCAGATGAGAGCTCTCTCTATTTTTCTCCTCAACCTATGCCTTTCTTCTAACCTCCACCTGAGCTGTCTCCTTCGCTCAGAGCTGTGCATGGTTCTCCTAGGTGGCAACATGCCACCTCACTTTCTGTCATCTCTTTCGTTGCCCAGGCACACCTTGGGGGAATGTACCCTGTAGCCCTCGCTCAATGTCGGACCCTGGAAGGTTGGGAACTTCTACTCCCTCTACTGGCTGTGCCATTGTCCAGGACTGCTATTAACCTCCCAGTCACCTGAGAGTGCTTTACTGAATGGGTTGGGGTATATGCTCCCTGCGGTGCGGGGGTTCGAATGTCTAAACATGAAGGATGGGAGGAGGTCGAACTTTGGAGAACCCTTGCGCCAACCTCGGATTGGTGTAGAATCATTTGTGCCTGCCGGTCTGGGGACCACTTAGCTCTGGATCTAGTGTCTCGTAGCCTGGCAGTGGGCCCTCTGGGCCCTGTAACTGGTGGATTGGTGTAACCTAGTGCAGGAATGGCTAGGATGCTAGACATCAGAGTGAGCACCCCCACACATATGTATGGTGTGGGAGCTGCAGAAACCTTGCTTGCCTGGGGGATTGCAGGTCAAGGCCACCTAGAAGATGGCCCATAGTTCTAATAGTGCCTCTCTTTTAGACTTCTTTCACCCTACAAATGTGGTATGAATGTGTGTCATTGTGTGTTCTATTATACTGGTATTGAAGGTTTCCCCCTCTGGCCAGGGGAACATGTATGCCTTAGTACAGTGGTTCCCAACCTGTGGTCAGGGGACCCCTGAAGGTCCGCAAAGCAGTACCAGAGGGTCCGCAACTGCTAAAAAATGTAATAATTTTACCAGAATGGGTCCCGAGCTTTGAGTAATGACTCAGTGGGGGGTCCCTGCATTCCAATAAAGATTCAGAGGGGGTCTCCGGGTTACAGTATTGATAAAGGAGGGGCTCATTGAAGTCAGAAGGTTAGGAACCACTGCCTTAGTACGTGCATGCCGTGCACAGCAGAATTTATCTTGGTTTTTGGTCTGCATGAGTTATTAGTTTGCATGTGGCTTAACGGTGTGAGAAAGTAGCCTCTTTCTAGCCTTGTTACCCCCACTTTTGGCCTGTTTGTGAGTGTATGTCAGGGTGTTTTCACTGTCTCACTGGGATCCTGCTAGCCAGGGCCCAGTGCTCATAGTGAAAACCCTATGTTTTCAGTATGTTTGTTATGTGTCACTGGGACCCTGCTAGTCAGGACCCCAGTGCTCATAAGTTTGTGGCCTATATGTATGTGTTCCCTGTGTGGTGCCTAACTGTCTCACTGAGGCTCTGCTAACCAGAACCTCAGTGGTTATGCTCTCTCTTTACAAATTGTCACTAACAGGCTAGTGACCAATTTTACCAATTCACATTGGCTTACTGGAACACCCTTATAATTCCCTAGTATATGGTACTGAGGTACCCAGGGTATTGGGGTTCCAGGAGATCCCTATGGGCTGCAGCATTTCTTTTGCCACCCATAGGGAGCTCTGACAATTCTTACACAGGCCTGCCACTGCAGCCTGAGTGAAATAACGTCCACGTTATTTCACAGCCATTTTACACTGCACTTAAGTAACTTATAAGTCACCTATACGTCTAACCTTTACCTGGTAAAGGTTAGGTGCAAAGTTACTTAGTGTGAGGGCACCCTGGCACTAGCCAAGGTGCCCCCACATTGTTCAGGGCCAATTCCCCGGACTTTGTGAGTGCGGGGACACCATTACACGCGTGCACTACATATAGGTCACTACCTATATGTAGCTTCACAATGGTAACTCCGAATATGGCCATGTAACATGTCTATGATCATGGAATTGCCCCCTCTATGCCATCCTGGCATAGTTGGCACAATCCCATGATCCCAGTGGTCTGTAGCACAGACCCTGGTACTGCCAAACTGCCTTTCCTGGGGTTTCACTGCAGCTGCTGCTGCTGCCAACCCCTCAGACAGGTTTCTGCCCTCCTGGGGTCAAGCCAGGCTTGTCCCAGGATGGCAGAACAAAGGACTTCCTCTGAGAGAGGGTGTTACACCCTCTCCCTTTGGAAAATGGTGT
The DNA here is from genome assembly GCF_031143425.1 of Pleurodeles waltl. Lineage (NCBI taxonomy): Eukaryota > Metazoa > Chordata > Amphibia > Caudata > Salamandridae > Pleurodeles > Pleurodeles waltl. Next base: position 624,964,184 of record NC_090443.1, on the reverse strand, counting down.
GAAAGCAGGGGAGGAGTAGCCTCCCCCAGCCTCTGGAAATGCTTTCATGGGCACATTTGGTGCCCATTTCTGCATAAGCCAGTCTACACCAGTTCAGGGACCCCTTAGCCCTGCTCTGGCACGAAACTGGACAAAGGACAGGGGAGTGACCACTCCCCTGACCTGTACCTCCCCTGGGAGGTGCCCAGAGCTCCTCCAGTGTGCTCCAGACCTCTGCCATCTTGGAAACAGAGGTGCTGCTGGCACACTGGACTGCTCTGAGTGGCCAGTGCCACCAGGTGACGTCAGAGACTCCTTCTGATAGGCTCCTTCAGGTGTTGCTAGCCTATCCTCTCTCCTAGGTAGCCAAACCCTCTTTTCTGGCTATTTAGGGTCTCTGTCTCTTGGGATTCCTTAGATAACGAATGCAGAGCTCATCCGAGTTCCTCTGCATCTCTCTCTTCACCTTCTGCCAAGGAATCGACTGCTGACCGCGCTGGAAGCCTGCAAAACTGCAACAAAGTAGCAAAGACGACTGCTGCAACTCTGTAACGCTGTTCCTGACGCCTTCTCAACTGTTTTCCTGGTGGTGCATGCTGTGGGGGTAGTCTGCCTCCTCTCTGCACTAGAAGCTCCGAAGAAATCTCCCGTGGGTCAACGGAATCGTCCCCCTGCAACCGCAGGCACCAAAGAACTGCATCACCGGTACCCTTGGTCTCCTCTCAGCACGACGAGCGAGGTCCCTTGAATCCAGCAACTCTGTCCAAGTGACTCCCACAGTCCAGTGACTCTTCAGTCCAAGTTTGGTGGAGGTAAGTCCTTGCCTCCCCACGCCAGACTGCATTTCTGGGAACCGTGACTTTTGCAGCTACTCCGGCCTCCGTGCACTTCCGGCGGAAAACCTTTGTGCACAGTCCAGCCTGGGTCCACGGCACTCTAACCTGCATTGCACGACCTCCTAAGTTGTTCTCCGGCGACGTGGGACTCCTTTGTGCGACTTCGGGTGAGCACCATTTCACGCATCCTCGTAGTGCCTGTTTCTGGCACTTCTCCGGGTGCTACCTGCTGCTGAGAGGGCTCCTTGTCTTGCTCGACGTCCCCTCTGTCTCCTGACGCAATTTGCGACATCCTGGTCCCTCCTGGGCCACAGCCGCGTCCAAAAACCTTTACCACACAATTTGCAGCTAGCAAGGTTTGTTGGTGGTCTTTCGGCGGGAAAACACTTCTGCACAACTCTCCACGGCGTGAGGGATCCGTCCTCCAAACGGGAAGTCTTTAGCCCTTGTCGTTCCTGCAGAAACCTAAGCTTCTACTGTCCAGTAGCAGCTTCTTGGCACCCACAGCTGGCATTTCCTGGGCATCTGCCCATCTCCGACTTGCTTGTGACTTTTGGACTTGGTCCCCTTGTTCCACAGGTACCCTCGACTGGAAATCCATCGTTGTTGCATTGCTGGTTTGTGACTTTCCTGCAGAATTCCCCTATTACGACTTCTATGTCCTTTGGGGAACTTTAGTGCACTTTGCACTCACTTTTCAGGGTCTTGGGGTGGGCTATTTTTCTAACCCTTACTATTTTCTAATAGTCCCAGCGACCCTCTACAAGGTCACATAGGTTTGGGGTCCATTCGTGGTTCGCATTCCACTTTTGGAGTATATGGTTTGTGTTGCCCCTATCCCTATGTGTCTCCATTGCATCCTATTGTAACTATACATTGTTTGCACTGTTTTCTAAGACTATTCCTGCATATTTTGGTATTGTGTATATATATCTTGTATATATTTGCTATCCTCATACTGAGGGTACACTCTGAGATACTTTGGCATATTGTCATAAAAATAAAGTACCTTTATTTTTAGTATAACTGTGTATTGTGTTTTCTTATGATATTGTGCATATGACACTAAGTGGTACTGTAGGAGCTTCACTCGTCTCCTAGTTCAGCCTAAGCTGCTCTGCTAAGCTACCATTATCTATCAGCCTATGTTGCTAGACACCCTATACACTAATAAGGGATAACTGGGCCTGGTGCAAGGTGCAAGTACCCCTTGGTACTCACTACAAGCCAGTCCAGCCTCCTACAAACGGCCACTCCATGATGGGTTTGGATCCTTTTTTAAGGGACTGATATATATATCTAGATTTTGCGAATTTTAAATAATCCTAAATTCTACTCTGATCATGAGTAAATATGTACACAGGATTATGCTGGCAATAACTATTAGCTACAAGCTCATCTTTAGACAGAGATGCATCGAACAAACTTTTCACAATACATAAAACAACACACAACAAGGGGAGCAAACTGAAAGAAAGTGCAATAGTTAATTCAAAGCATTTTGAACCATTTTTTAGCAGTGGAATAGCAGATATGGAATAACGATTTGTGAGAGAAAGATATCGACTTCTTCATATGCACATTAAAACACTTAACATGACATAACATTTCAACATGAAACATAGTGGCAATAGTTTATCCGCACCACAACATTAACAATGCATAAATTGAAAACCACAATGGAAACAAGAGAAGAAAGAAAAAGGGACAGAGAAAAAATGACTGTCCAAAAACAAACACTTAGGCCCTCATTTTAACTTTGGCCGTAGTGGGGGAGACCCCTATCAGTGACAGGGAAGGAATTCCCTGTCACTGATATGGCCTACCGCCATGGTTTTTGTGGCGTTCCGAATGCCACGAAAACTATGGCGGTAGGCGGGGTCATAATGCCCCAGGCGGAACAATGGTGGCCGCTGGGCAGGAGATGAATATCTCCAGCCCGGCAGCTGTTACCGGCGTGTCGGTCGGAATAGTACATTGGCAGATTGGCTTCAGCCAACTAGCCAATGTCATAATGTGGCGGTAAGTACCGCAAGCCTGTTAGCGGTACTTACCGCCACATTATCGCCGACTGACGGGGACTTAATGACCCCCTTAGCCGCTCCTAGCGCATGCTGCTCATTAGTCTGTCAATATTGGCTCAGGGATAAAGATAGCAACAATTTACGGGGAGAAGAAGGAACAACTCAACAACTACAGGCTCTCGTTGACCAAGCACAAGCTACACCCGATCTCCAAGATCCAAATCTTTTCCTAATGTCTGAATTACACCCTATATCATACACAGGAGTCATGCATACCATCTGTTTCATGGCCAGCTGTACAAGCAAGTAACACCTCTCATTTTCGTTTCCACCCATATTAAGAAATCAATAGCACAGAGAAAAACCTTTAAGACTAAAAAGAAAGTTAGAGGTGGTCACCCTATGTCACACCCAGGGCCTATGTGTGCCGTCTGTATCATGCCCAGTGGCCCAAGCGGTGAGGCCTCACCTTTATATCACACTCAGGGGTCAAGTGTATCATCTGTGTTATGCCCAGCAGTCCAAGTGGTACCCTGTATCATAACCAGGAGACAAACGTACCATCTGTGTTATGCCTAGTGGTCCAAGTGACTAAACAACACTCACCTTTCCTAGACATTGTCTGACTATAAATAAAAGTGTCTGTGGGATTGCCTCCAAGGCCGTCTTGAGACTACTCAGTTCAGACACATGAAATGCGCAATATGTCAGATTCTGTCTGTCAGTGGCAGGACGCTCAGGTTAAATGTTTGTGCTTCTTCCTAAATTGTCATATCCCAAATGCTGGGACTAAGGAATGGATGTAGACTCTGTGGATTCAGCAGAACTTTCAAGCAATTGTGGCATCTGCTCACCTCCTTTGTTCGCAGATGTGAATCCGTAAGGACCAGGTGTTATTTCTTCACCTGCAGTGGGGTAAAAAAACAATCTCTCCTATCTGGGTCGACAAAATGTTTCTCAAATGTGAAATTACCTTCAAGAAATGAAAGACAAGAGGCTTTTTGAAAAACAGGAACAGTTGGTTTAATTAAATGCAGCGGCCAGGAGAACAGTACAGAGTTGGGATCTGATGACTGTCTCAAAGTACATGGGTTCCTTGCACCATTATATCCATTTCTCAAGGCATCATAAAACAATTATATGCATTCTTTGATGAAAGTAATCCGGTCCTAGTTAAGGAGTCATAAATCAGACCATCTGATAAAGTGCACTGGTGGGTCTCGACCTTGCGTGGTCATAATGCAGACTATTAGGAAAAATGTCCAGATGTCCAGCATTGGGAGCACATGATCACTCCGTGTTGTGTTCTGATTGACTGTGTTCCTAACTTTATGTGGCATCTAACTTTTTTGGTGACTTGAGAATGCGCCAACTGTGTTTTATTAGGGGCCAATCTCCTACCATTGTCCCACCATTGTGGTTTCACTGCCTATCTGAGGGATCAATCAGGGTTTTTCCTGTTCACACGTTTGTCTATGGGCTACGTGTCACCCCACCTGTGATCTGTCAATCAGTTGTTTTAGGTCTAGGTCACAGGACTTCCCTGACCACGTATTTCTGACTCGAGGTTGATGAGGAGGTCTAATCGGGTGGATTCGACAACAGTGATGCAAGTTTGTTGTTAGCATTACACAGCTATGTGGACATTGAGATAGTTTTTATCAATATTAACAGAAATGTACGAGTTAGAGTTATTTCAAGTAACTATAACTCGTGCCCTAAAGTAACTTCAACTCACGCCCTTGCCTCACCATACTCTGCTAATTACACCACATATTTCTTCAGTGATGACATCTTCTATGATTTTGATTGAAATTATGACTGCAACATTTGCAAAAAAAGTATTGTTGAGGAAACTGTGCATGGCTAGGGTGCGAGTATATATATATATATATATATATATATATATATATATATATATATATGTATATACATATACATATATATACATGTATATACATATACACATTTATATACATATACATATATATGTGTATATATGTATATATATATGTATACATATATGTATATATATATATATATATATATATAATCCACAATCGGCAAAAGACTGCTCACCGAATGGCTGCACCAAGTCGAGTGAGGATCCGACGAAAGGCTGAGGAGCACCAAGTCGAGTGAGGATCCGACGAAAGACTGAGGAAATGTAGTTCATCCGCCTTTTATTTTTCATTAGCGATTAAAATAACGCTGTCTCCACCAAATGTCTACGCGTTTCAGCTATCGCCTTCTACTGGACATAGAAGATATATATATATATATATATAGCCACATGTAGTCTTCCTCCAAACACTTGACAGGATGGCAATGATCTGCGGTGTTTAATGTTCAATAAAACAATCTTCACAGGGGTTGTGCTGTATATTTATTCAAAGCGCTTTCATTCTAAACAAAGTGTATATAATCAATGAAAAAAAACTAGTATTTTATATATATATATATATATATATATATATATATATATATATATATATATATATATATATATAGGTATATACATATATATATATGTATAAATAACTTAGATCATTCAAGATGTTTATCAAAGTCCTTTTTCCACAGTCATAAAACCCTGAATGGTTAAAGATTTTGCTGTACAAATGGCAAGAGACTCTGGCCCTCGTTATGACATTGGCAGTCAATGCCACTTACCACCACGCTGACGGCCGACAACTTACTGCCGCGCTGGCGAATATCCGTTCACCATATTATGACACACACACACCAATCCAATAGAATGCAACCACATACTCAAATCCACAAGACTAAAGGTCAGCGATAAAGTGGCGGTCCCGAAACCCACACCATTTACCCAACAGAACATTGCCCATCACATTATGACCCACAAATCACCATGGCGGACATTCAACGGCGGTAAACCATTGGTGGTACATACCACCGCGCTCACAATGGACACCAACATACAAAACAACACTACATTGGCCAATTCAAACAACACACACCAGACACCCGTATATACACCACACCCACACACCCACACCACTATAAAACACACACCCACATTACCCAGAACCCTTTACCAACAACTATTACCACCACAAGACTGAGAAGAAGAGAACAGAGACAACTAGATACACACACCACTCACACCCATCCACCTCTCACGCACTCCACATAACACACCCCACCACATTACCCAATACATCCTCACCAACACACATCACACAAGATCCATGGCACCACAAAGGCACCCCCGTTTCACTGAGGAGGAGTTAAGGGTCATGGTGGAGGAAACTGTCAGGGTAGAGCCACAACTCTTTGGAGCACAGGTGCAGCAAATATCAATAGCAAGGAATATGGAGCTATGGTGGAGAATCGTGGACAGGGTCAATGCCGAAGGACAGCACCCAAGAACAAGGGACGACATCAGGAAGAGGTGGAACAACCTAGGGGGGAAGGTACGTTCCTTTGCAGCAAGACAACAGCTCGCCATACAAAGGACTGGCGGTGGACCCCCACGTTCTCCCCACAACTCACAATTCGGGAGGAGCAGGTACTGGCATTACTGCATCCTGAAGAACTCGCCGGAGTTGGCGGAGGACTGGACACTGGTAAGTAAAGTTTTTACAATTATCACCCCCATGCCTGCGTGCCATCACACACCCTCACTCCCATCTCTCCACCACATCCCACACACTCCACCAACACATCTCACTAATCCCAATGCCAGGCCCTGCATGCTGTACCAGTGCATGGACACCCCTCCCAGCCCTGCATGGACACTCATCACCAAAGCATGCACAGCATAGGGAAACCAACATAACCACAATACACCAACACACACAAGCAAAAGCTGGCAGGAGAACAACAACCATAGAGGGGAAGCTACAGAAGTACAAATGTCAGACGCCAGAAGCATAATACACCATTTACATCCCCACCGGTACCCCAGCCAAAGTCACTGGAGAGGAAGTGCCATCGCTGTCCAGTCGCCCAACAGAAGAGGTCCACAGTGATGACAGTAACCCTGGACTTCAGGATCTAGACGATCTACCTGGCCTATCAGGGACCACTGGACAGCCGGGCACCCAAGCCCACACACAGACCACCACAGAACCTCCCCCATCAGCAACAAACACCACAGCACCCACCCAGCATACGCACACCTCTGTCCCCAGGACACGTCAATCAGCTGTGTGCCCACCTGTACAGGGACACCAGGCCACACCTCACACACAAGACAATCAGGGACCTGGGGTCAGTGGCAGTGGGCACACCATTTAGGGGACAGGGGCACCGGCCAACAGGGACACTGGGAGGACTGCTGTGTGCCAGGGGGAGGACAGAAGCATGGAACTGCCTCTCCAGGAGGCACTCTCTGAGATCCTGGGAGCCTACCAACATTCCCAGGACATGATGGGCCTGATCCAAGACAACGTGCAGGAGAACAGGTGGCTGCAGGAAGGACAGTATCAGGGGATCAGGGAGGACTTGCAGACCATTAACAACACCCTGATCTCCATAGCAGGGGTGCTGGCAGACATAGCCAACATTATGAGGGAGGCAACAGCACACCAGCGGGCCCCTGCCACTAGCCAGTCATCTGAACAGCCCTCCACGTCTGCTGCAGCTAGTGGCCAGGAGGCCCAGCCACAGGATCAACAGGCCACCAGCACCCCTCCCCCTGCAGAATATGAACCACCCAACAAACGTTCCTTGCGAACCAGACAGAAGCTAGAGACACTTGCCAAGACCACCACCAGGAAATGAGACTCTGCTGATTGTCCCCCTTGTGTCCCACTCACTCATCTTGTCCCCCTTGAACTGCCATTGCTCCCCTTCCTATGTCCCCATGGACAATGCACCTGTGCTCCAAACAGACTGGAACAATACTCTGGACTTTCCTCCATCATCACCCATTCCATTGCACTTTCCCCTCTATATTTTAGCACTACAATAAACACCCTTGGATAAAACTCGGCTACTAGTATTTCATGTATTGCAAATTTGTATTGATTGAAACAGCTACAATCATTGAAAATGAACTGTAAGTAGTATGAGCATAGAATTAATGACCTGTAGCTGGCTGTTGTGATCACACCAGGATAATGTTGTTATATCACCAACATCTGCAAAAAGAATATCCATAGGTAACAGTAAGTAGGGGAGAGAAGTGGGTAATGCCAGCATGCCAATGCCTCTCAGAATACACCGATAGTCATGGAAATGTGAAGTTGCACCATCTCACCTGTGTGTCATTGCAAGTACTGATGTATCACTGATGTTCTGTTGTCTCCATCCTCAACCTCTGCCTCCTCATCCTCACTGTCCTCAGGGTCCACTGCTGCCACAGGGGCATCTCCAGTCTCCTCTTCCTGCAGAAAAGGTACATTGTGTCTGAGGGCCAGGTTGTGCAACATGCAGCATGCCACTACTACCTGGCAGACCTTCTTGGGTGAGTAGCACAAGGAGCCACCTGTCAGATGGAGGCACCTGATCCTGGCCTTCAGGAGGCCAAAGGTCCTTTCAATGATCCTTCTGGTTCGCCCATGTGCCTCATTATGACGTTCTTCAGCCCTTGTCCTGGCATTCCTCACAGGGGTCAGCAGCCATGATAGGTTTGGGTAACCAGAGTCACCTGCAAATATTGAGGGACAACATTAGCCACACACTATCCTATATGGCCAACACCATAGGCATGCACCAACACATACTGGGTAGGAACCAGGGCTCACCTATTAGCCACACCCTGTGCCTCTGTAGTTGGGACATCACATTTGGGATGCTGCTATTCCTCAGGACAAAGGCATCATGCACCAACCCTGGATACTTAGCATTTATGTGGGAGATGTACTGGTCCGCCAGGCACACCATCTGCACATTCATGGAGTGGAAACTCTTACGATTCCTGTACACCTGTTCATTTTGCCGGGGGGTACAAATGCAATATGTGTTCCATCAGTCGCCCCAATTATATTGGGGATATATCCCATTGCATAAAACCCGGCCTTCACAATGGCCATATCCTCCACCTGCGGGAATGCAATGTAGCTGCACATGTGTTTTATTGGGGCAGACAAGACTCTTGCTAGCATGATTGAGAACATTGGTTGTGACATTCCTGCTGCCAAGCCCACTTTCACTTGGAAAGAACCAGTTGCTAGGAAATGGAGCACTGATAGAACCTGCACAAGAGGGGGGGGGGATCCCAGTGGGCTGACGGATAGCTGATATCAGGTCAGGTTCCAATTGGGCACAAGCTCTTTGATTGTGGCCCTGTCCAGTCTATAGGTGAATATTATGTGCCTGTCCTCCAGTTTAGCCAAGTCCATCTGGGATCTTTACACAGGTGTATGTCTCTATCTCCTATTCGTCCACAGCGGTAGGTATCTAAGGGACACAAGAGTGAGTAGGCTGTCACAAACTGAACAATGGAGCCACAACAGCGGTCCACATTGTGCAAACATGTTATGGGACAGTGTAATTTATCAAGAATGTGCCTATTTATCCTGTGAAGCAGCAATTATAGATAGGCCTGTTCACCCCCCCCCTGAAATTACGACCGTCTGTCCTGTGTGGAGGGACAAGTGGAAGTGAGGTAATGCCGGAGACGTTGTGCACCGTGGTGGCAGGCGGCTGTGAACCTCCATGCAATTCCTCAGTGGATAATATTGGGCCCTATGGAGTACAGTGGCCAATGGCGATATACCCTGGCGGCAAAATGCATGTGGCATGAATGCATGGAGTTGTGTGTGAAGGCATCGTGTAAGGGGGTGGGTGGATGTCCTCTTGGCGGTGTACATGCTGTGCTCTTGGCTATGTGTGTGCCAATGATGATGCAAATGGGTATGGTGGGCCATTTTTGTGACAGGCTGGGCTGTTTGTCTAATGGTGTTCTCCTGTCTGTATTGACACAGCAGGTCAGCACCCATCAAAAGAAGGGAATATGGCGTGCCATCGCCAAGGAAGTGCGGACCCTGGAGGTCTATGGCAGGTGGAGCACCCACTGTCAGAAACTGTTGGAGGACCTGAGACACTGGGCATGGAGGACCTCGGAGGCCCAGCTGGGGATGGCTTCCCAACGAGGAAGGGGTGCCTGTCGGACCCTGACCCCCCTGATGGCCTGCATACTGACCGTGACCTAACCTGAGCTGGATGGGCACTTGAGGGCATCACAGCAGCCACAAGGGGGTGAGTACAGTGGCTATCATTAGAACTTACAGCTGGTGGGGCGGTATCTGGGTGGTGGTTGTGTGTCCTTGGGTACCCCTAGGCCATCACACCTGCATGCTCTGCATCAATATCCACTACCAGAATCATCACCACAACAAGCAGCACACACACCTCACTGGCAGACACCTCCACAACATCCATGCACGCGTCCCCTCTGACCTCTCCCACTGTGTCTGTCCCCCCCTCCTAAAGGAGACAAACACAAGCACTCAGAACCCCAACAGCTATCCACCTCACAACAACATAGAGGCCATGCACCTGCACCCAAATCCAGCAGACATACACCTCTGACGACCACTCCCTCATCCTCCACTCCCATTACTCCTCCTTCCTCCCATCCCAAAGTACCTAAAAAGCTTTCCCTTTCCACAATTGACCTCTTCCGTACCCCTCTCCCCTGCCCTGTATGTATGGGCAAGGTAGCAAGGACACAGCGCAGCACCTCAGCCAAACAGTCCACGGGGACAGTGGTGGCACCACCTACTCATGGTGGTAGAGATACCAGACCAACGACACAGAAGGGGAAGGAGGCAGCACAACCTGGGATGAAAGGGAAGAGTCCAGCACCAGCTGTGTGGAACGGGAAGGAGCCTGCCCCAGCTGGGAAGAAGGGGAAGGAGCCTGCACCAGCAGGGAAGAAGGGGAAGGAGCTTGCACCAGCTGGGAAGAAGGGGAAGGAGCCTGCACCACCAGGCAGAGGGGGAAGAGCCCATCCACCCCTGCCAGGAAGGGTAAGGGATCCCCAACCCATGACCAGGAGGAGAAGAGGCACCCTATGCCAGCGGAAGCTGTAAGGCAAACACCACCACCACCACCAGCTGTCACAGGGCCCCCATCACCAGCTGTGGTTGTGCTGCCATCACAGAGTGAAGGGGCTGTACAGGAGCCTCCCCCAACCACCACCAGCATGAACCATCACAGAGTGCAGGGGCTGACCAGGAACCTCCCACAACCACCACCACAGTGGAGCCATCACCACCGACGGACGCCATGTAGTCCACCCTCCAGGGGCTACTGTGTGGGCTGCCCCCTCCAGAACCATTGGGCAAGTCACCCACTCAAGAGACTGTGGCCTTGCACTCCCCAGGACAAAACAATGGGCATGTTCCCCCCTCAAGAACCAGTGGGGATGACATCCATTCAAGAAACTGTGGCCTTGCACTCCCCAGGACAAAAAAATGGGCATGTTGCCCCCTCCAGAACCAGTGGGGATAGCACCCACTTGAGAGACTGTGGCCTTGCACTTCTCAGAATAAAACAATGGGCATGTTGCCCACTCCAGAACCAGTGGGGATGACACCCACTTGAGAGACCTTGGCATTGCACTCTCCAAGACAAAACAATGGACATGTTGCCCCATCCAGAACCAGTGGGCTTGTTCCCGCATTCGGCTGAGGTGCCCCACCCCTCCCACAGAGGTGCCTGCCTATTTGACAACTGATGCCCCTGCAGTGTTCTATCCGGATTTAGGCAGGATTCGAGTTGGGCCTTGGACTGTGCCCTGTGGCCATGTGGGCCCTTTGAACTATGGACTGGGCAGTGTCCCTTTTTTATACAAGTGTACATATCTGTTTCATGGCCAAATCGGATTATTGATTTTGTAGTTGAACTGAGTACAATCACCTTCGTCAATTCCTGTTGTCCTTGCATTATTCTGCAGTTTGTCGGGGTCAAATTGTTTTTATAATGCAGCTGTTTGTGTGTATGGTTTGTGTGTGTCGGGTGTGTGTTGTGCATGTATGTGTCACTCTTGTTTTCCTCCCAACCTCCCTTGTGTGCTAGATGTCTGTACTCACCGTCGTCGTCTTCTCTGGCGTTGGTGTTCCAGGTGGAGCACAACGTAGAAGATCATAAGGAAAACTTGCAGTTCAGGTTCCATGGCGGCATGGTTCTTCCCTGTGTCTCCAATGGTGAGTCCTTTGACTTTTGTGCTCTGTTTCCACCCGGATTTTGATGGCATAGGTACCACCCCGGAAAAGGTGGCGGTTTCCTGTGTCAAAATATGGTGGGCGGTACTTTGTCTTCCACCTGGCTGTAGGCGGCTACCGCCATGGTGACTGTTCTTTCCTCCCTGGCGGTCGGTGTGGTACATTGGCTGTTTATGGGAGATATCACCGCCATGGTGATAATTTGGCAGTACTTACCGCAAGCCTGTTGGTGGCATTACCACCACTTTATCACCCACCACCAGGGTCGTTATGAGGGCCTCTGTCACTTTCTTGCTCAGCGTGGATGGCACTGTGCCAATCCTATGCTCTTATGCAGAGATCTGATTGGCTGCCTACACTTCAGCCGAGTCCCTGAAAAACAAAAAGAGGCAATGGCAAGGTCATCCGAACCACTTAGATCTGGTAATGGGGTCCCAGAGCAAAAAGCGCCAATGTTGCAAATTTGTGGCAAATATATATTTTTTAAAACAGTGCTCTCTCCTGTGTTTTTTTTACTAAAGCCCCTTGGTGGGCCAGGACCCTGGGGCATATAAAAAATAAAGAAGGGGTGCATGGAGCCCCCCTCCTGGGCTTATTTATGCCATGGGGACTGCCACCTCTCCAGGGCTCAAATCAAATAGTATGCCGGGGGCCATGCAGCCCCCCAGCACCCCAGGGACTACCGCCTCTCTAGGGAAATTCTTTTGAGTATAGTGGGGGGTCCTGCAGACCCTCGCAGGTCCCTGGGACCACCACTTCCTCGGGACTAACATTGTATTATATGCCAGGGGCTACGTGGCCCGCCCTCAGCCCCAGGGTCAGCCCCATTCCGGGGCATCCATCAAATAAGATAGGGGGCCCATTGTGGACTCCAGGGACCACCACCTCCGCATGACTAACTTAACAGGTTGAGGGGGTCTGCACGGCTCCCCTCATGGACCCAATTCTGGCCCTGGGGACCGCCACCCCCAGGGCTAGCTCCTGCTATGTACCATGGTGCCCGTTCCCAGAATGTAGCTGTTTGGTCTAACTTGGTGAGAGCTTTTGACAGCTTCCACCAAGTCAGAGCAAAAAGCGAGCAAGAGCTGTCAAAGTGCTCTCGCTCACTGGAAGCAGAGGTTTCTTCTGTTTCCCTGCCTGCAGAGATGTGAGCAGGGAAACAGAGGAAAATTGCCTGTGGGGCACCCAGGACAGATGGATGGGCTCCTGGTTATGGGGCCCCTGGTTCCGAAATTACCCTGGGGAAGGCGGCTGCATGGCCCCCTCCTGCATGAAATAGAGTTGGGCCCTGGGGGATGGGACCCCCGGGGCGTATGTAAGCAGGGGGAGGGTGCCGCACAGCCCCCCTCCCCTATTGAATAGTGGTGGGCCCCGGGGGATTGGGACCCTGGGGCTGAGATCGGCCAGGATAGGGGGCTGCACTGCCACCTCCCCTATATAACATTGCTAAAAGTATGCACATATGCAAATCACCTGGAAGTTCTGCCAGCTTAGCCCCGCACCGTCTACCTTAGTAGTATGCATATGTCTTACACCTTTTGCCAAGATGATAAGTAGCTTCCCAAAGGGCCCCCCAGTGCACTTCCTGCCAATTTTGATGGCGCATTCTTGATCCTGAGGAACATGAGGACATCTCCACAAAACAAAGAAGCACTTACTTCATATAGACAGGAGGAAGGACTCTGGTTTGGTGGAGATTTTCGTCCTTGTAGCCTCATTGGCCTCTCTACAGGAACATTCATGTTATCAAATAATTCTAGAGAAACAGGCAACAGAAATAATCATGTTGCCAAAACACACTCAAGGCTACTGGAGACATTTCCTTGTGCTCGATCACACAACTGTAGTGTAGAATCGTTACTGGACATTAACCCAAGGATGGATCACCCCTATACTTTCCAAGGACTCCCCTTGGGTAGATATTTCATGCAAAGCTGTGGACTCTTGTTAAATAAAAGGGCAGGTGAGGTTCATTTGTGACAGAGTTTCTCACACAGCTACTCACACACCCACACAAACTCTCACATATCCAGTCATAGATGCACTCATGCACTTACTCAGACACTCATGCACCTACTCGCAGACCCACACAAAAACTCACTCACAGACCCACTCAGACACTTATGTACCCACTCACAGACCCACTCAGACACTCACACACCCATTCACAGACCCACTTAGACTCACACACCCACTCACAGACCCACTTAGACACTCATGCACCCACTCACAGACCCACTCAGAGACTCACACACCTATTCACAGACCCACTCAAAGACTCATGCATCTACTCACAGAACCACTCAGAAACACACACACTCATAGACCCACTCAGACACACACTCACAGACCCATTCAGAAACTCACACACTCACACACAGATCCACTCAGACACTCACACATACACTCTCACATCCACATAGACTCTCTCACAACCACTCCTACACCCAGACAAACACTGTCACGCCCTCTCACACCAAGAGACACCGTTTGACACCCATTCTCACACCCAGAGAGACAGGCCCAGTAGCCAACTACCGCTGCACATGGCCAGAGGGCATGCACAGTGTGGGTTTGTATGGTTACGTGTATGGCGGTGGTTGGATTAAAGTATAGTAATGAAAAGTACTTTACATTAAGCAAACCATGGAAATTCACTGAACAAAACAAAAGTCCCCGGGGCATTATAGTTAGGAAAAATAATTTTAAAAAACATAGAAATTCACTTAAAAAATAAAGGTTACATGGACATTAGAGTTAGGTTAAAAATGAACTCACACAAAACCAGAGAAATTCAGGAGGTATAGTTAGAGTTATTTGAAGTAACTATAAATTGCGGTCTAAGGTAACTATCACTCCCGCCCTCGCTATCCACTGTTAATTACTTCAGCTATTACAGCATTCATGACAACTTTTCTAACATTGATAAAAATATCAATGAAATATTAGAAGTCAAGAAAGAACTGTGCATGGCAGAGGTTTGAGTTATAGTTACCTTTGGGTGAGAGTTATAGTTACCTATAATAACTCTATGTGCTGAATTTCTCTGGTTTGGTGCGAGTAAATTCAGAACCTAACTATAACATCCCTGTAACCTTTGTTTTTTTTTATGAATATAAGCAGCCTTACGTCATTAGAGAGAATCTATGTACATGTGCTTGACACACATCAGAAAATGGGCTACCTGCAAACTTTTCACTACAGTGTGAAGGGTGCAGGTAGTATGATCTTTAGCACCTTAAGATTTTGGTTATTTTTAAGCCAAAAGTGTCTTGTTTGAGAACTATAGATTCTTTTAATAGTTTGAGATGTATTTCTCATTAGAGTTTCACTGTTTTCAAACAGTGTGGTACAGAATAAACTCTTTCCAAAGAGTAAACATTGTTTAGTTCTCTACTGATATCAACTTCATTTCTTAAAGTAGGTTTGGTTAGTATCAAGGATTTTATACAGATGAACCCCATCCCTAATAGGGCATTTGCTTTAGAACTGGCATTCACTATTTTGAATTTCTGTGAAAAGTTGAATACAGACTGAACACCGTTCTTAATGAGGGCTTCCCATATATCAGTGGTTGATTGTTAATGTGAACTATGCTAGCTGCAAAATGTATGGTATAGGGTCAGTTGTATCTGTGATGGCAGTAATGTTGGCTCATATTTTCCTGAGCTATTTTGTACTTACTTTCAGGCCTCTAATACCCTGGTAATAAAAATATATATATATATGTTGGGAAGTTGTTTGGATGATGTTGTCAGAGATGTCATCAACAATGTCATTTGAGATATCATCAGTGATGGTATACATTATATCACAGAACATGTAATGAGTGATATGTATGATTCATATGTGAGGACATAAGCTGTGCATGCTGGGGTTGCAAGTTGTAGTTAGTGCTGCTAACTATCACTGCTGAATGTCTGTGTTTTTTTTGTTTAAAACATTAATGTTGTTAATGAGAAATTCACTTAGTCATTACATTACTTTAACCTTTGTTTCCTTCAGTGGATTTCAATTTTTTTTAAACTAATATATTTATTTATTTTACAAGTGTATACATGGCTTAATGACCATATGATATATGTTGTGTGCAGACTTTTTTTGTAAATAAATATGTTTTATTGTAACATAACAGGATACAGTTCACAGACTGCATAATGTTTCTAAAACAGTTGTGAGTATTAAATAGATTATTCGTGCAATATTTCAGTGGAGATTGTGTATTTGCTCAGTTCTTGTAACTCTCATATTGAGGCATGTTACTAGCAATCTAGTTTTGAGGTGTCATTACTCTTGCGAGAACCTCGCAAGACGCTCACAGAACATTTGCGAGCTTGTTGAATTTTAAATGCCAATTATATATGTATACAGTTCCTTGTCATGCTTTCAGGTTTTATTTAATGCTATTGTATAATATATTAGCCATTTAAAGATGATTGGTTATTTTTTTTAAATACGTGATGGCTCTCGCAAGATGCTCATGGGTGCCAGATGCACAATGCATTGTGTGGACTCCGAGAGAGCTTTCTTTTCGGCTTTTGCGAAGCACTCATGAGATCGTACATTTAGAATTGTTAATAACAGTGTTTTCTTGTAATTGTGAAGAACGTAACACATTAGAGATGTTTATTAAGTTAGAAACATTGATTATGTATTGCTGTACTGAAGATATATAATCAAGTATTTTTTTACAGTCTCGTAAGACACTCGTGAGAGGCTTGGGAGAGGAAAAACACCCACAGAAGGATTGTGATTGGTTCATGTGAATGTTTTATATAGAAAAATAGATTTGCATCCTTCTTGCTTTATTTCCCTATCACAATTTGGTGAACTTTAGTCCTTTTTTTCTACTACTCCCCATATAACACAAGGCTCTCACAGGATCGTAAATCACCTTTTGCCAGGCCCTGTAATTTTCGATGTGGGTTTTGTAAGAGTCTTGTGGGACTGTAAAACACCTTGTGGCAGGCTCAGTCACAGTGGACTAGCCTCGCCTTTCCGACTTCTCTCTTAGATGATGTGTGTGCACAGTAATGTATGGGGATGGACTGTCCTCTCCTGTCAGAAGACCTCTCTCAGATGACAGGTGTGCATAGTAGTGTGTGGGAGTAACAGGCTTTTCCTGTCAGGTATCTGTCTCAGTTAACAGGTGTGCATAATAGTATGTATGCATGAACTAACCTCTCCCTTCAAACCTCTGTCTCAAAAGATGGGTATGTGTAGTAGTATGTGGGGAGAGACTTGACTACACTGTCAGATGTTTCTCTCAGAAGGCAAATGCACGTGATGGGGTGTGTGGATGGATTGGCCTCTCTTTTCAAACCTCTCTCTTAGATGATGGCTGTGCATATTAGTGTGTAGGGGGGACCGCCCTCTTCTGTCAGACATATCTCACAAATGATGGGTGTGCATTGTAGGGTGTGTGTTTGGAATGGCCTCTTCTTTCAGTCTTCTCTCTAAGATGATGGGGGTGTATAGTAGGGTACAGGAAGCGCCTTAACTCTACTCACAACTCTTCCCAACCCAATGGGCATAAATATTAGACTGTGATAAACAGCAGCGCCAATAAGACTCCTTCCTACAATAACAAGCATGTTTACCATAGTGTGTTCAAAGATCACCTACTCCTTCCTACTTGACATGATCCGGTGGGAGTTTCCCGGAGTTTCCCGGAAAAAGAATTAACCTTCTACTCATCGGAGGACTTATCTCTAACACACATCCTCTCAATCACAAGGAGCACAATATGCATTCCAACTAGTTGAGTGTATTGAGAACTCATCTACTCCTTTTTACTATTTACGATCACCTGAGAGCCCTCAAGATTGTAAAAATTAGATAGTAAAAATTAGTTATAAACAATATACATTTGTTTTCTTCACAAATCTAAATCTAGCGGGACAGCAAGCCGTTTTTCTGCCCACATATTAAGCTTTTTACTTAATTTCTACAACACCTACAGTTTTTCACAGCAAACACAATGGTGGCCATTTATTTTCTGAAATTCCCACAGCCAGCCAATCAGAACACTCACTCTCACTGGACTTGTGTGAGCGTGAAGGCTCATTGGAAAAACTGGTCTCTCAACCAATCAAAAGGCTCAATTTTTTACTTTGTGCTCTCACAGGAGCCTCGTGACAGTCTTGTGAGCCCAACTGCCAAAATATAAGAATTCTTGCCTTTCATTTCTGAAAAAATACTAAAAGGATTTACACCAAATCACAAAAAGCACAATCTGTGGATCAAAATCTAGCTTCCTGCCAAATTTGGTGTAATTCTGTTCAGCAGTTTTGTAATAACCTGCCTTGAAGAAGTATATAGAAAATGTATGGGGATTTTACATTTTGGGACACCCCCTTTTTTTGTCAACAGCTGCTTGATGGATCACCCCCATACTTTCCAGGAAGGAACTCATGTAGATTAATTTTTTGGGGGGAGGAATTTGTTGAAGATTTGTCAAACGGGCCCAAATTTATTAGCAAACCAAAAAAGTTTATTTTATGGAAAAGAAGATTTAACTATATCTACCTAATGGCAGCATCCTGGTGTGGGATTGGAGCTGCTGGGGGATTGGGCAGAAAGCCTAGCGCCCAAGCCCCCACTGGTGCACAGAGCTGACTATAAACAAATGGTAAGCACCCCTGGGGCAAGAAATGCAAAACTATAATAACTATAGATGCAAGTGGGAAGGGATTGGTGCTGTGCTATCTCAACTAGATGTAAAAGGTAATCAGGCAGTTATAGATTTGAATTCCATGCTTTGTCCTTCACGGAGGAGAAATATTTGGTCATGTTAATGGGGGGTACTTTGTTGTGTCTTGGGTTTGAAGAATTTCTAATAGTTTGTGAGGCTCCAATGTGTTAGTGTTTTGTGATCTCAAACCTTTAACCAAAGTCCCCACTACTCAAGGTTTGGTAAATGCTTCACCTAGAGTAGCCCACCTATCAATACAACTTTCAGACTAAAACTATGATGTACAGTATGTTCCAGGAAAATAAAATCAAGTGGCAGATGTTTTTAGTAGAATGCCCTTGCCCATCAAAGACAATCTGAGTTGTGAATGGGGTGAGTGTTGTGTTTCCGTACTAGGAGGTGGAGATTATCCAGGTATCAGTAAAGAAGAATGTGATGAGACAGTGGAGAAAGAAACAGTTTTAGATCGTGTGGTCATGTAGGTAACAACAAATTGCCCAGAAAAAAAGAAACTGGACAGTGGTATGTATTCCTTTAGGGAAGAAAGAAACAATTATCTGTGGAGGATAGGTTGTTTTTGAGGGAAGGAAACTTTGGGCCTTATTACGACCTTGACAGAGGGGTATCCTCCATCACAAATGTGATGGATATCCGATCCGCCGTTTTACATTCCCTTTTGAATATAATGGAATCATAATACGGTGGACAGACTAGCCGCCATATTTGTGATGGAGGAAATCCCTCCATCAAGGTTGTAATAAGGCCCTGTATTCTTCCAATGTCTTTGCAGAATAAGGTTGTGAGTTTGTACCACAAAGGTCATCTGGGCATAGTGAAAACTAAACTCAGAGATAAGGAGTGGAATTGGTGGCCAGGTTTGGATAAAGAAGTGGAGAGAGTTGTGTGGGAATGTGTGGAATATTTGAATTCAGACAAGTGTTAAATCCCATTTATACCACCTCTACATCCTATTGCATTGCCTAACATGCCTTTGCAAAGAGTGTGTATTTATGTGATGGGACCTGTTCAAGATGGTGCAAGTGGTATGAAGTTTGCCCTGGTTATGGTAGATCATTTCCTGAAGTGGCAGAAAGTAAAGATTTTGAGCAGGGTTGATGCTATGAATGTTGTACATTTTATGGATGAAGTCTTTCAATATGAAGGGTTGTCCAAGACAATTGTAGGTAATAATTGTTGAGAGATCCTAGCAGAGGGTTTCCAAGAATTTGTGAATAGTAATGTAATGGTATCAGGCACAGGACTACTTCTACATATCATCCTGAGGTCAATGGTGTGCATGGTATTCTTTAATAGAGTTATCAAGGGAATCATTGAGTTGGCAAAAAACAATGGGATAGATTGGGAAAGGAGGATCAAGAAGATGTTATGGGCTTATAAGATAACCCCATGTAGAAGCACTGGACACAGTCCATTTTTGTTAATGAGAGGTAGGACCCCTTTGACTAAAGATAGCACAGGATGGATGCACAAGTCCTGAGTGTAGAGGTCGAAAGGGTATTCAACCTCAGAAAATACATTTTGATTGGTTGGAAAAAGGATGTTGGTAAGGGTGGAAGTGGAGGGAGAGTGGAAAATCAGAATAATATTGATGGAGAAATGGAAAGAGGATATGGGGAGATAAATGTAGGAATTGGTAGGTCGCCTATCCCCACAACCACTTAACAAGTGGTACCAACAGGTAAAGGCAGATGTGACAGGAATTTCATCATGCCTAAAAGATTGGCCTCATGATGCCTAAAAGTTTATGGGGGTCATTACAACATTGGTGGTAAAAGCCACTTACCGCCGTGCAGAAGACCGCCAACACACCGTCGCAGAAATCCACAACAGCTATTACGACCCACAGCTTGGAATCCGCCAAAATCCAGACACCCACACAAGTCCGCTACACCAAAGGTCAGTGATAAACGGCGAAAAAAAAAAAAACTCCACTGTCACGCTAACAGAAATACACCCACACTATCACAACCCACGAATCCACGAGCTATGGCGAAGAATAGTGGACAGGGTCAACGCAGTGGGACAGCACCCAAGAAATAGGGATGACATCAGGAAGAGGTGGAAGGACCTACGGGGGAAGGTGCGTTCCGTGGTCTCAAGACACCACCTTGCGGTTCAGCGGACTGGCAGCGGACCCCCACCTCCTCCGCCACAACTAACAACATGGGAGGAGCAGGTCTTGGCGATTCTGCATCCTGAGGGCCTCGCAGGAGTAGCAGGAGGAATGGACTCTGGTAAGTCAAATCTTAACTATTACATTCCCCACCCTACCTGCATGCCATCACAAACCCCCACCCTCACCCTCACCCCATCACTCCTACTCCTCACAAATGTCCCAATATCACAAACCACCCTTCCCAACACCAAGCCCTGCATGCAACACCAAAGAATGGACACCCATCACCAAAGCATGGCCACTGCACATACCCATACACCCCAAAAACCACCATCACACAAGGTCCCTCACAAGAATACAAGCACTGGTGTACACAGTCACCCACCCATTGCACACCATGGCACACACAGATGTAATAAACATCCTTTTATACCCCTGCAGGACCCCTAGCCAACGTCACCGGACAGGAGGGTCCACACATGTCCACACCACCAACAGAAGAGGCCCACAGTTATGACAGAAGCTCTGTCCAAATGGATCTAGATGACCAGCCCAGCCCATCGGGGACCTCTGGACAGTCGGTTCCCCTCACACAGTCACAGGCCACCACAGACCTTCCTCCCTCTAGAATCACCAGCACAGCACCCACCCAGTGGGCCCATACCTCTGTCCCCAGGACACGTCAATCAGCAGTGTGTCCACCACTACAGGGAACCCAGGCTAACCCACCACCCCAACAACAACAGGGACCTGGGGGCAGTGGTATTTGGCACACGGTCCAGGGGACGGACGCCCAGGAACACAGGGGAACTGGGAGGGCTGCTGTGCGACAGGTGGAGGACAGGCCAAGGGAACCCACTCTCCACGAGGCCCTCTCCTCCATCATGGGAGCCTACCACCACTCCCAGGAGACGATGGCAACGGTACTGGCCAAGTTTCAGGAGACCCAGCGCCTGCAGGAGGCACAGTATTTGGGCTTCAGGGAGGAACTCAGAACCATCAATTCCACCCTGGGCACCATCGTAGGGGTGCTGAAGGAAGTACTCAACACCAGGAGGGACACTGTGGCACAACAAGGGGCTCCTGACACTAGCATGGACGATGAACTGCCCACCACCTCAGCCGGCGCTAGTGGACAGGACGCCCCGCCACAGGACAACCACACCAGCACACCACCCCTTGCAGAGGGAGAACCACCCCACAAACGGTCCCTGAGATCCAGGACAAAGACAGAGAACAATGCCAAGACCCCCGCCAAGAAATGAGACCACCCTGATTGTCATCCTTTTGTCCCACCTTGTCACCCTGTCCATTCTTAAACTGCCCCAGCTCCACTTCCTATTCCCCTTTGGACAATGCACCTGTGAGACTAATAGACTGGACTCTGCCATGGACATTCCTCCACCATCCCCCCTCAACATTTTACAACCCCCTCCTATATTGAGCACTTCAATAAACACCCTTGAAGCACAAAACAATCTGGAGTCAGTCTGTGATTTCGAAATTGTGTATTAGCAATTACAGTGACAAAATGCTTTTTCAAATGTAATGTCAACATACCTATGTCACACAGCTCTAGTCCATGAGGAAACAAAGCAGATGTCAGACAGTGGGACCCACATCTGTGAAATCGTAAGGGAAAGTGACAACTCAGTGACCAGACACTGGGTGAAAACGACAGACAGTAAAGAGGTAGTAGTGTTAAAGTACATGTAGTAGGCAGGTCTGTTCTCTTACCTGTGTCTCACTGGAAATATTGCAGGATCACTGAGTTCCTGTTGTCCATGTCTTCTTCTTCTGCTTCCTCGTCTTCACTGTCCACAGGCTCCACAGCTGCAACAACACCGCCATCTGGACCATCCGCAGAAAAGTCACCTGCCGTCACAAAGCTAAGTTGTGAAGCATACAGCAGGCCACTATGATCTGGCACACCTTCTTTGGTGAGTAGAACAGGGAACCACTTGTCATATGGAGGCACCGGAACCTGGTCTTCAGGAGGCCGAAGGTCCGTTCTATAATCCGCCGAGTTCGCCCATGGGCCTCATTGTAGCGTTCCTCTGCCCTTGTCCTGGGATTCCTCACTGGGGTCAGTAGCCATGACAGGTTGGGGTAACCAGAGTCACCTGCAAATGATGAGGGACAACTATTAGACACACACTAACCTGTAGGGATATCCCCAGACCCAGACAACCATTCCCACTGTCTTGCTTCCAGGTGCTCACCTAATAGTCATGCACGGTGCCTCTGGAGTTGACCCATCACATAAGGGATGCTGCTATTCCGCAGGATGTAGGCGTCATGCACTAAGCTAGGGAACCTGGTATTCACATGGGAGATGTACTGGTCTGCCAAACACACCATCTGCACATTCATGGAATGATAACTCTTCCGGTTTCTGTACACCTGTTCACTCCTGAGGGGGGTACCAAGGCCACATGTGTCCCATCAATGGCACCTATGATGTTAGGGATATGTCCCAGGGCATAGAAATCACCTTTCACTGTAGGCAAATCCTCCACCTGAGGGAAAACGATGTAGCTCCGCATGTGTTTCAGCAGGACAGACAACACTCTGGACAACACGTTGGAAAACATAGGCTGGGACATCCCTGATGCTATGGCCACTGTTGTTTGAAATGACCCACTTGCAAGGAAATAGAGTACTGACAGCACCTGCACTTGAGGGGGGGATTCCTGTGGGATGGCGGATAGCTGACATCAGGTCAGGCTCCAGCTGGGTACACAGTTCATGGATTGTGGCACGGTCAAGCCTGTAGGTGATGATCACATGACTTTTCTCCATTGTCGACAGGTCAACTAGCGGTCTGTACACCGGAGGATGCCGCCATCTCCTCACATGTCCCAGTGGACGGTGCCTATGAAGGACAACAGCGAGCACAGAGTCAACCAACTTAACTTAGAGGTACGTACACACAGCTTACACAGAACACGAATCATAATCCGAAAAGTGGCCGTATGTGTGTTGAGGCTAGGCCTAGGTATGTGTGACGCAGTTAAAAATTAAGCCATGTGTGCCACTACCTCTGTCCTTAGCAGGATGAAGCACTCTGGGCACAAAGCCCCCTCCAGAACCAGTGGAGACTGTCATCCACTACTTCTGTCCTTAGCAGGATGAAGCACTCTGGGCACAAAGCCCCCTCCAGAGCCAGTGGAGACTGTTATCCACTTGAGAGACTGTGCCTTTGCACTCCCCAGGATATAGCAGTGGGCAAACCACCCACTGTAGAGACTTGAGAGACTGTGGCTTTGCACTCCCCAGGATTGAACAGTAGGCAACCCACCCACTGTAGAGATTTGAGAGACTGTGGCTTTGCACTCCCCAGGATATAGCAGTGGGCAACCCACCCACTGTAGAGACTTGAGAGACTGTGGCTTTGCACTCCCCAGGATATAGCAGTGGGCAAACCACCCACTGCAGAGACTTGAGAGACTGTGGCTTTGCACTCCCCAGGATTGAACAGTGGGCAACCCACCCACTGTAGAGATTTGAGAGACTGTGGCTTTGCACTCCCCAGGATATAGCAGTGGGCAACCCACCCACTGTAGAGACTTGAGAGACTGTGGCTTTGCACTCCCCAGGATATAGCAGTGGGCAAACCACCCACTGTAGAGACTTGAGAGACTGTGGCTTTGCACTCCCCTGGATTGAACAGTGGGCAACCCACCACTGTAGAGACTTGAGAGACTGTGGCTTTGCACTCCCCAGGATTGAACAGTGGGCATGTGGCCCCCTCGTGGATTTGGTGTTGTGCACTCAACCGGCTGAGGTGTCCCCCTTTCCCTCCCCCTGATGTGCCTGTGTTCTTGCTCTCTGATGCCCCTTCAGTGTACTCTCCATCATGGTCGGGGATCTTGTGTGGGCCTTGCCCATACCGTGATGGCCCTGTTTTCCACGGACTTCATTGGAGCACTACCTGGACTACTAAGCTTGGTGTATATTTTGTTTATAGTGTATATATATTTTTGCGTACTTGATTTTAATATATTACAATGGTTACACTCATTTGCTTTTGTCTTTGCATTCTTCCGGGGGGGTTGGAGGGTGTAACTGTAATGTATCATGCTGTATTGGTGTGTGTGTTGTAGTGGGTGAGGGTGGGGGTGTTGCGTGTGTGTGTCTCTGTTTTTTCTCCTCCCCCTCCCCTGTGTCGTAGGTGCAGTATTCACCGTTGTCTTCGCCGCCGCCGCCGTTCGTGCTCCTGGTAGAGGAGCAAGAAGATGAGGGCTGGCAGGATGTGCAGCTCGGGTTCCATGGCGTCCTGATTCCTCGTGGGGTGTGTAGAGGTGAGCGTTTTCCCTTCGAAGTCCTGTTTCTGCCGTGTTTTTGTCCATGGTGAATCCGCCCAGGAAAAGGTGGCGGATTGGTAGGTTGTGAGACTGTGGGCGGTACTTTGTCTTCCGCCTGTCTGTTGGCAGTGACCGCCATGCTGTTTGTTTGTACCGCAGTGGCTGTCGGAGTGTTAAAGTGGCTGTCTTTGTTGGCGGTTTCCGCCACAGTCGTAATTCAATTTTTTTTTTTACTGCCGGCCTGTTGACTGTTTTACCACCACTTTAACACCGTCCGCCGGGGTTGTAATGACCACCCATATTTTTACAAATTATACTCTATCAAATTATTTGTTTTCTGTTGTTTTATGTACAGTAGACCACAGGAAATCCTTGCTCTTTCTTTTGCATGATATTTGCATAATGTCGTAATGCTATGGTGTATTTCATTATTGTTTTATGGGACGTTGATTCTGCTATGCAACACATGCTCACAATCCATAGGTTCTAAGTGATGCAGTAGAATGCTGCAGAGTGTGGCTGGTGGCTCAGCAGAAGATTGTGCTCACCTATGGGCTTGAGAAGTTGGAATTAACTTATTTGGAAAGAAGTCCCTTTGGGGCTCTGTTACAAAGAAATTATGCAGCGTGATGCTGCACGCCAGCTTGCAGCACTGCTCTGCATCATTTGGAATCTGCAGGGCTGCAACATATATAACAGAAATACAATGCATCCCTGTACTTTCCTCTGTGTTGGCTCACAAACTGTTGCCTTGTGCCAATGCAGGCACCCTTGCACCATTGTGCAAGGATGTCTGCATTGCAGGGATGATTGTTTACATGCAGGAAGGGACACCTTCCTGCACATAAACAATCATAAAGCGCATTTTCCTCTTTCTATGTGTGCTGCAGAATGTAGCACACATAGAAAGAGGAAAAAATAGGGACAAATAGTGTTATTTCTCCCCACTGCACCACTTTAATGCCAGCCCTGTGGAGGCGTAGGAATCTGATGCATTCTCAGCCTTGTAAATCTGGGAATGCATCAGATTCCATTCGTGTTGCGTGGGAACAACCCAGAAACACCCATTCAATGCCCCTTTCACAGAGACTTATGCACGAAAGGGCACCATATTTTCAAGGCCATGAAAAGCCAAGCAAAGTGGCTTTGCGTGGCCTTGGATATATGGGTTGCCACACTGCATAACCGAAGCATTAAACAAAATTACACTCCGGTGGCGCAGTGTGCTGGTACGGGCTTATCAATGAGGCCCTTTGTCTCTTTCATTGGCCATATGAAACCCTTGCAATGATGGTGCTTTAGTATGTCCTCTTTAATGTCATCAGTCTAACTGACATTTGTGAGACCATTCAAACCTAAAAATATGTGACTAGCATATATTCTCCCTGAGAAGTTATTTGCAAACTTTGAATAGAATTCTGCCAACCTACTGAAAGCATGTAAATCAACTTGTTTTGAGGTATTAGTGCCACTCTTATGACAGCTGCCAGATTTTTGTTTTGGTAGTGTGCCTTGGTAACTTATTACATGCCCTGGATAAGTGACACTTCTCTTAGCAAACTTACATTTGGTGAACTCTGCAGTCACCCATTTTTCTCAAGAATTTCTAAGACTGACATTAATTTCTGATCGTGGTCTTCCTTGTCTTTCCCCTTATCCAGACTATCATCCTGGATGAATGTGATCTGTTTGGTATCTCTAAACAGCATATACATTAGCATTTAGAAAAGGACAGCCGCCAATGCTATTCCAAAGTGCACCCTCACAAATTGGAAGTACCGAAGAGGTGTTATAAAGTTTGTCAAATCTTTACTATCAGGATGCAAAGGTACCTGGTGATATGCTGCTGTGAGGTTTATGGTAAAAAAAACATTTAATTCCCCTTTGTTTATTATGGTATAAGGTGAACCAGAATCAACGATCAACTTTACATTCACCCCTCCAGACATTATATCACACTGTGCCGCTATATCCTTATTTTTCTCACTGTGCTATCCACTCCTCAGACCTCCTCTTTTAGACTTAATGCATATGTTCATTCTAAAATATCTTCTAAGTTATCATCCACTTCACCTAAATATTCCACAATACACTTGAACATCAATCCTTTCCTCTTACAACATACCCTGCTATGCTACGTAGATGGTTATAGCATGCTGATGACCTGTGAGGGTATCTTAGTGCTTGCTGATGGGTAAGTGGTGGCTTGCCTGGAGTTAAATGAAGAGCCAGGTCTTCAGCTTCTTGTGGTTCTTTGAAGAGTGACACAGAGGGCCTGATGTGGTGAGGGAGATCATTCCAAGCCTTAGGGGTGATGTGTGAAAATGCACGGTCTCCCACTCTTTTGTAGTGAATGCAGGGAATTTGTGACAGTGAAAGACCAGCTGAACAGATATGCCTGATGGGTTGGTGTAAGTGGATGTGTGTGTTGAGATAAGTTGGGTCAATCTTGTGTAGAGCCTTGTAAGTGTGTCTGAGGAGTTTGAAGTGGATACGTTTGTATTAGGGGCCAGTGGAGTTCCTTAAGGTGTGGGCTGCTGTGGGTGCCTCGAGGGAGGTTGCAGATGAGTTTTACTGCAGCATTCTGTATGGTTTGTAGTCTGTTCAGGAGTGTTTTTATTTATTTCAATATAGGTTGCATTGCCCTAGTCCAGTCTGATTGTTATGAGTTGTGTGATTGTTGTCCTGGTGTTATTGGGTATACACTAGAGCATTTTTTACAGCATCTTTAGCAGGTGGAAGCAGGTGGCGGTAACTGCGTTGAGTTGTGCTATCATGTCCAATTTTCATCCAGGATTAGTCCCAGATTTCTGGCTGGGATATCAGCGTTGGGGATTGTCCGAGGTTTGCCGGCCAACCATGTGGAGTCCCACTTAGAGGTTTTGCTTCTGAAGATCACCATTTCTGTTTTGTCCGTGTTGAGCTTGAGGCAGTTGTCTTTTATCTACATTGCTCATGCAGGTGTTGAAATTTGTCTTGGTCACCAGAGTCTTGTCTAAATGTTAGAGTATGAGTTGGGGGTCATCAGTGTAGGAGAGGATGCTGATGCTGTGGGATCTGAGGATGACGGACAGTGGTGTCATGTAGATGTTGAACAAGGGTGGGTTAAGAAATGAGCCTTGGGGTCATCAACATATGAGATTTCTGGTTTTCAACTTGTAGGGTAGCCAGGTGTGGTTAGTCTGCTTGGTATTGGTGCATGTCTGAAGGCGAGTGTGATTATCTGGAAGTGGGCAAGGGTGTGTTCAGTGGCATGGGTGGATTCAGTGATGTGCTAGATGAGTCCCAGGATGTAGAGGATCTCATGTAGTGCTGTGGATCTGGGCTGGTCTGGTCTTCAAGGTGGAAGTTGTGGTCTCCTAGGAGGATGTAGGCCTTGGAGTCCAAGGTGAGCAGGGAAACGAAGTCTGTGATGTCTTATGTGAAGTTTGTTCATGGTCTAGGTGGGCGGTAGGCGTGTGTTCTAATCAACGTGTAGCTGGCTGTAATTTGGAGCTTAAAAAGAAGGTGCTCCACAGAGGGGATCATGTTTTCAATTGCTGTGAGGTAGTTGAGAGACTCCTTGAAGATGATCTGGACATTTCCCCGGGTCCCATCTTGCAATCTTGTATCCTGCCAGGATTGCAGTGGCGATGTCTGGAGCCAACAAGGGAGATCAGCCTGGTTACAGTCAGGAACAGGAGTTCCAGGGCATCATTGCTGAGCATGTCCCAGATATCCTAGGCATGTTTGTAGAGTGAGCAAGTGTTGATTAGCATGAATGAAAGTGATTCTGGGGGTGCTAGTATGCTGGTCCCGTGGATCAGCATGTTCTGACAGAGAGTGGAGTAATTATAGGCAGTGCTTGCATTGTAGGGCTGGGGTTGCATGTGAAATGGCAGTGCATGAGAGGCCTCCTAGTGTGCTGTGTGGTGTGACGTGGCAGTAGTGTGCGCCTGTGTGGCCAGTGATGAGCGATCACTGAAATGCAACAGAGTACTTCTGGGAAGCAGTCGGACCAGGGTTTCTGGCCATGGGTGCAGACCAGGGACAGATGGGTGCAGACAGGCTTGCCTTTGGTGCATCCATGCTATGGTCACCATTAAGTAGGTCCTGGAAGGAGGGACAGGGGACTGTTTGGTGGGCACTGAGCGGGGCTTAGTAGGAGTGTATGAGAAGAACTGTGAGAGAAGCAGGTAATGAGGAGGGAGAGGAGGGGGGACAGGAAGTGGGAGGGGGAGAACAGAAGGGAAAAGGGTGTAAAAGCAGAGGTACCAAGAGAAGCACAAAAGGGTGAAAAGCCAGCACAAAGAAACAGAAAAGGGTGAAAAAGAGAGAGAGTCAAGAGGCTCAGAAGGGTAAGAGCAGGCAAAAAAGAGGCACAAAGTAGTGAAATGGAGAGAGAGAGAGAGTCAAGAGGCTCAAAAGGGCAAAAGAGAAATCACAAAGGTGTGCAGGGAGAGACAGAAGGAGAGAGAAAGAGAGAGTCAAGAAGCTGAAAAGGATCAAAATGCCTGCACAAATAGGCACCAAAGGGTGAAAAGAAAGAGATAGAGTAGAGAGAAAGAGTGAGAAGAGAGCGAGTGAGGAGTGTGGTGGAGGAGGCAGAAGCTGTGCAGCGCATTTGCCAAGTGTGTAAAAGCCTTGAGTGGTCAGAGAACTAGTCCAGGTAAATCAGGGCGTGGGCACCTGCTTAATCTCTGGAAATGTCCCTTTGAACTTGAACATTTGTAGTCTAACACAGGACATTTTTTATCATGAACAAAGTATCTATGTTTCCACACTTGTAAAATCTCACTCTCGATCCCTCCATCCTACTTTTCCCACTACATTCCCTAATCTACACACCAGGACCAATCTCTCCAAAGCTGGGACATATTCCTCAACCTTCTCATTGGCACCCTTATTCCTCTGAATTTTTTTTTAATGATCAATAGCAACCCATCCAGTTAGTGAAAAGTATCTTTCTAAGCCTTCTAAAGCATATGTGAAAACATATCCTTCATCCCTCGATCTAGTAGTTATTTTTATCTATGTAGTTGTAGATTTTGAGACCCAAAGAAAGCAGAAGGATTTTTTTTTCTGTTCCTGAAAACTATCATCATCAGAAATTTTCAAATAAATCACAAAATATTCTTACTATTTCTTCAATTACAGTGTTGGACCACCTTCTGTTTTCAAAAAAGGTTGTGGTGATCGAAGGTTTAATTGACTCTTAATGGTTGTAACAGTACATTCCTAGCTAAGGGATGAGTAATGTTACTAGATAATCACATGATCTGTGCTTTGGCTGGGAATACAGTACACACAAGGAAAGTGTAATATGCTCTCCTTATGTCCACAGGACCCTATACTCAACAGTGTTCCATTTTATCAGTCTCTAGTATAGAATGTAAGCAAGTCCATCTATTAGATCAGTTCAAGATAGCCTTACATGTTGTGTCGATAACATGAACATCATGCTCTAAAAGTGCTCTAATGTATCTGACTCTCATTTAAAGTAAAGCAAATTCAACAATTAGACCTACTAAAGATCGATAGCAATGTTGCATTGGTAAATTAACAGTGTGTTCCACTATTCCCTGCCTATTAGGGATGTAATCTGATTTAAGATCCCTTCCCCACTAGGCCAATAGGATGTGCATACTTCACATGAAGGCATCACCTGGAGATAGAATGCATCATGTTTCCAAGACGTCATGAGATGGACACAGCTGCTTAGGAGTAAACAGAGACTCCTATGGGGCAGAGCATGACAATAACCGTTAGCTGGAAGTTGCATTAAGAGACATAGGGGGTCATTACAACATTGGCGGTAAAAGCCGCTTACCGCCGTGCAGAAGAAAGCCAACACACCGCCGCGGCTGTGGAATTCCGCCACAGCCATTATGACCCACATCTCGGAATCTGCCAAAATTCAGACACCCACACAAGTCAGCCACGCCAAAGGTCAGTGATAAACTGTCGAAAACAAAACCTCCACCGTCACGCCAACAGAAGAACGCCCACACTATCACGACACACGAATCCACATGGCGGTCTTTTAACCGCGGTATTCCATTGGCGGTACACACCGCCGCGCTCAAAATACACACACATCTCCAAAACACCACCACATTGGACAATTCGAAATACACACACCTGATACACATACACACACCACTCCCACACACCCATTACAATATAAAACACACACCCACATCACCCACAAACCCCTACGACCAAAAATCACGAACGAAGGCCAGAGAGAGACACCACCATCAACAAACTAGCATCCACAGGCACACAACACCATCACCCACACAACTTCCACGCACCTCACACAACACACCACTACATATCACCACACTTATCACCACACACACCACCCCACACATCACCTACACCACCCCATGGCACGGCAAAGACAGCCCAGGTTCTCGGAGGAGGAGCTCAGGGTCATGGTGGAGGAAATTGTCCGGGTAGAGCCACAGCGATTTGGATCCCAGGTGCAGCACACTTCAATTGCAAGGAAGATGGAGCTATGGCAAAGAATAGTCGACAGGGTCAACACAGTGGGACAACACCCAAGAAATCGGGAGGACATCAGGAAGAGGTGGAACGACCTACGGGGGAAGGTGCGTTCCGTGTTCTGAAGACACCACCAGGCGGTTCAGCGGACTGGCAGCGGACCCCCACCTCCCCACCCACAACTAACAACATGGGAGGAGCAGGTCTTGGCGATTCTGCATCCTGAAGGCCTCGCAGGAGTCGGTGGAGGAATGGACTCTGGTAAGTCAAATCTTAACTATTACATCCCCCACCCTACCTGCATGCCATCACATACCCCACCCTCGCCCTCACCCCTATCACTCCAACTCCTCACAAATGTACCAATATCACAAACCACACATCCCAAAACCAAGCCCTGCATGCAACAACAACGCATGGACACCCATCACTAAAGCATGTCCATTGCACACACCTATACACCCCCCTAAACCATCATCACACAAGCTCACACACAGGAATGCCAGCACTGGGGTACACGGTCCCCCACCCATTACACACCATGACACACACAGATGCAATGATCATGCCTTTCCACCCCTGCAGGACCACTACCCAACGTCACCAGACAGGAGGGTCCAGACATGTCCACTCCGCCCACAGAAGAGGCCCACAATGATGACAGCACCTCTTTCCACCTGGATCAAGATGACCAGCCCGGACCATCGGGGGCCTCGGGACAGTCGGTTCCCCTCACACAGGCACAGGCCACCACAGACCTTCCCCCCTCAGGAAACACCAGCACAGCACCCACCCAGCGGGCCCATACCTCCGTCCCCAGGACACATCAATCAGCTGTGTGTCCACCACTACAGGGAACCCAGGATAACCCACCACCCCAACAACAACAGGGACCTGGGGGCAGTGGCAGTGGGCACACGGTCCAGGGGACGGGGGCTCAGGAACACAGGGGAACTGGGAGGGCTGCTGTGTGACAGGGGGCGGACAGGCCAAGGGAACCGACTCTCCACGAAGCCCTCTCCTCCATCATGGGAGCATACCACCACTCCCAGGAGACGATGGCAACGGTACTTGCCAAGTTTCAGGAGACCCAGCGCCTGCAGGAGAAACAGTATTTGGGCTTGAAGAGACAATGGCTTGTGCGTCTGTGGAAAGGGCCCCTGCCTTCACATCGGAGGAGTTGGAAAAGCTCGTTGATGGGGTCCTCCCCCAGTGCACGCTACTCAACGGTCCTCCAGACCAACAGGTAAGTACACAGGGAGCATGTTGTATGGGCTATGCCTGTGTGGAGAGGGCTGGTTGTAAGAAGGAAGGGGGCAGAGTTCTGCGTGCATGAAAGACGGTGGGTGCATGTGCCAGATGGCAAGGGTAGGGATGGGGCCACTCACTTTGACGGCGCAGTTGGTAATGACTTCTCTTCTTCCCCTGTACATTTCATGTAGGTCAGCGCCCACCAGAAGAAGGATATTTGGCGTGCCATCGCCAAGGACATCCGGACCCTGGGGGTACACCAGAGACGGAGCACCCACTGCCGGAAAAGATGGGAGGACATTCGCCGTTGGAGCAAGAAGACGGCAGAGGCTCAGCTGGGGATGGCCTCCCAACGTGGGAGGGGTGCACGTCGAACCATGACCCCCCTGATGTTCAGGATCCTGGCGGTGGCCTACCCGGAGTTGGATGGGCGCTTGAGGGCATCACAGCAGACACAACGGGGTGAGTACACTCTCATTCAGCTGACTTTGCGTGCAGTGGAGGTGTCTGGGTGGGGGAGGAGGGCTGTGGGTTTCCCTAGGCCAGGACGAGTTCCGTAGGCCAGGCACCTCCGTAAGGCATGGCCCTGTGGCCCCCCACCCCAACTCTGTAGAGTGCCATGTACAGCTATTCATGCACCTGTGTCATCTATGTGTGCAGATGTCGTCCATAGCCTTGTAGGCCATTTCCCAGGAATTGCACTGTAGAGCCCAAGAGCGCGACGTAGTGCAGGGGGCTTCTCTGTCTGTCTTGTCCGCCAACGGTAGCGGTAATCCATGCACTCAACATGTCTTTCTTCTGTTTCCCCCCACCCCTTTTTTGTGGTCTCCCTGTTCTTGTGTGCATTAGCATCATCAGGCAAAGGAGCAGTGGCACCGGAGCACGAGGGAGCTGCATCCGACATGGCCATGGAGGGACACACTACTGACTCAGAGTACACCAGAGGGGAGCACCACGGCGGGGACAGGAGCTGAAACCAGCATCACGGACTTGTCCTTCAATGGGAGCTCCCTTGTGGTGGCGGCAACATCTGTTCCCCTGCATCTGCAGGTACAGTCCCAACCCCCCTACCAGCACCGCCCTCCCAGCAGCCCCACAGCCTTCCCCCGTGCCCGCTCACCCAGGAGGGTGGGCATCACCTTCGCCCCAGGCACCTCAGGCCCTGCCCGAGTCACCCCTGCTGCCCTCAGTGAGGAGGCCATTGACCTCCTCAGGTCACTCACTGTTGGGCAGTCTACCATTTTGAATGCCATCCAGGGTGTAGAAAGGCAGTTGCAACAAACCAATGCATTCCTGGAGGGCATTCATTCTGGTCAGGCGGCCCTTCACCGAGCCTTTCAAACTCTGGCCTCAGCACTGATGGCAGCCATTGTCCCTGTGTCTAGCCTCCCGCCTCCAACTTCCTCCACCCAGACTCAATCCCCTGTTCCTCTGCCTATCCCAAGCACACCATCAGACCATCTGCACACACCTCACCACACAAGGGAAGCTCAGGCAAACATAAGCACCATACATCCCACAGGCACTCACGCAAGCATCACACACATACAGACACACCAACATCCACTGCCTCCACTGTGTCCCCCTCCTCCTCGTCTCCCTCCTCCCTCCCAGTCTCGTCTACACTCACACCTGCATGCACTACCTCTACAGCCACTACGTCCCTCACCAGCACACCCACCTGCACAGCCCGCTCATGTGCAGTCACCACCCCCACTACCATACACATATCCCCTGTGTCCTCTCCCAGTGTGTCTGTGACTCCCCCTCCGAAGATACACAAACGCAGGCACACACCCACCCAACAGCCATCCACCTCAGGACAGCCTCCAGCGCATGCACCTGCACCCAAAGCCACCAAACGTACACCTCCTACAACCACCGCCTCTTCCTCCACTCCCAAACCCCCTCCAGCTACCCGTCCCAGTGTGTCCAAACAACTTTTCCTGTCCAGCCTTGACCTATTTCCCACCCCCCCATCCAACTCATAGGTCCCGAAGTAGCACCTCAGCCACAACATCTCCGGGACCAGTGGTGCCTGTTGTCACAGGTATGTGGAGTGCACCGGCCACCAGGACAGCCAGTGTGGCACGGAGCCACAGCACAGCCAGTCCCCCCCCTGTGAAGCACCAGAAGTTGGCCAGTGCCCGGTGGGAGAGGGGGAAGACTCCAGCCACCCAAGCCGCTCCCAGGGGTCCTGGTGGGAGTGTGGACTCAGCTGTGACGCCACCCAAGGTGGAGAAGAGCCACAAGAAACCCGGCAAGTCTGGGAGGAGCAGCACGGCGGAGAAGACTGCCATCATCCCCGCTGCCCAGGAGGGCCTGCCAGCCCCATCCCCGCTGCCCAGAAGGCCACCGCCAGCCCCATCCTCGCTGCCCAGGAGGCCACCGCCAGCCCCATCCTCGCTGCCCAGGAGGGCCCCGCTAGCCACAGCCCAGCTGCCCAGGAGGCCACCGCCAGCCCCATCCTCGTTGCACAGTAGGCCACCGCCAGCCCCATCCTCGCTGCCCAGGAGGGTCCCGCCAGCCACAGCCCAGCTGCCCAGTAGGGCCCCGCCAGCCACAGCCCAGCCCCCCAGGAGGGCCCTGCCAGCCACAGCCCAGCTGCCCAGGAGGGCCCCGCCAGCCACAGCCCAGCTGCCCAATGAAGGACCGCCAGCCACAGCCCAGCTGGGCAATGAAGGACCGCCAACTCAAGCACCGCTGAACAGGGCACCGCCAACTCAAGCACCGCTGAACAGGGCACCGCCAAACCAAGCACCGCTGAACAGGGCACCGCCAACTCAAGCACCGCTGAACAGGGCACCGCCAACTCAAGCACCGCTGAACAGGGCACCGCCAAATCAAGCACCGCTGAACAGGGCACCGCCAACTCAAGCACCGCTGAACAGGGCACCGCCAACTCAAGCACCGCTGAACAGGGCACCGCCAAATCAAGCACCGCTAGGCCATGGGTGGCAGGGGCACTGACGCAACTGGGAACAGGGTGCGTGATGCACTCTGGGACCAGTCCCCCCCCAGAATCAGTGGAGACATGCATCCACTACCTCTGTCCTTCACAGGATGAAGCACTCTGGGCGCCAGTCCTCCTCCAGAACCAGTGGAGACATGCATCCACTACCTCTGTCCTTCACAGGATGAAGCACTCTGGGCACCAGTCCCCCTCCAGAACCACTGGAGACATGCATCCACTCCGTCTGTCCTTCACAGGATGAAGCACTCTGGGCACCAGTCCCCCTCCAGAACCAGTGTAGAAATGCATCCACTACCTCTGTCCTTCACAGGATGAAGCACTCTGGGTACCAGTCCCCCTCCAGAACCAGTGGAGACATGCATCCACTACCTCTGTCCTTCACAGGATGAAGCACTCTGGGCACCAGTCCCCCTCCAGAACCAGTGGAGACTGTTATCCACTTGAGAGACTGTGGCTTTGCACTCCCCAGGATTGAACAGTGGGCAACCCACCCAC
The DNA here is from genome assembly GCF_031143425.1 of Pleurodeles waltl. Taxonomy (NCBI): domain Eukaryota; kingdom Metazoa; phylum Chordata; class Amphibia; order Caudata; family Salamandridae; genus Pleurodeles; species Pleurodeles waltl. The sequence continues at coordinate 624,927,855 of NC_090443.1, read as the reverse complement.
TGTAGAGACTTGAGAGACTGTGGCTTTGCACTCCCCAGGATTGCACAGTGGGCAAGCCACCCACTGGAGAGACTTGAGAGACTGTGGCTTTGCACTCCCCAGGATAATGCAGTGGGCAAGCCACCCACTGTAGAGACTTGAGAAACTGTGGCTTTGCACTCCCCAGGATAATGCAGTCGGCAACCCACCCACTGTATGGACTTGAGAGACTGTGGCTTTGCACTCCCCAGGATTGAACAGTGGGCAAACCACCCACTGTATGGACTTGAGAGACTGTGGCTTTGCACTCCCCAGGATAATGCAGTGGGCAAGCCACCCACTGTAGAGACTTGAGAGACTGTGGCTTTGCACTCCCCAGGATTGAACAGTGGGCAAACCACCCACTGTATGGACTTGAGAGACTGTGGCTTTGCACTCCCCAGGATACATCAATGGGCATGGAGCCCCCTTGTGGATCTGGCGTTGTGCACTCATCCGGCTGAGGTTCCCCCCCTTCCCTTCCCCCTGAGGTGCCTGTTGTATTTCTATCTGATGCCCCTGCAGTGTTCTCTCTGTTTTGATCTGGTATCGTGTGTGGGCCTCGCCCATGCATTTTGGGCCCAGTGGTCCACGGACTATAAATGGTGCAATACCTGGACTACTAATCTTTGTGTATATTTTGTTAATAGTGTATATATGTATATTTTTGCGTACTGCATTTTAATATATTACAATGGTTACACTCATTTCCTTTGGTCTTTGCATTCTTCCGGGGGGGTTGGGGGGTGTAACTATAATGTATAGATATGTATTAGTGTGTGTGTTGTAGTGGGTGAGGGTGGGGGTGGGGGTGTTGCATGTGTGTGTCCCTGTTTTTGCCTCCCCCTCCCCTGTGTCGTAGGTGCAGTACTCACCGCGGTCTTCAACGCCGGCGTTGGTGCTCTTGGTACAGGAGCAGGAAGACTATCGCAGGTAGGATTGGGAGTTCCGGGTCCATGGTGTCGTCGTTCCTCGTGGAGTGTGTAGAGGTGAGCGTTTTCCCTTCGAAATTCCTGTTTCCGCTGTGTTTTTATCTGCGGTGATTCCGCCCCAGAAAAGGTGCCGGATTGGCCTGTCATAATAGTGTGGGCGGTACATTGTCCTCTGCCTGTCTGTTGCCGGTGACCGCTGTGCTGTTTGTTTGTACTGCCGTGGCGGTCGGAGTGTTAAAGTGGCTGTCTTTGTTGGCGGTTCCCTCAACAGTCGTAAATCCAATTTTTTTACCGCCGGCCTGTTGGCGGTTTTACCGTCGCTTTAACACCGTCCGCCAGGGTTGTAATGACCATCACAATGATGTAGAACAAGTCTCAGTAATATCACACCAAGTCATAAAATGTGCCTTATACATAAATATGGTTTGTAGCCTGCCTCCACTAATTAGAACAATACTTAATGTTCCAGATACATATCTAGTCCTGTGTGGGTCTGAGCTTGAGGGCTTGTTGCCAATTGTACAGTCCAATAAAAGAGATGACACGTTTTGTTTCCAATAGGTTTTCTTCAACTTCTCAAGCCTTTAGGTGAGCACAAACTTCTGCCAAGCCGCCAACATTCCTCTACGTCTCATAGAACCCATGAAATTTCAGCATGTGCTTGCATAGAAATCTCCATACACAGGACTCTACACTCAAGGTGAAGAGCATAGAGCTCCAGCTAGCAGTGCTTTAAAAGGTTATGGTAATCTTTCCTAGGGTCATGAATTTGATTACCTAGGAGACTTACTGTTGTTTTTAATACCACTGAGGGGGTGCTGCACACCTGGCAACCCTCAACAACATTAAAAAACATGATTTACAGTGGCCCTGCCTATTTTAGGGGCACCACAAACATGAAAATATATTTTGTTAAAATGCCCTGGATCATTAAGGGGGACTCCTTGATAAAAGCAGCAAATAATAAATGAGTGGCTCCTGCCACTCATTCATTATTGTTTTTTAGTTTTGTGAAATATTTTGTGTGTCCTGATGCCCAACCAGGACATCCAGATCTTTTTTATTGTTTATATTTGTCAGGAGGGTATGCAGGAGGTGGGTATGCAGCACTCCTCCCTGAGCCTTTACAGGCCCCAGAGACGCCATCCCCCTGAGGCTGTTTGCTTTTTTAAGGGGAGGGGCATCTGGCACACCACCCCAAGCAATTAATTTGTTAAGGACCTTTTTTAAGGGGAGAAGTCAAGTGGGCCACCTCCCTGAACTTTTACACCCCATCTCCCAAGGCCAAATGTGGTTTCCCCGGTGCCCACCTAGGGCACCCACATAAAGCAATGTGAGGGAATGTGAGAGGAGTCCTGTGTGCAATTGGTGCTGGCAGTTTTGATAGTGGGGGTGTTGGCTGAGAAATCAACACACACAGGGCCTCATGGCGGGAACCGCAATATGGCCGCTCTGCGGTCGAAAGACCGCGGAGGCCATTCAGGCTTTCCCGCTGGGTTGGCGGGCGACAGCCAGAAGGCCGCCCGCCAGCCCAGCGGGAAACCCCCTTCCCACGAGGAAGCCGGCTCCGAATGGAGCCGGCGGAGTGGGAAGGTGCGACGGGTGCAGTTGCACCCGTCGCGAATTACAGTGTCTGCTAAGCAGACACTGAAATTCTTTGTGGGGCCCCCAGGGGCCCCACGACACCCCATACCGCCATCCTGCCAGGAACAGGATGGCGGTATGGGGTGTTGGAATCCCCATGGCGGCGCCATGGAGGATTCATGAGGGCAGCGGAAAACCGGCGGGAGACCGCCGGTTTTCCTGTTCTGACTGCGGCCAAACCGCTGCGGTCAGAATGCCCTGCGGGGCACCGCCAGCCTGTTGGCGGTGCTCCCGCATCACACTCCTACAAGTGTGATAATGCAGACTTTTAACATACAATAAAAGTAACTTGTTTTGGGTGGCATTTATTAGTCATTTGTTTGGTAGATTAAATTATTAAAGAACTCGTGCTGATCACAAAATTGCACAAACAGTGCCACCATGTGGTGGTCCATCATAAGTGCTGGTGTAGGGCACTGGATCAAGTTAAGCACTGAGGCTCAGGTTGGGAAAATGTAATTGCTGCTTAAAGAGTATTTGTAGTAAACAAGAAAGGAAGCTAATCTTCATGAGGAGTGTACTAAGAAAACTCAGGGTCAGAGCAAGAACATATGAGGAGTTGCACATCTAAGCCAGCGGTGCAGCACATACACTCAGCAGCATTCAGCGTTCCACCTCTTGTATTTTGAAACATCGGATCAGAAAATCCAGAAAAACAGAAACAGAAGAATTAGCCCCAAACTCTGCATTGGCTTGGTTTCAAGTAGCAAGTCTTATGTCCTGTACTGGGGGGGAAGCAAAAGAGGATGAGCAAGTAGCAGCATCAATGACCATTCAGAGGTTGTTCATGGAGTATATGGATGTCCCAAAAGAGGTCTATGTAGATCAAAACCCATTGGAATATTGGTATAGGAAGATACACCACTGGCCAGAGCTCAATAGGCTGGCAATAAAGTATATGGCTTGTCCGGAAACCAGTGTGTCTGCTGTGCGTGTGTTCAGTGCAGCTGGCACAGTTGACACAGTGAGAAGGGCCAGTTTCTCTCAACAAAATGTCAAGAGTTTGACTATGATCAAAATTAAACAACATTTCAGACAACACATTTATCCTGTTTCTGAAACTGCACAAGAGGAAGAGGATGACTGGTCAGAATCAAGTGTGTTAGCTGACCAACTTCTGGGGGAGCCACTTGAGTTTGAGGATGAACTTTACTTTCCTGACTGAGTATGCCATAATAGTACTTTTTGATTATCTATTGTCAAACTTTTTTCATTGCCAAAAAAAGATATAGATAGTGGAACATTATGTTTGTGTCTTTTAGGAAGCTGGCCTGGTGTGTAGTGGGTGCCTATGGTACTTATACTTTATACCAGGTCCAGTTATCCCTTATTAGTGTAGTTTAGGCAGTGTCTAGAAGCCAGGCTCTCTAGAGGTACCTGTGGATGAGCAGCCAGGGCTTATCTAGGAAACATGCAAAGCTCATGCAATACCACTGCAGTCACACAGTACTCACACACTTGAAAGAAAATACTCAATGTTACAAAAATAAAGGTACTTTATTTTGGTGACACAAATACCAAACATACCAATTTAAGGGCGAGGGTATAACTACTGGGGTCCTGGTTAGCAGGATCCCAGTATGCACAGTCAAACACACTGACAAACAGCCCAAAAGTGGGGGTAACCAAGTTAAAAAAGAGGCTACTTTCAAACACAACCCCCCCCCCCCAAACTAAGGACAATAAAGTTAACCTTGGCCATTTGAGACTTTATGGTCTGAGTGATGATAAGTGGAGAGTAGCTCTGCAGTAGAGTAGTTATTCCCTTTATCATCCACTATGTGGTTCCTTCTCTGTGGAGAGGTGAACCACCCTGTTTGGTTAATTTTACCTGAAGTAAAGTGAAACTGTGGACCCTGTGGTTCCCTATTTTTAAGATGTGGAACAAGTTTTAAAATGGGGCAGGATAACTGTCCCTGTGACCCTATGTTAGGAGAGGGTTGCTGTCCTAAGGGTTGTAATGCTAGACAGGGATGCTGTCTGAGCTGGGCTAGAGCAGGACAACAGGTTTGCCCCAAAGTCTCTAAAGGAGGACAGGGCTGCTGTCTTTCTCGGGATAGAGCAGGACAGGGTTGCCGTCCCTTGGGCTCTACAATAGGACAGGTTTGCTATCCTATGGTGTTAGAGGTAGTGCAATGGTGCTGCACTAAAGTTTCTCTGGGAGGGATGGATGGTTCTTCAAGTTTTCTAAGACAGGGCAGGGTTGCTGTTTTGTCTTAGGTTTCTCACAGAGAGGTACTTTTACCTCTGGGAGTTCAGCTGTGGTAGCTTTTGACTCCCTTGATACATACCCCACCCTAGGGGTGGTATTCCCCCTCAGAGGAATAATATCCTTAGTGGTAGGGTGGGCAGGGGACACTTTGACATCCTGCATGCCTGTGTTTTGAGGAGTGTCCTGGGCCATTATTTCAGGCTCCAGGGCTCCTTCCCCTTTTTGCTTTTTTATCTCTCTTGAGATTAAGGAAAACAATTCTTTGGGAATACCTGGCAAGGGTGTATGGGTTAGAAACTCTACTTCAGCCCAACCTGAGGCCTCTAGGTAATTTCTCAAGAGACAGTTTACAGGTAAGCTAGGTGAAACTACCACCTGCTTAGGGCCAGTAACTCCACCCCAACTAAGTTGTACTATAGCTAATGGGAGGGATTGAGTGGAGTTGTTCACATCAGTGACTTGGTACTTCTGACCAAGTAGGTGATTTACAGGTGACACTAAGTGAGTATGGTGATACTGGCACCTGTGTCCCTGTAGGCCTGGGCCTCAACACCATGTATTTGTATTTGCTGCTTGTACTTATCCATATTAAGGGACACGCAGCTAAGGTGGCAAGGCCATTGCCACCTGGTAAGACAGAAACTGTCTTGGGGGTTTCTACACCTACCCCAGTTTCTATCATGGACCCAAATGTGAACCCAACTACACCTTTGTTTTGACTATTTCCAGTAATACCATCAATATAACTACTACTACTACTACTACTAGGGACACTAGGAGTGGATGTGGAGTTAGTAGTGGTAGCAGGCTAAGGGGCTTTAGCAGGACAGGATGTGTCCCCTGCCCCATGTCCTTTATTTCTGCCAACATAGCACCAATGCTTTTTACTGTATGCAGAAGAAGAAGAAAAGGTTTTATTCCCACCCCCAGAGGAGTTTTGTGGACCTGATGAGGAGTCTTTACTTTTGTATTTGTCCTACCCTTGTCCTGAGGCTTACCACATTCTTTCTTCTTATCCTTGTCACCCCTTGTCATCTATATAAACTTTTATGCTCACCCTTGTTCTGACCCATTTGTCAGCCTTCTTTCCCAATTCTTGGGGAGAGGTCAGCTCTGAGTCTATCAACTACTGGTGCAACAAGTCCGACGCACAGTTATTCAAAATATGCTCTCCCAGTAACAGATTATACAAGCCCTCATTGCCAGACACTTTGCTGCCATTTAACCAGCCTTCCAAAGCTTTAACAGAACAGTCCACAAAGTCAACCCAATTCTGTGAGGCCTCATTTCTGGTCTACCTGAACTTAATTCTGTATTGTTCAGTGGTGAGACTAAAACCCTCTAAGAGTGCTGTTTTTAGAATATTGTAGTTTTCTGTCCCTTCTTCTCTGACAGTGAGAAGTCTATCTCTCCCCTTGTCAGAGAAGGACAACCAGAGAATAGCAGGCCACTGCCTTTGAGGGACCCTCTAAACATTACAGCCCTTTCAGGTGCAGAAAACCACTTGTAGATGTCACCCCCCACCTTGTATGAGGGAACAATTTTATGCAAGTTTCTGGAATCTATGGAGTCCTTCCGGACTCTATAATCCCTGAAACTGTTGCTGCTTCCACCATGGGGTGCTAACCCCAACCCCTGCCTCTCCCTCTCCACTGCCAAGGCCTCCCTATCTAGGGATTGCTGTTGCTGCTGCAGTCTCAGCCTGGCCTCCTCCAGTCTCAGTTTCCTGAGCTCTCTATCTATAGAGTCATCCCCTACAGTTGTGCAGTGTGACCCCTCAAACACTGAAGTGACATGAGAATGGGAAGAAGTGTTTCTTTCCCCAGTCTTAGTGACCCTAGCTACCTGTCCTCTGGGTCTAAAGGGAGCCCTACCTGAGTGACTTCCCCTCACACTACTAGCTACACTAGTTGGTCTGCTAGGAACAAGATCTTTTGAAAAACCCTCCCCCGAAACCTAGAAGACTATCCTCTACCTTAATAGGGTTAGAGTCTCCTTCCTCCTCCTCCTCTCGGCTACCAGCATGTTCTTGGTCATCCTGAAGGAGGTGGCTCAAAAGTAAACTCTTGTTAGGATTCTTCCCCATATCTAGTTTCCTCTCAGTACATACCCCCTTCAATCCCTTGAAGGTCATGCCCTCATAAGAAGGGTCCATGACCTCAGAGCTAGGTCCAGCTGCAGACATGGTGTGTGTGCGTTAGGGTGGTGAAGGGTGTACCTAACCTACCTAACCTCTAGTCTCTCAGAAAGACCTTTATAGACTAAGGGGGTTATTACAACTTTGGAGGAGGTGTTAATCCGTCCCAAAAGTGACGGTAAAGTGACGGATATACCACCTGCCGTATTACGAGTTCCATAGGATATAATGGACTCGTAATACGGCTGGTGGTATATCCGTCACTTTACCGTCACTTTTGGGACGGATTAACACCTCCTCCAAAGTTGTAATAACCCCCTAAATTCCAAAACTAGGTACTATGTATTGTCTTTAGGTATGGAGTATTTTTTCCTGCGGAAAGCATCAGGTGACAGAGTGATAAGGCAATTGCAAGTACTTATCCCACTGCTGCCACCAATGTAGGAGGCTGGCCTGGTGTGGTTGGTACCTATGGTACTTGAACCTTATACCAGGCCCAGTTATCCCTTATTAGTGTAGTGTAGGCAGTGTATAGAAACAAGGCTCTCTAGAAGTAGCTTTGGATGAGCAGCCAAGGCTTATCTAGAATACATGCAAAACTCATGCAATACTACTGTAGACACACAGTACTCACACACATGAGAGAAAATACTCAGTGCTACAAAAATAAAGGTACTTTATTTTGATGACACAAATACCAAAAGTACCACAGAGACGATACTCCCTTAGGAGGTAAGTAATACAGAAATTATGTAGACTACTATGCAGAAATAGGCATAAAAACAGTTAGAAAACAGTGCAATTAGTGAAAATCACAATAGTTAAGAATGGGCCTGGGGGAGCACAAACCATTCACTAAGAAAGTGGAATGCAAAAGTCGGTCCCCCACGTAGGCAAGTGTAGTGTGTAGAAGGGAGCTAGGAGTACTAGAAAATCCGAAAGTAAGTACCAGAACCCACCCCAATGACCAGGAAAGCAGGAGTAAATAACAGTAACTTTCCCAGAACACACACAGACACAAGAAGAAGAATTATGCAAACCAGAAAAGACTGCAAGACACCAACTTTGGATTCCTGGACAAGAAGACCTGTGGAAGAAGGGGACCAAGTCCAAGAAACACAGAAGAATCCAGGAAGAGCAGGAGCCCCTGCAAACCCGGATGAAGGTGCAAAAGGAGTAATGCACCCAAGAAGATAAAGTTGGGTTCCTGGAGGGTGCAAGTGATGTCCCATGCCGGATGGAGGATTGCAGTTGGGTTTGCATCATCCGGGTCTACAAACAAGCCTTGGCACGCGCAAAGCTAGCGGTTAGCGGAAAATGGCGCTGCCCGGGACCAGGAAGGACAGTAGTATTGCATCGCAGGATAGAGTGCTGAGAGTCAGAGCTACAAGATGCATGAAGGACTTGGAGGAAGGATGCCAACAAGCCTTGCAAGCTGCAAACGAAGTGGTGCACAGGAGTACTGTCTTGCGTGGGGAGGCAAGGTCTTATCTCCACCAAAGTTGGACAGCTGAAAGAGAGGGCCATCGGGACCACTTCATTCTACCACCTGTGATGCAGGATCCAAACATCTCAGCAGGAAAGAGGATCCACGCAGCCAGTGGTTATTGCAGTTGGTGCCTGCAGAAGCAGTGGAGATTCCTTCTTCCTTCTGATGCAGTGTGAAGATGAGCTGTCCTCAGAGGAAGCACGACTGGGAAACTTTTGCATTGGCATGCAGAAGCCAGAGATGCAATGTTGCAGGAGGCGTCTTGCTTCTTTGTTGCAGCTTGTAGGATCCTGAAGAGTCCAGGTGCAGTTTCTTCAGTGAGACCTCAAAGTAGAGAGTGCAGAGGACTTCTGCTGGAGTCTTGCAATCCGAATCTCAGGAACCACCCAGAGGAGAAACCCTAAATAACCTTGAAAGTGGGATTGTTCACCTAACCAGGTAAGCACCTATCAGGGGAGGGCTCTGATGTCACCTTCTGGATCTGGCCACTCAGATGCTCCCAGAGTTCCCTGCCAACCATGAATCCAGGATGGCAAAAAACATGGACCATCTGGAGGAGCTCTGAGCACCAGCCCTTGGGTGGTGAAGGGCAGGGGAGTGGTCACTCCCCTTTTCTTTGTCCAGTTTAGTGCCAGAGCATCGACTGGGGGTCCCTAAACTGGTGTAGACTGGATTATGCAAGGAGGGCATCAAATGTGCCCTTCAAAGCATTTCCAATGGCTTGGGGAGGCTATTCCTCCCCAGCCTGTAACACCTATTTCCAAAGGGAGATTGTGTAACACTGCGCTCCCAGATGAAATCCTTTGTTCTGCCCTCCTGGGCTCAAGCTTTTCACGGAGGGCAGAAACCTGTCTGTGAGGTGGCAGTAGCTGGGGCTGCCTGGAAAACATCAGAAGACTGATTTGGTAATACTGGTGGTCCTTTAAGGAGTCCCCGAAATGCAGGGAATCATACAACCAATGCTTGCAAAAGCCAAGGGGTATGATTCCAACATGTTTGATACCAAACATGCCCATGTTCGGAGTTACCATTATGTAGCTGGACTTAGGTAGTGAACCATGTCCAGTACACACGTAAAATGGCATCCCTGCACTCACCAAGTCTGGGAATATGGTCCTGGAGTTTGTGGGGTTACCTCTGCTATTGCAGAGGTGCACTCCATAAAGGCACTTTGCACCCTGCCCTCAGGGCTGGAAGGTCTATTATAGGGGTGACTTATAAGTGACCTGTGTTAGAAATGGGGTCTTTGGTTGACAGTCAGGTTACCCCCTGTTCAAGCAAGGACCCTCACTCTAGTCAGGGTAAAATAGATTCACCCTCAGCTAACCCCTGCTTACCCCCTTGGTAGCTTGGCAGAGCAGTAGGCTTAACTTCAGAGTGCTAGGTGTAAAGTATTTGTACCAACACACGCAGTAACTTCATGAAAACACTACAAAATGACACAACACCGGTTTAGAAAAATAAGAAATATTTATCCAAACAAAACAAGACCAAAACGAAAAAAATCCGACATACACAAGTCAAGTTATGAATTTTTAAAGATTAAACTCAAAAATAGCGCTTAGAAACAAAAATGCTTCGATGAGATGTTAACACGGCGTCGTGACGGAGTCGTTCCCAACAAGCTGACACCAGCGGCGCCGGACACGGAGTCGTGTAGACCCCCAAGTACAGTACCTTTGATGAAGAGTGAAAACAAGCCGATGCGCGAAGTCGGGAATCGCGGCGTCTGTGCGAAACGTTGAATCTGTGCACTTCGAGCGGCGTCGGTCACGATGTGGTGCGGCGACTTCCACGGAGTCACGGACTTCAGCGGGGCTGCTGCGGCGTCAGGCCTGCGAAGAGCGTCGTGTTCCAGCGAAGGTCATGGCGTCAGGTGCAGGTGGCGTTACCGGATTCAGCAGCGGCGTCGGTCCGAAGTCGTCCGAAGTCGATTTTCTTGGGTTTCCACCAGCTTTCCTTTCAAGGGCCCAGGGACTGGATAGGGCACCACTTGTCAGAGCAGGAGTCTCTCCAGAGACTCCAGGTGCTGGCAGAGAGAAGTCTTTGCTGTCCCTGAGACTTCAAACAACAGGAGGCAAGTTCTACATCAAGCCCTTGGAGATTTCTTCACAAGATGGAAGGCACACAAAGTCCAGTCTTTGCCCTCTTACTCTGGCAGAAGCAGCACTGCAGGAAAGCTCCACAAAGCACAGTCACAGGCAGGGCAGCACTTCTTCCTCAGCTATCAGCTCTTCTCCAGGCAGAGGTTCCTCTTGGTTCCAGAAGTGTTTCTCAAGTCTGTAGATGTGGGTGCCCTTCTTATACCCATTTTAGTCTTTGAAGTCACCTTTCTTCAAAGGGGACTCACACCTACTTGTGAAATCCTGCCTTGCCCAGGCAAGGCCTCAGACACACACCAGGGGGTTGGAGTCTGCATTGTCAGAGGCAGGCACAGTCCTTTCAGATGAGAGTGACCACTCCACCCCTCCCTCCTAGCAGAGATGGCTAATCAGGAAATGCAGGTTCCACCCCAGCTCCCTTTGTGTCACTGTCTAATGTGGGGTGAAAAACAACCCAACTGTCAAACTGACCCAGACAGGGAATCCACAAACAAGGCAGAGTCACCGAATGTTTAAGCAAGTAATGCTCACTTTCTAAAAGTGGCATTTTCAAACGCACAATCTTAAAATCAACTTTACTAAAAGATGTATTTTTAAATTGTGAGTTCAGGGACCCCAAACTCCACATATCCATCTACTCTCTAGGGGAATCTACGCTTTAATCATATTTAAAGGTAGCCCCCATATTATCCTATGAGAGAGACAGACCTTGCAACAGTGAAAAACGAAGTTGGCAGTATTTCAACGTCAGGACATGTAAACCACATTACTATATGTCCTACCTTATCCATACACTGCACCCTGCCCTTGGGGCTACCTAGGGCCTACCTTAGGGGTGCCTTACATGTAAGAAAAAGGAAGGTTTAGGCCTGGCAAGTGGGTACACTTGCCAAGTCGAATTTACAGTGTAAAAATACACACACAGACACTGCAGTGGCAGGTCTGAGACATGATTACAGGGTTACTTGTGTGGGTGGCACAAGCAGTGCTGCAGGCACACTAGTAACATTTGATTTACAGGCCCTGGGCACCTCTAGTGTACTTTACTAGGGACTTAACAGTAAAACAAATATGCCAATCATGGAGAACCAATTACGTACACATTTTAAACAGGAGCACTTGCACTTTAGCACTGGTTAGCAGTGGTAAAGTGCCCAGAGTAACCAAAACAGTAAAATCAGAGTCCAGCACACATCAACAACCTGGGGTACAGAGGCAAAAAGTTAAGGGAGACCACGCCCAGGATGAAAAGTCTAACACGTGTCCCCCCAGCTAAAAGTGGGGAGCAACTACCCAACCTCATGGGAGTTCTCATCACTAAGGCGGAAGAACCTGGACAGACCATCAGCATTGGCGTGCTCTGTACCAGGACGATGTTCCACCGTAAAGTCCATCCCCTGTAGGGAAATGGACCACCTCAACAGTTTTGGATTCTCACCCCTCATCTGCATTAACCATCTGAGGGGCCTGTGGTCGGTCTGAACTCGGAAGTGAGTCCCAAACAAATAGGGTCTTAGCTTCTTCAGTGCCCAGACCACAGCAAACGCTTTGCGTTCTATGGCACTCCACCTACGTTCCCTGGGTAGTAACCTCCTTCTAATGAAGGCTACGGGTTGATCTAGGCCCTCTTCATTAAGCTGTGAGAGTACTGCTCCAATACCATGCTCTGAGGTGTCTGTTTGCACAACAAACTCCTTGGAGTAGTCAGGTGCCTTCAGCACAGGTGCTGTGCACATGGCAGCCTTCAGGGCATCAAAAGCGCTCTGGCAAGCCTCTGTCCAGATCACTTTCTTGGGTTGCTTCTTAGAAGTCAACTCAGTTAAGGGGGTAACAATGGTACCATATCCCTTAACAAACCTCCTGTAATATCCTGTGAGACCTAAAAAGGCTCTCACTTCAGTCTGGGTCTTGGGAGGCTCCCAAGCCAGAATCGTGTCAATCTTAGGCTGTAGGGGTGCCACCTGGCCACACCCCACCTGGTGTCCTAAGTACACCACAGAACCCTGCCCTATTTGGCACTTGCTCACCTTAATAGTGAGGCCTGCCTTCTGCACGGCCTCTAACATTCTCCAGAGGTGTTGCAGGTGTTCCTCCCATGTGGAACTAAACACAGCAATGTCATCCAGGTAGGCGGAACTGAGCTCATACTGTCCTGCCAACACCTGGTTGACCAACCTCTGAAAGGTGGCAGGGGCATTCTTCGTCCCAAAGGGCATCACGTTGAAGTGGAAGTGCCCATCTGGGGTAGAGAATGCTGACCTCTCCTTTGCCCCCTCAGTTAAGGCAATCTGCCAGTACCCAGATGTTAAATCAAACGTACTAAGGGACTTGGCAGCTCCTAACCGATCAATGAGCTCATCAGCTCGGGGGATGGGGTGTGAGACAGTCTTGCTGACCGCATTGAGACCCCAGTAGTCCACACAGAACCTAAGTTCTGGAGTGGCACCAGGCGCAGCAGCCTTTGGGACCAATACCACTGGGCTGGCTCAAGGACTGCTGGAGTGCTCAATAACCCCTAGGGTTAACATTTTGGAGACTTCCTCCTTAATGCAAGCCCTGACCCTGTCAGTCACTCTGTAAACCTTATGTTTAACAGGTGTACTGTCCCCAGTGTCCACATCATGCGTGCACAGGTGTGTAACTCCTGGGTTCAGGGAAAACAGCGAGGCGAACTGTTCCAACACGTGGCGACAGTCCCTCTGCTGTTCCTCAGTCAGGGAGGGGGAGAGGATCACTCACTCCACAGACCCATCTTTCTCTCCTGCAGACAGGAGGTCAGGAAGAGGCTCACTCTCTTCCTCCACCCCGTCATCTGTCGCTAGGAGCATGGATAGCTCAGTTCGCTCAAAGTGTGGTTTGAGGCGGTTGACATGTAGGACCCGCAAAGGGTTCCTGGGGGATTGCAAGTCTACCAGATAGGTGACCTCGCTCTTTCTTTCCACCACCTCAAAAGGCCCAGTCCACTTATCTTGGAGAGCCCTAGGGTCCACTGGTGCCATGACCCACACTTTTTGTCCAGGCTGAAACTCAACCAGAGTGGCATTCTGGTCGTACCACCGTTTCATATCCTCCTGGCTTGCTTCCAGGTTCTCCTGAGCGAGACTCCTGAAGCGGGCAGTCTGGTTTCTTAGTGCCAGCATGTAGCTAAATACATCCTGGGGTGGTTTACTAGGAGCTTTCTCCAAAGCCTCCTTCACCAGACTGAGCGGTCCCCTCACAGGGTGGCCATAGATGAGCTCAAAGGGGCTAAAGCCAAGTCCCTTTTGAGGCACCTCCCTGTAAGCGAACAGAAGGCATGGCAAGAGGACGTCCCACTCACGCCTCAAGGGCTCTGACAGGCCCTGAATCATGCCTTTCAAAGTGCGGTTGAATCTCTCAACCAGACCATTACTTTGGGGTGGTAAGGTGTGGTGAACTTGTACGTTACCCCACACACCTTCCACAGAGACTTCATATAAGTGGATATGAAGTTTGTACCTCTATCAGATACCACTTCCTTGGGGAACCCCATGCGGGTAAAAACTCCCATCAAGGCACGACCCACCACGGGGGCAGTGACCGTCCTTAGAGGCATGGCTTCTGGGTACCGTGTGGCATGGTCCACCAAGACCAGGATAAACCTGTTGCCCATGGCTGTCTTGGGATCCAGAGGCCCCACAATGTCAATTCCCACCCTTTCAAAGGGAGTACTGACTACAGGTAAAGGTTGGAGGGGAGCTTTGCATTTCCCCCCACTCTTGCCACTTGCCTGACAAGTCTGACAAGACCTACAATAAGCAGCTGACTGCTTGTGCATCAAGGGCCAGTAAAAGTGGGAGACAAGCCTCTTATAGGTCTTGTCCTGCCCTAGATGTCCTGCCAAAGGCACATCAAGAGCCAAACCCAGTAGGAAGGCCCTCAAGCACTGGGGTACCACCAGCATACGAGCTGACCCAGGCTCAGGAACCTTAGGCTCACTATACAGGAGGCCATTCTCCTAATCTATTAGGTGAGTACCTGGCGCCTCGCCAGCCGCCTGGGCTGCAGCTTGCTGCCTCAGCCGCTCAAGAGTAGGGGACTCCTTCTGCGCTGTGCAGAATGCTTCCCTGGTGGGTCCCCCTTCCTGCTGCCACTGTGACAGCTCAGGGACCTCCCCCAGTTCAGCCACCTGCTCCCCTGTAGGTTCCGGGGCGTCACCCTCAGGCTCTGCCTCCTCCCGGACCGTGGGAACCTCGGGGGCCGGTTTCCCGCGCCCCCTGCCCTTCCTCTTCTTGGCGGTCCCCTGGGCCACTGTTTCAGGCTCCAGGGGCTCTTGACTACCCTGATTGGCTGCCATAGACCGGGTGGATACGCATACCCACCCACGCAGACCCAACATCTCCAAGTGAGACCTGTGTTCCACCTCCTTCCAAGGGGAATCCTCCAGGTCGTTACCTAGCAAACAATCAACAGGCATGGTTGGACTCACAGCTACTTTCCAGGAACCTGAGACCCCCCCCCATTCAAAGGGAACCTGCGCCACTCTGCAGAGGCGCTCAGAGTTGTCTACCGCAACTACTTGGTGAAGTACCTGGGGATCAATCTGCTCTTCAGACACCAGGTGACTCCTCACTGTAGTCACACTGGCTCCTGTGTCTCTCAGAGCCTCCACCCTCTGTCCATTGATGGTCACCCATTGCCTGTACTTCTTAGTGTTATCAGGCACTAGGTTTCTCTGGACCATCTCACTGTCCCCTAGTGAGACAAGGGTCATTTCTGCTGGTTCCCACCCACCTGAAACCAACTCCTCCCCAAGCGCTACACTGGCCAAACCCTGGGACGGTGCACCAGTGGGTCCCGGTGTACTTTTGGGGCATTTGGGGTCCCCCCTCACATGACCCACCTGGATACATGCATAGCACTTACGTGGGGGACCACCTGCCACTGGCTTACCTTTGGACAACCATGGCTTCTTTTCACTGGGGGGTTGGGAATCCTTACCCTGGGAATCAGTTTGGTGCCCTTTAGAGATCTTCCCCTGTTTGACCTTACCCCCACTTCTTCTGAGAGGGACCCTGCCCACCCTTGGCGTGGTCTCCCCCATACCTCTTTTGGACCCTGGTGCTCTCCCAGCGGTCCGCTTCCTGCGCAAGCTTCCTGGGGTCAGTCAGCTTGCTGTCAATGAGGTGCTGGCGCAGCTCTGGAAAACATAAACTGTACAAGTGCTCCCAAGCAATTAAATTGTAAAGCCCCTCATACATGTTTACCTTACTGCCCTTCACCCAACCATCCAGTGACCTACAAAAAGAATCAACACATTCCAACCATGTTTGGGATTCCTTTCTCTTGTAGGATCTAAACTTCTCCTTGTACTGCTCAGGGGTGAGACCATACCCGCTGAGTAAGGCCTCCTTCATGACAGGGTAGGTGAGACTCTGAGCATCCCCTAAGGCCGTCAGTGTGTCCCTAGCCTCTGCCTCAAAATGCTTCCACAGGGCTGCCCCCCAATGAGCTTCGGGGACCAGGTTTATGTGGAGAGCTGACTCATAACCCTTGAACCACAAGTAGATATCATCCTCCCTCTTATAATCCCTCACAAGGTCTTTTGGGATGTGTACCCTTCTCTCAGGCTGCACTGTAGGATTGCTGCCACCATCCCTACTGGACTGGCTCCTCTGATCTAACTCCTTTAAGTTAAGCTCATGTGCCAGCTGCATTTTCCTTTCCTCAAGGACTGCTCTTCTCTCATCTCTTTCTTTCTCCAGATTGAGCTTCTGCAGCTCCAATTGGTATGCCCTCTCTGCCTGTCTCTCCTGCAACTCCTCAGGTGTCAGACCCTTGGATGAGACACTGCTACCCGCCCTGGAGACCTTCTTCCTGGACATAACAGGCCCACCCACAATACCATTGTGTACTGAACACTCTTCCTCATCCTCCTCATCTCCCTCATCCTCTGTGTGCCCTTCAGTGCTCTTGGCTGTCACCCAGGCCCTCAGCGCCTTTTGCAGCTCCTCCTTCCTGGATGAGCTCTTAATGGGACAGTCAAAACTTTTACAGAACTGCTTCAACTGAGCTTTGGTATAACTCTCAAATTTCTCAAGGTCAAAGTCAGCTCCAACTGATGCATCTCCAAGTAGAGACATGATGAAAGGTAAAAAGAGTGCAAAGTTCCAAATGCAGAAACAAGATCCCAAATGAAGTTCAAAGTCAATCAAGGATCAGCGAAAAAAAACAAAGTGGATGTAGGGAAAAATCCACAAAAAGAGAAAAAGCAAAAATCTCAAGACAAGCAGTATGAGGTCACGTAGTGGTCTGAACTCAAACAGTAGTGTACACTTAATCACTGTATGTCAAGTACAAATACAAGTCCAAATCCCAACCGCTGATCACCAATGTTAGAAATGGGGTCTTTGGTTGACAGTCAGGTTACCCCCTGTTCAAGCAAGGACCCTCACTCTAGTCAGGGTAAAAGAGAATTACCCTCAGCTAACCCCTGCTTACCCCCTTGGTAGCTTGGCAGAGCAGTAGGCTTAACTTCAGAGTGCTAGGTGTAAAGTATTTGTACCAACACACACAGTAACTTCATGAAAACACTACAAAATGACACAACTCCAGTTTAGAAAAATAGGAAATATGTATCTAAACAAAACAAGACCAAGACGACAAAAATCCGACATACACAAGTCGAGTTATGAATTTTTAAAGATTAAACTCAAAAATAGCGCTTAGAAACAAAAATGCTTCGATGAGATGTTAACACGGCGTCGTGATGGAGTCGTTCGCAACAAGCTGACACCAGCGGCGCCGGACACGGAGTCGTGTAGACCCCCAAGTACAGTACCTTTGGTGAAGAGTGAAAACAAGCCGATGCGCGAAGTCAAGAATCGCGGCGTCTGTGCGAAACGTTGAATCCGTGCAGTTCGAGCGGCGTTGGTCACGACGTGGTACGGCGACTTCCACGGAGTCGCGGACTTCAGCGGGGCTGCAGGGCATCGGGCCTGCGAAGAGCGTCGTGTTCCAGCGAAGGTCACGGCGTCAGGTGCAGGCGGCGTTACCGGATTCAGCAGCGGCGTCGGTCCGAAGTCGTCCGAAGTCGATTTCCTTGGATTTCCACCAGCTTTACTTTCAAGGGCCCAGGGACTGGATAGGGCACCACGTGTCAGAGCAGGAGTCTCTCCAGAGACTCCAGGTGCTGGCAGAGAGAAGTCTTTGCTGTCCCTGAGACTTCAAACAACAGGAGGCAAGTTCTACATCAAGCCCTTGGAGATTTCGTCACAAGATGGAAGGTACACAAAGTCCAGTCTTTGCCCTCTTACTCTGGCAGAAGCAGCACTGCAGGAAAGCTCCACAAAGCACAGTCACAGGCAGGGCAGCACTTCTTCTTCAGCTATCAGCTCTTCTCCAGGCAGAGGTTCCTCTTGGTTACAGAAGTGTTTCTCAAGTCTGTAGATTTGGGTGCCCTTCTTATACCCATTTTAGTCTTTGAAGTCACCTTTCTTCAAAGGGGACTCACACCTACTTGTGAAATCCTGCCTTGCCCAGGCAAGGCCTCAGACACACTCCAGGGGGTTTGGAGTCTGCATTGTCAGAGGCAGGCACAGTCCTTTCAGATGAGAGTGACCACTCCACCCCTCCCTCCTAGCAGAGATGGCTAATCAGGAAATGCAGGTTACACCCCAGCTCCCTTTGTGTCACTGTCTAGTGTGGGGTGAAAAACAACCCAACTGTCAAACTGACCCAGACAGGGAATCCACAAACAAGGCAGAGTCACAGAATGGTTTAAGCAAGAAAATGCTCACTTTCTAAAAGTGGCATTTTCGAACGCACAATCTTAAAATCAACTTTACTAAAAGATGTATTTTTAAATTGTGAGTTCAGGGACCCCAAACTCCACATGTACATCTACTCTCTAGGGGAATCTACACTTTAATCATATTTAAAGGTAGCCCCCATATTATCCTATGAGAGAGACAGGCCTTGCAACAGTGAAAAACGAAGTTGGCAGTATTTCACTGTCAGGACATATAAACCACATTACTATATGTCCTACCTTATCCATACACTGCACCCTGCCCTTGGGGCTACCTAGGGCCTACCTTAGGGGTGCCTTACATGTAAGAAAAGGGAATGTTTAGGCCTGGCAAGTGGGTACACTTGCCAAGTCGAATTTACAGTGTAAAAATACACACACAGACACTGCAGTGGCAGGTCTGAGACATGATTACAGGGTTACTTGTGTGGGTGGCACAAGCAGTGCTGCAGGCCCACTAGTAACATTTGATTTACAGGCCCTGGGCACCTCTAGTGCACTTTACTAGGGACTTAACAGTAAAACAAATATGCCAATCATGGAGAACCAATTACGTACACATTTTAAACAGGAGCACTTGCACTTTAGCACTGGTTAGCAGTGGTAAAGTGCCCAGAGTAACAAAAACAGTAAAATCAGAGTCCAGCACACATCAACAACCTGGGGAACAGAGGCAAAAAGTTAAGGGAGACCACGCCAAGGATAAAAAGTCTAACAACCTGGTATAGTGAAAATAGCAGTTAAAGGGTCCTTGCACCTTTTCACGCAGGCTGCAGGGGCAATCCTGCAGAAGCCTTTGCATAGGCTCCCTATGGGTGGCAAAATATATGCTGCAGCCATTAGGGATCTCCTGGTACCGCAATGCCCTGGGTACTTAGGTACCATATATTAGGGACTTATAAGGGGGCACCAGTATGCCAATTGCAGGTGAAATACCATGTTAACAGAAACCTACAACTAAACTTAAGGGAGAGAGAATAACTAGTGGGGCCCTGGTTAACAGGATCCCAGTATACACAGTCAAACACACTGACTAACAGGCCAAAAGTGAGGGTAACCAATCTAGAAAAGAGGCTACTTTCCTACATGTCTGATTTATCCTGTCCAACCTTTTTAGTCAAATGTATGGCCAGTTTGGAGTTTGACCTGTGTGTGCAGTGAAGAAGCCTCCCAATTCCCTTCAGGACATTGGAGACAATGCCTGCCTCCCTCCCTCCCATGCCTATCATTTTTTTTTGCATCACTTAGCAGGGCTGCCCCAGAAGAGTGACAATTTACAAGATTGCCAAGCTCCAATGTGTTGCTTGCATTTAAGAGGAGACACAATTGTATACCTACCACTGTGCTTGAATTGGAAGAGGTAACTATTGCACCAATGAGCGATGATATATTATTGAGTGATTGCATGATGTGTTTCATAGACATTTTGTGGCCTCCAGTACCATAGTGTCAATCAGGCTTACCTCAACAAATGCTTGTGTGGAAAATGTAGCATATTGCAATGTTCTACTCCTGCTTGCTAACTGAAAAAAGTCCCAAATGGAGTAATTTCTTAGTGTGCCAGTGCCAATGCCTGAAGAAGAACTGGAGGCAGGTGGAAGTGTTGTCGATTGCCTCTCAGCAATGAGGTAGGGGTTGGTGCAGGTCTCAGCAAGGGCTTTACAATTATGGGAGATGGTGCTGGAAGTGGCACCTGTGCCACATCCCTTAGAGCAGGTTGCATAGGAGGGGTAATGTAGGTCTACTCCGTGCCAGCTTCCATAACAATGACTGACTCATCATCATTGTCCTCCTCATCCTGTTCCATAATTCTAAGGCTTTCAGCAACTTTTCTTTACCTTTGCCACTCCTGGTGTCTCTCACCCTCTGCCAGGGTTCAATGCATGTCCAGGTCTGCATCATCAGGAGTGGTGCTTGGAAAATATGGTGGAGTATCCTTTCTTTTTGTTGCTGGAGATCTGGGAGCCAATGAATTTTAAAGAAGAGGTTCTTGTTAAGCAGGAAACTGAACTTCCTGTTCTGTTTCAAATTCAGGAAGATGTACTATGACTGCTGCTGCTGTCCACTTTGCTCTATTTCCTGAAATGATTGGGTGCTACTTTGAGAAAGAGACAAATCCAATTCAACATCGCTGCTCATTAGCGTCATGTTTGCAGTGGCTGCCTCGCTGACAGACTTAGGGTGTCATTATGAACACCGCAGTGTTTACCGCCATGTTCATGCTGGCGGTCATTTCACTGACCGCCAGCCCCCTTGACACCCCGCCGGCTGCATAAACAACATTCTGCTGGGCCGGGACATGCCGCTGTGCAGCGGGTGCAGCAGTACCTGTCGTGCAGACCACTGCCCGTAAATTGGGCAGTAACATGCGCAACGGGCACTACACGGGAGCCCCTGCACTTCCCATGCCAAGTGCATGGACATTGCAGGGGCCCTCAGGGGGGCCCCAGAGTACCCCTTCCGCCTGCCTTTGCCTGGCAGCGGAACCCGCCAGGGAAAGGCTGGAGGAAAAGGGGTCATTATCCGAGCAGCGCTGCCCTGTCGGATGATGATTTCCTCCACCGTCAGACTGCCTGTCGGCGGTAGCCTGGTGGTGGAGGTGGCCCTCCCTCTGCTCATTATATGGCGGTTCAGACCGCCGTGCTGGTGGCGGTCTTTGCCGTCGCCGCCAGCACGGTGGTCTGAACCGCCAGGGTTCATAATGAGCCCCTTAGTCTTGGGCTTAGGTTGGGGTGTTGTCATTGATGTGGTAGTGCTGCTCCCAGGTTCCTACCTGAAGGTTGGTACAGCAGACACACGTCTTCGGTAAAAGGATGTAGTTGTCACACCAGTAGCGTAATGCTGCTTCTCCTCACTTGCCACTTACTTGGCAGCACCTTTCTTTGGGGCCATCTTAAAGCTGTCAGTAGCACTGAGCTGCACAAGCAGAAGAGATTGATGGACTGACATCACGTGTTATGTGGTCACAGGTTTTGCACAGGCTTTCTGTTTAGCAGCACTGTGGAAGATGTCTCTTTTTTTGTGCACCTAAAAGCAAACAAGCACTAAAAACATTTAGTGAAATGTGGCATTGTTGCACTTTGCATTAGTACAGACAAAGACAATATGGTTTAGTGTGTTTGGTTACTTGAGTTATTATCCGAAATAATTAACAACAATATATTCAACCATTCTAAAGTCAACCTACGCCACCATAACATAAAATTTCATTACCAATTAGGATAACACAGCATACAGATATAGCTCTATGCTTTATGTGCATCTAATCTAAAGGAGACACCAGTCAGGGAGGTGCATGGGTAAATGGAATAATCCTTAAAAATGAAGGATAGTGTCTTCCTATGGCAGGCAAGTTTGTCCAGGGGGAAATTGAATAATCATTAAAAAATGAATGATGCTGGTGTGTGTTCAGTGCATCTACTATGGCAAGCAGGAGGTCCAGCGGGAAATGGAATAAAAAACCTAAAAAAATGATTGTTGTGCAGGTGTGCACCTATAGTAGTCAGGGAGTGGATGGATCATGGATGGAGGCAAAATGCAAAAAAAGAAAACAAAATCACAGAAGAAATAAAAAGTACAAAAATACAAATTAAATAAACAATTAAAAAATAAAATCAAAAATTTAAATAAAACATAAGCTATAAATAAAAAATAAAAATTTAAATTTAAAATAACTAAATAAAACAACAAAAATGAATTGCTGATGTTTGATCTATGAAAGTATGATAAACCTGTTGGGAGGGAAGGAGGTGCAGGTGAAAGATGCAGAAATTGCATGTAACATAGAATACTGTTCATCATAATCATATTCGTAATCAACACACACTACAATGATCCTCATGCATATTATTAAACTGATATCACATGCAAATCTTTGGCAAAAGCAGCAGCACACTGGTTGGCTGCACAAAATGGCTGCCAGCCAAGTGGTCAAACAGAAAGCAAGGAGGTATGGAGAACAAAGAACATGTGCAAGCATATGGCAAACACACACTGTCTGACAGCACAAAATGGCCACCAGCCACCTGGTCAAAGAACAACAGTGAGCAAGGAGGCATGGAGAACAAATAACACATGGAAGCCTATGGCAAAAGCACACTGGTTGAGTACACAACATGACCTCCAGCCACATGGTCAAACCAACAACAGCAAGCAAGGATGCATGGACAGCAAAGAACATATGCAAGCCTATGGCACAATCAGTAGCACACTGGCTGCCTGCAAAAAATAGCCACCAGCCACATGGTCAAACAACAGCAAGCAAGGAGGCATGGGGAACAAAGAACACATTCAGGCCTATGGACACAGACCTCACAAAATGGCCCCTGGCAACATGGCATGGAGAACAGAGACAAATGGAGGCCTATGGCAAACACATTCACACACACACTGGTCAGACAAAGGAGGCATGGCAACACTGAAGAAAACGTTACCATTAATTCAGCAATGCCAAACATAAAAATTAACTAAGGCTGGAGGGTGTGAGAACTCTCCCCAGGCCTGGGTGTGGTGAGCAGTAAGTAGAGTGGAGATCACATGGCTTGATGCTTTCTCTGCCCTTTCTCCTTAATATGAATGCTGCCTGACGATTCTGCACTCAGGATTTTCTGTCCTTGGCAAATGACTGGTAAACACCTGCTGGATCTGTGTGGAAGGGGAGAAGTATGCTTTGCATGTAGTGGGCCAATGGTCGCAGGTGGACTCAACTTGAAGAGACGCTGCCTGACACTATTTAATCTGTTCGGGGGAAACAGCTTGGGTCCCCTGGGGAGCAAGGAGATGCCATTGGAGTACTCAGGTAAAATATGTGTCAGGCTATGGTTGTCTTCTATATTTTATGTTAAATTTATGTGTCAGTGTTTTGGTTTAAAAGTCCAGGGGACCCTTTTTGGGAGCATCAGTTCAGGGACTGAGACTCCTTTGGCATTTACCCATCCCTGCGTCAAGGTACTACAGCACCCATAACTTCCACTGCCCGGAGGTGCTGCAACAAGCGAGGAGGAGGGGGCGGGGCCAGGAAGGCATCATGCTCAAAGTGTGCTCTGGCCTCCTGCAGTGTGGGATGCACTTTCTGTGCACAGGCAAAGCCCAGACCAAGGGTGGGTCCATCTGTGCCCATCAGAGCCTGAAAGAGGCAAGTAGGACTACGTCTCTTGGCTCGGATTTCTTTCAATCCCAGTGACTCATTTTGAAACACCTCAATTATCAGCACTAGAGATTCAGTAGGTTTTCAGTCTTCATTTATTTTACTTTAAAAGATGGACAAGTGCAAGGGAAGCCACTTAAAAGTAAGTATTAAAAAGCGAGAAGTTGGCTCCAAATCTATTACCAGCTATTTATCATCAGTTATGGGTGTTACAGAGACAGAGATTGGCTGCGTGGAAGCACGTATGGACTCCACTTTAAGGAAATCTGGCTTCTTTGGAGGCAATATACCTCACTGATCCCACACAGAGAGAGATATTCTGCCAGAAACCTCTAGATAGCTTTTCTCCAGTGGATTCTCCATCTACCTCTAATAGATCTATTGTTGCAATTCCCCCATGCAACCCCTGCATTGCTCAAGACCCACAAACATAGATTTTGCTTGAAGCAATAGCTCACACTGATAGCCCACCCCAACAAAACTAGATGGGAGCCGGCCAACACAAATAATGCCAGCCCTACTTACCCAATATCCAAGCCAACTCATTTAGCAAGCCAAGGCTCAAGCAGCAATAAGAGTGGAGGGAAAACATCTATAAAAAGATAAGCGTCAATGAAACTGATTTCAAAAACTTCTGATTGTGCAAAGAGACAAGGTCAGCTGGTTGGCTACTTTAAGAACCTAACTCAGTTCTGTTCCTCAGTTCTGTCAAAGATAGCTGTTTTGGAAGAGAAGTTAGATACCCTTAATTTAGCCCACAGGAAGTTAATGGCAAAATTGCCTCACTGGAGAGACATGAAAAGTTCTTAGGTCACCTGTCTGAACAATGGGCCCAAGCACAAGTAGCTAATTCTGCCAATTTAATCCTTCCAGTTCAACTGAGAGAGGAAACTGCAAGCTCGTGAACACCCCCGCATTAGCCCATTGCCAACTAATTTGCAGTTCCAAAAGAAATTGATGGCCTTTGAGTCAAGGGATTAATATAAAAGGGGCACTCAAAATATTCATGGGAATAGCCAGAATGAGGCACAGAATGTTCTACCACACATCCTCCCACGGTGCATGCCATATATAATTGTTATGGAGAATGTATCCAAAGAAGCAACCCTGCATTTTGGATCTTAATCCTTACTGAATAGAGTGACATATTGGCTGAAAAAGCATTTGGAATGGATGACTGAGTTATCAAAAGAAACTGTTCCTGTAAGGAGAGTTTCCTGGGTTGGCCTGCTGGTTAAGTCTTCAGAAGGTGACTGCATAGTAATACATTTCAGGAGACCAGACATAGTGCAATTCTTTGTTACTCTGCCTTTCCCAATCAGTTGCTCATCCAGAGGGTATTAGAGCACAACCTCTTTGTTTCTTCTACGGCCCAAGAATTCCTCATCTGTGCAGCACCATTAATAGGGCCCAACAGAATGCCCCATAAATGATAAGAGAATAACCCACCACCAACAGAGTAGCATTCCCTTTCTTATAGCTTTGAGGCCCTGTCTTTACTAGAACAACTAGACCAACTACCTCAAACAGCTGGAGGTGCAGAGGACATATTGAACCCACCACTTCCTTCATGCCCCAGTGTTGATTAAATAATTATAATAAAGTAGCTCAGGAAAAGACTTGGGGAATAATTTCACTGAATTAGGCAAGGTCAGTGGAGCAGTATTCAATCATTTGTTGTAAAGAGACTTGAATTTTGGATCCACCCCCCCATATGTGGTTATATTACTTACCATGTTCCAGCTACTCCCTCAGAGTCAGGGCTGGCAAAAGGGGGTTTGACTACCTTTATTTCTGTGGCCCTGGCTGGTATTATAGTGCAGAACGTTGTTGATACTTCATATTTTCATATGCTTTCAGTGCACTTGCAGAAGTCCTTCGATTTGTTATTGATTATTTACTATTATAATATATTTGATACAGCTGTAACTAAGGTGGTGGATGATCTGGAGGAATCATTACACAAGGTTCAAAATGATTATAAGAATGAGCTTTTAATTATTTGGGAGATTTTAATATTCAAATATGCAATCCTGAAGTTATGGTGTCTTCTCTTGTGGCATTATTATTAGTTTTTTATGTTGTCAAACATGATCACACAATAATTGCATATATAACACAGTAGGCGAGGGATCACCTCCCACTTAGCATAAACAGAAAAGAAAAGAAAAAAAGGACACCAAGAGAAAAAAGTAATCTGTGTACCAACAGTACCAATATACCAACAGTTTAAATGAACCCAGCCTAACTTAATCATAGACCGCCCAAGCTATTGTGCCAGCAATTCAGAGAGAGTTGTTCAAAATGAGTGAGTTTGTATCATCGTATGGCTCCCAATTAAACCTGGCCCAGATGCGAACAAATTTTTTAATTGAGCAGATCCCCCTTGACTTGACCAGTATGAGTTCCTGCTCATAGATCTGCTTCAGAGGAGCCCACCACTCAACAACCTTGGGAGGTGATACAGAAATCCATGCTCTGGCGATGCAAAGCCTTGCCGTCACTGTGATAATAGATAATATTAGTTTTAGTCCCAAGTCTGATTCCAATTTGTAGCCTAACATGATTTCCTTAAATGTGAGGTGTACGTCATAGCTAATAAATAGCCCAGAGAGCCGCCACCTGCCCAGAAACCCCCAATTTAGGGCAGGTAGCAAACATATGTAAGACATTTGCAGCAACCATGCCACATTTGAGACACTCAGGGGCATATTTGAAAGCCCCTAGTGCCATTCTAATGACACAGTAGCCTCATTTTGTTTGACACTAATGTGGCATTAGAAGGGCAAAAATGCTGCACCCCATACAAAAAGTGGCACAATGCATGCATTGCGCCACTTTGTAACCCTTTGCGCTACATTATGCCTGCACCAAGCATAATGTATGCAAAGGTGGCAAAGGGGATTTCTTTGTATCATTTTTTTTGGAACTTTTAAAGCCTGCTCAGAGCAGGCATTAAAAGGAGGCTTCCATATGCTACAATGGGCCTCTGGGTGCTTTGCAGGATTAGTGTGACACTAATCTGGTAAAGTGCTGGACTGGCATAAAAAATTCTGACGCCATTCCCCTAACTACCACCATAATGCACTGTATTTTAAATACAGCGCCCACATGGTGGTGTTTGATGGGTGCTAAGGGATGCAAGAAAAGTAGAGCTGTGTTGTGTGCAGTGCCACTTTTCTTAAATATGTCCCTTGGTCTTATCCTGGCTAATATTCTCAGCCCACCTTATTATTCTATCTGGTGTATAGTACAGCATACATAAAGTATTCAATTGTTGTACTTTCAGATTAGTGGAGTGAACCGAGTCCTCTAGTGTTCCTAGAGCTGTCAAAATTTCTGAGGGGATTATTTTCTCAGAGAGGTCCTTGCTCCATTTGTCAGTGAGTAAAGAACTGTCATTGGCCTTATGCTGACAAAGATTTTGATATACAGTATTTATTAAAGACTTCATGGATACACTATTTGACCAGAGAAGTAAGTCAGAGCTCCAAGGTAAAGCTGCTGCTATACCTTACCAGGAAATAATCTCTAATCTGCAAGTACTTAAAGAAGAATTGGTGAGGGAGGTCAAAAGAGTTTGTGACCCTTCAAATGTACGAAAGTCATTCAGATCCTAGAGGTGTCCTAAGCACAAAACTCCATGGCTACCCCAACCTTTACGGGTTTAACCTAACAATTTGTTCCTCGTGTGATGTGAGTTATACACCGAAGTATGAAGTCAAGGGGGTGACCCCAGATATCAAAATCTCTGACTGGAAATTAAGAAGAACCTGGGTTTTAGCTAAGTTCAATTTGTGGCCAGAGAATGCGCCACATTTATTAGCTTTATCTTTAATACATTCAAAGACAGTTAAGGGATTTGAAGAGTAAATTGCCAAGTTGCCCGAGTAGGCTGTGACTTTGAGTTCACATTCCTGAGAGATGACAGGCTGAATGTGGTCATTATAATATAAAGAAGGCAAGCATTGCTCTGTGTACAACACAAACAATAAAGAGGAAAGTGGGCACCCTTGCCTGCCATCACAGTAAATCCCAAAAGGAGTAGATAATACCCCTGCATAAAAAAGCTGAGCACAGGTTTTTTAAAAAAAAGCCTGCATCCATTTACAGAAATGCTCACTTAGACCAAAAGCAACCATCGTGACCCAAAGGCTTTCCCACACAACGCAGTTGAACACCTTCTCTGCGTCCAAAAGTATCATTCTCGTATTGACACCAGTTTTCTTAGCAGTAGCGAAAGCTGCAACTGTGGTATGGACATGAACGGTAGTGTTGCACCCCAGGATAAATCTAAGCTGATAATACAACACTAAACCAGACATAAGAGGAGCAAGCTGAGCTGCTAAGATCTTTGCAAACATTTAACCATCAGCATTAATAAGTGACTAGGGCATTTACAACCCATGATCTTCTTGTGGCTTGCCTTTCTTCAAAAAGATAACGATCTGTGTCATATTCCCGGAGGAGGGGACTTCCCCACTGACCCCGATATACTGAATGGCTTTAATGAAGAGCGGTATAAAAAAATTCATAAAAATCTTGTAAAATTCTAACGGTATGGCATCACCACCAGCTACTTTACCAGAGAGTAGTACAGATATAGCTTCATCAATCTCACTGACAGGAATATCTTCCTGGAGAGTGGAAACAGGCATCTCACTAGAAATATAAATATTACAACCCTGAAGATAAAGCTAAAACCCTGCCTCATCAAATGTACAGCATGGACCATATAGCCCCCGATAAAAAGCTGAAAATTGTTATGCAGTTGACTGTGGGTGGATATATATACAGAACCATTGTCACCTTTAATGAAGTGAATATGGCACCTAGATTGCCTATCTGCAATTTAGTGTGCCAATACTTGCTCAACTTTCTCGCCATATTCATATTGAAGAAAGTCGTACCTGCTATATCTAGCCGTGGCCCTCTCCTTCAATTCACTCCCTACCTTGCTTAATTTTAAATCAGAGAAAGATATAGCTTCTGTTGATCAGAACCCCTTTTTACAATTTCACTAGTGTGCAGCTGTTCTAGTTGTTTGGCTGACTGACAAAGTATCTGTAAGTTAATTGACAAATCACTATTTTCACAAAAGATAAACTGCTGGAGAATCCCCCTAACAAAAAGCCTTGTTAGAGTCCCAAACAACAAATGGGGGGGGAGGGGCCATATTGATTTGCACAAACTTCTTCGGTTCTTCAGTGATAGTCAAAACATACTCTGAATCCATGAGTGGGAGACGAGGAAAAGAGAACTGATGTCTTTGACTTCTTATCACCTGTAACTGACAAAATAACAATATATGATTATTATTCGAGGTAACTCTAGGGCACACTTCCATACTTGCATTCTAGAGTAAGCTATAGCTAATAAACATCAGAACAATCCTAGAATAATGTTTATGAGGGACTGAGTAATACGTATATCCTGGCACCGATGGGTGCAGAGCCCTCCATGCATTTCTAAGACAGTGTAGACAGGCCATTTCTATAATAGAAACCCTGATTGTAACCATTTGTGGGAGAGCCCTGTGGTTAGTTGAGTCCATACTATAATTCATTACACAGTTGAAATACCCCATAACCAGAAGCTCACCTGACCGCTACAATAACTCAAGGGTCAACCCGTTTATGACATCTGGCTCATCTACATTAGGCCCATAGATCATACAAAATACATATTTTATGGCATACAGCATGAAATGTGCAATTACCCATCAGCCCCTATGGTCAACAGCAGTTTTTAATATCTTGTAATCTAATAATTTGTTCCCTAACATGGCTACACCCTGGATAGAGACAGATTGGGATGTGCAAGAAATTATATTACATCCAAGTTGTTTAAGTTGTGATCTGTCCTTGTATGCTAAGTGCGTCTCAAACAGAAAGTGAGGCTTATACATTTGAATTTCCTCTTTGATTAGTTGGCGTTTACTAGGAAAATTTAAACCACACACAT
Source organism: Pleurodeles waltl (assembly GCF_031143425.1). Taxonomy (NCBI): domain Eukaryota; kingdom Metazoa; phylum Chordata; class Amphibia; order Caudata; family Salamandridae; genus Pleurodeles; species Pleurodeles waltl. Next base: position 624,898,443 of record NC_090443.1, on the reverse strand, counting down.
TCCAAAAGATACACTTAATTGTACCCATTATACAACTCTCAAAGTTTTTGACCTAAATAGAAAGCCATCTTGGATCCATAGAGGCCCCCTCACCATGCCAGAAAAAAGAAAACATACTGAAACAATACAGTACAATTTTATCATTTGACAATGTTTGTCCCCCAAAAAACCCACCCACCAGCAACCAACCCATCCCCCTGGCACTGGCTAAGAGAATCAACCCTATCCCAAAGCTGTTGATGACCCTGACAGTCCAGAGAGCCTATCCCTCCAAGACCCCGTCCCCACCTCTCACCAACCACACCATCCATAGTAAAAAAGAAAGAGTAAAAAAGCATGCAAGGAGAAGGAGAAACAGGGGGTAAGAAAGTCAGACACTAAAGAGAAAATATCAGATAACAAACTCATAGAGAAAATCAGCATATCCCTATCCCCATAAAATAAAGATAGCTATCAGCTTAATAATAACAAAAAAGATAAATATACTACAAAATTGTTATCTTCATGATAGACAGAGTCTATGCAGCATCTTGCTCTGTAAACCAGAATTGCCTTTGACCATTCTTAATAATTTTAAACTGGGCCACTTCTTGCAAAAAGACCTGAGCACCCGCAGTCTTTAGTGGATCTATAAATTGGTACCATTTCTAGGGCCTATCCACTGTAGATTTACAGAGATCCAAGAGAGCTGAAATTCATGTACAGTCGACAATCACAGGTGCTGTGGGGCCGCTTTATTATCTCAGAAGAAGGTTTCCAATGAAGATAAGAATAAGGCAAAGATGTCCAGAATTATTGCTGGTGCTCAGAGCACTTGTTTATTAGGATGGTTGATGGGAAGCTGATGTGCCCTCTGTATTTGCGAATCCAAACCCCATTAAGACAACTCTGGGAAAGCTTCTCGGAATAGCTGCATGATAAATTGGCAGGGAACATCCCCTTCTTTCCCTTCCAGTATGTCAAATATGGGTAGATTTTCCTGTATCTGTCGATTTTCTAAATCCTCAAGTTTTAATTGCAATAAGTCCAGGTGGCATCTATGACCCTCTATGAACATTCTAGCTCAGCCTGCAGTGACTATAAAATAGTGAGAATCAATGGTTTCTGCTGGTTGACTACCGGAGACAAATCAGATAAGGCAGCCAAAGAAGAACTGCCAGGGAGAGCGTCACAAGTAAAGTCAGGGCTAGACTCAGATGGATCAGGGTTCTTTGGACTACTAGAGGTAGAGAGGGGTAGCCTGACCAGCTGTTGCTTTCCCACTTGAATAGGAGACTGATGAGGCAGTAGATGGGCATGATATTAAAGCTTTCACTTCCCCCTTTGACATCACCCAGTCCTATAATAGGCTGCCTCTAGACAAATTACTCACTATCTGGCTCCTTCACTGTGAAGGGGTCCACTTTACACCCTGCCCTCTCTTGGACACATGTTAAGGCTTCTTCATGTGGCCTCAGCCAATTTTAAGTGGGAATTTACATTGTTTGATAGAGATAGCAGCACCTGGTTGTGTCTTCATACTGATCTCATTTTTTTATAGTTGATGTTGGACTCCCCTTACTGCTTTCTTGAGAGGTATTGACATAGTTTGAAACAGGTGCCTGATCGAGAGCGGTGTCTGTGGCTACTACAAATAAACAGTTCGAGAGTTGAGTCGGCTGAGCATTTTCTATTTCTACTGAGGCAAAAACTGCACAGCTGCTTTCCTGCCCTTCAGAGCTCATGCCCATTTCATTGCTAACTCCAGTGTCTCCTCCAAACACTGCATCTATCAAACAATTAATCCCTCCAACACTTACGATTTCCACAGCCTCAGAAGCAAGGGAGGAGTGACAACTATGTATTGGAGATACAGTCCCCTCATGAACTCTGGATACAATGTTGCCCATGCCGAAGTTCTTAAAAGATCTGTGCTGCCTGCTGGAGCTGCAGCTGCAATCACTAATATGCCAACCAACAGGAGTTTGCCGCCTGGGGTAAATGCACCCATTGTATGTGCTTGCAGGATAGAAGCAGCGGAGCCAGACCAAAGATGTTTGAGAATCGGGCACCTAATTAAAGATTCATACACACTGGCCAATTGCTGCTGTGATGCTTCTTTCAGCGCCTTCCTTTCTGGATTCAGCCTTACGTTTGGTCAGGTTACTAGCCCCCAGCCACTACAGTAAGCGTTTGTCCTCAACTGTGCCATTCCACTGTAGTTCATAAGTCAGCAGCTGCTTATGCTGCCTCTGAATGTCCCGGGTCTGCTAAGGAACGTGGTTACTAACAAGCAGCGGCTCACTCACTTTAATACTTGCCACATGTGCCCCTAAAGTAGATGCATCCAAATGTAAGAAGAGTGCATATCGTCAATACTCACACAAGATCAGGGCAGACTGTGGCACTTAGCAGTGTGGCCAACATTAGACGAGGGCACGAGAATAGCATGGAGAGTAGCTCTCCGCAGTGAGATCAACCCACCATCTTCCCTAGCCTCATTAATGATGTTACACGCTTCAGACATACCCTGTATGGTTATACCTCAAATGGAGTTGTTGTTGCTAATTCCCTGTTATTTGTTCAAGATCATGCTAGTATAGACCTTAGGCAAACTCCAACATTCGTGGGGTCAGGCTCACATTCTGTGATTGACTATAGATTCATTTTGAAGGAACTGCTCTCAGATTTTAAAGGCTGCAAAGTTCTGACAAGATGTATAAGTGATCATAATTCCCTAACAATGGTTTTAAAACTGGACCTGGGCAAGAATGCTCATGATGGTGCCCTGAAGTATAGGGTCAAATTTAGTAAAAATAAGGGCCCGAACATCAAGTGGGAAAAGATTGACAAAACTAATTTAATCAAATATCCATTAATAAATAACCAAACCCAAATCGCTATGGTCTTGCAGGATGATGCCAACCCCACAGGTGTTATACAGGACTTTTCCTCCTTAAATGGCTACATGGAAGCAAGATTATAAAAAGCTATTGCAAAGTCCAGCATAGTCCCCGATGGTTTAATAGTGCTTGCACGCAGGCCCATAAATCCCTTAAAAAGCCTCCCAGGACACAGCCGCAAGACCAGATAGGGGTAAGGATGGCCAGGAAAGCCTAAAAATAAGAGATTGTTGCTGGAAAGGGTGAAATAAGGGAAAAAGCCTGGGAAGACCTTAAAAACGGCAAGTGCCCTAATAGACTTTCAAGTCGTCTGGCAGGTTGGCCATTCTAATCTACGAGGAGATGAAACGCCAGAAGAAGAGACTGTTATATCAGCCAAAGAGGGGTTGATTATTTTTCTAAAACCTCTGGCCCTGCTGATCAACCTGCCAGTATGGCAGGAGGAGCTGATCTCCCCTATGATGTGAATACTGCTATAGCCCTTTGTAGGTCGATTGAGGTTTCAAATGTTATCTCAGCTATAGAAAGTAGCACCTCAGACAAAGATCCAGTCCCAGATAGAATTCCGTCCAACTTATACAAATCCCTTCTGCAATTCTGGGGCCCATAGATCACTAATGGTATAAGATCTGCAATCATAGGGCCTTTATTTAAGACATGGCAGGAGGCTATTATTGTCCCAATTTATTAAAAAGAGAGATGAGAACAGCCCTACCTTTATCATCCAATTTCCCTGTTAGATAGCACAGTGAAGATCCTAGGCAGGATAATTTTGGCAAAACTGGAAAACTAGGCAGCGGAGACTCAGGGACCTTTGGATGTCCAGTTTGGGGTTGGTCCCAGTCTAGGAACAATTGAGCAGATATTTAATTTATCCCTTACTGTGCATAATTATACAAAGGCCAAAAAAGGCTGTGTCCATCTGCCATCATGGACTTCACATGTGCCTTTGATACATTGGTTTGATCTAAACTATGGTCTATTATGCCACAATTAGGGGTTAACAATGCAGTCACAACACTGCTCTGTAGACTCCATGCACACACCACAGCCAAAATTTGATACTGTAAGAAAAGGGATTTAACAGAAGAGTGTCCCTGTGTAGCTGGGGTAAGACAAGGTTGGGTTTTGGTCCCTTTTCTTTTTTTAATTACATATCAATGGCCTTGAGACTATCTATGCATCACAGAAAAAGACTTTCCAAAACATAATTTGTATCAAGTCTCTATGCTACTGTATGCAGATGATGTGGTCTTCATAATGACAACAGCCAAAGGCCTTCAAATTTTGTTGGACACTTTTAACAGTTTTATGAACAATCTGGGTCTTAGGACAAACCATGCCAAGGGCCTGATTTAGATTTTGCCAGACAGGGTTACTCTATTTTGCCAGACAGGGTTACTCTGTAACAAAAGTGACGGATATCCCGTCCCCCATATTATGATTCCATCATATGCTATGTAATACGGCAGCTGAAATAACCGTCACGTCTGTGACAGAGTAACCAGTTCTCCAAGATCAAAATCAGGCCCAACATTTTTTATGATGATATGTGTTCCAAAACTAGCTAAAACTCAGAAATTCACATTTGGTGGTACAGAGATCATTAAAGTCCCCCATTTTATGTATTTAGGTGTGTCTGTGGATTTGGATTTTATCCGGGCATTTTTACTGAACACTAGAGTTTTTAAATTCCAATGGTCTATTGATGCTGTTTTTAGATTTTCTAAAAAGTTGGGGCATAAACCTGTGAAAGAATTACTCTTGTGTTTTCAGGAGTAAGTGCTTATCCATTGCCTCCTTTGTTGCTGGTGTTTGGGGTTATGCCAACAGCAGTTCTCTTCCAACATTCGAAAATACATTTTTGAGAAGGCTGCTGGCAATGACGCAGTCCACCCTCAAGTCTTTTTGTTACGAAGAAGCTCATAAATGACAGCCTTTTTTTTACTGTGGCTCAGAGTTTGGAAGACCACAGAGGCCCATTTCTGTAAAACACTTCAGCCTGACTGCCTGGTCCTGGATATGACCTAGATATCATATGGTTTAAGTATTTATAAGATACCTTAACAAATTTGGGCATCCTAGAATATTTTTCCAATCTGGGAGGCCTTACTATTAGCTCATTGTGCAGAGTGAAAGAGCATTTCTGTAAAGATATCCAATCTGTCCGTATAGCGATCAGGCATGTTGGGGTTGTAAAGGTTTTGCAACAATTTCATTTTGCAAATTCACACCCTGCATTGTACCTACGGATAATTCCAAATGAGATGCATACATTTTTGCTGATCAGATTTCATCATAACCCCATAAATTTGTGTTGGCTTTTCCTACTCAGGACACATGATTCTCTTCACTGTCTTTTTGCTCCCACAATAGCTCTGCAATTCAGTGCACTACAATACAGAGGAGACGTTTCCTCCTCCCAATTTTAATATAATCTTAGATCCGATCCCATGAGATGGCTGTTGCTTATCTACACAGTTTGGGAAGCATAGATGTTATTTACTCTGTGATGAACTTAATTTTAAGTGCATTACGGATCCACAGCAAGTACTGAGAATAGTGGTTTTATCAATTGTACCGTTTTATGATCTTTAATGCTATTTGTAAAATTCTGTATTGTACTGTAATGGATGCAAACTTTTATGACACAGAAGATAATAAATAAAGTACACACATCCTCCTATTGCATCATAAATTACCAACATATACACTTTTTGCGGTAGAAAATACAAACAATAGCCAACATTTGTAATTTAATCCAATGCCATCCCTGCTCTAAATGATGTTTCAAATAAAAAAACTTACACCACAAAAACTGTTATTTTATGTACTGATGACTAGTATTGGGCATACTGGCTGGATTGCACATTGACAGTCTATGCTACATATTAAAATAAATAAATATTGCAAATATAACAAACATTGGGAATAGGTACTGAACTGTGCAGTATTTCCTTTATAAAAGATGAAAAATGAAATTAAAAAAATAACTAGGACCCTACTAAACTCCAGGCCACCCAGGACAATGAAATTTAAAAAGCAAATAAAAGTACAAAGAAATACTAGTGCATGCCCTATCAAACAGAACACTTACAGAATAGTATTTGGACTTACTTGTGTGATATCGCAAAAACAAAGTCCTTAAATCTAAATGTACATATTCAGCAGACAAAGAGAGTAATCCTTTGACCTCAAAATCCAAATGAAAAGTGACCAGGAAATGCCCAAGGCACTGGGAGGAGCTGGCTGGACAGTAACAGGAAGTTGGAGTCTCTAGGGCACTTCCTTTCTGTTGTACTAAAAACACAACTTGAAAGATCCATTGGAGTAGAAAATTGACTCAATAACGTATTTTCAAGTAGATTTAGCTGCTTCTCAAGTAGACCTGCGGCCACTCATGCTCATGAGCAGCACTATAATGGCACAGTCACAGCACTTGGAGGACTGCTAATTGCCAGTTACGTGCTGGAGAATAATCCAGTGAGTGCCTGTGTCATTTGTTTGGACTTATATATATATATTAATAATAATGTGTGTGTATATATATATATATATATATATATATATATATATATATATATATACACAAACAACACGGTCCTCCTTATGGCACGCTATTTCATGCTGGTGCAGTTCAGAGGAATGGACCTTTCCTCTTTAAATTTAAAAACATAACAGTTGAAAAAGTTGAAACAACTGCAAAACTGCACTCCAGGAGAATAATTTGATCTTTTCTTTATTTGCAGTCAAGGGTCACCAACCACCACCACCGACGTGTTTCGACCCAATGGTCTTGTTCACAGTATCTCAATATTTCCTCAATGTCTTTTATTTATAGTCTCTTCACTACTACCCATTCTAATGCATTCTGGGAAATGTAGTGTAATAAAAACAAAAGTTACAAATAAAAGATACCATCTACCTCATTTGCTGTAAAAATAATAATAATACACCAATCTCAAGGAATTCCTCCTTGTGCAAGAAGCAAGTGCAAACAAGCCAACTTGTGAAGTGAGAGGGATGTCTTGGGAGTGACTCACTCACTATTATCAACCATCAATTTTACTCATTGTGTATTAATTTATCTAGAGATAAATCTAAATCTCATTCTCTAATATTAGCATAAGTGTCTCAGTTATTATGTCCATTAATGTTCCATAGTGAGTCAAACATGACTTTGCCTAATATCACTTACTGATCACATAATTGCAACTTTCCTTACAAGTGATAATGGAGTTCCTCATCCCCATTAAGACCCCTCGGACTCTTCGTTCTTAATTGTATTATGTAACGCGATTCTAGATGCCTTAGTTTCAACTCCCTGTTACCACCTCTTTCATTACTGTGAACTTTCGCAATTCCAAAAAATTTCATATCTGTCCGACTGGCTCCATCGTGGGTCATTAAATGTTTTGCCATGGCATAGGTCTGGTCCTTATTTTGAACAGCTCTAATATGTTCCAGGGTCCGTTTCCTGAGAGCGCAGATAGTACTGCCCACATATCATAGTCCGCAGATACATTGGATTATGTACACCACATAATTTGAGTTGCAAGTGATCCTTTTATTGATCCTCACCTTTTTTCCACCAAAATCCACAAACTCCTTCATATTTATACCTATGCGACAGGCTTTACATTTGTCACAACATATAAAGCCAGTTGTTTGCACTTCAAGCCAATTCGGTTGTTTTTCCATTTGAACATGGCTATTAACCAATAGATCTTGTAACAAAGGAACTTTTTTATGAGTTATCATTAGTCTTTTATCCACCATTTTGCCCACATCTGGGTCCTTCCTTATAACGTCCCAATATTTGTTCAAAATGTTTGAAATCAAATGACTTTCTTTGCTATACATCATGATGAATCGAATTTTTGGGTCCTCCTGTGCAATATTTCTCCTAGGTTTGTTCAATAGCTCTTCTCTTGTCTGAGCTCTTGTCTTCAATTCTCCAGACTTTATATCTTTAGTTCTATATTTCCGCTGAAGAAACCTATTCCTAGCTTCAATGAATTTTTGTTCCATCTCTTGTTTAGTTGAACAATGTTGTTTCATTCTGATGAATTCCCCATAAGGTATACTCCTTTTAAGTGCTAATGGATGGAAGCTATCTCCATGCAATATACTGTTGGTAGATGCTTCTTTTCAAAATAATGTCGTCTCAATTTGATTGTTCTCTATGTATACTTTCACGTCCAAAAATTGGACGCATTTGTCACTTATATTGTACGTAAATTGTAGGCCCATATCATTTTGATTAAGTTTTTCAAAATATTGCATGAATTCTTCCTCTGTGCCATTCCAAATGATAAAAAGATTGTCTATGTATCTTAATCATATCATAGCCTTTTCCGCTAGTTCTTCATTGTCTTCTCCCCACACTATGGGGGTCATTACAACCCTGGCGGTCAAAGACCGCCAGGGCTGTTTTGACAGAAGCACCGCCAACAGGCTGGCAGTGCTTCCCATGGTATTACAACTGCGGCGGAAGTGCCTCGGTCGCACCGCCGGGACTGGCGGTTTACCGCCACTTCAGTCCGGGTGGTTTTCATCCGCCAGGGCAGTGCTGCCCAGGAGATTACGAGTCCCCCTACCGCCAGCCTTTACCTGGCGGTTTGAACCGCCAGGAAAACGCTGGCGGTACGGGGAGTCGCGGGGGCCCTGGCATGGGCAGTGCAGTGGCCCCCTGACACGGCCCGTGCAGCTTTTCACTGTCTGCTATATTTATGTAAATAAATACATGACACTTTCTAACTATGTGGAACATTACATATCACAAACTTAAAAGAAACACATTGATGTGCATGCAGAGCAAAATAACCTGGGGGGTAATGTTCACTAGTGGTAATAAGGATATTTTGGGTTTTACCTAACATCTAGCATTTTTTGAGGTAAAAATAAGACACGACAAGTAGTAAAAATTATTCCGTCGTTTAGCACTTTTCTAGTTGGAGATTTTTTACTACCAGCTTTTTGCTGCTGGTTATACTGCAGGGTCGATTCTGGTTGCTGTGCTGTCGTTTTTGTCATTTGAACCACACTGTGAAATAGTATTCCTTCCACAAGCTAACCAAGTAATGAATGCAATCAGTAATATCTGCTAATGCCAGGATTTCAAGCGGGGATACGTTCCATGGAAGGCAAACGACATTTAATTGCAATAACATATTGGACTTGCGGATTATCTCACAAAATCCAGCAATTTCAGTTTTGGGGTTGTGGAGTAATGCCTATTTTAAATGAAAATCATACATTTTACAGTATACAACAAAACAAACTGAAATGGGAGTGTTTAGGTTTGTTCCGATCTATTATAATGATAGTTTCCATAACACTTTTAATTAGAAGACAAGTACTGATACAGGAATGAGTTTGGTTTGCTACTTGCGTGTGCACTTTGATAAAAAGCTTTTGGAATATTTGCACAGATCTCTTCCAAATTTTAACGGCTGTTCGGAACATGTGAAGAAATGTGGTATTACTGAGATACCCATAGATAGATGCAGGACCCAAAATGAGGAGGTAACAAAACACCTGATTAAAAAGACACCTCATCTTTTTTTTACAAGGTGCAGTACTACCTATCTACGTCATACGGGTCTCGTATTGACGAGCCCCAACGAGTATCATTGTTGTAGATACATTCTGAAATACTTGAAACGCTATAAAGCAACCATGGGCCAGATGTAGCAAAATGACATTTTGCGATTTGCAAATTGCGAGTACTAGCGACTCGCAATTTGCAAGTCGCAAAATGTCATGCAGAAAGGTGTCTCAGACACCTTCTGCGAGTCGGTATGGGGTCGCAAAGACCCACCTCATTAATATTAATGAGGTGGGTCGCATTTTGCGACCCCATACCGACTATGGGCACTCGCTAACATGGAGGCCTGCTGTAGTCAGCAGACCTCCATGTTAGTGACTGCTTTTAAATAAAGCATTTTTTTTTTTTTAAAGTGTAGCCCGTTTTCCTTAAAGGAAAACGAGCTGCACTTAAAAAAAAATCCGAAACCTTTTGTTTCGTTTTTTTTTCAGGGCAGGTAGTGGTCCATTGGACCACTACCTGCCCTGAAAAAATGTTTTGGGGTCCATTCACAAAGGGGAAGGGGTCCCATGGGGACCCCTTCCCGTTTGCGAATGGGTTACCATCCACTTCAAGTGGATGGTAACTGCGACTCCATTTGCGACCGCATAAGCGGTCACAAATGGAATTGCATACCATTGCGAATCGCAAATAGGAAGGGAACACCCCTTCCTATTTGCGATTCGGAAATGCATTTTGCGAGTCGGTCCCGACTCGCAAAATGCATTTCTGCATAGGAAACACGCATTTGCGAGTCGCAAACGGCAAATTTTGCCGTTTGCGACTCGCAAAGTGCTTCCTACATCTGGCCCCATATCTTTTTATTTACATGTATGTTAAAAACATTGAGACGCTGAAACCCGTTCCTTTCACACTCACCTGCGCTCCAGCGAAAGTGTTAATAGGGTCAAGTTGCAAAATGCCCCTACTTTGCAGTCAGAGAAAGGAAAAGCAAACACAGTAAAAGAGTGATCAGGAGTTGACCAGAAGAAGCTGTCTGACATTTGACAGGGTGTCATTTTTTACCACTTGACATGGCACATTGGGCGATCCCGAATGGCCTGATGTAACATTCTTCGCAATCCATCATTCTACCATATGATCTGAGCTGAGTGATCGTACAGCAGAATAATTGGTATAGTACTTTGATTTACACAGGTGCTGCTTCTCCAGTTGCCTTAAGTACTACATATATTTCCACTTGCATGATTTTATGAACTGCATATGTATATCAATTTGGGTTAACCTTTCAGTTCTTTTACAGACTATATGAGGTCTCATGACATTTTGTGAAAGAGGTCAAATAATCGAGAGTGAGATTAACGGGAGCAAAAAAAAGTCCAAACTCCTCTCTGTACTTATCTTCACTCGATGGAGAGTGATGAAGAACATGTAGGGGCCATATGGCATGGCATATCTTCTCCCTTAATAGAAGAAGCTACCCAAAATGGAGGCATAGTTAAAGACTGTAGCTTGTTTCACAGAAAAATATTATAAACTCAATTGGGGGATTTTGTAAATAAGAGAACAAGTTGGTCACTTACAATGTGCATATGAAAACAGCCAGAAGTGCCAATATGAGGTGGTAAAAAGGGTATTCATAGTAATTATTGTAGCCTATGGATAAATTGCCAACCATAAATTTGGAGAAATGGGTTCTGTTCTCCATTTGACATTTCACTAAACACTTCAGTCCTGCTTAGCAAACAGCTTCGTGCTAGAAGGGGTGATGGGTTACTTACTAGGTGCTCTTGAGTTATTCATTAATTCTTGAATTCAGCAGTGCAGTAGAAGTACTTCAAATGTTAAGTCAGTACACCTTTGTGTTTGTGGCCAAGTCCAGCCATCTCTCTGTATCTGGAAGTTCAAAATGTTGACTGCAGTGTTAAACAACTTCTCAATATATGTAATGTATTGGACTTAGCCCTTTTTGCAGGGCCACCCCAACACTATTTGCCTTCATCCCTCCTGTTTTTAAACCCGTTTTTGTTAGCCTTTATGACTCTGCTAACCATTGCTGAAGAATGTGTAATCATGCCTTTAAACATGGTAAAATTGTCTTGCACCCAATTGGCACATCTAACTTACTTATATGACCCTAGTAAAGTGGTTCTGCATGTACCAAGGGCATATAAATTAAATTCTACTAGTTTGCCTCCAGCGCGTATTGTGACACTCACTTAAGTAGCCCTTTTAACTATGTCTCCATTCTGACATTGCAGCCTGTAGCCAGTTTTAAACAGCCTATTTGACTTGCCAAAGTAAAGCTTATGCCAGGCCTAACACTCCATTTTTAATAGATCTGTCTCCCTTAGGATAGGCTCTAAAAGCCCTATCGGGCAGGGTGCACTGTATTTAAAATGCTGGACATATACTTTTACGTTTTACTTCTCTTGGTAGTGAAAAACTCACAAATGTGTTTTTTTACTACTGTGAGGCCCACCTTCTTTATAAGATAACATTGAGCTACCTTATCACATTGAATTGCTCATTTTTAGTTGGAGTAAGTAGAAATGTCATGTTTGGTGTATCGAGAAATTGTAATTTAAAAGCATTTTTAATGGTAAACTTCAGATTTTAAGTCTCTGTTCTGCAAATACCACTTTTAGAAAGTTGACAGTTTCTTCTCCTAACCATTTGGTGCCTACATTCTGTTTCCTGATTCTCATGACTAGGTGTGGTTCGCAGTTGGCCTTTGTGCATTCCTCTCGAACAGCCACACAATATAAGGACTGGGTGTTGGCAGAGTGGGTGGCAGAGCTGTGCACAGCCCTACTTGTCCTTCAAAGTCATTGCATCAACTCACATACAAAGAACTTCACACTAGCCTATTGTGAATGCAGACAGACTGGGACCACCGCAAGGAGGAAGGAAATTCCAGGTAAAAATCACAGCTCTCAGACCCACTCTTCAGTTCACTTATTGGCTTGGGGAAGGACTCCCAGAGGGCTGCCCTGCGCCTGTGGCATGCTTTGTAATTTAGAGGACTGCCCTCCTACACCAAGAGGACTGCCCTACTTCCTGAAGCCTGCCTGTGCCAGCAGGGGACTGCCCTGCTGATTGAGACCTGCTTTCCTGCTTGAACCCAAGACTTCCAGAGTAACTACACAAGCTCTTTGGCTGGCCTCCTGATCAGAGCATCAGCGACATAAGAGGCTCCCACCATCTTAAACCCATACCTGGACCCAGCCTGAGTCAGTCCTGACCCAACAGTCCTGGACCTTTAGGAGAGGTGCTAAAGGTGCCCAGATAGCCAAAATCCAAATCTTGAGACTAGAATAATGTTCTATGTTCTGACAGAAAGTGTTGTGAGAACCAAGAGGGGATGGGGACCTACCTGCTCATCAATCTGCTCAGGGTGCAATGCTAGTTGGCCTGACTTCGCAGTAGCCACCACTGCATTCTTCTCTGCAGTAGCAAATCCTATTCAGTGGCTCTTCGTAGAAGGGTTATCCAGCATCGTGCTTAGTCCTGTTAGTCGACTACAGTCTACAGCTTAGTCCCCCTAGAGATTTTTGACATATGAAAAAGAGACTAAGGGCCTGACTTAGAGTTCAGAGGAGGAGGTTACTCCATCACAAACGTGACAGATAGCCTCCCTGCCATGTTACAGTTCTATTATAGCCTATGGAACTTGTAATTCGGTGGACATTTGCATTTGTGACACAGTAACCCCTCGGCCAAACTGTAAATCAGGCCCTAAGTCAGAACATGGAAATCTAGACAGCAACTTTGTACAGCAGCTTGTTGATTAGCTAGTTTAACCATGTTTTTTAGACCTGTTACTTTAGCAACTAGGCCTGCCATTTGTGCACTTTAACCCAGTTACATTTTATTCAGCATCATTTTATTATTTTAGCACAGGCCACATTTGTGGTGCTGTTTTATGTTCTTTATCTAGTTGTTCTTATACCTACAAAAGAAGTGCATTTCTGGCAAGACACTCTTTTCACTTTGTGCTTTCCTCAAGGCTGCAGCCAGATAGAGTTGCCGGTAAAGTGGTATGGTGTGTCTCCAGCATTCACAGAAACATACACATCCTTATGTGGGGACATTTTCTCAGAACATCAGCTGTTTTAATATAAAAACACTTCTCTTTCCCATACACTGATTGCTGATTGCCTTCGCTACAGCTGTTTACTTAGACTACCGGATCAGTGGCCTATATGGGGATGGTGTCTTTCTAGATAACAGGCTTCCTTGCTCAGGTATGGGAGATGATGTCTTCCTAGGGGGGAAACCTGAAGCACGGATTAGCTGTGCTCTAACATAGCTTAGGTAGGAACCACATATATTACGCATAGTGACAGTATGGTAGGATTTTTTCTGTGTTTCAATCTTTTTATAACCATTATGCTTCTAGCGTGTTTTGTCATCCTAATTATTGCAATTAATTCCATTTTATCTAAGATGCAGTAAATTAATCAAACTATTCTCTGCCTTTGTTTGTCTTTGGATATATGAGACTAATGCAACTGAGAGAAAAGGATGAGATTTGATCAGCCATGATTCCCCTGAGGAGTCATTTCTGTCATGCGCCCGGTTGCCACAATCATCCCTGCTCTTGGGCAGAGATGAGATACTGCTAGTTAGCTGGAAAACCTGGTTTAGGCTGACAGTTGTCAGATGGTGTGGGATTGGACTCAGTTCCCCACAATTCAGGTGATTCTGCTGCTCAAGTCCAGTAGCTTTATTAGGATAATGAGAGCCTACGTGATAAGGGGGCCAATGTTTGGTCAGGCACTCATTTCTGGATCCTTCTCAGTATCTCTGTCCCACTATGTGCTAAAGGCATCTTAATACTATTTACGGAGACGTCCATGGTATTGAGGATTTCCTCATCACCTAAGTACACAGTACCTATCCAATTCTGTAGGTTGTTCAAGCTTGAACCAGAAAAGGATCAATCCCCATTTGATGTCCTTATCTCTGAACAGGTATATTCACGATGGTGAATCCAAAACAAGAAGGAATTGCAGTAAACATGTGACAACCCCCTCACTGTTCATTTGCTAGCAAATGGCCTTACAGCCCAAGGGGGTCCTGTAATATTTGTAGTCGAGGCTCATCCAGCCTACAGAACAGAAATATTTTATTCTTGGGTCACGTTTCCAGCAGTTGATGGAAACAATAATACATTTCATCACTACACACCTGCTAACATGCCTGCACAGTACAGAGCTTATGCATTCTTATAGATACCTCTGTCATCTCAAGACCATAATACCTGGCTTGATGATGCCCTGCCACATACAATAATACACGTTAATTTAGGTTCTCTGAGCAATGGTGGCCACACATGGCCTTTATTGGCTACATATACACCACATCCTTATGCAGCAACCTGGGCGGTAGCTGAGGTAAACCACTTATACACTGAGCTTACAGCAATATACAGATCGTTAGTACAGTTTGTAATGCAGACATTAAGTAGTAACCCAGTACGTGCTGCCCCAGCGCAACCACTTGTAGTCCCGCCAGGCATTAATCCTGTGACTGTACATTTGATCATGGGTAAGGTATCCACCTAATAGGAAGAGATTACATTTTGGTTAGGTCACGAAATAAATGCGGTGGAATCAGTTTTTCCCCATACGGGACCTGAGGAGAAACATAGAATTCTCACTATGTGCTTGCCATTTGGGATGGTTCCCACAATAGATAACTGCAATACTTGGGGCATTGTATTTGCCATGCTATATACTACAGCACACGGTACACCAACACTTGCCAATCTTCCGGAAGTGTTAACACAAATTCAAGATGAATACGGGGCTTCCACAGCCTTGGACTTGGGGATGCAATTAATGGGTAATTTTAAAGAGGAAGCAGTTCCACTAGCAGTGCATATGCAGCCTGGGATGTTCCTGTACAGGATCAAGAACGTGAGCTGCCAAAGATTATCACTAAGACCTACACTAGTTTTGGTCGAGATTGTCTGGGGGCCAGACCTATTAAACCACAATTACAGGGTAAATCTAATAAAGATTCTACTGAGCAAACACCTGAGGGTTCTAAAAAACACTGGGATAAACAAAAACAAACACCTAAAAAAGAAAGGGAGAATCTCCACATTCGGAGACCCCTCAAAATCGCTATAATCTCAGAAATAGAGATAATATAAAAACGCTTGACAGATATCAATATACTGATACATGCCAATCTTGTTGCTTTCAGGACTCACTGGAAAAATGTAGTGGGAGAGGTGGGCTGTCAAAGCAGTGAACTGAGTAAGTGAATCTTAGAAAGGACTCACAACACTCGCCTGAAGATACAGTTCAGAAAGAAGTGAAACTTCCCTAACAAAATCCTCAATTCAAAAAGAAAAAAGTGTCAGTGATTGCTATACGACGTGCCACTGAGGAAGAGAGCTTTACTTAAGAACAGGAAGTGGGTACTGGCACTGCTAGACAATGTGGCAGAGATCACAATAGTTCACCGGAATCTTCAAGAGCATCTGGAGGTGAAAGCAACTGATGACTTCTTACAAGTTGAGAATGCGGACATGCGTGTCTCCACACCCGATATGGTGTATAAAGTAACATTACATTTAGAAGGAGACATTGAGCACAAAATAGACGCCATCTTTTGGGATCGCGTTGGTACTATTTATGATATTTTTCTTGCCAAAAAGGATTGCACCAGAATTTGTCTGTAATCTCCTTTATGAGGAAGAGGTAATTGAAGCCTCTTTCTTGCCACTTGTTCCCAGACAGCTCAGGGAGGATTATGCCATTAATTGGACTAAGGCGCAGGCACCCGCATTTTATTGCATCCACGTAGGACAGGCCTCTCGGGATATCTGGTCGAACATCGACCGGTGCAAAGTCAAAGGTTGAAGCCGACAGCAATGGAGCCCTGCTGAATTTTGTAAATATAAGTGTATCAGCATTTAGATGGACCCATTGTTGACTTATCTGTTCAAATAGGTTGAAATCTATTTATATCAACATATCTCAATTGTGTTGAAATATGGTCAACATGGGATGTATTTTGAAATTAACATAACTATGTTAATTAAATGAGTTTTATTTGTACTTGCCACATATTAGTTGTATTATCTGTTTATTCTTTGTTTCTTTCTGTACTTGGAAAAAAATGTTTTTGAAATTTTTGATAGTGTTTGTTAATCTTTGAATCCATTATAATAGACAGTTAAGTATGTGTACACTTGTGTGCTCCACAAGTTGTTCTTTGTGTGGTTATATAAACTAGTGTAGGTGTATTCCTATCCCAGTATACGTATTTGGCAACAGATACGTTTAGCAGTGTATGAGCACCATTATTATATTCACTAAATAGTACAGGAATGTGCGGCTTTTATAGGGCTATTGTTGCCAGAACTGTTTTTTCTACAGCAAGCAGGAGGCCTCGGTCTAAAGTTAACCTTCAGACTTAGGGGTATATTTAAGAGCCCCTAGTCCCACCGGAGCGTCACTTTTCGAGACGCTCCATTGGCGCTATGCCCTGTGCCATATTTACATGGTGGTGTTAAACCACGTTTTGTGGCTTAACGCCAACTTGTAAATAAGGCCCCTTCACACGCAGCACTTTGCATGGAGGGAGCAAACATTGGGTGTTGCTGTGGGCATGCCGCAGCAACACCCATTGCCTTTTGACGCTGATTCAAATTTACAAGTTTTCGTAAACCTAAGGCAGTGCCAAATTCTCACACCACCCCAGGGGTGGCGTTAGAGTGGCACAACAAATAGAAATGCTCCAATTTTCCCTATTTTTTTGCTCTTTCAATGTGTGCTACATTTTGCAGCACACACAGAAAGAGCAAATCGCCATTTAAGATTGTTTTTATGCAGGAAGGTGTTCCTTACTGCACAAAAACAATCACTCCTTTAAAGCAGCCATTCTTGCACTACGGTGCAAGGGTGGCTGCGTTGGCACACAGCAGCAAATTTAGAGCCGGCGCAGGGGGGAAAAACAGGGGTGTGCTAAATTCTAGTACATACAGCGCATCCCTCCATTTTGAAAATTATGGTGTACGACATTGCAAAATTTGGCATAGCGATGCACATCGTCATTTTCCATTAAATCAGGATGAGTTATTCACTGGGGTGAAGTAGCAGATTGGATCTGAACTCCCTGGAGCCCTCTTTGGATACGCATTGCACTAGACCTCAGTGAAGAATTCTACCTTCAGACTTTTTCAGGATGGAAATCTTCATCAGGGCCAATCTTGAAATTGGATCTGGCGGTCCTGGAGCCCTACACGGATATGCTGTGCTGGAAGCCTTGGTCAACTTTTTACATTTGGACTTTGTCATTTTTTGGAGCATTCTTTCTCTAACATCAGACGACCCTCCACAGCAAGCTGATTTTGAGTCGACGTTGTCAGATTGTGTTTCCAGGAGCCACCAGTAAAATCCTGGACGCTTGGGGCTCAAGAGTTTTTCAGTGGGATGAACCTGCAAGTCAGCCGGGATGCAGTTGACGGACGCCAACTTGACTCACAACATCGGGTGGGTCTCTTTATAGAAAAGTTCTCCAATCTTCTCCAATCTTCTGGATCTTCTTCCAGAAGGTCTTTGAAGATTCCTTTAGGAGTCCACTACTCAACCCAAGGCTCCAGAAGCTCTGAGTTTCTCCTTGAGGGCTAGGACTCCAACTCCCAGAATGCACCTGGCTCAAACTCAAAAATGACCACTGGACAGTGGTCAGCTGGTCAGTTTCTTCAGGCTTTGATTCAGGGGACTCTGGTCAACTATTTACTGCCTGTAGCAAACAGGGAGTCCCTTAGTGAAGTAGTAGAAGACAAAGTCCTTTTGTGAATAATTCCAAGGTTGCAGCTGGTGCAGTCCTTCAGAGTGCAGTGTCCAGGTGCAGGTCAGGGGTCCAGCAAGGCAGTCCTTCTTCTTCTTGTCTTGTACCTTGGAGGGATCTGAGCAGTGGGCAGAGCTCTACCATACTTATCCTTGCTCCTGGGGAGGGAAGTGGGGGGGCTCTTGACCAATAAAATGCATGCTACCACCCTCTTGGATGACTACTTCCTGGGAAGTGTGGCAATAATCAATCTCAGGGAGCATTATTCCTCAAAATTCCAAAATAGCAGAAATTAAATCTTGGAGGTTAGGTCTGGCTGAGCCCGCCCATTGGTGTAGCTAAGTTCCCTTAACACACCTCTCTTCAACCTGCTCCTAAACTAATCAGGGGGCACCTGGCTATCTGGATTTGCAGGAAATGGGGAGGTCAAATGCAGCCCTAAATGTCCTTCCCTTCTTTGAAATCCAGTTTGGCTGCTCTCCCCTATCTGGTTTCATCATCTGCTGAGGCAGATATCCTGCCCAGGACACTTCCTTTGTCCTCAGCCCAGGCCACTTCATACCTCTTCAGGGCAGCCTGGCCAGGCTACCAGAGGCTGGCCAATTAGAGAAGGACACTACAGGGCTGAAGTTGGCAACTTTCAGGTAGAGTTCTGAAACTCTTTCCCAGAGTTAGTTCTATTAAATTCAACAATGGCAAGTTCATGGATTTATTAGAACAGTTAGCTTGATACCGAACCTGAAATATTTAGCTCATTTGGAGACTTTATTAATTAAAAATAAAGCCTCCCCACGTTAGCCTATGGAGCCCATTCACTACAGTGAGGAAAAACGAACTTGGCTATTTTTCCATCACCAGGGCTTATAAAAACGATATAATATATTTAGTCCCTGCATATAGTTACATAGTACCCAGCACTAGGGCCAATTAGGGCACACCTCAGGGGTGACATATATGTACAAATAAGGTAGTTTAAGACTTTGGAAGTACTTTTAATTCCAAAGTCGAATTTGAGATTAACTTTACTTTAAAAGCAGAAAACAAGGCAGGCCTGCTTTTAAAATGACACTGGGCACCACAGCAATAAACCTGGGTCTGGTTAGCAGTTCCCAGAGCACAGCTGCCAAGAGTCATTAACCATCAGTATCTGTCCAAAAGTTTTGGGGGTGACCAGGCAAAAAGGAATAGTTTCCTACATGTGTGCTCTGTAAATGCTTAACCTGGTCCAAACACTCTTGAGTCTGAGCCCACTTCTGACTCCATGATCTAATTTCCTAAGTTTAGTTTTATAATATTGCTTCGACCATTGCACAAAAAGAAATTGATATTCTTATATTTTATTATCATATGGTTTGTTTGGTCTATACTGTTATTGTGGTAGTCTGATCTCAGTCTTCCTACAGTTATGATATATGATGATGACCCACTAACACTCTATTTGCTTTCAATCGAGGTGACAGTGATGGATAACCCTTTGATTATTTCTGTAGTTGGAGTTCACATAGGTGGGAGTGGCACTTTCTATCAAGTTCTGTCTTCCCTGTGCAGTAAGAAGAAGACTCCCTTGCTTCATCTATTCAGGTAGGAGAAGAACTATGGATTGAAGTAAACTTGTTTAGTTAGTATTTAGCTCCTACTGAAGAAGATGTTGTCTGTGTGTACTGGGTTTTCACAGGCAAAATAGGCAAGGGCAAGCATTCCCTAGTGGTCAATAACAGTTTCAGAGGGCAATAGAGCAAGGGTCTACGTAAATGACATACACTTTTTTTAGCAGATTGAAAATTACAGGCTACACTAAAAGACAGCAGTGCAAACTAAAAGTCTAAAATGCCAAAATAAAGATTTGAGACAAAAATGAAGTAATTCTTTTTTTTTAAAAGAGCTTAAAAAAGGGCGCTGCCTATATGAGTCCATCCGCTGCAGGAGGTGAAATGCCCTGGTGGAGTGGGAGGATGCAGTAGCAGGTGTAGTCAGGGACCCTTGACTGCTGGCCGCGACGCACGTGATGTACTGGCCGGAGCGATGTCCGGGAATGCTGGGGCTGGCATGCTGTTCTGCTGGGTCCTGGGTCCCAGGCAGCTGTTTCAGCTTTTTTCTCCTTCAGGATGACAGGTGCTGGTACTGAGCCCGAATGTTCCCAAGCCTCTGCTGCCTCAGACGGGCCACTATCTCCTGCCTAGTTGGTTGTGGTTGTTGGGCAGGAGTAGCTATATTGAGAAAAAAAGAATAGCAAATGACAAATTGTAAAGAACGGTCTGAACAAACACTTTCACAAATGATAGCTAATGGGTGGCACAGTATCACTACTTTGCTGGTCCCCTAGGGACGATGGAGTTTGATATGATTATTATTTATGATTAGGAGAGTCACAGGGCCAAAATTGTATTTGTTTACCTACACATGCCTCACAAAAAGAAGCATTAACTGTCTGGAAGAAAATAATTAAGGCAGAATAATTTCAGATTAAAACATTGGTGATTTCATTCTTTTACTTTTAAAGGCTTTTCTTGTAACTAATTAGACACATTTAGTGAAAATAAAAAAAAATTGCCTCTCATTATGATGAGTAAGACATTATGCACTATGAGTTCAAGTTTCTGTTTCAAATTATTGGGCATATGCTAGCCAGCTTCAAGTACATTGCTACTGCCTGCAGCTTAGGCAGCTGTAGCTGACAATTATCTGTCTTCAAATCCAATGGACCTGCTCTTTCCCATATGCCTTTCACTTAGTTTACATTCTATCCTGACTCCAAAGAGGCAGTTGAATAAATAAGATACTTCACACATGTTGTGTATAAAATGCAAACATATTTTATTCTGTCTGCTGTAAGTAGATGGAGGGGGGAACTATGCACTGAACTACAGGGAAAGGAATGGGCTATGGATTATATCTGTCATGTTCATCACAGACTATCCTTTAAGCAAAACTTGAAATCAAATCGGGTACTTACTAGTCCCACTTTACTCACTGGCCTCGCCCACTGTAACAAATTCTTTTCAACAAATTGATTTGCTGGGCAGTAAGGAAAGTAAAGAAACATGACTTACTCTACTGCAGAGTAAGGCAGATAGATTAGGCAGGTAGGTAGACCTTTCGCTATAGAAGAATAAAGGGGTGTCACAGATCTATTTTTAAAAGGAGAGCTCTCTTCTTTATTCATCCAAGCAATTATTCAATTGTCCTTTCATTCTTCTCCTATATACACCCATAGCCAACATGATTTAAACTTTACATTCTCTCATCCAGTCTTCCACCCAAATTCACAATACTTTATCCATCCATTCAGTACCCACAATATTCACCCTTTCTTTCAATAATCCTTTCACCCATCCATCCATTTACCCAATACCAATACTCACCCACACTTCCTTTTTCACCCACCCAAGTATCCTTTCCTTTCACTCTTTTCACCGATCCTTTCTTTTAACCTTCTGTTCTTTCCTGTTTCCATCAAGCCATAGTTTTTAGCATACATTTTGTGTGCTTTTGCTGAGTTGCAGATAGAAGAGGCCATAATTAACCCAACCACCAATGTAGCTATAATGCAGGAGGTTCATAAATCCGATCACGAAAACGCCCTTGTAACTAATGAGTATGAGTAATTCTCAATAAGCAAGCAATGTGAATTACCAGTGCCTGTCCCTGACACTGCATTTCCCCCTGCTCCATCTGCTCCTGCACTGGTGGTTGGTGTGGCTATTAAAAAAAAGTATACAGTTTTTAGATGCCAGATCCCATTCTTAATTTTTTTAAATAAAAAACAAAACGCAACCACAGTCGTTACAGTTTGGTTAGCACTGCAGTATCTTCTGTCAATAATATCACTCTGGGCAATTTGTTGGAATGTTAGACAAGCCAGGTAGACAAGCCAACCAAAAGCTTTGCTTAATAGAGGGATAGAGCTATAGCCTAGGATTGACGATGACTCGGAATCATTGAAGAGCATAAAAGGGATGGAATTCAAAATTGTCAATGAAACCTCCCCCAAAAAAAAGATCATGCAGGGATAACAGGAATTAAACAAAACTTGGATAGGGGAGTTAGAAAAAAAAGGAGACAGTATACAAAAGTAAAAAAGGCAAAAATAAAAGTAGCCCACCCCCCCCACCCCCCGGGCTATAAAGCATTTTTAAAATTTACGGTTGAAGTTGTGGCAGATCTGATGATATTCCATAATTTGTTTTAAAAATTAAGCACAGGCTCCCTCGCTTCATCTTTTTTGATCCGCCGGAGGGGACTAGTCCTGGAGGAATTGTTTATTTGTAACTGGGGGCCTCCAACCCCCTGTGTTGTTGTCATTGCACTCCTTCTAAATCTAGATTGTGTCACTGAGACCATCATGGCTTCTCCTCATAGTCTTACGCATGCATTATTTAATTGTCACTTCAATGTTTTACTATTGCAACCATCCTTGCTTGGCCCAGTCACCTGTGTAGTGTCTGCTGTCAGCTTTCGCAATGCTTGCATTCTAACTGTCACATGCCATGCTCTGGATAATCAAGTATAACTTGCTAGTTCACATAGCTATTAGTCATCTCAACAATGATGCAGTCAGTGTGTGGCTTTCTGTATGTCACAAATCCACACATATCCCCTAGGCAAATACTCAGGGGCGTATTGACAAGCCCCTAGCACCAGCAGAGCATCTCTTTTTGTGATGCTCCAGTGGCACTGTGCCCTTTCACTTACTTACAAGGTGGCATAAAGCCTTTTTGTATGGTCTTAACCGTATATGGTATAAATGGGTCCCCCCAACGCAGATTTCTGTGGCAGAGGAGCATACAATGGGTGTTGCTGTGGGCATACCCACTCAACATACATAGCTTTTAGTGCTGCCTCAGATTTACAATGGAATGTAGACCTGAGGCAGTGCCAAACAATGACGACACCCCAGGGGTGGGGTTGCCATGGCACAACAGGGAGAAAGGCTATTATTTCTTCTCGTTTTTGCTTATTGTTTGTGTGCTGAGCATTGTATGCTCCATTGTGCAGCACACAAAGCAGGAGCAAGGAGCTATTACTGAATGTTTATGTGCATGAAGGGACAACTTCCTGCACATAACAACCATTCCCTGCAATGCAAGCACCATTACAATATGGTGCAAGTGTACCTACATTGGCACTAGGCAGGTGAATCAGCACCAGCACTAGTGAAAATGCATGGGTGCACAGTATCCTATTACATATGGCACTAACCTGTGTTTTCGAAATTATGCAGCTCAGCTCAGCTACATTGCTTGTGGCACAGTGCTGTGCCACTTTGTTGTAAATAGTACCCTCCGTGTATAGGCTTCACACAATGCATAACGGTCACACAGGTGGTGCCTTATTCACAGATTCAACACAATTGATGTTTTGAGTGAATTTATTTACATGTGCAATAATGATATCTGTAGTACTGTACAGTACACAGGAGACTGACCCCATGAGAGGTCCCAAGCCATTGGATGTCCAGACAGAGTCCAAGTTGGGAAGTGGCATGTCATGAGACATGTGTAGGAGGGGAGTGTCTCAGTGAGGAGGTGATCACATTGCCATTAGGTAGGATTGGCCACAATGACAGTCCACATGTGATTGGTCAACAGTGGGAGAGAGAAGAGGTGACATTGATAGTTATTGCAACACTGGCATGAACTTACGCACAGAGCAAAAGAGAAACTGTCCATGTGCAACACACTGGAGCTACCGAGTGGTGTTGCGGGTGAATGATGTTCCTTCCACATCTTCGTTCTCTGATGTGTTCTGTGCCTCCCATGCCAGCGGTGGTGCCGGTGGTGAAGTGGAGTGAGGCATATACACATCAGGGGCTGCAGATGCGGATTCAAAGATCTCAGCAGTTGTCATGTGTGGAAAGATAAAAGACATCCCGGCAGCAAGGAGGTACTGCTGGTTTCGAAACACAGCACCAATGTCACAGTCGTAGGAAGCCAGTTTGTCCCTGAGGGAGGCCAGCATCCACTGCCTGGACTCCAAGACAGTTTGGATAGCCCCTAGTCTGTTGTCAATCATGCTGGTGCCACTTTCGGAGGGCATTTTTTTGAGCCTCAGTACACCAGTAATGTCGACCAGGGACTGCTGGAGTCCACAAAGCAGAGAGTGGGTGCCTCTAATGGCAACAGTGTTGTCCTTATTTAGTCTGAGGTACCTATAGACTCCCACTAGGCTGCCCACCATGGTCTCCCTCTTCACCCTCACATGCTGTGCCAGCTCCAGCTGGACTCCTACTGCTGTAGTTTGGAAGATGATGTCTGAGTCCTGGCAGTCCCAGGCTCTGGGTGAGCTGGCTGGTGGTATGTGTTCTCTTTTGGGTGGTTCATTTGGAGACTCCACAATGGTGTGTGTTCTCCCTGTGACTCGATATGTGTTATGGATGGCAACCAGGATCTGCTGGAGAGTGTTAGAATTGATGCTTTGCAACTGGTCATCACCATTATCAGAGAAGTCCAGAACAGGCAGCTGCTCTGAGTTATGGCATCATCCTCTTCAATGCAATGGAGATATGTTGATGTTCATCTGTACTAGCTGTTCACAAGAGTCATCAGGTTGTTAATCATGGTGCCTTATTTACAAGGTGCAGATCCGAACATCAGGTCCCTCATTTATGGGCCCCTAGAGGCACATTGTGCAACCAGGGTGTCATTTTTTGGAACACCCTGTTGGCATAATATGCCAGTCTACATTTACAAGTCCAGTCTAAGCAATCTTGCATGGCTTTTCTTGGGCTTCTTCATATGGACTCCTTTCATGCATTACACTGCATGGCAATTGCATGCATTGGGGTGTTCCTATGCAACTCCCATGGAAACATACAGAATCTGTTGCATTGCTAGATCTATAAGTTTGGGAGAACTGTCCACATGCATCCTCCTTGTCACCTCTTGTCATGTGTGCTGTATCCTGCACCACCTATAGTAAGATGAAACCACCTCTTGTGTATGGGATTGTAAAGGAAGGTGTCCCTTCCTGCACAACAACACTCATCCCTGCAAAACAGCCCTCCTTACTGTGCTGTTGGGGTCTCTCCTGTCCTGAATTCTCAATTTTTTCACCTTATGGCTTCTGGTTGGCGTTTTCGCAGGCTTTTAAGTCCAAAAGTGCCGCTAGCACCCCCAAAATCCAAAAAGTGCTGCTAACCAGGCTGGCGCCGCTTTTGCGGCACTTGCATAATTTTTTTTGCAACGTCGCAATGTCTAACAAATTTTTTTTACGCTAGCCTTTTCTTACCGCCATGGTGCGGCGTTTTGTAAATATGGCACATTCATGGTGGTAAGAAATGACGTTAGCCAACATTAACATTTTGATGCACACTTGCACTAGCGCAGTTGTGCATCATTTCTTGTAAGTATGCCCTTATGTGTTTTGCCCTGGGGAAGTGGAGGTCCCTGGGGCTCGGGGGGGGGGTCCATGAGGCTCCCCCTTAAAACAGTAAAAGAGTTTCAAGGATGTGGTGGTCCCCAGGGCTTGGAGGTGGGTCTGGGTGGATCCCCCTAATTGTTAAAATGTAGCCCTGGGGAGGTGGTGGTCCCTGGGGCCCAGAGGAATCCATGGATCCCCCATTTATTTATTTGTATTTGCCCCAGGGAAGTGGTGGCCCCTGGGGCTCGAGTGGGGACCCCCAACAATTTTTATTGGGCAGCCCTGGGGGGATGGTGGTCCCCGGGGCCCAGGAAAGCCTGGGCAGCCCCCCTAAGTATATATATTTAATGTTGCCCCCCTTAAGCTTCAAACTCTTTTGGCCCTTCATGGTGGTGGGTATGGACTGGAGCTTAAAGGGGGCTGACTGCAGGGCCTGGCTGGGAAACCCCTGCTGTGTGCGGTAGAAGGCCAGGTGTGGCACAGGGTTGGGTGGTTATAGGGGTTTGCTGCAGCAACAGTAAATTTGAACTTAACTATAACAATTTTTAAGTTCATTTCTATGTTTTTTAAAATTCTATTCTCTAATTATAACGTCCCAGTAGCCTTTGTTTTTTTCAGTAAATGTATATGTTTTTTTAACATTAAGTAACTGTAATTACTTTATGTTAATACAGCCACCAGCACTGCCAGGCCCTGTGGCCAACCCCCTATAATCACCCAACCCTGCACCATGCATGGCTTTCCATCATATGTTATGGGGATTGTCCTCAGGGCCTGGTGCTTCTTTGTTTGGTGGAGATGTGATCATATTACTGTACATCAAGAAAGTGTCTCCAAAATCAGTGGGAAACATACTCTGAGGGTCCTTTTAGTGAACCGTCGATCATCCTGGGAAAATTGAGACTTTCCACACCACTAATGTATATGGAGAGGCATCAAAAGGGTGGGGCTTCTAGGCCATTTTGCATACTTGTAATTTTTAAAAGGGAGAACAAAATCTCAGGTCTGAGCAGCAGATGACAAGAAAAAACCCACTGGTCACAGTCACCACCTAATACATTGTATTAAAAAAAAGCAAGGACGCAACCAATTTCATCAAGGATTACAGATAACTTTTCAAGGTGGAGATGCAGAGAACCAGTAGCGGGCCATGGGGGAGTGGCAGTCTTCATGCTATTATTGACTCCAGGAGGGTGTCTGCGTGACTCCCCTACTTTCTTTTGCATGAGTCTGCCCTAGGTAAATGGTGGTCATCGGGGTCATGGTCCGTACCGACCACCTCCTTAATGTCAATTTTAGCCCCAGGACGTGGTCCCCAGGGCTTGTGAAAGCACTAGAAGGGGGGCATGTCTGGCCCCCTTCTTTTTTTGAAAAAGCCCCGAATAGGTGGTGGTCCCTGGGGCCCAAGGGGTTTATGTGCCCCCCATATATATTTTTTTAATGCAGCCCTGTGGAGGTGGTAGTCCCTAGGGCTTATCAAAGCCCTTGGAGTGGGTTCCTTGCGCCCCCCCCTCCATTTTTATATTAAATATGCCTGCCCCCGGGACCTGGCCCATCTGAGGGCTACATTAAAAACAAGCACAGGAGACTGAAGCAGAGTTTCAAAATTGCTGGCAATCAGATCTCAGAATGAGATCTCTGGGATACGCAGAACCTCCACGTCCCAAGTTTTCTGCACAAATTAGTTGTCATTCCGTCTAGTGGCTTGGGCTGTAGCGGTGTCTAAAATCTCTATAGGAAACTGCATGGGGAAAACGTTTTTTGGGACCCTGCTTTTTCTCGGACCCTGCTTGACGAATTCCACCAAAACTTCAAAAAACACAGCTGAACTGAGTGGCCCATTCATCTTGAAATTTTTTTGAAGATTTGTCAAACTGCGACAAAGGTATTGGCAAAACAAAAAAAAAGCTTTTTCCTAGAAATTAAGTCATAGCTATAATTACCTACTGGTGAGTGACAGTAGATTATATATATATATATATATATATATATATATATATATATATATATATATATATTTATAATATAATACCTACTGCCGGTCCCCAGTAGGTAGTTAGAGTTAGGACCATTTGTTCCATAGACAGAGGGGCATATTTATACTACGTTTGCGCCGAAATTGCGTCGTTTTTTTTTACGCAATTTCGACGCAAAACTAACTCCATATTTATACTTTGGCGTTAGACACGTCTAGCGCCAAAGTTCATGGAGTTAGCGTCATTTTTTTGCGTGAACACCTTCCTTGCGTTAATGATATGCAAGGTAGGCGTTCCCGCCTTAAAAAATGACTGCGATGCATATGCGTCGTATTTATACTCCCGGGCAAAAATGACGCCCGGGAGTGGGCGGGTCTAAAAAACCCGCATTTGCGCCGGATTTTAGCGCCTGGGTCAGGGCAGGCGTTAAGGGACCTGTGGGCTCAGAATGAGCCCAGAGGTGCCCTCCTAAGCCCCCACGGACACCCCCTGCCACCCTTGCCCACCCCAGGAGGACACCCAAGGATGGAGGGACCCACCCCAGGGACATTAAGGTAAGTCCAGGTAAGTATTATTTTTTTTTTTTTTGTGTGGCATAGGGGGGCCTGATTTGTGCCCCCCTACATGCCACTATGCCCAATGACCATGCCCAGGGGACAGAGGTCCCCTGGGCATGGCCATTGGGCAAGGGGGCATGACTCCTGTCTTTGCTAAGACAGGAGTCATTTCTATGGGGGATGGGCGTCATAAAAAAAATGGCGCAAATCGGGTTGTGGCAAATTTTTTGCCTCAGCCTGACTTGCACCATTTCTGGACGCCCATATGCCATTTTCCCCCTACGGCGGCGCTGCCTGGTGTACGTCGTTTTTTTTAACGCACACCAGACAGCGCCGGCGGCTAACGGCGGCTAACGTCATTCAATAAAATTACGGCGCCCGCATGGCGCTTCAGAATGGCGTTAGCCGGCGCTAATTTTTTTGGCGCAAAACTGCGTTGGCGCAGTTTTGCATCAAAAAGTATAAATATGGGCCAGAGTGTTTTTGTTTTGCCAATAACTTTGGTGCCTCTTAACAATTCTTCATGAAATTTTCAAAGCATACTTTGATTGGTTCAATTGCTGTGTGGCCCTGAGGACCACCACACCGCAGGGTCGGCTTGGTGGGAACTTTGACAGCTCCCACCAAGTCAGAGCAAAAACCTCACTTTTAGCAAGTGAGAGCTGTCATACAGCTCCCACTTGCATAAAGTTAATTTTTCATCGGTTTCCCTGTACACAAATGTAAACATCTCTCCTGCAAGCAGGGAGCTGCTACATAGAGAAGCTCCCTGCTTGCAGGAGCAATGCTGGCTCCCGCAAGATGTGGGGAGCTAGCTAGGACCATGGGGGCCTGAATTCAAAGAGTCAGACTAGCAAGATGTTCAGAAGAATGTTATAGTTATGTTTGGATGCAAAGCAGAATCGAATCACTTCTTGCCTAATGGTCAAGGTCTTGTGCTGTCATTCAGTAGGTTGAAGGTTCAAATCCTAGTATCGCTTGGCAATGTGTCTGTTTACTTTCTAGTGTTTTCACTGTTAAACATTCCTAGTGATGGGACATTGAAGTCTTTTTCCTCTCAGAATCTGTGGGTTGAATGTCGTAGCTAAATCTAGACCCTGCATAGGAATGAATCACCTCTGGCCTGGTGGTTAAGGTCTCACACAAGCGCACTAAAAGTTCAGGGTTCTGGTCTAGGTGAGACTGTAGTCATTTCCTCCTTTAGTTTTTTTCAACTATACATTTTTAAGTTACATACTAAAAGGTGATCTCACTCTTTTTAATTGAGAATTTTTTTTGTCCAGAAATATCTAATTCGAGTATAACATTCACCAAAGCCTAAATTGCTCTCTTTCTTTCTCTCGCTGTCTCTCGCTGTCTCACTCTTTCACTTTCTCCTCTCTCTCTCTGTCTCTCAGGGTTAGGTGATTAGAGGGTTGGCTGCAGGGACTGGTCGCAGGACACCACCAAAGGCCATGTACAGCCAGGCTTGGTGGCCAACGGCCATCGCACAGGGCCGAAGGCCGTGCGCAGCGGTGGTTGGATTAATGTATAGTAATGAAAATAACTTTGCGTTAAAAAAAACTGTTATTCACTGAAAAAAAAGGTTACGAGGACATTATAGTTAGGAAAAAGAATTAAAAAACATAGAAATTCACTTAAGAAACTATAGATTACAAGAACGTTATTTTTAGGCTATCTCAAGTAACTATAACTTGTGTCCCAAAGTAACTATAACTCCTTGCCATGCACTTGCAGTTACATTTTTGATAAAAAAACTGTGCATGGTGGGAGCGTGGGTTATAGTTACCTTAGGGCATGAGTTATAGTTACTTGAGATAACTATAATTACAGTAAATTTCTATGGCTTTGTATGTTTAAAATGTATATATGTATATATATATATATATATATATATATATATATATATATATATTATATTATATTATATTATATTATATTATATTATATTATATTATATGGAAAGATTACTTTTTTGCCTGTCCAACCCACAATTTTTAGACTGATACTGCCGACCACCACCAAGATCAGCACCAGTTGTACGTGCTCTGAACGCTAAAAACATGTTGAATTGGCTAATCCCTGACTGGCATATTTAACTTACTTCCCAAGTATATGGCACTGTGGGCCTAGAAGTGAAATGTTTCTAGTAGACTCCAGAACTTATTCTACCTCTGAAGTGACAATCCAAAGGATGTCTTCAGGCTTCCCTCCCAGCCTGAGTTTGCAATTTGAAAACCGCAAATTTGCCCTACAAAGTAAACACTTTCTTTTAAATACTTATAATTCACCCTAAGTTACACCCTGAACAACCATAGATCAGGGTGCATCATACTTAAAAAGTAGGGCATATGCCTTTAAGTTTTATAAGTCCTTGAAGTGTAAAACCTCCAAAGACTCTTTTCACTGTGGCAATGCTGGCTGTCCCATAGAGAAAACAGAGAACCACTGGGTTACATTATAACATCTTGTAATGCATAACTTCAGTTTGTGATTAGCTAGATCAATGATTCAAAGACTCAAATTAATAGGAAAGTATAATCAAACCTGTTGATGAAGATGGATTTTAAATTACTATTTTATAAATGCCACTTTTCGTAAGTTGGAATTTTCTTGCCTAAGGCCTCTAATAGCCCTTTCAGAGAAAATCCCCAATTGTCACCTGGGAGCCTACGGAGAGGTGTGAATTGCTCTCAGGGAAAGGAACAAAACAGGAGGTGAGATGTCCTCCCTACAGAATGGCCTGGGGGAAGTGCCCAGCAACTGTACAAGCTTCAAAGGAGCAGCCCATGTCGCAGGAAGATGTAAGTCACAATTAGGCCTGCCCTGCCCTGCCACCAAGGAGGCTGATTGGCATAAATCAGAGTGAGGGGAGCCCTGACCCAGAACTGGCTTTGCAAGGGGAGTTCTTCATTTCCCTAGACACACATCAGGGTTGTGTCCAGAGCTTTCACCAAAAGAAGAAAGTTTCTGCCATGTTGGATTTTGGTAAAACAGGGCACTATGGGGTTGTTCAGTGTCAAAGCCTCAGGAGTTGATGTAAAGTGGGTATTGTTCTACCTATGAGCATATTCCATATTGGTTAGGGAGTCAACCCACCCACAAGTACCAGGCACAAAAGTTGTACTCCTGTATACCTTCTTGAGAACACATCTGTACATGTGGAAGACAGAGGAAGAACTGCACCTGGTGAACCCCGGACTTCAGAAGGAGAACTGGGCGTACTGTACACTGTGGAGAGAAAACCTGAGGCTGGATCTGCTCCTACTTTTAGCCAGGACTGAAGAGTGGTCTCCAAGGGCTACTTAGCTATCCTCCAGTTAAACACCAGGCAGACAAAACCTGCAAGAAGCCCAAGACTCTGCTGAGCCCAGGTGACCAGTTCTAACTGGAATTGCCCTGGACCCTGTTGTTGGCTTTTGGGAGATTGAATCTTAAGCTCCCAAGTGGTGCCTAAAAAGGTTTGTGACCCTTGGCTGGTGAAGATTGGACTGTCTCCCCATCAACAACTGCAAAGCTGGACACTTAGAAACTTTTTCCAAATGTTTCCCTAGATGAACTAAAAGCTAACAGTGGGCCACCGCCATGCCACAGATGCCAAAGTTGCATAGATATTAGAATTCAACTTGCTGGTTTGCCCCACTGAAAGAAGTTTGATTTCCAGTAAAGTATCTAAGTTTCTAACATAGAGGGAGTCTACCAAGGTTAATGTTGAAAAGTAGCCAACCACTGATGAGACCTCCCAAAGCACTGATTCCAGTCTTTTGCCCCCTCTGAAATTTCCCTCTAACAGTGCTGCAAGCCTCAACCTTCCAGCGAAGACTCCATCTACACTTCGGAAAATAAACCCATCTTTGGATGAAACTGGCAACTTGACCCACTGATGGCTCTGTCAATGAGAATTTTTCCCTAGAAGGAGAATCAGTAGCACATTTATCAATATTTCAGGCAGTGCAGCAAGTCTCCTTGCTGTGCTGTGTGAAAGGGCAAGGGCAAGAATGTTCCACATTTAACAAAATGCTGTGCATTCCTGTTCTTTCCTTTTACTGGAACTCTTTTGGCTGCCTAGCGCCAATGCAAGCACTCTAGTGCTGTGGTGCAATGGAGCCTTCCTGCAAAAAAACAATCCTCTGAGGCATTTTCATCTTCCTAGGTGTGCTGCAGACCTCAGCACACAGAAATATAGGAAAAGAAGGAAGGAGAAATAAAGATATATCTACTCTTCATGCCTCACCTGATGAGGCGTACAATTTTGATCCATTCCCAAGCAGTGATGGTAATTCTGAGAATGCACCAAAATCTATGGATGGTTGCTTAGGAACACTCACCCATGGAATGCCTCCCTGGGGCAGAGAAACGAAATGCAGCTAGTTCTGCTGCATTATTTTACTCTACATTAATCAAGCTGTGCAGGGCCACTCAAGGTAGCCTTATGTGGCTTGATAAGTCTAACTTAGTAGTTATGTTGCCCTTGCACCCTTTTTTGTGGTACAAGGGCTATGCAACTACTTGATAAATATGCCCCTTAGTCAGATGGTAAACATTGCATAGATCGAACTTTGTCCCTGTATCCGACCCACACTTTTCACTTTGACCCGATCTAGCACAACAGGATTCCCATGTTTGACTCTTTGCACTTTTTGGCACTAGAAACATCTACATCTTTGAAAAATCATATCTCTTGTTCCCTGGACCTGATTTTATTGTTTTGGTAGCTCTGATCATTAAAAGTTTTCTATTTTTATAAATTGGAGTAGCATTTTTATTATATTGTGTTTTCTAATTCATACCTTCTTTGGTATTGATAAATAATGTACACATTTCTCATAAGTTTAGTTTGTCTGCTCTGTGCGACAGCTACGAAAGATTGAGGTCAGGGTTATAGTGCCATTTATACTTGAAGAGAACTACCATCCACTTCAACTAGTAATTCACTGTGTAGATATAGTTAAGAAGAGTGGTTGTTGTTTTTCCCATACGTTCAGTGCTGTTTGAAGTATCAGCATGAAACTTTCCAAACAAATCATCAATTTCAGCTTCTTCCTGGAAAAATTTATTTTGTTCCTCCAAGTGGGTGCCAAAAATAGGGGGGTCCAAAATGTCAATTCCCATGGTAATTCCTGTGGAAAAATACAGAAAAAAGGTGTAACTGAATTCAACAAAAATTGACAAAATGTAAGGACTTTACTCTGAAAGCATGCTTTTTGTCATCTGATGTAAATCTGTCCATTGATTTTCAAGAAATTCACATTTAAAGAGGAGCTCGGAGTGGTAATGAAGGATTCAGAACCTGATTTAGAGTTTGGCGGAAGGGTTACTCTGTCACAACATTTTTACTTTGGCGACGGGATATCTGTCACCGATGTGATGGAGTTACCGCTCCACCAAACTCTAAATCATGCCCTTAGTTAGGTGTATGTGGATGATTGATTCTGTGGGAGCCTCACAGGACCTGCAGTACCAAAAATTAAAAATAATATGGCCCTCTGGTTGACCAAAAGAGTTTTTGCTAAAATGTTGGCTATTCACAAAGGCACTTTGCAGTAACTAGTTCTCCTGTAGTGCTTGTGTACATAATCTTACGTGCTTTTGTGAATTGGCCCCAAATATCTAAAGTGGAAATGGCTTATACAATTAATGCAAATAGAAAGATCTGTGCCCTCTTTGCACTTTTACTAATAGGACGTTTCTGGGTCTATTTTCAAATGCATTTGAGAGCACATGAAAGAGCACTCCTGTAGTACTATGTCTAATCCTCATAAATGCTTTTGCAAACCAGCACAGGTGTATCTTTCCCTCATTTTGAAGTAGCGTGGGGTTACTCAACATGGAGAGCAGGAGTCTTTGTTTGTAAACCCTACAGAAGGTCCTCAGTTGAATCATTGGCCCACCAATGAGCCCAACAGAATGTCACATGCTCTGTACATTCAGAACATCCCCATGACCGGTTTGCACACATTTATATTTTGGTAATAGGAGCATATGCATAAGCAAATCAGTTCTCACATGTGCATGGGGGCATGCCTGCATATTAAAGGAACATCATCTTTCAAAAGCCTATGCACCAGTGTTGATGGCATTTAGCATTAAAGGAGTACTGAACTCCACAAACTTCCCAGGGCATAACGACTACGAGGACATTTGCACATAGACTGTATTAAATATTTTAGCATATTGATTCTTGGAGATTTTATTTAAACTTATGCAAGAGAAAATGTGAATGTAAAAGAGCACAACTAATATAAATATAGATGCTGAAAGGGGAGCAGAAATTTATAAATCAGCTAGAGATATAAAGCATACATCGTGAAAGTCCCAAACAGCAATCCTACACAGCACAATGCACTATTTATTCAATATCGTCCTTGCACACACACTGTATCATGATACTTGAAAATGTGTATTACCGAGAAAATGTAAATGATTTATCGGGCAATGCGGCCACTCATAAATACATGTGCTGGATATCTGAAGACATTTGCAAAAGGCCCCTGCTGTGTACGGTAATTCTCATAAAAAATCCCTATCAATTAACTATTATTTTGAGGGAGCTACCCTCTTTTGGACTTATAGTTTACCTTCCAAGTATACAACATCTTCTGTAGAGTATAATGTAACTGAAAATCCTGCTCACCTGGGCACAAAAAGCTGTCTTCCGTATTGATTTCTAATACTACACCAATAAAACCCGCTCTGTCTCATCTTCCATGGAGCACCAAAAATGTTGATAGTCAGTGTTAGAAATGGGGTCTTTGGTTGACAGTCAGGTTACCCCCTGTTCAAGAAAGGACCCTCACTCTAGTCAGGGTAAAGGAGAATCACCCTCAGCTAACCCCTGCTTACCCCCTTGGTAGCTTGGCAGAGCAGTAGGCTTAACTTCAGAGCGCTAGGTGTAAAGTATTTGTACCAACACACACAGTAACTTCATGAAAACACTACAAAATGACACAACACTGGTTAAGACAAATAGGAAATATTTATCTAAACAAAACAAGACCAAAACGACAAAAATCCGACATACACAAGTCAAGTTATTAATTTTTAAAGATTAAACTCAAAAATAGCGCTTAGAAACAAAAATGCTTCGATGAGATGTTAACACGGCGTCGTGACGGAGTCGTTCCCAACAAGCCGACACCAGCGGCGCCGGACAGAGAGTCGTGTAGACCCCCAAGTACAGTACCTTTGGTGAAGAGTGAAAACAAGCCGATGCGCGAAGTCGGGAATCGCGGCGTCTGTGTGAAACGTTGAATCCGTGCACTTCGAGTGGCGTCGGTCACGACGTGGTGCGGCGACTTCCACGGAGTCATGGACTTCAGCGGGGCTGCTCTGTGTCGGGGCTGCGAAGAGCGTCGCGTTCCAGCGAAGGTCACGGCGTCAGGTGCAGGCGGCGTTACCGGATTCAGCAGCGGAGTCGGTCCGAAGTCATCCGAAGTCGATTTCCTTGGATTCCACCAGCTTTCCTTTCAAGGGCCCAGGGACTGGATAGGGCACCACTTGTCGGGCAGGAGTCTCTCCAGAGACTCCATGTGCTGGCAGAGAGAAGTCTTTGCTGTCCCTGAGACTTCAAACAACAGGAGGCAAGCTCTAGATCAAGCCCTTGGAGATTTCTTCTCAAGATGGAAGGCACACAAAGTCCAGTCTTTGCCCTCTTACTCTGGCAGAAGCAGCACTGCAGGAAATCTCCACAAAGCACAGTCACAGGCAGGGCAGCACTTCTTCCTCAGCTATCAGCTCTTCTCTAGGCAGAGGTTCCTCTTGGTTCCAGAAGTGTTTCTAAAGTCTGTAGATTTGGGTGCCCTTCTTATACCCATTTTAGTCTTTGAAGTCACCTTTTTTCAAAGGGGACTCACATCTACTTGTGAAATCCTGCCTTGCCCAGGCACGGCCTCAGACACACACCAGGGGGTTGGAGCCAGCATTGTCAGAGGCAGACACAGTCCTTTCAGATGAGAGTGACCACTCCACCCCTCCCTCCTAGCAGAGATAGCTAATCAGGAAATGCAGGTTACACCCCAGCCCCCTTTGTGTCACTGTCTAGTGCGAGGTGAAAAACAACCCAACTGTCAAACTGACCCAGACAGGGAATCCACAAACAAGGCAGAGTCACCAAATGGTTTAAGCAAGAAAATGCTCACTTTCTAAAAGTGGCATTTTCAAACGCACAATCTTAAAATCAACTTTAGTAAAAGATGTATTTTTAAATTGTGAGTTCAGGGACCCCAAACTCCACATGTCCATCTACTCTCTAGGGGAATTTACACTTTAGTTATATTTAAAGGTAGGCCCCATATTATCCTATGAGAGAGACAGGCCTTGCAACAGTGAAAAACGAAGTTGGCAGTATTTCACTGTCAGGACATATAAACCACATTACTATATGTCCTACCTTATCCATACACTGCACCCTGCCCTTGGGGTTACCTAGGGCCTACCTTAGGGGTACCTTACATGTAAGAAAAGGGAAGGTTTAGGCCTGGCAAGTGGGTACACTTGCCAAGTCGAATTTACAGTTAAAACTGCAAACCCAGACACTGCAGTGGCAGGTCTGAGACGCGAGTACAGAGCTACTTATGTGGGTGGCACAACTAGTGCTGCAGGCCCACTAGTAGCATTTGATTTACAGGCCCTGGCACCTCTAGTGCACCTTACTTGGGTCTTACTAGTAAATCAAATATGCCAATCATGGATAAACCAATCAACCATACAATTTACACAGAGAGCATATGCACTTTAGCACTGGTTAGCAGTGGTAAAGTGCTCAGAGTTCAAAAACCAACAGCAACAGGTCAGAAAAAATAGGAGGCAGGAGGCAAAAAGATTGGGGATGACCCTGCATAAGCAAAAAAGTCCAACAGTCAGGTTAACATGCATACTAGTCAGTATGTCATAAAGTATACATACTCAGAATAGAATTATGAAAATACACTTAGTCCCTGTGCAATGTGACACGTTCCCTCTTCTACTGCTTCATACTTCCTGGGATGTCACTGCCATTTGAGCTGTGGCAACAGCACCATCAGCGTCTTCAACACCCATTAAAGCTGCACAACATTCAGTCCTGTCAGCCTAAACACTATTGTAAATAATCAGTTCTATACACTGCAATGTTCTGTGTCTGATGAATGAGACGATGGTTACAATGGGTGCCGTAGACACATTTCAAAGGTGTCAGTAGAGCCTTATTGAAACTCATCAACATTTATTTGGATTTCCACTGGATGGTCTCACAATTGGTTCTGATAATCTGTGTAGACACACTGTTAATGTATAAGTGAAACATCTGCACTGGAGCAACTCCTAATGTTTAATGGAGCATATATGGTGTTGGTTGCAAATGGAGGATTGAGGCTACATGAAGCCAGCAGAACATCAGTCATGAAGGGAGCACCAATGCTCCACAACAAGAGTCAATCTGGAGAAGGTCATAATGCAGCAATGGTGAGAACTGCCACAGTTTGGTCGTTAGGAAGAGATAGGTAGAAAGGTAGATATAAAGCATCCACGTTGTTCAAGATTGTTGTTGCTTTTGTAATCCATGGTTATGTTTTTAATTGTCAGTCCCTGTCATGACAAGTACAGTAATGTTAGCTACCGATACCTTTACTTTGATACCATGCACATAAATAGGAAAGACTACTTTGAAATGCAATTGACTGTCTTGTATCTTTATTTTGAATTCACTTTTCATTCACGTCAGACTTGATTTGCTTGATTTGACTGGTCCAAGACTTGGTGCTACTCTGGGATTTGCTTCACCTGCTTGATTGCCACATGTTAGAGCTGGTATTGCGATCCTTGTAGAAGTGATCTCCAACATCGGAGAGATGACATCCACATCAACATGTCCTTAGTTCATGCAGTGCATTGTTCCTTCTGCATGCTATACATGCCCCCTGCCAAAGTACCTCAATTCAATGTGTGACAGGCGAGGTAATGTGTTAGGCACATGACCTTTTTGTTGGAAAGTGGAGTATTATGTGATGTGGGGGATAGTCCTCACCATGTAATACTTTTGCAATACTTCAAAGATGGTGGCCCTTGTATTCACACTAGTAAATCATTAGTCAAGTCTTGGTAATGTGGCAAAGAGCAGTCAAGCTTTACTTAGAGGAACATGTGTTAGGCATTTAAGAGCACCAATGTGGACAATAAGTAATTGACAGGACTCAAAAGAAATCCAACACCAAATATTTTTTATAAAAATAGACCTTTTTGTTTATCTTAATTTAGACACCAAAATGAACAGAATTGCATTAGTATTAGTGGAGTTATGAATTTTAGAAGCACAATTAAATCACAGCAAAAATTAGATTTAAACGTTCTATTGAAGTCTATAGAGAAAAATCACAGGTTGCAAAACATTACTTAGAGAACGTGTTACGTGGAACCCTTGAAGTGTGAAGGCTTTGCAGCTCCTGAGACTAGGCCACAGCAGTCAGTTCACTTCTACCTAGTCTGTGGGGTCCAGGTGCAGAGTTGTCCTGGCTATCTGTGGTGCTGACCAGGACTCGCGGTGGTGTTGAGTTTACCGCTTACACAACAGTGCTGAAAGGGGGAGGCAAAATCTCAGCTAGGGCTGAGTTGCCGTTGTCGGATGCAGGCTGCACGATGTGCCCTGCAGTTGCAGTGTCAAGTGTGGGGGTAAGTTACCGGACTTGCAACCAACAAGACTTGGCAGCAGTAAAGTTGTAGATATGTTTTGGGAACTACATGGCATCCAGGGGATCGACATTTGGGGCTGAAACGTCTAGGAAGGAAAGACTATAACTCCCAGAAGACACTGAACCACCTGGTTTTGTCAATCCCATGACCGGCCCAATGGCCAGTGAATCTTCAGATACTGCAAGCATTTTAACTGTAGTTAGTGCAACTAGTCCAAGGGAGACTGAGGGTGCTTCTGGCTTTCACAGGGGTCTCTCTGGTCGGGAGTGTTGAGTTTCAGTCAAGGACAAGTTCACGCAGTTCCCAGTCTGTTGCCTCACGGACAAGGTATCCCTCTTTTGCTTTGTTGCAATGGGCAAAGTCTGGCTTTTAGTGATGCAGGGCTCCTATTGGTCCTTCTTTGTAGTTTGTCGATGAGATCGGAGGTTCTGGTGTCAGGGGTGTAACTGAAATCCTGGATTTAGGGATGTTAGGGGTATGGAGACTTGTGGCAAATGGGCAATTAACTCTTACAGCTAATTCCCACTGAAGTGACCACATTTGGCGATGTAGGTATCCTCTTGCTACCCAGAACCATCTATTATGCCACTTCTAAGGTGGCAGAAATCAAAGTTTAGTGCACAGACCTGGCTGTGCACCCTACAGGTGTATTCAGCCTGCTAAGGGTATGCACTGTCCTGCATATCTAATTTCCTACCTCATCAAGAGCAAATGTGCCTGGGGTAAGGGGGAGGGCTGTTGTCTCTGCTGGGGGACAGCACAGATGGCTATCAAGGTTGGTGAAGGCTTTGACGCTCACAGCCCTCTAGGCTCTATTCACTAGCCTGCTGAGGGGGCAGGAAGTGTGACCTCCTTCGTGCCTCAGCCTTTGTATCTGACTCCTGGGAGTGTTCACACTACATAACAGGAGGTGGGAAATCTTTCTTTGCAGCAGCAGGCACAAGAACATTGTGGGCTGACTGTCCAAAGCACAAAGAAGGGTGGTAAACAGCTCAGTAACCTCTAGTGTGTCACCTAGGAGCATGCCAGCTGACCCTCAACACCAGATTTGTGTTGGAGGAGAGAAATCACATTGTTTGACACCAAACTTGACATATTCAGGCAGTACAATAATGGAGCTAGCAGCCAGGTTATGTCCCATGTTATCCTCTGGACTAGCCTGCACTTATAGTGTACTTTAATGGAAGAGACACTATAGAGATATATAAGTTTGTGCTTACTTGCCTGCACTTTGCATATAATTGACCCTGCCTCCTGGGCTGCAGAGGCCTTTCTTAGGTGTGTCTGACTGATATGTAAGGCAGTGCATGGAACTGGGCCATTCATGGTGAGGGCACAGTTGAACTCGAGCAGTTTGCACAGCTCTGGAAGTCTGCAATGGCAGACCTGCCATCAGCAATTAGTGTGGTTCACTCAGGGTGGCACAAACTTGTGCTGCAGCTTCGAGTCCTTTTACTACATATGTACACATCAGTAATGGTGCAAAGAGTTGGGGGTGACTATACATAAAGGAGTACTTTCCTACACTTTTGCATACACTTTATCAGACAGGACATGGGTACCGCTATATGTAGCCACCTCAAAATATCAGCATTGAATTTGGTGATACCATTTGCGCACCACAATTATGTCACATGACACTGTGTGTACCATCCACACATGTGGCTTTCCATGTTTCAGGATTGTGATTGACCAGATTTTTGATTTTCTTAAATCGAAATGGCTATTTTTCTGTATTTTGCACCCCGTTACCTCCAGTAATATGGAGTAATGTGTTCATTTTGCCAAGAAACAATCTGCTAGTGTTTTTTTGTAAATAATATGAGTAATTCACTATTCGTATTTGTAGTTTGAGATTTGCTATATTCTGTCACATATTTGTTAATAGTTGTTTACCCAATTTGCTGTGTTACTATAGCAATCTCGATTCCTTATTTTACATGCCTTCCTACATCGCAAACGGTACTTTTGCAGTCCCAAATCGTTTTTTTCTTTATATTCCTCATTTTTTCATTGTAACAAGGCGAATACATACATTGAATGATGTGCAACTCACAGAATAAAAATTAAAAGAAAAACTGTTTGGCCATAAGCAGGTGACTGGAAATACAATACTTTCCAAATCACTGCTCCACCCCCCTAACAAAACCTGATTTAGCAGAGAATGTGCTCATAAATGTATTTTTAGATCTCCTGCATAGCACATATTCACAAGTAAACATTTTCAAAAGTTTAAATAAGGGTAAATTTTGCAATTTTAGCATAACGCCTTGACAGTGTAACAGCTGCTGCATGTCCAGACACCCCAGATATTTATACACCAAAATAATTTTTCCTCTAAGGCAGATTTCGGCTGACTTGTGTCAGCAATCGAGCTCTAAACAAATCCCTGTGGCTACAGTCACACTGCCACCTGCCTCAGTTTTCGATCGTGCTTCTGAACTACTCTGCAATCATTTTATTATGCAGCCAATTTCCGTACAGCCACGTTGTGTGAAGCCACCCATCTCTGTCATCCCCCACTATCGTTCCACTTTGCATTTAAAGCTAAAGGTCAACAAGGGAAAATAGGCTTTTCTCACTGCTGAAATAGCAACAGAAAAATAGTTTATTCCTAATATTCCATTCTACCTTTGTAAATGTTCTCGGTTTGTATAGTGCAATTGTCACTGAAATGTCAATAGCGAAAACAACTCAAAAACGTCTAGGACATACAGTATATGGCTGCAAAAAAAGAGTGAAGGTCAGAGAATGAAACACCATGAGCGGTAATGCCAGTGGAAGCAACCCCAACTACCGTGTAGCTGGTCAAGTTTGTGATTTAATTAATCTGACTAATGAGCGATCACAAAACGTAATCTATTCGGCTTTCCCTAGGTTTATTAGCTGGCTGTTTGTACATCTTACCAGCCACAATTACTTAACATGCAGCAGCATAAAGTTTTGAAGTTTTAAATAAACATTGTTTAAAAAAAGGAACAGTGGCCACTCATCAAGGTCAAGGAACTTGGGGATCACAATTCTAGTTAGCGCAAGGTTTACAGGCAGGAACAATTGCCCAAATTGTACAACTATTTGCAATGGGCAACAACGATACCTGTTCCAGCTTGTCGGGTCAAATAGGCAAAGATAACTGCATTCCACAATGTTAACCCCTTTTATCGTGAACACCAATATGTCACAATATTCTCATAATCAGACCTGGTTTCCGCTACTATTGACACCACGAAACACTGCAGGAGAAGTGGAAAATATAAGACTATTTTAAAATGGATTACGTGTCAGAATATATTTCCCGCTGCAGATCTTGCCACCTCTACGATCAAGATAAAGTCTACTTAAGTTCGTTCACTCAACAGCTGAGCAGTGACTGCTTAAAGTTACAAAGCTGCTAAATTAGTACTAACAGATAAAGTGCAAGTCTGCGCTCAGTAGAAAAGGGAGTTCAATAATAAACTCAATATGTGAGTTAGTAATAGTTTGAATAGTCCAAAAAGCAACATTTAAAAATATAGGTTTACTAATGAAAAAATTATAGTAGCACCAGTTAGCGCATGTTGGTGGTGCAACAGTACTCCATGATGCAAATCACTTCTACAATTTGATTTTCCCGAATTAGGAATGGGTGCCCTGGTACAGTTGTGTGTTTCAAATGTATCGGATTAATTTAGGTTTAGGGGCTCATTTAGGCAAGTGTGTAGCTTAGTCAGAGGGATTAGGGTCGTTTTGAATATCGATTTTTCCATCTAAAATAGCAGTGGGCTGCCTGGCACAGGAGTGAGATGACCAAGGCTCAAGATGGACTATTTTCATGAGGAACAGGGTCAGTACTGATTTACATTTGGTGGATCTTTGTCTAGAGTGGCACAGTGGGAGACAATCAGTGGTTCGGAATGCCCTCCTGAGTGATTGCCACTGGTTAGACTATTTGCAAGCATTCGTCCCATCACCTCCTTGGTGTTTGAAAGCCTGTGGTATGCCTGAAAACCTGAGACTGGTGTGGTTTTCCAACCCTACTACTGCCGCATTTTGTGAATTCCAAAATGTATTAAATTTGCACCCATTCAAGGAGTACTTCTGTGTGTGCAGATTTGCTACCTTTTTGGTAAACCAGGCACTATATATGTTTCCACACCAAATTAACAAGTTAAAATCTCTTAGTGAAATAAGAATGATGAGAAGAACTGACACAGGCATAGCAGACCCTACTAGATACTGTAGAACCAACTACCAAGCCAAAACTGTATTTTGGGGGTGTTCCACCCCAAACACCCCCCAGTTTTTCATCTCTACCCAGCCACCTTGGTCTGGTAGTTCCCGCTAGGAACTCATGATCATTGTCACCTACAACACAATAGCCTTGAGTACCTGCCTGCGAATCACATATTTGAAAGGTGTTTTCACTGCATAAACTCTTCTTCTCTACTATGAGAAGCCTTGATGGTAGTGTTGTCAAGTAAGTGCATGTAGGCTTTTCCAGCTTTTGTCTTTTACAAAGGGTCTGGCTTGGCATTGAGAGTCCGTGCACAAGCCAAGCCATGATAACGTTATGCAACAAACATAATGTAGAAATATAGTACAGTCTCTTCAAAATTCAAAAATGTCTATTTCTTTAACATGCAGAAATGTTTCACCTTTGTGCATCAGATTATATCACTGCATAGATGGACATTTATTGAGTTTCTAACCGTGAACTTAGAAACATTCACAGCTCACACCCCAAGAACAAAGCCATTAGTGACATGTCAGTAGTCATGTAAATGCCATGTTGGCAGTAAACAGTGCTCCTGTCAGTCTGCCCAGAGCATTGGCATGCAAACTTGAAGGCTGGCTGGCCTATCCTTTCACTGGAGCATTGATTTTGCTTTGAAGAAATAAATCCCCAACACTGATATTTATTTCTGCAAATCAAAACAACAAGGGCCCTTAGGTGGAGGAAGATTTCTCCATATGTTTGTGAGGCATTGATTACATTTTCCTGGCCAACGCCAAAATGTCTAGCAATCTTCATCTAATCAAACAGACACGTTTGTTCATAATAATGTTGCCACTCATAGAGCCAATATCTCACTGACTGGTAAGTCTGATGGCACTAAACTTCTACCACTATTTTGGTTTTGCATATTTACGTTAATTTTAACTTTGGTCCTGCGGGCTCATCTGTACATTTAGATAAAGCTATGATACTGATGAAAATAATGAAACCCACTGACCTCTGTATGGCTCATACAGTCCAGCCCCCAA
Source organism: Pleurodeles waltl (assembly GCF_031143425.1). NCBI lineage: Eukaryota > Metazoa > Chordata > Amphibia > Caudata > Salamandridae > Pleurodeles > Pleurodeles waltl. Next base: position 624,854,396 of record NC_090443.1, on the reverse strand, counting down.
TGATCTTCATATGATCTCAGCCAATAGTTGCTGTTAAAGCAGTCCCACTTTACCATTTCAGCCATCATCACGCTTTCTGAGTGACATTCATGTGCTGCACTCTTTGATAAAAAGAAGGCATATTTCTAAAAAGACTCACTTGAAGCCAAGGAAGTCTTTCTGCTGTTCCTCTTATTTCATCCAACCTCTTGTGAACATGTTTTTATCAAAACATATACAGCATTTTGACTCTTCAAGACTATTGGACTTCAGCCAGTCCCACTTTTGGACTACCGATTCAAAACACCAGATAACTGCCACCTGGACATTATGATTTTTCTTGACCTCTCCATTGCCTTTAATGTGGTAGATGATTTTGTTTTTATCCATGGATAGGTTAGTAAAATAGCATCTCAAGGTGTGCTACTAAAGAATTTCGAGTGAATCCCGAACAGCACTCAATCCTCCTCTGCCCTTCTCAGTCTTGGAGGTGCAAAGGTCTAGGTTTCATACTCTCCATCAGTGGTGGCCGGCAGCTTTAGGAGGGAGGGGGGCAGGCGGGACACACACATACACACACTCATTCTTTCACACACAGACACACATGCACGCACATCCATTAACAACACTCATACCATTCAAACATGCACGCACGCACCGAACATTCATTTTAAAAGATCGCACACACTCATTCTTTCACACACACACGCACGCACATCCATTAACAACACTCATAACACTCAAACATGCATGCGTGCACCAAACATTCAATTTAAAACATCACACACATACACACACACACACACTTACCTTCAGCCTCCAGGTCCCAGGAGAGTTGGGACTGCTGCCTTCCAAGGTCAGCCAAAGGGGGAAGTCAGCAGTCCCAGCCTCGTCACAGAGTGGGATGGGGTCAGTGAGACTCACACCTTGTAAAATAACAACGTTTGCAGAGAGGCTGTGTGAAACATGGCAGTCACAGAAATCTCAAACAGGCCACTCGTGAGCTCTAAATATCAAGGCTCTTTATTAGGCTTGGGGCTGCCAGGCAAACTCATTTAGAGTTTGGCAGGCAGCCCTCCTGTCCACCAGGGTGGCAGAGGTCATTACTTGCTATTTATCGGTTCCAAGCAGTGGAACCACAGCTTACCAGTCGTAATTTGAGGACAATTACAAGCAGGGCTGATTCTGTGCCTCCATGACCCAAAGAACTGTGAGCTCGACACATCCTCTGCTGCTATTACCCAAAGAGCTATGACCACAGCTGATTCTGTCCTGCTGTGACCCAAAAAAGTGTGACCCAAAAAAGTGTTGCAGCTGCCCTGCACTGCTACATCTCATCCAAAGGTTTAAACTTGCCCATGTGCCACTGGACCAGAAGAGACCAGAGTCTGGATGAAGCCAAGTACCTAGAAACTGTCCAGAGTGTGCCCATGAGTAGACCTTCCAATGTTGGGCCACCATGACTCCAGGTTACCTGTTCCCACTGCCTCTTTTCAACTGTGATATTTCTGCAGTGGAGGAGGTCACATGGGAAGCACAGTATGAGCACTATGTTGGGGCTAGCCTACACTCAAGCATAAATTCATGTTATTACAACTATTCCTGCATGGAAAGGAAGACAGGAGTATGATATTAGATTACAGATTGAGGCAAAACTAGTCCTGTGCTGCGGCCTGTCCTGAGTTCACTAAATTGTACTTGGCCTTTATTGCATCGGAGTATTTAGTTTCAATTTGTGTAAAAGTACTTTCCTTTTTTAAAAGATAACAATGGGTTGAACAATGAGTTTTTGTGCCACCGTTGATTGTTGAGTTTTTAGCTTGAGCACACCCACATTAGCTCTCTTACAAGCCAATGGCTGCCTGTTATCACTAGGCCTGAGAGACAGGTGCTGAAGGGGGGTGCTTTTGACCGAGTTTTCAGGACCATTGTAGGACGAACCTCAAGGCATCAGGGACAATTGACACTGTAGGAAATTGCATTACTGGTTGAGAGGGGTGAAACTCTACTCAACCCTACTCAAGAAGCAACCACAATTCTTTTCAGGATGAAACACAAGAAAACCCCAAATTAACCTGTGCTTAACCCTCTGGTAGCTTGGCACAAACACAGTGAGGCTTAACTTAGAGGCAATGTGTAAAGTATTTATGTAGCACTTTAAAAAGTAATAAAGTGAAAATACCACACCAATTTAGAAAAATAAAGTAAAATGTAATACATTATTTGAGATAAAAATTACAAAAGTCCAATAAGTAGAACCAGAAATATGCAATTTTAAAGATTTAAGTGAAAATAGTGCCTAAAAGTATAAAGTGCAACTGTGGTTATCTGGTCAGCCTGATCAGGAACAAACTCACAAGGTCAAGCCAACCATGATGGTGTGTGGGCCGGACACAATGGCCAAGTTAGGCCCACTGACCAAAGTACCCTAAATCCTGGTTGCAGAGTGTTTTGATATCCTGCATTGAGGATATGTTGCACAGCAGCTGTTCCGAGGAAGCAGTGGGACTGCAGTGCAAAGTTCTTCATCATTGTTGAGGAGGCCGTTGATAAGGGAAGTGTGATGTGAAGTTCTGCACAGGGGATGTGTTGCGCAGCGGCAGTTCTGAGGAAGCTGTAAAGTATGACGCAAGGTCTATCAGTGATGCCTTGCACAGCTGAGGATCAGATACAGCTGCAAGGAGATTCATTGCGCTACATTGGTTCTGCTCACACCTTCAGGCCCACTTCCATGTTTTCAGGACTGGGGTGGCACCACTTGGGGGGCAAGACTCACAGCAGATAGAGTCCAGGTACTGGGCCCAACTTGGTTGGACTCTCTTCTGTCCCTGAGGCTCTAATCAGGAGGCCAGCCAAATAGCCCTTGAAGTTACTCTAGCAGTCCTGGATTCAAGCAGTGGACCAGGGCTCAAGCATCAGGGCAGGCCTTTGTGGGTTACAGGTAGGCTACTGGTAGCAAAGAAGTCCTTCCAGATGCAGCAAAGAAGTCTCTTAGAGTACACAGCAAGCCACTGCAGTAGGCAGTCCTCTATTTTTACACCTAGTGCTTTCTTGGATGTAAGAGAAGTTTCTAGAAAACTCCTTGTGTATAGTCAGAATACAAACTATTCAAGATGGTTTCAAGATTCGGGTCTACCATTCTCACTCAGGCAGCAGGGCAGCAGAGTAGCATTCCTTCTTGCATCACAGCAGCACAGCAGTCCTTCTGAGTCTTCCAGAGGTCCTGAGGTGTACCGAAGAGTTTGATCTACAGGTCTAATATTTATACCTGGCGCCAACAATGAAGTAGGAGAAGGTTCTTGAGATTTCCACCTCTGGATGGGTTTAGAATTTCCTGCCTCCCTTTAACGGACCCAGCTTTTCCGAGGTCACAATAGAGTAGTGTCAAGCCCTTTGAGACGGTGCTTAGGCGGAGGCTTTTTGATGTGCTAGTATAGTAGGTGACACTTCCTCCCCCTATAAGTCAGACATGACCTATCTTGCCAGTACCTAGTCCCACTCTGTCTCACTGTCTGGGAGCAATACACAAAGACAATTTGTCAGCTACACCTAGTCATGTCACCAATGATACAGGCTGTAGGCACTAAGGGGGTCATTACGACCCCGGCGGTCGGCGTTAATATGGCGGAAAGTACCACCAACAGGCTGGCGGTACTTACAGCCATATTATGATATTGGCGGGTTGGCTGAAGCCAACCCGCCAATGTAACACTCTGACCACCATGGCGGTAACAGCCATCATTGTTCTGCCATCGGGATTATGCCCCAGCCTACCACCATGGTTTTTGTGGGGTTCGAAATGCCATGAAAACCATGGTGGTAGGCCATATCAGTGAGAGGGAATTCCATCCCTGTCACTGATAGGGGTCTTCCCCCTTCCACTCCAGTTACCCCAACACCCCTTACCTCTCCATATCCCCCCACACCCCTACATTCACATCCCCTTCACACACACACACGCATACACACACCCATTTCAACATGCTTCCACGCATGCATACATCCATTCACACACACATCCGCACACACTTTCACACATACACGCAGACACGCATTCACATAACACAACGTACACGCACTCACACCTTCATGCATGGACACACGCATTCAACATGCAACACACACCCGCATCACCGCACACACAAACATTCACACACACCCCCCTACACACACAACACCCCTTCCCTGTCGGAGACCCGACTTACATGTAGTCAGGAGGTCCTCCGGCAGGAGATGGGACGGGGCACTGCTACCGCCAGCAGCACCCACCAGCAGAACACCTCAGGCCGTATTATTTCTCATAATATGGCTGGAGGCGGTCTACTGGCGTGGCGCTGCTGGTGGCAGCAGCACCACCTTACCGCCATCCGCCGGCATGGCCACAGCTGGATGTCCGCCCTTCTTGTGACAGAAATACGGCTGTGGTCATAATACGACAAACGGCTGGTAGCCGCAGCGATGGCCTTTTGGCCACCGTCGCTACAGCGGTATGCGGTTTTTACCGCAGATGTCAAAATGAGGGCCTAAATGGTTAGGACAAGAAAATGCAAACTTTCTAAAAGTACCCTTTTCAAAATTATGACTTGAAATCCGATTTCACCTTTAAAGAGAATTTTAAATAACAATTCTTGTGACACCAAACTTGAGATTCACATCTGCCCCCAATTGAAGGTAAACCAATGCTATCCCATGGGAAAGGCATGCCATGCAGTAGTAAAAATTAATTTAAGAGTTTTTCATTGTCAGGACATGTAAAAGTTAGAAGTACACTTTCCACTTTTTGAATACACTGCAACCTGCCATATGGGCTGCCCAGGGCTTACCCTAAGTGGTGACTTATATACATTAAAAATTGAGGTTTAGGCTTAAAAGATTTATTTTGCCAAGTTCAAATGGCAGTTCAAAACTGCGCACACATCCTGCAATGGCAGACCTGAGACAGGTTTAAACGGCTACTTAACTGGACAACACTATTGATTGCTGCAGGCCCACTAGAAGCATTTAATTTACAAGTCCTGGGAACAAGTTGTACCCCTTTACTAGGGACTTGCAAGAAAAATAAATGTGCCAATTGGATGTAAGCCAGTTTCTCCATGTTTAAAGAAGAGATCCCATGCCCTTCAGCACTGTTTAGGAGAGATAAGGTGTAGAGTCCTAAGGGCAATAAAAGTGGTTTGAGCAAAAAATTGCGGTGTAAGGCAATAGCCCTCGTGAAAACCACCATAAGGCTGATAGGTCTAGCAGTCCCCTACTGTCACAGTTGAAATCCAGTAGACCCTGCTTGACCAATGCCCCTGTACCTGGAATGGGACCTGACAATAATATTCCCTCATAAAACACTCAAGTCCTGTGTTTAATCAGTACAGGAAAGGATTTGAATTCTGTGACCATAAGCTGATCTTACATTAATTGCAAGCAAATGAGTGTATATGAGTATATGATGTAATTAAAACAAAAGCAGTATTGGTATTAGTAGTGACAGCAGTAAATGGTGAACAAGGTTTGACTGATTGTAATTAAATATCAAGTAGAATTATTGGAAGTAATAGGATCTTGCCAGCTGACACATTCAGCTAGAATCAGGGTTTAAGTTAAACTGTATGTCATCTAGTAGCAAATGAGAACAGCATATGCCACATTCCATTTATACTGAATGACCGTTGATTCACACGTTCAATAGTTTGGAAAGGAGAGTATGTGTAATTATACAAGAAAGAGAATATTACCTCCCTGAATATATTACAATGGAAAGAAGCCACCACCAGGAGACCACCAAAGAGGATAAAATAGAAATTCAAAAGAAGGAATAAAAAGCCTGATGTATAAGGGTATTTCATGGTCTCAAAAACTGTGATTCCCAAGGCCTGCAAAGGTTAAATAACTTTTTACAACTTTTAAAAGCCCTCTTATGAGGTGGAACAGTCTTTGTAACTCATTAAAGGGATTTTGTGATCCTGTATTAATGGGAACTAGGGGGCATTGTGAAAGGGGAATTCCCCTCCTAGTTGCTTTGCTATCAATGGTTTAGAGACTTCGAATGTGACTGCAAACCATTGATCAGATACTGACACTTCAAAGAGGCTTGCACCTGATTCAGAAAGGGGAACATGTCCCCATGGGACATCTTTCAATCTCAAAGTTGTGCCGGCAGCTTGGGGGGGAGCATTGGCCCATGGAACATTGCTGGCATTCCTAATGTCTTCATGAATGGGAAGCTGTAGCCAGGCGTCGGAACACCTGGCTACCACCAATGGCGGCCTCCAGGCAGCAGGATACCCCGGGGAACCGCCGGGGAGGACCCGGAAGGCGAATGCGTTGGGAATCCGGATATCTGGATTCCCATAGTACTAAGGGCTGGACTTCCGCGGCAGCCGGAGGAGGAAGAGAAGACGGACGCGGAAGCAGCAGGGAGACGACCAGAACCATCGCACGGCGAACAGAGACGGTCAGAAAAGCTGATTCGAGAGGGAACCTCCGACGAAGGGCAGGGAGGCCCAGAAACGCGAGGACTCCGCCACGTCCCTGGAGGGGTGTTGCTCAAGCAGGTATTGTCCTGCTTACAAGCAGGATAAAAGCCTTGGTGAGGAGGGAGGAGGGAGAGGGAGGTGAAAGGGGGCGAAAGGAGGAAGAGGAAGGAAAGGGAAGGGAATCAAACGAAGTACGGGCAAAGAACAGAAGAAAACCTAGTGGGGTTTTCTATATAGGTGGCTAAAAGAATTGCAGGATATAAAAAATTTTCCTTGATTGTTTTTTTTGTGTGGTTGTCTTGGTAAAAGGGTGAAACATATTCTTTAACTGTGACCCCCCTCACTAACACCCACACTTACCTTTCCTACACGGGTAGTGCAAGTTTTAAGTGTTTTCTTGAGGGATCTAGCTCACATAGAAGATTACAACAATTGGTTACCCCTTCCTTTCTAAAAACCCGATTTCCTATCACCTCACCGCACCCCCTCAAGACCCTCCCACTATATTGAAACGACCCCAAAGCAATCCCGGAGTAAAGACTTACCTTAACTTCTTTCTTTTTCCCGGTTCCCCTGACGATGCCACTCCACCACGAGACCTTCGGCTGGACCAAAGAAGCCCTGGAAAAGAGAAGATGAAAGAACGAGTTGTATTCACTGGGAGATAGAGACTCATGGACCAATAGAAAAAGACTTGTGTATTACCAATAAACGTGCATCTTTCACACCACCTAAACACGAGTTGTCTTATATGTCCTTGCCGCTACGCCCACCGCTACAGAAGCATTTTTAAACTAGCACCAGTCATTTTAATGGATACAACCTGCTTTTAAAAATAAATGTTCCCCATTTGGGAATGTAAATGTGGGGGATGGAGGTATGCTGTTCCATCTCCAATATTCTTTAGGTAGGTTGTTTTATGACCTTTTGCAAATGTACAACTTTTTGTGAGACCTACTAGTACATAGGTAATTGCATTCCCATGAGCACAGGAGTTGGTCTGAAAATTGCACATCCCCAGTTTGCAAATGGGAATAGTACAGCAGGCCCTAAATGTCCTCAAGGAAGTCAAATATGTAAAAATCATCTAAAATATATTTTTTTGATGGCTGAAATCTCACCCTTGTTATCTAATCTAAAAAATATTTTCCACCCTTATCAGCTCTTTGAGTGCAGATTTGCAATGCCACAGGAGTAGGGATGCTTTCTGTTCTGCCCTCTACTCATACGACTGAAACGTGGATGGCATCCCAACCAAGATGTTCTGAAAAGAATTCTAGCTGTACTATCTGCTTTACACAGTTAATAAATGGAAAAAACCTGAAACATTACTATGTGCCAGAATAGTGCAGCATCTCTAGGTACATAAAGCAATGGACATATCAGAAGCATGATTTAAATACCAGGGACAATGTACATAATTCTTGCGTAGTATGCACATGCTATATCACATTGTAGACATTAGTGCATGGTATGCATAATGCTCCAAAGTATAAAACAATTGCATAGAAAGATGATGTTTAAATGACTTCATGCTGTAGGTCAGATTAGTCATTTTCTTCCTTGGCTTACAGCTTGTAGACAGAGTACTGGAACACATATCACTGAACCTGTCAATTACATCTGCTGTCTAAATGTTGCCTATAGTTAAGCAGTTGTTGTAAAGAGCTTTGTGAGTGCGTTCACAAAGCAGCAGCTCCTCTGCAACGGCGGAAGAGTGTCACCCCACTGGCTAAGCAGCTGAAAAATAAAGTAATATTTTATTATTGTTTTATTTTTCAGCTGCTGGCTGAGCCAGCATGTGCAGGGAGGGGAGAGGCTGTACCATGGGAGGGGGAGGAGGAGTGGAGTGCATTTAAAAGTGTGCATGTCAGTTTAGCCGTCCGTCTTAGGCTGGCCAAAGTTACATGTGCACTTAGGTTTCTCCAACCCAGCTGTGTTGCACAGCCAGTTGTAGAAACAGCACAGACTCCCATGCACTGTCTGAGCGGCAGACCAAACCACTCAGACCAATCCTGGTGCTGCTCTCATGCTAGGCATAGCATGAGACCAGCACCAGGATTGTCTGGAGAGCCTGTGCTGGTGTCCCAGGGACTGCTGAGATACCATCAGGAGCCAGAGAGAAGATGGGTGAGGTGGCCAGCAGCGTCAGTATCAGGACAGGTAATTATTATTATTATTTTGTATTGACCCCATTGCCCCCACCTCCCTTGAGATTTATGGTGGGTGCCACTGCAATCACACTATATAAGTTACACAAATAAATCAAACCCAACTATGAGAAGACAGAGTTAATCAATGTAGCTCATGGGCAATCAAGGAAAGGGAACTAAAGAAGCACAGACAATCTGGACTCTCAAGCATAGGTCCTTAGTTAGAGTTTGGTGGGCAGGACACTCAGTGAAACATGACAAATATCCTGTCCTGTGTATTTTAAGGGCAATAGGCTATAATGTTAATATAGCTTTTGATTTCCAACTTGGTAAAGTATGAGGACAATAATGGAATCATAATATTTCTGATAACATACCTATGCATTGTTAGTAAACTAGAGACCTCTCTGCAAACAGAACCTGATTCAGTTTGTTTTGCATGGGCTGCACGCTCTTTTTAGAGACAAGGCTTCAAAATTTTTCACAATATTAAGTTACAAAATATCCTGCAAAAACATAAAATCGAGACTATGGACTTCTAATACAATGTCAAGGTAAAGATATATAAATTAGTCTAGATTTAGATTTCTTAACTCCATAAAAACATAGCTTGTGGTTAAATATATGGTAGAGGCACATAGACCTGACCTAAGCATAATAAACGTATAGTTCCCTAAGTACTTACCTTGATGTTATAATGGTAGTCGATACTCTGTAATTGAAATTTTTACAGGATAATATTTTAAACTCTAGATTGTTCTAAAACACCATGCAAGGTTACTTGCTCCCCCTGGAGCAGATCAGTAGTGCAGAAGGCAAAGCAAAAGTAATACAAGTAAATAGTATAGATGGTATTTTGAGTTTCAATATAAAATCCGTATCTCCTTGGCTGGATGCAAATAAATTAGAATACGAGATAAGGTGTAAAGTATTGGTAAAAATATCTCTAGTTATATCCTAAATTATTGAACACATGAAATATAGTTGCAAAATCTGATATTCTCACCAAGTTTTCTTGCTATTCTGAAGAGATCCAGTTTATAAAGTATGACCAATTTTCAAGCAACATCTCAGTTTCACTGTCAATAAGATGATACAAACGGAGCCATGCAGAGTCAAAAACAGACTGAAAAGAGCTGTGGGGATGTACAGTGCACAGGTATTCAAAGAACCAAATATGTAGAATAAATGGGCATGAAGGTGCTAAAAGAAGTAGAAAACAATTTTTCTTGTAGAATATGAAGGTGAGATGGTGGCGGGTGACACTGGTGGTGTCACTTTTGCATTAACTATTCACAAAAAAGCTACCTCTTATAGCACTCTTTATGTTGACTCTGTAGGGCACTTTGCTGACCTTTTGAGTAGGTTTGCGATACATAATACCACATTCATGCATGCATACTGTTTAGGATACTGTGCAGCTGTCTATTAGCACCATTAATGCTCCTGGAGAACATACACCATCAATAAGGAATGACCTGATCACTTGCTGACAATCTCCATGTCTTCCTCATCACATTCCTTGGCTGTGCACGGGAAGACACTGACTCTGTAGACAGGCACACCAAGTACCACCTAAAATAATCTTCCCCATTACCAATGTTTTACATTATTTTGACATTTACTCAAAACTTGATCTTCGATGAATATCCCACCACTACCCAACTCTATTGAAACGGCTCAGGCATCAGTGGATACATTTCTGCTTTGTGTATCAAGACGAATAGCATACTAATGTCCCAGGAAAGTTGAGAGGGCAAGTTCATAAGGGCTGTGACAAGGAAGAGCAGTGCTTGGGGTACAGAAGAGTACCACCTTGACTGTCCTGCGCAACCATTTCTAAAAACAAAATCCTGATAAGATTGTCCAATTACCTGCATTAGGGTTTCAAACAAGGGTGCTAATGTATATGTTAGGTGTGTATTTACTGCGTCGCAAAGGCACTGACTACTCCACCAAACGTCTCTGATGTCCAGATGGAGTAAGGGGCATTGGGGAAACGGCTGCCTGTCTGCCCCCCAAATTTAGATGGGTGGGCATGTAGCAGTTCTTTTTAATGTCCATCACTGCCAGAGTGACAATAACATGTAAATAATGCTCCCCCGGCCATGGGAGATGACTCCCATGTCAAGGGGTGCATAATATTTTCAATTTTAAAAAAGAAAATGTTGTTATAGTTTAGTTCAAAGAATAAAACTGTTTGGTGCCTCATGCTAATGCAACCCTGCACCAAACAGCAATATGCTTTGACAGGAACCGATGTGATCATAGTTCCTGCTAATACTTTATAACTGACTGTCAGTTTGTTGGTCATTTATACATTTGCCGTGTGGTCCTTCCACCAGGGGAATGGGGTGATTTATTTGGTCCCACTGGCAGTCCAACGGGCTGTCCATCTTTCTACAAATTGGCTCTCAAAGACCATTTCTCCTCTTCCTCCATGCCAGGATATCAACTTTTCTCCTTCCTCACCTAATTGTTCTACATGCGAGGAGTTGTGCCTCCATTCTATGGAGTTTTATAGTTTTAATTCTTTCTTCTTTTAGGTCTGATCTTAACAAAGACCTGTTGATTAAAAAAAAATATATGTGTACTATACTTTTTTAAAGGGGATTTCAGCCATGCTTCTTCATCCATTGGTCTATTTGTGTGTCATTCACATTTCTCTTCTGCCCCCTACAGCATACAGCATGGGTGAAAGGGTTAGTGCACTTCAGCCACTGGTTAACCACTTAGAGTGACTGCATTTTGCTCTTTCACAAGGAGCACATCTGCACACAAGCTAGCTCCTCTCTGTTCTAAGGTTTTTGTTTCTAATTTAGTGCTTTGATGTTCACTTTGTGTCTGAGGTGACAGCAGGACACTTTATACCAGTGGGCCAGATGATGGCACATGCCACATTCTACAGTTCATGAGTTCCTGTCTCTGGCCAATGCCGTTGCAATTTATTTTGTGAGTGTCCTTTATATGACTGCCAGTATTTCTGGGCGTAACAGATTGCAGCTGATGAACCTTGCCCTTTTTGCAGGGTCATCCCCAAACTGTTTGCCTTCCTCCTCCTATTTTTTCTGACCTCTTGTTGTTGGCTCTAGGACTCTGAGCACTTTATCACTGCTGATCAGTGCTAAAGTGCAGGAACTCTCCCTTCTAAAGTTGGTATGATTGGCTTGCACCTAATTGGGACATTTAATTTACCAGTATGTCCTTTGTACAGTGGTATCCTTATACGCATGGCCTGTAAATTAAATGCTACTATTGGGCCTGCAGCACTGCTTGCACCATCCACAGAAGTAGCCTTTCAGACCTGTCTCAGGCCTGCTAGCGCAGGGCCTGCATGTATAGTTTACTGCCACAGGTACCTATCATCTAATTTGCTTGCGAGGCCTAGAATCCCCTTTTACTACATGTAAGTCACCCCTAAGGTAGGCCCTAGCTAGCCCTATGTACAGCGTGCTATGAATATATAAGTCAGGACATGTGCCTGGTTGTGTGGCCTGTCCTGGTGGTGACAAACAGCCTATTTGGTTTCTCACTGCTGTGAGTGCTGCCTTGCTTATAGGATTGCATTGGTAATGCCCTGCCTCATGTCTAGGGGGTATTGTCTGATCTATGAGGTGTAGAGTAGGCATGTTTGGTATGGTTGTAATGGTAATGCTGCTTACTGGTGTAGGTGGATTTTGTATTACCATTATAGAAATGCCACTTAACTTTTACCTTTTATTCTGTCTTTTGTTCCTTCTCCCTAACCTTCTTTTGTTCTTTCTTTGCGTTGTTCATTTTTCTCTTTCTTTGTTCCTTTCTTTTCTCTTTCCTTCTGCCCTTTTCTCTCTTTCCTGCTTTCATACCCTCTTTCTTGCTTCAATCCCTTCTTAATTTCCTTATTTCTTACTTTCTATTCTTTCCTTCTTTTCTTCCTTCCTTCTGTTGTCTTGCTATCCTTCATTCTTTCTTTCTTTCCTTCTTTCTAGTCATCCTTATTTCCTTCCTTCTTTCCTGTCTTCCTTCTTTCCTTCCTTTTTTTCTTTCCTCTGTTCTTGCTTCCTTTTGCTTCTTTCTTGCTTTCCTTACTTCTTGCTTTTCTTTCATTCCTGCCTTACTTTTTTCTTTCCTTCCTTCCTTGTTTCCTTCCTTATTTCCGTCCTTCTTTCTTCCTTCCTTTCGTCTCTCCTGCCTTCTTTCTTTCTTTCCTTCTCAAAGGCAAGAAACTGGAAGAGGATTGGACAGCAATTGGCTTTCTTGGTCTGTGTTAGTCAAGACCTTTTGATTTTACTAAAATTATGTGTATGGCTTAGTTACCTACAGGGGTTTGCAGCCATACTTCATCCATTTGTCTGTGGTTGTGTCACTCCCACTTTTTCTCCAACTCACTCGAGCATGCATCAAGGGGCCACGTCTGTGCCTACTTCAGCCACTGGATGACCTCACTATGAGTTATGGCATGCTGCCCTTTCACAAGGAGCAAAACAAGGCAAAAGCTAGTTCCCTCCAGTGTCAGCAAGCCCTACTATAATGGGTGTTTTTTTAGACCAAAAATCATTACTGCCTTTAATAAATATTTTTCTTTTACAATGGCAAACACCTGCCAGCTTTCTAACAACAAAGTTTTTCAAAAAGCCATGACAAAACAAAAACAAATTGCAAACAGGCTGGCAGATGCAGTCTGACCTATTGGCTTTGCCAAAGCTTGTTTAGCAATGACGTGTGCCACAACATGTGAAGGGCTATTGCAGCAGCGGGGGCAGGCTCCTATTTAAACATTGTCTATTGTATAATCATATATGATTTAGCTACTTCAGCAAGCACTTACATTGTGCAATAGGTATTTATGTGATCTGAAAAGCTACCTATTTTATTTTTGGTATACTTAGTGTGGGCATAAAGCAATTTAATTTGCTCATTTCACTGTCATTTAAAAATCCTTCCTTGCTAATGGTCAGTCATACCTCTTTGTCCCTCCTTTTTAGGGTCAAGCGTGCAAGGCACTCTGTCCCTGGTGTAGTCTCTCTATGGGCTTTTAACCACACCTATGTCACGACCATCAGTTTGGTTGGTTCATGGGCTTGCCTTTTAAAATTTGCTTGATTTCATTAGCGACAGGCATGCACACGTCATGCCTTTTCCTGTGTTTAGCCTGCCTCAAGCGCACTGAAAACATATGAGACTCCGTGTTTTCCGTATGGTTTCTGGACTACTTATTCTTTTTATTTCGTATGGTGGCGAGATGTCGCTTTGCATGACATCGACCCTGTTACATGGATAATTGCACTTTTGGCAATACATTTCACTGCGAGCGACCTTCTGTTTCCTTTTGTGTGTCTGCTTCGTGATCATGTCGGCCGTTGGCTTGCTTATGTGAAACTGTTTCACTTTTCAGTTTATGTGGCAAAAAAAGCCCGGTTAGAAGTTTAAAACGCTAATAGCTCTAACTTGTGCAAATGCGAGACCCATTGTATTGCAAATGCTTGTTCACTTTAAGATCGGGGAACAACTACTGTATAGTTACGCTTTGCCCTGTTTATCTCTTCTGTAGGTGACTTTTTTTTTCCATTTTCTGCTCATGTTCGGCAAAGCTTGTTTTCATTTGCAGAGCATTCTTGCTCTCAGCTTATTTTCACTGTAAACAATGCTGTAAATCAGGCTGTCATCTTGGGCACATTTGGTCTTCGTGGAGTTGAGTGTGCCTGCCTGCGGTCCCCGGTGGTTGGAGGGAAGGCGGAGGCATTCTTGTTTATTTATTTACTTTTTTAACTTTGGAGGTTTTACTAAGGCTTTACGTGAGTACCAGCTACATTAACAAGGGCGTTTAATTTTTTTGTAGGCATGGGGAGATTGTGATGTTGAGCCAACACTATGACCCAAACTTGGGTCCTCTGTTCTGAAGGCGGCAACTCTAGTTCTTGCACCGTTCCTTCTCCCTCTTGGAGCAGGTTTCCGCGGAGCACATGAGGCATTCCCACACCTTTAATTGTTGTAGCGTGGTACGCCACACTTTATGTTTACATATGGCGGTTGCACCATTATGATGAGTGCAGCTCCGGTACAAACTGTTGACAGACTCTAAAGAGTACAACTCCATTATAAGTGCTGCAATAGTGGGAATTGCATATCTATGGCCCGCACACCCCGGCACAAGCTGATCATAACTGTCCCTGATCCTGGTGCATGCAGCTTTGGCTACTTGTGCTGCTAGTATTGGAAATTCAACTAGCTTAAGATCCCAGCATTGCTCGAAGGATCTTTTCACAGAAGAGAAATGTCTTGCTTGCACACTAAGCCACAAACAGTGGCTCTTTTGCTTGGGGGGAGGGGGTAGCCTGAGGCCCAAAATGTGACAAAACTGGGGGCTAGTTCTAGAGCTCCTCATACTCTGCCTACCGAAACCAGCAGCTTGTACACTTATGCAACAAGAAAACTTTCGGCCATCTCAGCAGAGTCAAGAGATGCATCTAGTACCTCTGTGTTTATGTGTGTACAATACAAAACGTGTTTCAACCACCAGCAAAGAAAGGAGCGTAATCAGGGACATTAGTCACTCACTACATAGTGGCACAGCAGTTGGAAGGGCAAAAGTCACTGTTCTGTTTATTTCAAATGAAGTGGGAAAATGCCAGTACGCACTTATTAGCAGCCCCATATTTACGGCTCAGAAACATTTTCAATTCAAGTTATTCACCACATCAATATGGTTATTGTTAACCTAATACTGCTAATAAGGACTGGCAAAGCCAATAGGCCTGGTTTGGTTTATGCATATATTTATTATTGTGACATGTCTAAATGTAAAACAATAAAAGTCAAAGACAGGCACTGAAACAGGGGCATAGGAGACAATACATTTCTGGGGGGACAGGGACAGCCTTGTGGACTTTCCAATCGGACCTTATTTGAGAACTGCAGGCTCCGATAAATGTAAACAATTATATGTATTGTGAGTGAAATAGGAAGAAATAAACGCATGTTGTCACAGTCTGAAAGCATATTTTATTGTTATTTACATTAACAAAGTAATTAGCTCAAATGTGAAAATAACATGTTGATTAACCTTGCATCTTCATGAAACAAGCAAATAAAGGTAGGAGGATAAAAAGGAAGAACATACCCTTTGTGCCCTACATACACCATGCTCCTCACCTCATATCAATTGGAACCGCATCGGCTGTAGGAGGCTGGCCTAGTTTGTAGTGGGTACCTTGGGTACTTACACCTTATACCAGGTCCAGTTATTCCTTATTAGTGAAGTAGTAGTGTTCTAGCAGCTTAGGCTGATAGAGGTAGCTATAGCAGAGCAGCTTAGGCTGAACAAGGAGACATGCAAAGCTCATGCAATACCACTTATAGTTAAACAGTATTTATACACAAGTAAAGACAATACTCAGTGTTCACAAAAATAAAGGTATTTATTTGGGTGACACAGTACCAAAAATATCTTAGAGACAATACTCCTTCTGGAGGTAGGTATTAAACACAATATATACATTAGACACCAAAATTAGACAAGTAAATAGTCATAGAACAATGCAAAGAGTAGGAAATCCTATAGAATGCAATGGGAGAAAATAGGTCTAGGGGCAAAACACAAACCATATACTAAGAAAGTGGAATGTGAATCACAAATTCCCCCCTAGAAAAGTGTAGTGTGTGCAGAATCGCTGGGAGAGTAAGAATACAGTAAAGGTAAGTAAATTACCCCACCCCAGAGCCCATAAAAGCAGGAGTAAAGTACTGCAAGTTTCCTTAGGACACACTACACCTCGTTTTTGGGATTTTGCAGCAGCCAACAAAGTCTGCAAAGAACAACTGCTGGATTATTGGACCTGAAGACCTGCAAAGTAAGGGGTCCAAGTCCAGAAGTCGAAAGAAGTTCCAGGAAGGACAGGAGCCCCTGCCAACCCAGAAGAGGGTGTAAAAGAAGAGTCCCCGGTTAGTTGAAGACTGCAGAAATGCATCCTAGGAGGATGCCAGCGGGTTACTGCATGATGCAAAAGATGTCCCACGGCGTGAAGATTGTTGCAGATGAGATTTCGTGTTGGAAGGTGCCAACAAGCCTTGGTCACGACAAAAGTGCATTCAGCTTCAAAATGGTGCTGGATGGACCCAGGAGGGACCTGGGGGCCTCAACTCTGTTTGAGGTGTTAGAGAGCCTTCAGAATACCAGCCAGCACCCCCAGGAGTTGCAGGATCTGGGTTCAAAGGAGGTGCAAAACATGGTTGATGCAGCACAACAAAAGAAGGTCCCACGCTGCCGGAGAACAACTCAGCGAGTTGCACATCACAGGATGGAGTGCTGGGGACCTGGGCCAGGCTGTGCATGAAGGAATTTTGCAAAGAGTGCACAGAGGACTCAGGAGGCGAAGAAGACGCAGTACGAAGGGGTACCATTGCTCTTGGGGAAGGCAAGGTCTTACCTCCTCCAAATTGCGCCAGCAGGACCTCAGGACAGTCTATGTCAATGATGTCCACTTTCTGTGTCTTTAGGAGCACACTCAGCACTGTGAGAGGAGTCCCAGGGTACCTGTCATCATCTTGGAAGGTGCCTGCTTGGAGCAGGGGAGTGACTCCGTCACTCCATGGGAGATTTCTTCAGTCCTTCTGGTGCAGGATCAAGACAGGGAGTCCCCAGAGCATGCACACCATGGAAACTGTTGCAGTTGCTGACTTTGAGCTGAGGTTCCTGAAGAAAAGTGTCTCTTGTAGACACTTTGTTGCAGTTACAGTGTTTCTTGGAGCAGGCTGCGGTTGATCTGAGGTCAGAAGAGTCTGAAGGTGTTGCAGAGGATTCTTGAAGGAATCTTGCAAGCAGAATCTGAAGAGAACTCACAAGAGAGACCCTAAATAGCCCTGAGAGGGGGATTGGCTACCTTATCGGGTATGGACCTATCAGGAGGGGTCTCTGGCATCACCTGCTGTCACTGGCCACTCAGAGCCTTCCAGAGTGCCCCCACACCTTGCAAAGTAAGATGGCTGAAGTCTGAGACACAATGGAGGAGCTCTGGGCACCACCTCTGGGGTGGTGATGGACAGGGGAGGGGTCACTCCCCTTTCCTTCGTCCAGTTTCACACCAGAGCAGGGGAGAAGGGGTACCTGAACCTGTGTAGACTGGCTTCTGCAAGGAGGGCACCATCTGTGCCCTTCAAAGCATTTCCAGAGGCTGGGGGAGGCTACCCCTTCCCAGCCTGTTACACCTATTTCCAAAGGGAGAGGGTGTAACACCTTGCTCTCAGAGGAAATGCTTTGTTCTGCCTTCCTGTGACTGGGCTGCCCAGACCCCAGGAGGGCAGAAACTTGTCTGTGAGGTGGCAGCAGCTGTAGCTGCAGTGCAAGCCTCAGAGAGCTGGTTTGGCAGTACTGGGCGTCCATGGAGGAGCACCCAGGATGCATGGAATTGGCTCTCCAATACCAGATTTGGAATGGGGGGACAATTCCATGATCTTAGACATGTTACATGGCCATATTCGGAGTTACCATTGTGAAGCTACATATAGGTATTGAGCTATATGTAGGTCACCAGTGTAATGGTGTCCCCGCACTCAGAAAGTCGGGGGAAATGGCCCTGAACTATGTGGGGCACCTTTGCTAGTGCAAGGGTGCCCTCACACATAGTAACTTTGCACCTAACCTTCAGCAAGTGAAGGTTAGACATATAGGTGACTTATAAGTTACTTAAGTGCAGTGAAAAACAGTGAAATAGTGTGTGCACCATTTCACACAGTCAGCAATGGCAGTCCTGTGTAATAATTTGTCTGAGCTCCCTATGGGTGGCAAAAGAAATGCTGCAGCCCATATGGATCTCCTGGAACCCCAATGCCCTGGGTACCTAGGTACCATATACTAGGGACTTATAAGGGGTGGTCCAGTGTGCCAATTGAAATTGGTAAATTAAGTCACTGGCCTACAATTACAAATTTAAAAGCAGAGAGAGCATAAGCACAGAGGTTCTCACTGGGTACTGGCTAGCAGGATCCCAGTGACACAGTAAAAACACACTGACACACACTCACAAACAGGTCAAAAGTGGGGGTAACCATGATAGAAAGAGGCTACTTTCTCACACCGGAGATATCAAAAGTGATCAGGTACAACAATTCTGAACTGTGCTCTGAAACCGAATTTCTAATAATATTTCTACTCCAATGTGTCACCTTGGGCAACTCAGCTCCATATCAGTCATAACTGGAAGCTTTTCAACTGAAGAAGCTCTTGGAGTTACAGGCTACATAAACTTGGGATTCTTTAATCCCTGTATAAACTGCAGTCACTAATGTCTTTAGAATCAGCGATATGTGATACACCAAGTCACTGATTGTAAAGAAAAGACAGTCACTGATTATAAGGAAAAGACATCAGAAACTGACTATTATAAAGTTATTACAGTCGAGTTCTGACATCACAATGCCTTCTGCCAGAGCTAGCAGCTAAAGTGAAAGGCAGATCAGGTCGCAGAGCGGTCTAGAGTGATGTGGCATAGAGCACAGGGGGTGCAAAGTAGATTGGCACAGAGTGAACTGGTATAGAGTGCATTGGTTTTGAGTAAAGTGGTTTAGAGTACCTTGGTGTAGAGTGCACTGGTTTAGAGTTGAGTGCAGTAGCGTAGAATTGTGAAGAGTAGAGGGGCACAGAGTGGAGTGGCACAGCATAGATTGCAGTGGTCCAGAGTACAGAGGTGCAGAGTGCTGTGTCATAGAGTTATGCGGTGCATGATAGAGTGGAGTGGTGCAAGGTAGAATAGATTGGTGTAGAGTGCAGTAGTGGAGTGCAGTGATGCAGAGTAGAGTGGCATAGAGTAGAGTGGCATAGAGTGTAGTGGCACAGAGTACATTGGTGTAGAGTGCAGTGGAGTGGCATAAAGTTGAACGGTGCGGAGTAGAGTGCTGTAGTGCAGAGTAGAGATGAGTATAGTTCTGTGGCAGAGTGCAGTGTTGCAGAGTCATGTCACAAAGGGCAGTGGTGTAGAGTTATACAGAGAAGAGTGGCATAGAGTACAGTGGTGCAGAGTAGAATAAAGTGGCATAGAGTGCAGTGGCATAGAGTAATTTGCTGCAGAGTATAGTATAGTGGAGAAGAGTAGAGTGTTGCAGAGTAGAGAATAGTAATTTAGAGTGCAGTAGCATAGAGTGGTGCAGAGTAGATTGGAGTGGCACAGGGTACATTGGAGTGGTGCAGGGTAGATTGGACTGGCACAGCATTGAGTGGAGTTGCATAGAATGCAGTGGAATAGAGTAGATTGTTTAAAAGTAGAGTGAAGTGCCCTAGAGTGGAGTGGTGTAGAGTAGATTAAAGTGCAGTGGTGCAGAATAGAGTGCAGTGGGGAAGAGTACAGTGGCACTGAGTGCAGTGGTGCAAAGTACAGTGGTGTCGAGTTCAGTGGCGGAGAGTGCAATGTTGCAGACTAGAGAGTTGTAGAGTACAGTGGTGTATTGTAGAGTGGTGTAGAGTGCATTGGCATAGGGTGCTTTGGTGCAGAGTACAGTGGCATAGAAAACAGTGGCATAGAGTGCTGTGGTGGAGAGTAGATTGACATAGAGTGCAGTGGCATAGAGTGGTTTTGAGTAAAGTGGTTAAGTGTACACTGGCGTAGACTTCAGGGGTGTAGTTTATATTGGTTACATTGGTTAGAGTAGAATAGGATAGATTGCAGTGGCATAAAGTGCAGTAGCGTAGAGTAGCGCAGAGTGAAGAAAGGTGGTGTAGGGTGCAGTGGCATAGGGTAGATTGTTTCAGGGTAGAGTGAAAAGAAGATAGGTAGAGAAAAGATAATATACTTCAATATGCTTAAGTATGTAACAATGTCAACCACATAAGTAATACCGCTAGGCATAATGGCTCAAAATGAAATATGGCTTCTCCTTGTTAGCCACGCTGTAATCAAACCCTTCATTACCTAGAAAAAAAACATTAAGCATAACTGTTAGAAAAGTATACCCTTCTAATAGCTAAATTGTGTAGTGTGAAAAGGTAAAATCTGGGCTTGATCTCGACTTCCCTGTTTCACCAACTGGTGTGATCTCGGGCAAATACAAATACTGTGTTTCACACAGTCTCCTTTCTAGCTTGCAGGCATCAGGCTGAGTGGGACTCTGTTTCCTCTTTAGATCTTTCTCATTGTCCTGCAGCTCCTCTTCAAGGCATCCTGTAGCGCTCCTCTTCAAGGAGGCAGGTGATGCAGACAGCAATCATCAAAGACTCTTTTCTCATTGCTCCCTTTGTTCTCATGTGCCCTTAATGCCCACAGCTGTAAATAGGACAAACAAAAGGGCAGAAGGCGTACGGGGCCTCCTGACTGACCTTCATTATGCGACCATCAGATTGGAGGTAGGTCAGCAGTTTAAGTGCAGGGCTATTATAAGTAGTGCTTTTGCACTCTAATGGCCCTATGAATAATAGGTGTGAGAGATGAAATTCTCTTATACCCCATTGTCCCCCCACCCTCGTCCCTCATGTCCCCCACCCTCCAAAATCTGGGGGATACATCCCCCGCATCCCCCACACTTCCTACACCCATGCACCGAAATATTGGTCAGGTGGCACCTGATGCACTGGAAGCTAGTTTATGTGTAAAGCTACATCTTATCACGCATGCCGTCCTTCTTGGATGGGATATCCAGTTACCCTTCCTTGGCCACCATATGTTTAGTGACCCCTTCCCCACCTCTTTTCTCCCACTTGAAACTGCCACGACTTGACCACAATCTCTCTGTGAAAAACACAAGTCCCTCAAACTGGGATCCACAAAAGACAGTCACCCTCCAGGGGTGCAGCCTGGTGTGTTAGGGTTACACTGTCAGATATGGAACAGCGGAATGGGTTGATCTAAAACCGCCAGCACGATCTGCCTTCCAATCGGGATGATTCTGAACCAGATGCTTCCCCTGCCCGTCTTGACAAATGTTTTTATGGCATCCTTCTTAGCTTGGGAAGCCAGAGATAAAGTATTACGTTTATGAATGTAATCAAATTGGCACTCGCTACCAAGTATCATATTAAGCCGAAACATTGTTCAGTGAGGTAAACAATCTTTCATGTGTCTGATATTCTTAACAACTAAACTCAACATGGTCCCCGATGACCCATGGTACCATTCTTCCCACCTTCCTCAAAGGCATATTTATTCTCTTGTACTTTGGTTTTGTCACAAGCCACCTTATAAAGGAATTCTTTGTATAAAATCATAAGGCATTTTACTTCCACTACGTCATGGGTCATGCACCGTTATAATTTGCCCAAACCAGGGAGTCCGGCCTTAAAAAACATGCCATTTTCAACGCTAAAAGCTCTAACCTTGAAAAAAGCAAGACCGATTACATTGCAAATGATTGTTTTATTTAAGTAGTTTAAGAATAACGAACGTGTTCGGAGGAGCATCAAATGCATTGATCAGATACCAATATTTGCTTCAGGAGCTGACCATTTCTTAATTGTAGGCATCAGCGCCAGACTGGGAACCAAAGCGGCCCTGGCAAATTTGTTGGACCACACTGAGCGGGGGAGGGGAGCACGAGAGTGTTGGAGGGGGCATAAGGTGTGTTGGGATGGTATGGGGGTAGGATTACAAGTGCAAAGCACTGCTGCCTTTGCTACCGGGTGCCGATATTGCAGCACAGCTGAAAAACCGGCCTCCAGTCACAAAACCGGCCCCCACAGATGCAGATCCGGCCCCCATGCTTTCAGACTACTGGGGAACGCCCCGATGTCCGCTACGGCCAGTCTAGCTCTGGTAGGCATTTCAGAGTTAGAACACAGTAAGGATGCAATATTGATGACAGATATTCAGGGGGAACATAAGTATATAAAACAATGGAAGAAAAGTTGAGGAAAACAGCAGTATACAAAATTGCAGGTCATATACAAGGATATACATTTTGACTGTATTCTCTACGAACATTAAATGAGTGGAACTAACGGGTCAATACCAGTTGCACAGAGGCAAAGCTAATCTTCACTCAAAACAATTCATTGCCTTGCAGCAAGTGAGAGCAGTGTATAATTCAGACAGTTTATGCTGAAATACTCTGTCACTGTGCTAGGGTGACCACCTGGCATTGAGGCAAATTCTGGACAGGACTGTAAAAAATTCAGAACAAAGGGTCAAAGTTCATGACAAAAAATCAAGACAAAAGGGCAAAATTCAGGACACAAATTCAAAAACAAACATCATTTTTACAGACACACACAAGAGAGGCCATGCCTCACTATGTTGTCAGTTCATTTATTTTCTCTTTTTTAACATAGCACCATTTATTGACTGTGGTCTTTTTGTGATTGCCTCCTGGTATACTAAACTCAGGTATCACATTACATCCTTGTTCAGTAGCGTAGACCAATCACCAAGGCCATCACCCCTACCCAAATCTACCCAATCTTTCTTGAAGAGAAAGCAACAGCAAAATTTTGATTATGTTTCTGAACATTTTAACACACCTGGAAAACAGTTTGGGAAACATTAAGGTAATTACCCTTATGCTGAATGAAACTGAACATAAAACATCTGGCTTACCCCATCTGCCCATGGACTTTTAACCTAAAAAATGTTAAAGAGGCAGGGCAGATGGTGTGGGCGACAATCTCACACCTAATGTCAGGATGTGAGGTACCCACAACTTCTCTGTAGTCTCACAGAACTAAAGTGTATGTCTGGGACTCTACATTTATCTCAGAAATGGGAGCCCGGACTACCAATCAAAGATAATAAAAGAGGAGGATGAAATTTACATCAAATGGGAGATCCACGGCAAGTGATTCAAAGGGTTGTTGCTTAGGACTGGATAAATAAGGAAGAGAAGAACAAGGTGGGACAATTCCTAAAATCAGACAGGATGGGTCCACCAAGACTATCGGAAGGTATTGGGTACCTGGGGAGTTGTCTCTTCACACAGGAGAGAAACAGAAGAGGCACTGTCAAGTGGTTGAACAAGCAATACCCATCCATCTTGGCAAACTCTTCTGGTGCAATGGTCCGCTGTTCGTGCTTTTCAAGGGGGAGTAGGGGCCAGACCCCTTGCAAGGTTGTGCAAGGCAATTGCCCGCTTTGTCCATGTTTTTAAATGGTATGTAAATTGAGCAAAAGCCAAACTAGTGATCTGGGTTATCCCTAAGTGTCAAGTACACATATAATCTTCAAAATATTTGGGATATAAATTGCACAAACAAACTGTAAAAAGTTTGAAATGTAATTAGTGTTTCTTTAAAATATGGTACTGTTTTCCCCTTGATATACAATTAGATCTCAGATTGAACTGGGAACCAGTTACCTTTCGATACCTAGTGTTTAATATTTACCATTCTCCCACTGATTTGCAGGATGGAAATCTTGGCGGAGCTTCACAGTCCCTCCAAGCTGAGTTTGCTTTTTGGTCTTCTCTTCTGCTTTCTGTAGTGGGCCTTTCCACTCTAAAGCTATCTGTGACTGCTGGTGGATTAGGTCTTCTGGACTTAGAATGCTATTATTCAGCTGCACAGGTCCAATGGGTGGCTCGCTGGCTTTCTGCCCACCTCCCTGCATGAGATGGGGTTTATCAGTAAAGACTTTTAAGGAAGGCTTAATGCACTGCTCATCTGACCATTCTACCATTCTATGGATCACCATCCGGGGTTATCATGCACAGCTTTCTCTTGCCTTGCTAGAAGCTGTAAACTCACTGACACGAAGAAACCCTGTGTTCCTGCAATACCTTTGCTAAGCCTTCCCACCCACACAGGACGGCTGTGCTCAGAGCAACTCCATAAGTGGCATGCTGCAGGTATCTTAAAATTGGGGGATTTGTTTCTGGACGGAAAGCTACTAAATTCCCAAACCCTTGTGGCAGACTACAATCTTCACCCAGGTCAACTCCTTACTTACAACCACCTTAAATAATCATTAAATTTCATGTCTGCCACCGACACTAACCCTACAAGAGGTGTGCCAGAAGCTCTACGCCATAGGAACTGGTGGCAAACTGATAGAATGGCTGTACAGACCTTTCCTGCCACATTGAAACCACTCCAGGTCTTCTCGTCATACTACCTGGGTGATTGATTTGGCCAAACCTCTGCAAGATACGGACTGGACTAAAATACTGGACTTTCCCCACAAAGTATCCCAAAGCTGTCACTTTAAGTACATTCATAGTACATTCATAGTGCTTCCTTGGGAATGCATTCCGCCCGTTGCTTGCCATTGGCCTTGTGGTTTGTAACTCACATTTTGTTGCTTTCAATTTGCTGGTTTTATTTGGTTTACGCTATGCAGCTTGAGTTCGTTCCTTCCCTTGCCCAAGCCTTATTTACAGTATCCTTCCGAGTGCTCCTTTTCTGTAAACAGGCCTGTAAATCTTGTTCTTTTCTCATCACATTTGCTGTGCATTCAAAGAACAAAGTCAAATGTCAGGCTCTGTCTTCGGTGGGAACTCAGGCCCTGATTTATACTTTTTGGTGCAAAACTGCACTAATGCAGTTTTGCACCAAAAAGTTTAGCACCGACTTGCACCATTTCTGAGCACCAGGCGGGCACCATATTTATAGAATGGTGCACGCCAGTGCAAAGGGTAGGCTAGCATAAAAAAAATGAAATTAGCCGGGTGGGGCTGGTAGTATGGAAGAATGGGGTTTTGCACCAAAAAAATGAAGTTAGGCAGATTAGAGTAGAAAACAAATACTCTAACCAGCCTAGCGTCATTGACTGATGCAAAACCATCTATACCACATGACTCCTGTCTTAGAAAAGACAGGAGTCATGCCCACCACCCCATTAGCCAGCACAGGGGACCAGGGTCCCCTGGGCATGGCCATTGCACCCAGTGCCATGTAGGGGACTCCACTTCAGGACCCCAGTGCACCTTAATAACAAAATACTTACCTGTGCTTACCTATACTTACCTGGGAAGGGGTTCCCCATCCTCCCCTGTCCCTCTGGTGCGGGTGTCACTGGGGCCTGCAAAGCGCACCTGTGAGCTTATTCCATGGTGTTCCACCATGGAAATAGATCCACAGGTTCCCTAACGGCTGCCCTGACACAGGTGTTAAATAATGGTATTATATGATCCCTCCTCCCCGTGCATGATTTTAGCACGGGGGGATAAACATGGCGCTAAGGCCATAGAGTAATGTTTTGCACAGGAATGCCTACTTTGCATCTCATTGACGCAAAGTAGGTTTCCACGTCCCAAAAATTACATTAACTTCATAAATTAGGCGCTACATGGGTCTAGCATCAAAGTATAAATATAGAGTTAGTTTTGCATTGAATCTGCGTAAAAAAAGATGTACATTCAGTGAAAAACAAGTATAAATATCCCCCTCAGTGTTTACTTTTCTTTCGCTGACTTCAAAGTGAGAGGATTTATGGGACAATCTTGCTGGATACTGGGGTTAGGAAAGAGTTTTTTCTATCACATGACAACATTTAAATAAACTTCAGAATATATCAGAATTAGGAGTACAAATGTAGTACATTTTTGATAATTCTGAACTGTGCTGGAAACAAATGCCTTTAATATGATTGAAACAAATCATTGCATTAGGTGATTTTCACACATCATCGTCTGTGCACAGTATAGTTTGATTTGAAAACTTTTATGTCTGTGTGGATGTAATGGTCATTTCAATCAAAAATGTGTTGTCTGTAATGGTAGTGTGTTACCACACCATGCATACTCCATTCCACGCTGTTCTGCACCACTCCACACCACTGCACCCTACTCTATCACTACACTTCACACCACTCCATGCCACTGCACTGCACTCTTCTCCATTCTGAACCACTCTACATTTTGTTACTGCACTCTATGCTACTTCCCACTATGATTCTCTGCTCTACTCTGTACCACTCTACTCAATGCCAATGCACTTTACGCCTCTCTACACCACTGTGCTCTGTTCCTCTGTATGCTATACCACTCCAGTCTAGGCAACACCAATCTAGTCCGCACAACTCCAATTTATGCCACCCTGCAACACCACACTGTACGCCACTGCACTCTAAGCTAACACACTCTATGTTAGTGCACTTTACTCTGTAACACTCAACTCTATGCCCCTGCACTCTACATCAATACACTGTATGTCACTTTAATCTACTCTGCACTCTATGCCACGGCATTCTACATCACTTTACTCTATGCCATCACACACTATGCCACTCTATGCAACTCTATTCTACCCTGCACCTCTCCACTCTAAGCCACTTCACTCTACTGTGAAACAATCTACTTTACGCCACTGCACTCTGTGCCACTGCATTCTATGCCACTGCACTCTACCCTGCACATCTCCACTCTATGCAAGTTCACTCTACTCTGAAACAATCTATTCCACGTCACTGCACTCTACGCCACTCTGACCACTGCACTCTGGTTCAATGCACTCTACACCCCTGCACGCTGACACTCTACTCTGCAACACTGCACTGGCCGCCACTATACTCGACACCATTCTACTCTGTACTATTACATTCTGCACCAATACACTATATTCCACTGCACTCTATGCCACTCTACTCTGCCCTACGCCACTATATGCCACTGCACTCTACGCCTGTGCTCTCTAAACAACTGCACTGTATGCCACTGCCCTGTACTCTGCACCACTGTACTCTATGCCACTGCTCTCTGTGCCACTCTACTCCACTCTACATCACTGTCCTGACTCTCTACTCTGCAACATTGCACTCTATGCCACTGTACTGTACACCAATCTACTCTGTACTACTGCATTCCTCGCCACTGCACTCTATGCCACTGCACTCTATGCCACTCTGATCAGCATCACTCCACTCTACGTAACTGCACTCTACAGCACTATACTCTACTCTGCATTGCACCTCTCTACACTACGCCACTGCACTCTCTGCCATGCGAGTCTACTCTGCACTCTATGCCACTGCACCACTCTACACTACTGCACTCTCTGACACTCTATTGTATGCCAATCTACTCCACTGCACTCTATGCCACTCTACTCTGTCCCACACCACTCCATGCCACTGCACTCTACGCCAATGCACTCTAAACAACTGCACTGTACCCCATTGCACTGTACTCTTCACCACTGGGCTCTACGCCACTGCTTCTGTACCAATCTACTCCATTCCACACCACTATGCAACTAACTTTTAGCCATGCTGAACAGCAGACACTCTGGTGTCTAACATGGCTAAAACACATTGGCAAAGCCAATAACTCTTACGTAGACAAGACCTATTGGCTTTGCCAATGTTTGTTAGTACTATGAGGTACCGAGGTCCCTGAAAGAACTGTGAATGTGTAAGTCCTTATTTTAAACATGTATTCGACGCCTCAAGGGTAGTAAGTGCTATATAAATACAATTACATCATAATTTAGGCTGCTACAAAATGCGCAAATACAGTTCGATTAAATTTTAAAAAGTGCTTCTCAAATACAGATTTGAATAATATACAGTTTATGCCCAGTATATTTTTTTTTAACACTCCATTATAACCACACACTCTACAGCTCACCTTGGAACACTATTACAGTACTTCTCTAAAAGAAAATATCTTTGCCATTAGAAAGCTTCAAGTGACTCCTTTTATTTAAGTCTATGCAGGTTTTCAAGTCCCTTTGCATATTTACCAGTTACCCACATTTGCATTTCTTTAGGGAGGGAGTCACCCTGGCAAGAAGGCCTTTACTTATCTGTCTGCCCCTCCCTCCCTCAGAGTACAGGAGACTCCCTGCCTTTCAATCCAGCTGGGGAAACTGATCTGCCCATAATTGCGCCCTGCCTCCATTGTCCTTTAGGTGAAAGGCTAAAGTTATGGACGGATGCTGTCCATTAAGACTTTCATTACTGACAACGGACTTCAGGGCGAAATTACGGGCAGTCTGGGAAATTTACGGACGGGTGGTCACCCTACGCTGTGCACGATCATGGCTTTGGGCATAGCAGAGCACAGGTGATAAGGGAGACCATCGGCATGAACACATGATGATGAAAGGCAACCACCTCTGTGGATAATGGCACTAAAGACCGTGATACGGTAAACCTGCAGAGCAAGGAACAAAACCTTCCAAAAGCAAGTATTGCTGGATGCCTCTGAAGTGCCATGTCCCTGCAATTACCATGTGTTCATGCTGGTCTAAAGATAACTCATGTATTAGCATGGGCAGTTTTCAAGCTGCAGCACAGTTTTTATGACGGTAAGAAACATGCAGCGAAAAGAGGTAAGGTTGAAAAGTATGCCACACGAAGAAAAAGGCGAAGGAAGATCGTATCAAGAGCAACTGTATGCTTTTTTTTAACCCATGAAGTATAAATAACCCTGAAAATGCCTGCAACGCAACATTTTATTAACTCCAAAATACCTATCACAGAAATTATGAAAATTTAGATTTTGCTCAGGTATGGAAATCACAAACCGCACACACTTACACAAAAATGCACAAAACAGACTTCTGCAATACATTTTTGTATTGCTTGATTAAAACCAACCTCTTTCCCCTTTCGGTCCCAATCTCTTCATGCTACAGTGGATAAAGATATAGGGTTAATGCAATGGTTCATGTTACCTTTATCAATCAGCCATGGCATTTTAGTATCCCAAAAAGTTAGGAAGGTAAAAAAACAAGAACTGTGACAAGGCACGTTTGGGCTCGGAGTCATGTAATTTACCATGAAATCATGGTCCATTGCTACCTGATCCTTTTTGTTTCTCTCAGACTTTTCCCACAAAGAGAGCATATATAAAATTATGCACCACAGATATGTTCTAATGCACAGATGTAGAGCACATTATTGCCTTACGGAATGGAGGAAACCTGCACAAAACATCCTGGACTGATAACCTGTCACCACTAAACATCAATGCTGAAAGGAAGGTTTGAATTGAAGTACAAACTGCAGCCCAAATTCTGCTATCGAAACTGTCTTTGAGGGCAAACCCCTCAAACTCAGGTACTTATGTTATAATGCACGTGATAGATCTATGGTGAGTATGTCACAGGAGAGTAGTCCGCTCCCCCTCCCCCGTTTATATTTTCGTCTCTCACCTGATGTTCAAATCCAAAAAGAAAGATCCTGGGGCTCTAAGTTTCACTCTCAAAGCCAACAACAAATTACAACCTTGAATTTTCTATACAATTACAGAAATTAATCACTCAAAACCATTTGAACATTTGAGGCAACTTCTCAGGCCTTACT
Organism: Pleurodeles waltl; assembly: GCF_031143425.1. Classification (NCBI taxonomy): domain Eukaryota; kingdom Metazoa; phylum Chordata; class Amphibia; order Caudata; family Salamandridae; genus Pleurodeles; species Pleurodeles waltl. Next base: position 624,824,663 of record NC_090443.1, on the reverse strand, counting down.
GAAAGAGAGAAGGGAGAAGAAAGATGATATCCTGCTATAGATGAAAATGAGTAGGAACCTTTGTTTGAAACCCTGGACCAAGTCATAAGCCCACACTATCAGGAAAACAGCAATGATTCTTGATGCACCAGTACACCTATTTCACCGAAACTCTGAGAAGAATACCGAGAAGAAAGCAATGGAATGCCTGCTAGACATGTTAAAATATGATTCCCGTAGAGCCCAAAGCACCAAAAGAAGGTCTGACGAAGAACCTAATGAGTGAACCATACAGCACCAATTTCAAAACTTTTTAATGAGTTGGAAAGTAAGGGAGTCAACTGAGGTACTTTCAGCCAGGTTGCACTGAAGGCTTCAGTGACTGCCCATTGACCTATCAGTAAATACAAAGAAATTGGAAGGCAACCATCCTTCAAAAAATTCAAGAGCTGAATAGCATCAGAGGAAGGTGACTTAAGGGCCTGCTGCATGCATCATGAACAAGCAAAACAAGTATCATCCAGTGATCATATACTGTCAAAGTTGAAGCAAGGCACAACTACTGCATTTCTATTATTGCTTGCCTAATTTTTAGGCTTCCAGTTGAAGACAATTGAGAGCAGGGCTGGAAGGGCTGGCAGTGAGAATTCAGTGGGTTTCCTCAGATAATACTTTTAGAAGAGGGAATGATGGCAGGCATGCAAACAAAAAGGCCATCATGATCAACTATACATTCTAATTCCTTATTTGTTTGAGTAAGTGTAGAAGCAAGGGTATAAGAAGGCTTAAAGAATAATTTTCAACTGTGCAAAAGATAAGCCATCTCTATCATATAGCAACATTTCACCTCCTTTGAAAACGATCAGGCCACGGTCCACAATACTTGCTTCTTATCATTTGCTTATTTGCTTCTTACTGAAGAACCCAATGTCGTGACTTTCACCCCATCGCACTGGTGGTGCACACCACTCATGATAACCCAGTTGTCCATTGACATCAAAATAATGTGCCTTTAATCACAAGGATAGGTCCCTGGTAAAGTGGTGCTATACATAGTCAGGGGCTCTACATTATATGCCGTTAGTAGGCCTCCAGCCACGATTGTGCCAACCCACTAAGGCAGCCCTCCCAGACATGTCTCAGGCCTGCCTTGTGGCCTGTGTGTGGAGCTTTAAAGTGTCATTTCGACCTGGCAATATAAACCTTTTTCCAAGCCCAAACCTTCCTTTTTAATACATATGTCACCACTACAGCATGCCCGGGACAGCCCAGAGGGCAGGGTGTAGTATATTTCAAGAGGTAGAACACATACCTCTAAGTTTTACACATCCTGGTTGTGAAAAACTATTTATATGGGATTTAAAAAAAAATATGTTTATTCATTTCAGCAATTTACAAACTGAACAACAGAGTGGAAATAACAGTAGGTTCCTTTGTTACACCAGAACAGGTCTATAACATTTCAATATTCTCTCAGGGAAAACATAGTAGCAGGCACCTTATTTAATATACTCATAGCTTACATTATCAAATTCACATAGGCTCCTGCGTCTCCCATCCAGTGATTTCACATATTGTTTCATAGTCCAAAGTCCATCCCACACTGGGGCACTCTCAGCTTTGCCTCCCAACCCCGTTCAATCTCCCCAATGTGATGTGTCAGGTCTCCGGCACTCTATGTCATTTGTATAAAAGTACATGGTGTTTATGTAAACCTAACACAACATTTCAAATTTCAACATCTTAGCTACACTTATTATTTCAATCAGCCTACAGTTTAACAGGTACGCTCAAAAGAGCATCCAGAAATCTCAGGGTGCGCTGTTGGTGGCATAATTTCAGCATAGATCACTGACCATTCTTCACATACTGTCAAATCACAAAGCCAGTCCTCAAATCGTGGTGTGGGGCCACCCCCCCATCTCATTGCCACCCAGCGCTTCTTCAGCCCCGCAGCCAAGGCAACTAGTTTACGATATGTCTTCGGGACTTTTTTGACATATCCCAGTAATATTACCATGGGGGTGAAGGAACAGGCATATTCAATCATGACTGACAGAGCAGACTGGACTTTTGTCAAGTAGGTGGCTATCGAAGGGCATGGCCATTCCAAATGGAGGAATGTCGCATCAGACGCCCCACATCAGGTGCATATAGGGCCAGTATGACGTAATACCGGGCAATGTCCAGTGGGGTGATATATGCGCTTTGCAAAATTGATAATTTATCAGCCTATACCTGCCATTGGAGGAAACCTCTTTAGTTTGCTGGCACAAGAATTCCCACTGCACATCTGTAATGTTTTGTCCCAGGTAAATTTCCTATGCTTTACACATTCTACTCAGGTCAGAGGCCAAATAGCTTAGTACTGCTTTGTACAGCCGGGATATAAGACCTCAGGGTTGTGCCGTGTTTAATAATATGGACAGGATCGTCCATTCTTGGGGCTCCTCCGGAAACATCGTAAATAGGCATTTGATCTCATGCGCTAGTTTTGCATATGTAAGCACATCACTCATTTTGGCAGGGGAGTCCCCCACATAGTCCTGGTAGGTCCTGAATTTGCTATCAACAAATAAATCACCCAATGTAAGGATATGTTTCTTTAACAGTAATGCTAGCCCCCCAGGAGTCATGTCAAGTGCAGCTCATTAAAACGCTGTATGGAAACCTGCTTAGTGTAAATCATTGGGATGTTAAATAACTTGGCACGTCTACGCTATGCCCACATGGTGCAGCACACAGTATGGATATCTTGAGTAGGTCGGGGATGCCTAGTAAATAGGACAGCCGACAAATGGACATGGTCCATCAAGTCCCTCTCCAAAACCACAATGGGTGTATGCCTGCTATTGTGTATTGTATTTGTGACAATAAATAATATATATCAAAATTGGGGGACCTAGTCTGCGCTTGTTATTTGGTAATTGTCTGGTGTTCCAGCTGATTCTAGGTTGTCTGCCCGTCCACACCAACCTGATCATAAGTGAGCGGAGCTGGGCAAGGAATGCTGTATTGAGGGGCATTGGGACATTCTACAAAATGTATATTAGTTTAGGGAGGATTATAATGTTTATTAAAGAAATTCGCTCTGCTAGTGAAAGAGGGATCGTTATCCATTTATCAACACATATGTGCAGGGGCTCCATATATATACCACAGTTTGCCTTCATAAGTGTTGATGTATTTGTATAGTAGTATATGCCTAGGTGCCTAACCGGTTCAGTCCGCCATTGTAGATAATATACGATGTTTGGTTTGTTAGTAGCTGGTGTTAGAGGGAATATTATTGATTTAGACCAATTTATCTTGAGACTGGACCAAGTCCCATAGTCTATTAGCCCCTAAATTATAGGATTTAAGATAGTCTCAGGATCCTTAATCACCAGCATTGCATCATCAGCATACATGGAAAGTAATGAGTCCCAGAAGCCCATATTTATTCCTCGCTTATGATGACATTTTCACAATGCACAGGCCATAGGTTCAACAGTGAGGGTGAAAAGGAGGGTTGACAGGGGGCATCCATGTCGCGTACCCTGTTCAATTGCAAAGGGCTCCAACAGTCCCCCGTTCAGGTGCACTCTGACCAATAGAAATGTATATAAAAGTTGCACCCATTCCACAAATTAGCTGCCCAGACCCATTCTAGTCATGGCTGCTGTGAGAAACCCATTCAACAGTGTCAAACGATTTTTGCTGCATCCACAAAGGTCACTGCCACTGGTAGTTCGGGGTCTAGTTGATGGGTAATAGCGAAGAAAGATCAGAGATTTTCAGCCGTGTAACAGCCCGGAATGAAACATGACTGATCTGGTTGAGTTAAGGCTGGCATTAAATGCAACAGGCAGTTGGCCAGCAATTCAGCCAATATTTTACTCCCTATGCATCTGGTCTAACCACGCCAGGGTTCTCTTCTGTAGATATGTATATATCTCTTCCGTGGTGGTGCGTATATAAGATGTGTATAGCTCCTGCTAGAAGGCCACAAATTCTTGTAGTATATCTTCTGGAGTATGCTGAGATTTCCCGTCAGGTGATTCGATTGTATAGGTGTAGGTTACGGATCTGTGTGGTTTAAGTAACATCGCCAGTGTGTGTCCAGATATATTCCCCTCCTCGTACCTTCAGGCCTGTGTGTATTTACTAAGAAATTTAACCTTTCTGTCTGCTTCTTTGTTGTATTCTACTGTATTAGGGCCTGTTTTATAAGTGGTAATAGGTTACAATCTTTGATGCTATCATAGCGAAGCTCCAAACTTTGCAGATCTGTTTCCAGCTTTGCACGTTCGTTTCTAATGGACTGAAGTATACCGTGCCCCTTGGCAATTCATTCACCTCGAATTACAGCTGTCAAAGCCTCCTAGTACATCGCCACCATACCTACAGAGCCCTATTTGAAGCCATAGGCCTTTATTGCAGAACGAATCTGTTCTCTTCATGCCATGTCAAGCAGCATCTTAGGTCGGAGTCTCCAGGGTGGACGCTGCACCCAAGTGGTAGGCATGACTAGCTTTAAGAACACCGGGGAGTGGTCTGACATGGTTCTCGGTAAATGTTTCACATGCAGTGTCCATCCCAACATGTCCCGGGTGCTCACCCATTATTAACTTAATCGTGATGACGTTTCATGCAGGAGTGAAATGTGTATTCTCGTGCTACATCATCTAATTCCTGCCAAATATCCAGGAGATCTAGTTGCGCCATTATGTTAAAAAAAGCTGTATGTGCTTTGGTGAGGCGCAGTTTGTGGTGATCTGAGCAGTCTAAGTCTGCATTCAGTACTAAATTATAAGCCCCTTTCAAAATGATTGTGTTGGGGTGCACTGCTAGACATTGTTTGTGAAGATTGTAAGAAAATTCTGGGCAATCAACATTAGGGCCATAAGTGTTAATTAATGTGACCTTTGCATATCCAATTAGCCCTTGAAGTATTAATTATCTGCCCTTGTATTATTCTGACGGAAATGGAATTTCTGCCTAATAAGTATGGTGACCCCTCTGGAATAGGATGAATATGAAGCGAAATATTGATAGGGCCCCCATGATTTCGGTAAATGATTCCCCTTCCCTGGCATGATATGTGTTTCTTGCAGGTAAAGTGTGCCGATCAAGGTATGCTAGGACCTGGTGACATTTATGAGGGTTATTTAGTCTTCCCACATTCTATGTGATGAATGTTAATAGTTGTTTCCCGCTGTAAGGTGTACCTGACATGTGATGGCACAGGAATATTTATAGTAAACAAATGAATCCCAGCAAGACATCAAGCAAGACATCCCAGCAAGACATCAAGACATCAAGCATACCTGCCCACTTTGTATCAAACCTAAACTTCCCTCCCACGCTGGGACCCTACCTCCCAACAATTCCCCAAAACACTTGTAAGAGCAAAATTTGGTCTACAATTCACAGTTCTTTCTAGTAGCAACAGTAAAAGCAAAGCCCTGGGCTGGGGGTGGCGAGAGCACTAGTAGCGTGATAGTACCATTTATATCCAGCTATAACAATAATAAAATTAATTGTGAACATGGGGTGACCCTTACAGGAACACCCTGTAAGCACATTTCCAGCCATGACTCAGAAGATGATCATCTCAGTATGGAGCAGTTCTGTGCGTACATTTAATCAGCCGTGTATACTGTACTGATTGCGCTATCTAGACAGCTGCCATTTCAAATTGCGGCATCTGTGTGGTATTAATAAGCAGTCATTCAACCTCATCCATAGATGAAGTGTCATCCATTCTTCCCTGGGAGGCAAAGTGAGGCATGCTTCTTTAGGTTGGCGAGCACTGTTGAAGACTCCATAAAGATCTTGGGTTTGCCCTGTCAATAGAACCGCAGGCTTGCAGGATAGAGCATAGCATAAAATATGCATCATTCTTGTAATTTCTTTATGACTGGGAGAAACTTGTGGCAAGCATCCTGCACAGACTGCATGAAGTTGTGGAAAAAGGTGAGGTGCATTCCTTCATGACGCACCTCCTTTGCATCACAAGCCAAGTGGAGCACTTGATCTCAGTCTCTGTATTTGAGAAACTTCACCACAATGGGCCTGGGAGGAGTGCCTGGAACTCGTTTCGGAGCTAAGGACTTGTGTGCGCTCTCACCTACAAATGTTTGGGAAAAATGCTCAGCTCCAAAGATTTTCAGAAGCAACCTTTCTATGTAGTCCTCAGTACACCCCATCAATTTAGTTTCGGGGATTCAAAAAATGCACAGTTTATCTCTCCTCGATCTTGCTTCTAGATCTTAATTTTTCAGCTACACTTTGTGCAGTTCCTGTTTTACCTCATTGAGAAGTTTGGAATGTTGCAAATTTGTGTCCGCTACATCACATTTGTGCTGTTGTTTCTTGGGGTCAACGTGAGGCTTTGCTGTTTCGCGTCCGTTTTGCCCATTGTGCGATAGATACTGCTCAGATAAATGGTTGATTAGGGACATTATACTGGCACAGTTCAGTTCATTATATGTTGTGTATATCAATTTGGCTATTACAATTCAAAGGTTATAGTGCACTGCACTTGGCCTGTTGCAGAATCACAGATTAGTGTGGCGGAGTCCAGGTGTGCACAATTTTCACAGATATGGTACTCACAGGGTGTTGTGTGCTGATCGATCATGCTTTCCAACTCTCCCAAGCTTCTCCATCATCTGGATGAGGGCAGCTCCCGCAACGCTGCAGCCTTCAGGAAAACCTCACTGCAACATAGCTTGGATTGGCGGCGGCGTACCCACCCGGCTGTCCCCGGCCCAGCCAGCCCCTGAGGGGAGCTGGGATTTGAGGGCGTTATGTGGTGGCATTGTCAATGTATGGTAAGTCTGGGGCCTCCCAGTCCCACACGCTAGACCCAGGTAGCCCTCCTCTGGGTTCGCCTGCATGCTGCCACAGTGGGACTCCTGCCCCCACCCCCCCACCGCTGAGCATTTATGTGCTGGAATAGGTTGTCGGTCCCTCAGCTGGCCACATAATGCAGCTGGCACCGGACGACTTGGTGGATTGGTGCTCAGTCCAGCAGATTTCTATTAAAACGCCACCATTTTCGTGTGGTGGTAGGTCATGCCCCCGGTAGTGAAAAACTGTTAAATTCATTTTTCACTACTGTACGTCCTATCCCTCCCATAGGTTAACATTGGAGTTGCCTCATTACATTTTATAAGAGTAATTTCCAAATGGGAAAGAATAACCAGTACATGTTGGTGCCTCTGAAATCACTACCTAAAATCCTAACTTTTGGTTAAGTTGGATTTAAATTTGCAATTCTGAAAATGGCACTTTTTGAAAGTTGGCATTTTCTTGCTATAATCATTTAGCACCTGTAGCTTGTCTCTGGTCACATTGCTGGGTGTAGCTGACAGTTGTACTTTGTGTATTCCTCTCAGACAACCAGATACAATAGGGAGCTTAGGTGTGCTTGGATGGGTCAGCACTGACAAGGTGGGAGGGAGGAGCTGGGCCCAGCCTCACTTACACCTGAATAGGCTGTGTCCTGCCTCCATGAAAAGGGCTGCATATCCCCTATCTGTCTGGTGCCAGGACAGCACAGGCAGGATGCCTATGGACTCTACAGGAAAATGTCTTGAAGCTTCCACCCACTTCAAAGGCACAATGGGGGTCATTCTGACCTTGGCGGTCTTTTCGCAAGACCGCCGAGTTACCGCCGCGGTGAAGACCGCCGACCGCGGCGGTATGCCGCTGTGCGCATTCTGACCGCTGGGAGCGTTCCGCCGGAAAACCGCCAGCAGCCACACTGGCGGTCGGCGGGAAAGTGGAGACTGGTCAACCTCCACCGCCACGCCAGCAGAACACCGCCCACAGAATTACGACCCACATATCTGTGTGGCGGTCTTCTGTTGGCGGTCTTCTGTTGGCGGTCACCTCCCCATGGCTCCTGTCACCTCCCGGAGGACCAACGCACAAGGTAAGTTGATCGTCCGTGAGGGGAGGGGGTGGGGGGGTGTTGTGTGATGTGTGCGTGCATGGGGGTGTGCGTGTGAGTGTGTAGAGGGGGTGTGTGAGTGCGTGCATGCGGGCGGGGAGTGCTGCTGTGCCTATGGGCAATGTGTGTAGTTCGGCGGGTGCGCATGTCGGCATGTATGTGTGCGGGTATGTGTCCCCGTTGTGTATGTGTGTGTGTAGGGGGTGTGTATATGTGCATGCTGGGGGTGTGTGCATGTCGGGGTGCGTGTATGTGCATGTCGGGGTGGGGGTGGGGAGGGGGTTCGTACCACCTCTGGGGGGTGGCAGGGGGGTGGAGGGTGTGGGGGGAGGACTCGGGGGGGCAGTGGGGGAGACCCCTATCAGTGCCAGGGAAGGAATTCCCTGGCCCCGATAGTGCCTACCGCCATGGTTCGCATGGCGGTTCCCGAACGCCAGAAACCGCGGCGGTGAGCAGGGTCATGATACCGTTGGCGGTCTTGGGTCGACCGCCGGACCGGAGTGCGCAGACTCCAGCCCGTCGGTCATGACCGCCGTGGCTGTCGGAGTGGGGAAGTGGCGGTCGGTCGCGGCGGTGACCGCCGCGGTCAGAATGCCATTTTTAATACCGCCGGTCTGTTCGCGGTCCGACCGCCGCCTCTCCGCCGACCGCCAAGGTCAGAATGAGGGCCAATATGTCTATAAATACTGGAACGCAGGCACCAACTCTTCAGTACACTTCTGGACCTGAGGATACTTTGCCAGGATGAAGGTCTGTGCTGCTGCTGAAGCTTTACCACTATTCTGGAATGCACTCTGCTGGACTCCTGCTTTGCACTGCTGAGCCTTCTGTCCGCTGCTCTCCTGTCTGGTTGAGAAGGACTGGACCTGCATCTTTTGAAACCAGAACCCAGAGTAACTTCATGGGCTATTAGGCTGGCCTCCTGATCTGAAGGCTCAGGGACACAATAGGCTTCCAACAACCTTGCATTTGAATCTGAACTCTTCCATTTGTGAGTCTACTCTGCCAAGTTGTGCCACCCCAGTCCTGGGCCCTCGGAAGTGGGCCTATGGTTCTCTGCCAGCCAATGGATCCAGCATAACCGACACAGCTGATGCATCACTACTGCTGCATGGATTGGACCTGCTGTGAAGACCAGTATCACAGCCCCATCAGAATAGCCACTGTGTGACGCATCATCCGCACAGGCCCTTGCATCCCTTATCAATGGTAGCATCGAAGAAGACACCTGACTCCACATCACAGCCTCACAAGTCTCGTCGGAACTGATGCATCACCCCAAATGTGCACCACATCCTCAATACCGGCCTTCACATCACAAGCCCTGTTGATGGGATCCTCGATGATGCCACAGTTCCTCGCACCACAACCTCGCCGCATCTCAGAACTGACACATTGCTTCTGTTGAAGCAGATCCTCACAATTTTCCGCAACATGATTAAGGTGTTGTGTTCATTAGGCCTAAGTGGGTCCCTGTAGCTGACCCACGCGCTATCACTGTTGGCCTGAATTTGTGACTTTTTTCAGTTCAGTGGAACGAGATGTCCACAGTTGGCGCTTTATGCCTTTTGGCACTAATTTTACTAACAACTTTAAGATTGAATATCTCTGGTTCTACTAATTGAATTTTTGTAGTTTTGGTCTTGTTTTATTTATTAAAATTCACTCTAGTGTCCTAATTCTGTTGTGGGTTCCTTTTGTGCTGTGTTCTCACTGTGTTACTACTTGAAGTGTTGCACAAATACTTTACACATTGTCTCTGAGTTAATGCCGACTGCTTTGTGTCAAGCTATCCCAGGATTGAGCACAAGTTAATTTAGGGTTGCTTGTGTCTTCACCCTGAGAAGATTTGTGGTTGCTGCCTGAAAATGGTTTTACTCCCCTCAATCAGTAACCCAATTTCTTATACATTCAGAGTGTAGTACTGGAAAAAACTGCACTATTGTCTTCTGCATCCAGTGTGTGGATTATATTTCATAAATGTGGGGAAATCTTTGTTAAAGCTCTCCAGCACCAAGTAGGACCAGTAGAAAGGCTCATAATTGTGAGTACTTTTTAATTTCTTCAGGGAGACGATTTAGTCAGGGCAGAGTAATGACAAGGACTCTGATTCTTCTGTCTTAGGATACCAAGAGCAAACATCCACCTGGAAATTACAAATATGATGGGAAATTCTAGCTTTGGCAAATGTGTTTTAACAACACCTTTGTCTTAGTCAACTATACATATTTTGCATGTAGTTCACCTTTCTTTGCTTCATTTAAAGAATAGAATGCTTCTATTTTTAATCTGGAGTTTTCTGGTGCTGTTGTGTCAGCTTGCAAGTGATTGATAATGTCCCGATGTTCCTATTACAAAATAAAGTAATTCCTATAGTGTTTCCTTTCTCCTTTATAGAATTTATCTGTGACAATCCGAGCATGGATAGGCCATTTTTACAGCACCAAGAGTTTCTGCTAAAAGATCTCAGTTGTCACATTTGAAACAGTGACCACGAGAGCAGTGTCATTTCGAGGACATGCAAAGTCAGGCTGCTGATGTCCACCTCACATTTGTTATATACATCCCATGTCCCGATCCACCACATGCTCCTTTTTGATACTTTCAATATTGTAAAATTTGTAGCAAGTATACAGTAGAGCATACTGTAAATGAAAGAATCTGGAAAACTGGAAACATAACAAAATGTCAATTACTGACACATACACTCAGGATGTGGGCACAAACATACCTGAGTCCTCTGTAGTCATGAAACAAGCATCATTTGGAAGCAAGATGATCTTATGCCGGGCAGGGGGAATAATATGTGATAAAATATGGAGCTTCACGAATAAGATTAAGTAGCTGATTCAAAACACATTTATGATTATGGAAAATTGTATTAAAGGAGTACTCTTTTACATAACCTTACATGGCTTGTGAATCTGATCTGAAATGTGAAATGTCCAACTACCTAGTAGCAAAAGTGCTAAGAGGACACAGTCTATTCTATTTGTGCAACTTGTCCATGTATGTTCCCTGAATAGTCTAATTTCGATGTTTTGGGACCAGTCCACAAAGGCATGTAAGAGTATGTAAAAGGACTACTCCACTATGCCTTTGTGAATAGGTCCCTTCCTTTTTTAGTTGTTTACAGACTTTACCCTTCTTTAGGGTTAGTAACCACCACCATGTAGTTAGGGAATTTAACAAACAAATAAGATAGCATAGTATTGCTATGATGCTCGAGGCATCCACTAGATACGTGCAGGAGTGTATGTATATGAAAACAATACTTTTGGCTTTGTCACAGTGAGGCATTGGTTAATTTGTATTTTTATTGCATGCACGTGTCATATAGATAAAAATAGAAAAACAAATAAGCTGCCACCTAAGTAGGGCAGCATGCTTGTAAAACAATTTTTATCTTAAAAAATTAAATAACAATTGCATACATATTAACAGTGGGATGCTTGCACACATCAAGCGAAATGTGATCACTCACAGTGCAGGAAAGCCAATGACTGAAGTGGGCTGACGTATTGGCTCATAATGTATGTTATGGTGCAGAAGCAAATGAGAAAGATAGTTGAGCAGATGAACAAATGAAGAGGTCCCAAAGTACCTCTATGTATGTGTGTATATACATATATAAATGTGTGTGTGTGTGTGTGTGTATATATTAACCAGTCACAGTTAACTCAAGTAATTACAACTTGTGTCCTCACCATGCACAGTGATGTCATCAATTATGTCATTTCAGTTGTCATTAGTGATGTTATCAAGGCTGTCACAGAACATGTCATAAGTGTTGTAATATGTGAGGTCAAAAGCAGCGCATTGAGTCAACTATAACTGGTGAATTTTAGTGTTTTTTTTATTTTAAAATGTTACATTTTGAATGATAGTTTTACCTAACTATAACATTGCTTTAATCTGTGTTTTCTTCAGTGAATTTCTGGGGTTTTTAAAAGTAAGATAAGATATAATTACCAAACATAACTATACCAACTCCTAGCTGTTCATTGCCTGTGACAAGGCCCTTCTCCCAGCCCATCGTACTGGGCCAAACATGTTTGAAGTATGCAAGGCCTGTGGCCAGACCCTGTTCCCACCTTCCCTTCTCGGGCAGTCAACCCACTCAAACCCAAAGCACTCCAGCCCCCCCTCTTTTTCTTTTCTAAATTGTTTTCGCAAACCTGCAGTACTCCCAGAGGAGATAGGAGGCTGCGTTGGCTACTATGAGACTCCAGTGGGATTGCGGGCCCTTCATTGTCCAGGGGTCAGGGTACCTCCATCCTGACCCCTCATATCTTATTTTATTTTTACTTTCAGGACACAGGGACAACGTCCCTGGTCCTGCAATGGCAAATAAAAAATGTGTATTCAGGTTGCAGCCAGCCAATAAGAGCGCCAGCTCCAGCAGGACTTGTGGGAACATCTTGCACACTTTTGGCCAATTGGTTAACTCTATTTAGTCAAGTTGCATGCTTGCAGGATTCCTGCGAGAGTCCTGCAAACCCAGCTGTCCAGATATCTACACTTTTTGGTAAACCTAAGTTCTCAAAAACCACTGAGCAGATTTACACCAAATAACAAAAGCATGCTTTCAGGGCAAAGATATAGCTTCCTGCCAAATGTGGTATAAATGTGTTCAACCATTTTAGTTGTAGCACTTTTCCAAAAATCCAGTTGGCAATTGCAAGGGAAAATTGCATTTTGAGAAACCATCTACTCCTTTTTCTTGGACTCAGCTGAATGAATTAAATCTCCAAACTTCTTACAAAGTGCTGCTCTCCCTAATTTCATGGGCAGTGAGAATATTGTGTGTTCCCTTTTGTCTAGATGAAGCTTGCTATCTAGACGAAAGAGGACACACGTGTCTGGTCACCTTACAATAATTCAACAAATGTGAAGTCTACAAAAGTAATAGGATGTAGTGAAGAAAAACATCAAGCCAAATTCGTATGTTTGTACTGTACCAACCACCTTATGGATATAACACAGTCATTTCTAGTTTTTCCAAGTTCTTTCTATCAATGTAGCCAGGTATAAAGCCCCAGTGGGCCATTCACTATTGATGTCCACTATGCACTATGTTCAGACAGTGGTTTTAGGAGTTTCACTTATGTATGAGGGAAACACTAACTACTCACAACTCAAAATAAAATGTACTTTACATTGTTGTACACCCAGAAGAATAATGTAAATCATCACCCAAAAGTAATTGATTGCCTTCTGAAGACAAGGGTAGGTTGCCGAACCAAAGAAGTTGGTAAGGCCTCATCTCAGCATGAAAGTCCTTACCTACTAGTGGTTGCCAGTAGGTAGTTCTAGTTAGGGCCTAATAGCCATAGGAAAAGCGTTTTTTGTTTTGACACTAACTTTTGTGCCCTTTATTGAATCTTCACAAAATTTTCAAAACTATTACAACAGTCAGTTCAGCTGCTGTGTTGAAAGTTTTAGGATGATTCGTCAAAAAGGGGTCAAGAAAATGGGGGGTCCCAAAATGCTTTCTTCCCATGCAGTTTTCATAGAGATTATTTATATATATATATATATATATATATATATATATATATATATATATATATATATATATATATATATATATATGTATATATATATATATACAAATATATATATCTATATATACATAAACATAAATATATATATATATATGTATACATAAACATAATAATATATATATATGGTTGTATAGTTATAGTTAGGACCATATTTTCATAGAAAAAGCATTTATCTTTGGCACTGTTTGACGAATCTTCATGACATTTTTTTTTTTAAAGTGCCCCGGTGATTCTTGTTGTGCACGGAACGTTTTGGGGTGATCCATCAAGCAGGGACTGAGAAAAAGGGGACAATAAATGTGCATTTCCCATGTTAATTCCCATAGGGTCTTTGAACATGACTACAGCCCGAACCACTGGACAGAATTACCCCGAATTTGGCAGAAAGCTAGCTTTGGTATGCAGATTATACTTTGTCTTATTTGGTGTAAATACATTTAATAGTATTCAAGAAGTTTAAGGTAGAATACATTTGTATATCTCTGGCTGAGACGACTTCAAGACAACTTCGAGATGACTTCAAGAATAATGACGAGCTAGTGCAGGGAAATGCAGAGCTTTGATTGGCTGCCAACACTTTTACCAGTTGAGTCCCACAAAAATGTTTAAAACAGCACAAGGGGCCAGGGTAGAGTCACCCTGACCCCTTAGCTCTGGTGCTAGGGTCCCAGAGAGACCCCACTATGGCTAAAAAAACTGTTTTAAAAAAAATGCTTTTGCCGCAATTTGGCAACAACATTGCAAATTTGCGGACTTTTTTAAAAAAAAACAAGCGCAGGCCCCCACAGTTGTTTTTTACAAGGCCCAGGGTTGGCCATATCCCAGGAGCACAACACCACGTTATATAAAAATAAACTGTATAGTACAAAACATCATTAGACCAAACACATCATGTATCAGTAATATCCTGCTACACAAGCAGTTGTCAATACATCACACAGTTACTAGTATTCTGCGAACATAAAGAGTCATCAGATGAAACACATAGATTACTGGTTTTCTGCAACACAAGCACACCTTTGAGGTAAGCAAAACTGTAATGCCTAAAGGATTTCCTTTAGAAAATGAGAGGGTCTCATTTGCATAGGAATTATGGTTAGTGCTGTGAGAAACTAAAACGAGGACATATTTTCTGAGTTCTCAAACAGCGGCAAGGCACTTTTAAATAATTTGCTATTTTTATATTTTTGCATCCAGTTGATCACTTGAATACTTGTTACACTTAGGGGAAAGTATGAGACGTCACAGCCAGAACTGCAGAGTTTGGAACTGGGGAACCAGGTTTGTGTTTTGCGATCAGCTTCATGCACAAAAACAATCCTGGAGGCTTTTTTCTCTTTCTTTGTGTCCAGAGAATGTAGCACATATAGAAAGAGGAAAAGAGGAAACAATGAGGAGAAATAGTGATTTTTCTCATCTTTGTGCCTCCCCTGGGGAGGCGCAAGGGTTTGCCTCATCCCTCGGTTTACAAGGTCTGTGGATGCATTACAATCCATGGGTGTTGCAGGGGAACTCCCACCGCAACACCCATGGAACACCTTCCTATCTCAGAGTAAGGCAACACTGCAATTTGTGCTGACTTGCCTTACTCTATATTTACAAGGCCATTCGAAGCCAGCAAAGTGGCTTTGTGTGGCTTCATAAATATGATTCAGTGGTGTGTTGCATCAGAAAAAAAGAAGCAAAATGAATGTGTCCTTGTGTAATGTAACTGATACTCATGTAAAGCACTCCAATAGTTTTATGTCAAGTCTGTGATATATAAAACTACAAAAAAACAAAACAATTAAGTGTTTTGCACACTTCTGTCATTGGGCTATACTTGGGCTAAATTTTTGTAATATTTGTGCTACATTTGGCCTTTTTTTCTCCAGTGGCCATCTTGGGAGACTTATTTGTTATCAAGCTCATGGAGAGCAACAGTGAGACTTTAATGGCATACACATAGACAATGGAGGAAAGGTATGACGGGGTCAGGGGCAGCAATCTGACCACACAGGGTAGGAGGGAGGGGTTGTGTCAGCACAAAAGACCATGCATGGCAAGCAAGAGGGGTAGTGGCAACACAACAGCCACAGTGGGCAAGAGGGAAGGGGTAGGGGCATACTCAAAAGTCAATGGAGGACAGAAGGGAGGAGTAGGGGCTTCACAACAGACCATGCAGGGCAGGCAGGAGGAGAAGTTGCAGCAAAATAAAGCATGGAGGGCAGCCAAATGGACCATGGAATACAGGAGGGACGGGATAGGGACATGGACCTTGAACAGGCAGGGTGGAGGTGGCAGGGACATGTGGCAGCCATTTGATCATGCTGAGTAGGTGGAAGAGTCAGTGGCAGCTCAACAGAATACTCAGAGAAGATACGAGCAGTAGTGGCAGGTTTTTGGGCAAAAAGGAGGGACCAGGGGCATGCACACAGACATCAGAGGGCATGGGAAAGAAGGGTAGGGGCAGCAAGCTAAACAGAGAGACTAAGCCGGAGGGCAATGATGAGACATAGAATTGGGAAATGGGCCACAGGGACATCAAGCTCAATGGAGGGCAGTGGCAGCACATCGGACCATGCAGGGCAGGAGGGAGAGGGCTGGTGCATAGACTCGGACAACAGAGGGTAGGGAGGGGCCAAATGGGGTAGCTTGTGCTGCCTTGCATTACTCTGGCTTTACCTAGCCATGCAGGGCCACGCAAGCTAGCTTTGCATGGCTTGGTAAATCTAACTTAAGGATTACGTTGATCTTGGGTCACCTTGA
This sequence comes from Pleurodeles waltl, assembly GCF_031143425.1. Classification (NCBI taxonomy): domain Eukaryota; kingdom Metazoa; phylum Chordata; class Amphibia; order Caudata; family Salamandridae; genus Pleurodeles; species Pleurodeles waltl. Next base: position 624,808,427 of record NC_090443.1, on the reverse strand, counting down.
GTGACGCAAGGGCAATGCAATCACTTGATCAATCTGATCCTAGATGTACAATTCAATCCAGGTTGAAATGGTTGGATGCAAATAATCTTGAGTGCAGTGAGCTCCATGTGATAAGCAAGTCATTCTTCAGAAATAATTCAAGTATTTTATCAGGCTGTGGGACGCAAAAGTTATATCTGATGCTAAGAAAGGCTGTTAGAAAGCACTTTGGCACACTGCTTGATTTGTAAAATAAATAGTGCAGGGCCCTTGTCATGGAGCCACTTGAGCGTGCACCACTCATTGCCCCTGCCAACACTGGCAATGACAGTACCAACACAACTGCTAACCATTGTATTCCTACAAGTGTGACAATTCTGACTACTCAAGGCCCCCAAAGCTGTAAGAATGGCTTGGGTGGCATGTGTTAGTCATTTTTAATGTGCATTGACTCAATAAACTGTTGTTGCTGTGCTTGTCTCTAAACTAGACAAAGCCCCACCATGGGGGGGCACTGTCATAAGTGCCGGTGTTGACAGTTAAGTGCTGGTGTCTAGCACCAGAAACAACCCACTCAAATTAAGCACTGGTTGGGAATTATCCAAACTGGGATTCTCAATTTGTATTTCTGGTTGCATTAATAGTTCTTAAAGTATTTTTTTGTATGAGCTCTGTCTCAGTTGTCCAAAAATCTCGTTACAGGAACACTTTTCTGTTCAGAAAAATCTAGATCAAAGTGCAACAATATCAAATAAAAGAGTATAGATACATGGATTAGCTGAACGATTTCACACATTATATTGTATTAGATGACACTAAGCATTGAGCATACGTTTTTAGGTGCCTCTCTGGCTTTTTGACTTGTAAACCACATGTGTCATAGGAGCAAATTGTTTTATCTATTGCATTCAACAGAATGCATGTGGTCGATTTTGTAAAACGCCGACCATCAATGTTTTCATGACGCATGACATAGATCGAAGTCCTCCACTTAGGAATATTGTTAAACAACAGCATAGCTTTTGATGCATTGTCCCAATCAGCAATCACATTGTAGTCTTTGATGGGACACAGCGGGGAAGGTGGACCTAAAGAAACAGGATATGCCCATTTGGTTTTTTCATCAATAGTAATTGGTGAAAGTCAAGATGAGCAAACACTGCGGATCATGTGTATGCTATTACTAAGATGTGCACTGGTAAGTTTGCTAGCAATTGATGTTTAAAATATAATAAACGTTTAATAAAAATACTGATTGTTAGAAATGGGGTTTTTGGTTGGCAGTCAGGTTGCCCTCTGTCCAAGCAAGAACCCTCACTCTAGTCAGGGTAAGTCACACACAATCCAAAATCAGCCTGTGCTCACCCTCCGGTAGTTGGCACGAGCAGTCAGGCTTAACTTAGAAGGCAATGTGTAAAGCATTTGTGCAATAAATCATACAACACCATAGCATAACACCACAAAAATACACCACACAGTGTTTAGAAAAAATATATAATATTTATCTGGGTATCTTCAGGTCAAAACGATCAAAGTTGCAATACGAATTTGTAAAGATATCACTGAAAAGTGATATAAAGTGTCTTAAGTCTTTAGAAAGTAAACAAAGTCTCTTTCAAACAAAAAGTACCTGGTTTCTGGTGGAAAATCTCCTCAGAGGGCCACAGGAGAAGAGGTACGTGGAAAACTGGTGTGTGCGTCGATTTCTCCTCAGCACACACGGACTTGCGTCGTTATTTTCCACGCGGGGAGTCGTGCGTCGTTTCCGGCGCGCGGACAGTCTCTTACTGTGGTATGCGGGGAGTACCAGATGTCCCGGGTCTGTGCGTGGATTTTCCTGCTTGTTTTCCGGCTGCGCGTCGTTCTGCGGGGCTGCGCGTCGAAGTTTCGATCTCACGGCAGGCGTCGCGTCGCATTCTCCTGCGGAGTCGGGCGGCGTTGTCCTTGCGAGGCCGTGCGTCAAAGTTTTGATCTCACGGCAGGCGTTGCGTCGATTTCTCCTGGGAAGTCGGGAGGCGTTGTCCTTGCGAGGCCGTGCGTCAAAGTTTCGATCTCACGGCAGGCGTCGCGTCGATTTCTCCCAGGAAGTCGGGCGGCGTTGTCCTTGCGAGGCCGTGCGTCAAAGTTTCGGTCGTCCCGAAGACGTTGCGTCGATCAGCGTCGGTGTGCGGCGTTTTTCTTGCCGCGGAACAAGCTGTGCGTCGAAAAGTTCGGCGCACGGAGCGTCCAAGAGGAAGAGAGAAGTCTTTTTGGTCCTGAGACTTCAGGGAACAGGAGGCAAGCTCTATCCAAGCCCTTGGAGAGCACTTTTACAGCCAGACAAGAGTTCAGCAAGGCAGCAGGCCAACAGCAAGGCAGCAGTCCTTTGTAGAAAAGCAGACAGGTGAGTCCTTTGAGCAGCCAGGCAGTTCTTCTTGGCAGGATGTAGTTTCTGGTTCAGGTTTCTTCTCCAGCAAGTGTCTGATGAGGTAGGGCAGAGGCCCTGTTTTATACTAAGTTGTGCCTTTGAAGTGGGGGTGACTTCAAAGAGTGTCTAAGAAATGCCCAAGCCCCCTTTCAGTTCAATCCTGTCTGCCAGAGTCCCAGTAGGGGGTGTGGCAGTCCTTTGTGTGAGGGCAGGCCCTCCACACTCCCAGCCCAGGAAGACCCATTCAAAATGCAGATGTATGCAAGTGAGGCTGAGTACCCTGTGTATTGGGTGTGTCTGAGTGAATGCACAAGGAGCTGTCAACTAAACCTAGCCAGACGTGGATTGAAGGGCACAAAAAAATGTTAGTGCAAAGAAATGCTCACTTTCTAAAAGTGGCATTTCTAGGATAGTAATATTAAATCCGACTTCACCAGTCAGCAGGATTTTATATTACCATTCTGGCCATACTAAATATGAACTTCCTGCTCCTTTCAGATCAGCAGCTGCCACTTCAACAATGTATGAGAGCAGCCCCAATGTTAGCCTATGAAGGGAGCAGGCCTCACAGTAGTGTAAAAACGAATTTAGGAGTTTTACACTACCAGGACATATAACCACACAAGTACATGTCTTGCCTTTTACCCACACTGCACCCTGCTCTAGGGGTTACCTAGGGCACACATTAGGGGTGACTTATGTATAGAAAAAGGGGAGTTCTAGGCTTGGCAAGTATCTTTAAATGCCAAGTCGAAGTGGCAGTGAAACTGCACACACAGGCCTTGCAATGGCAGGCCTGAGACAAGGTTAAGGGGCTACTGAGGTGGGTGGCACAACCAGTGCTGCAGGCCCACTAGTAGCATTTAATCTACCTGCCCTAGGCACATGTAGTGCACTCTACCAGGGACTTACAAGTAAATTAAATAGTCAATCATGGATAAACCAATCAGTAGTACAATTTACACAGAGAGCATATGCACTTTAGCACTGGTTAGCAGTGGTAAAGTACCCAGAGGTCAAAAGCCAACAACAACAGGAAGGAGGCAAAAAGTTTGGGGATGTCCCTGTCAAAAAGCCAGGTCCAACACTGATCATTCAGATAATTATAACAATGAAATAGGTTGGCCCTTGCCCTGGCTTGTACTGATTTAATACATGGAAAGTTAGTATTGCTGCACTTCCGTGCTGCAGAATGCAAACATCAAAAGCAATAACATATTCTACTGAAGCTATGCAGTCTCCAGCAATTTGATTAGTTTTCTAAAAAACTATAAAACATTGTTCATTTAAAATTATGTTTTACAGCGACACAATTTTTATGTCTTTCTGTTGTTGATTGTAAAGGATTGGCAGCGATGGCTTAATATCTAACATAAGGGTGAAATTTCCTGAAACCACACTACCAGTCCACAAAACAACTTGCGAAACAAATAGAAACCCTCCAAAATAAGGGTCTTCGAAACAAGAACAAACTCCTGAAAAATCATAAATAATTATTTGACAAGATTCTGAATCTATTGGATGGAGTCAAGAAACAGAACACAGTTGACGATTGGGGTCTAGGGTCTTTGCATTTTGGGGCACATAAAGTACATTCCTGTCGTACTCCTTTAAGTACTCTTGAATGCCATTGTGAATTTGTCACAGAACATCCGAAATGGAACTAAAATAGGGATCTTCGGAAAATATGCAAGAACAATTATCACTGATAGAAAGCACTGTACCCTAGCTAGACATTTACTGATGGGGAGTTGGACTTCTCAGTTTTTATTCATAACAAGATGAATGATTTTATGAATTAGCCTTACAGAGTGGAAACAGTATTTAGAAATTATCAGACTTGTTTTGGAAAATAAATATGAAATATGCTGTTTGAAAATCAAAAGTGTGTCTCCTGGCTCAGAGAACAACTTGACAGTGTTGAACCAGAAGTTTTTCTGAATATTTCCCCGGGACACATTAGGGGTGAAGCCACACCTGTCATAATGTGATGACTTTAAGGCAGGTTATCACAAAGCAAGAGGATTCAGCCTGTTGAAAATGCATGGCAACTATCTTGAAATGGGTTATTAGAACTACCCAGTCGCTATCCTCGGTGGTATACATAGATCTAAAAAGAAAGACCAAAATTGACACCTCGAAACAGCCAAATAAATACCAGTGTCCATTGAAACCCCACTCCCAGGCAGAAATGTCAGCTAAACCATTGCTGCTCAGATAAAATGCTAAGGGGGTCATTCTGACCCTGGCGGTCATGGATCTCAGGGCCAACGACCGCGGGAGCACCACCAACAGGCTGGTGGTGCTCCCATGGGCATTCTGACCGCGGCGGTACAGCCGCGGTCAGAAACGGAAAACCGGTGGTGTCCCGCCGGTTTTCCGCTGCCCTGGGGAATCCTCCATGGCGGCGCTGCAGGCAGCGCCGCCATGGGGATTCCGACCCCCTTACCGCCAGCCTGGTTCTGGCGGTTTTGCCTGCCAGAACCTGGCTGGCGGTAATGGGTGTCATGGGGCCCCTGGGGGCCCCTGCAGTGCCCATGTCAATGGCATGGGCACTGCAGGGGCCCCCTAACAGGGCCCCACTGAGATTTTCAGTGTCTGCAAAGCAGACACTGAAAATCGCGACGGGTGCAACTGCACCCGTCACACCCTTCCCACTCCGCCGTCTCCATTCCCAGCCAAACTCAGAATGACCCCCTAAATGTTCTAGATTGGCGGTTCTCAAATTCGTTAAGTACCACAACCCAATTTTTAAAATCTCAAATATTCCCAACCCAACTGGCTTGAATGGACATGAGGCGGGGTGATTTTTTACTGTAAGTGTGCACACGCTTTAAAAATGCTATTACACACTCTTTACAATTTTTTTCAGTTTCTCTCTAACAACAATTGTTTTTCAATGTCACAACCTTCCCCATGCCCCTTGATTTGTCTTTATCGACTGTGTCCAATATATTGATTTGCCCACAAAAGCAGTAGATGTTGGACTGCACTGGAGGTGGAACACTTTTCAAAGTGGGATGTTGGTCTGTGGCATCTGCTCACTAAAATCACAAGCTACATATCACATTACATTACATAACGTCAGATACATTTTATTCTACTCATAGGAGATTAGGGGCCTGATTTAGGGTTTGGCGGAGGGGGTGCTCTGTCAAAAATGTGACGGATATCCAGTCCGCTGTAGTATAATTCTATTATCGCCTATGGAAATCGCATTACAGCGGAGGGGATATCCGGCACATTTGTGATGGAGTAACCCCATCCACTAAACTTTAAATCAGGCCCTAAGTGATTTGCCCAGAGCCAATCTCAGGACTCAAACTTGGTTCACCAGATCGAAAGTCAGCAGTTTTGGCCATTAAGCCACATCCATATTTCTATAATTAAGAGTGAAAGCCATATCCAAATGGGATGATCTTTTAAAACTGTGGGTCTGATTTAGAACTTGGGGGATGGGTCTCTCCATCACAACAGTGACGGATATCCTTTCTGCCGAAATCTAAAACCCATTATGTTCTATGGGATTTAGATTTTGGCAGATGGGATATCCGTCACCATTGTGGCAGAGTAACCCGTCTGCCAAGTTCTAAATCAGGCCCTAGGTATAGTGTGCACAATCTCTGTTGAAATGGATTTCTGAAATATGGGAAGATTCACCTGGAGTCTTGCTTAGGAATACTTGCAAGTGTTTCTTTTAAAACAGTACTTAGGGACATAGTTCAGTACTTTTGCACCAGTGGTACTGGAACTATTTTCAGGTTGGGATTGCTGACATCAGTGTTACATCACTGAAGTCATAGGAGTTGTGAAAAAATCTAGCTTCACCCAAGTGCAGCAAATGTATTCAGCAGAAGAGTGTTAGAAGTGTGGTATGTAGCTTGTGGTGTATTCTGGAGAACACTGGTGCAGCTATATTACTAACACATCTTGTAGTAGTGCACTGTCATTTAAAGACAGCAGAATGTCCATTTAAACTGCCTCTAAGTTTTCAGGAGCAACAGTTTTGCTGATAAAACTGTATAGCACACAAATGATAATGTGTGAAAATCGTGGTTCAGTGAATATTTATCATTTGTACATTACCAAGTAAAAATGTATTGATGTGTTTTGATCCTATTCAAATGTTTGTTTCCGTCACAATTCAAAATTACAAGAAAGTGTTACATTTTTGATTTTACTTTCCTAGCTTCTGATATGTTCTGAAATATGCGTACAGTAAATTCACAACTAATTAAATGTTATTGTGTGTTACAAACAATGAGATCCTGTAGCCTTTTCTTTCACACTCCATCTATCCCAGCAACATTGCCACATAGTTCACTTTAAAATCTCCTCTCATTTTGCACTTAAAAAAGGAAATTAAACACCAATACCCACGTTAAAATAATAAGCAGAACTTTTTGGGAAGACGTAGCATCAAATTTGATCTCTGTCTGTGAAGCACAGCAAATGTGACAAGATAAATCTGAAATGTAAATACATCTTTATTGCTCTTTCATGATTCATCAGAAATCTTCTGATGACCCACCAGTGAGTAATGACCCACGGTTTGGGAAATGGTGCTTTTGATTGTTTTCCAGGTGTGTTTGTGTCTTGTTTCTTGAAAAGAACTGACCATATGGTTTGACACATGGCGCATGCTAAACTGGGTGAAAATGCCATGAACAAAACAGATATGAAGATGCACATGTTTCACAAGAGGTACCACAAACAAGGGACTGCACGACTTTAGAAACAAGTTCATAGTCTTCAACATGACAGATAGCAAAGGCAATCCTCTATCAAAAAACAGACCCTGATGATTCTCAGCAGGTGATTTCAAACAGCAAGAGACAAATTGTCAACTACATGACTTGAATTTTTGGTCAGATGTTGGAAAATGTTAAAGACATTGGTAACGTGATTTGCTGATGTGCAATCTGGAAAAACAATTGATGTAGGCTTTTCACGTAGAGGGGAAGAAAATCTATAATGTTGTATTCATGCCCAAGAAAGTTCAGAGTATGTATGTTTCTATTCATTCAGTTTAATAAATCAAAAGTTATTATGGCTGCTCCTCAAAACCTGAGTCATTAACAAGATATGAAATAGTTATTTACAGTTCAGTATTAACTTTGTATGAAGGTACGCTAGCTCTGTAGAAGAAAAAACAAAGTTGTGAGGAAACATGAGCTATTCAAACACTTTTAACCCCTTCGCTGCCAGGCCTTTTCCCCCTCCTGTACCAAGCCTTCTTTTGGCTATTTGGGGTAGTTCACGCTTAGGCCATCATAACTTTTGTTCACATAAGCTACCCATGCCAAATTTGCGTCCTTTTTTTCCAATATCCTAGGAATTCTAGGGGTACCCAGACTTTGTGGGTACCCCTGAAGGAGACCAGGAAATTAGCCAAAATACAGTGAACATTTTGTTTTTTTTCAAAAAAATGGGAAAAAAGGGCTGCAGAAGGCAGCTCGTGATTTTTTCCTTTAAAATGGCATCAAAAAAGGGTTTGCCGTGGCAAGATCACCATCTTCCCAGCTTTCAGGAACAGGCAGACTTGAATTGGAAAACCCAATTTTTCAATAAAAGTTTGACATTTTACTGGGACATACCCCATTTTTACTATTTTTTGTGCTTTCAGCCTCCTTCCAGTTAGTGACCAAAATGGGTGAGAAACCAATGCTGGATCCCAGAAAGTTAAACATTTCTGAAAAGTAGACCACATTTTGAATTCAGCAACGTGTCATTTGTGTAGATCCTACAAGTGTTTCCTACAGAAAATAACAGCTGAAATAAAAAATATTGAAATTGAGGTGAAAAATACAGCCACTATCCTCCACGTTTTACTCTGTAACTTTTTCCTGCGATGTCAGATCTTTTAAAGCAATATATTGTTACGTCAGCTGGACTCTTCTGGTTGCGGGGATATATAGGGCTTGTAGGTTCATCAAGAACGCTAGGTACCCAGAGCCAATAAATGAGCTGCACCTTACAATGGGTTTTTATTCTACAGTATACCGGGTATACAGCAATTAATTTACTGAAATATAAAAAGTGAAAAATAGGTATCAAGAAAACCTTTATATTTCCAAAATGGCCATAAGATAAGGTGTTGAGAAGCAGTGGTTATTTGCACATCTCTGAATTCCGGGGTGCCCATACTAGCATGTGAATTACAGGGCATTTCTCAAATAGATGTCTTTTTTACACACTGCCTTACATTTGGAAGGAAAACATGTAGAGAAAGAAAAGGGGCAATAACAATTGTTTTGCTATTTTGTGTTCCCCCATGTATCCCGATAAAAATGGTACCTCACTTGTGTGGGTAGGCCTAGCGCCCACGAAAGGAAATGGCTCAAAACACAACGTGGACACATCACATTTTTTCACAGAAAACAGAGGTGTTTTTTGCAAAGTGCCTACCTGTGGATTTTGGCCTCTAGCTCAGCCGGCACCTGGGGAAACCTAGCAAACCAGCGCATTTCTGAAAACTAGACACCTAGGGGAATCCAAGATGGGGTGACTTGTGGGGCCCTGACCAGGTTCTGTTACCCACAATCCTTTGCAAACCTCAAAATTTGACCAAAAAACACTTTTTCCTCTCATTTCGGTGACAGAAAGTTCTGGAATCTGAGAGGAGCCACAAATTTCCTTCCACCCAGCGTTTCCCCAAGTCTCCCGATAAAAATGGTACCTCACTTGTGTGGGTAGGCCTAGCTCCCTCGAAAGAAAATGGCCCAAAACACAACGTGGACACATCACATTTTTTCACAGAAAACAGAGGTGTTTTTTGCAAAGTGCCTACCTGTGGATTTTGGCCTCTAGTTCAGCTGGCCCCAGGGGGGGCAGAAATGGCCTAAAATAAATTTGCCCCCCAACTACCCTAGGGAGCGACCCTTGCCTACGGGTCGATCCCCCTGCGTGACATTGGTGGGAAAAAAAAGATCCCCGGTGTCCAGTTGTTTATGCCCCCCATGGTGGCAGATTGACCTAAAATCGGCCGATTTGCCCCTAAGGGGGGCAGAAATGGTCTAAATACAATTTGCCCCCAGGGGAGCGCCCCTTGCCTAATGGGTCGCTCCGCATCACAAAAAAAAAAAAAACACAAAAAACACACAAAAAAATTAGCCCTGGCTGTTAGTAGGCCGATCTCCCCCCTGGGTGGAGATCGGCCTACTAACAATAAGCCAATCTGCCCGGGGGGGGGGGCAGAAATGGCCTAAAATAAATTTGCCCCCCAACCCCCCCCCAGGGAGCGACCCTTGCCTACGGGGTCGCTCCCCATGCGTGACATTGGCGCAAAAAAAAAAGATCCCTGGTGCCTAGTTGTTTCTGCCTTGGGGGCAGATTGACCTAAAATCCTTGGGGGCAGAAATGGTCTAAATACAATTCCCCCCCCCCCCCAGGGGAGCGACCTTTGCCTAATGGGTTGCCCTCCATCTCTAAAAAACAAACAAAAAAAACAACAAAAAAAAATTAGCCCTGGCGCCTAGAGGTTTCTACCCCCCCCATGGGGGCAGATCGGCCAAATAACAATAGGCCGATCTGCCCCCCAGGGGGGCAGAAATGGCCTAAAATAAATTTGTCCCCCAGGGGAGCGACCCTTGCCTATGGGGTCGCTCCCCATCTGTAAAACAACAATAACAAAAAATCCCCGATGCCTAGTGGTTTCTGCCCCCCTTGGGGGCAGATCGGCCTAATTAAAGTAGGCTGATTTGCCCTCCAGGGGGGCAGAAATGGCCTAAAATAAATTTGCCCCACAGGGGAATGACCCTTGCCTAAGGGGTCGCTCCCCTTGTGTGAAATTCACGGAAAAAAAAAAAAACTCCCTTGTGTCTAGTGGTTTCTGTCGCACTTGGGGGTAGATTGGCCTTATAAAAATAGGCCAATCTGCCCCCAAGGGAGACAGAAATGGCCTAAATATAATTTGCCCCCTGGGGGAGCGAACCTTGCCTAAGGGGTCGCTCCCCACCTCTAAAAAAACAAAAACAAAACAAAAAATAAAAAATAAATGATCCCTGGTGCCTAGAGGTTTCTGCCCCCCCGGGGGCAGATCGGCCTAATAATAGGCCGATTTGCCCCTGGGGGGGTGGGCAGAAAAGGCCTTAAAAAAAATACCCAGAAAAGGCTTTAAAAAAAAAATGCCCCCCCTGGGAGCTACCCTTGCCCAAGGGGTCGCTCCCTTATGCCAATTTCCTTTAAAAATTAAAATCCCTGGTGTCTAGTGGGCGTTTTAGCAGCCGGATTGCTTTACAATCCAGCTGCTAAAATGCTGAGAAAGACTTCAAAGGGAAGGAAACTCACTTCCTTCCCTTTGAAGCCTCTACGGCCTCCTCCACGTGATCGGAAGAGAAATGCAAAGTATTTCTCTTCCGATCGCGAGGAGGCCGTGTGGCAATCAGCGCGCGATCGTGCTCTGACGTCACGGGGTGGGGTGGTCGGGGGTGGAAGGGGAAGGGCTTCCCCTTCCTTCCCTGACTTGGGGGGGTGTGGGGGAACCCCACGGAGGGAGCGCTAGCTCTGTGCCCAGGATGTAATGGTTACGTCCTTCGCACACGAGCACTGTGCCTCAGGACGTAACCATTACGTCCTGGACACAGAAGGTGTTAATATCTATTCACCCTCTATGTCACATTAAGAGGTATTCAGGAAATAGGGTTATTAAAATATGCACACCCTGCCTGTTCCAAGACCAACACCCTCACTACCCCCTGCTCCACCAGCCTTGTCTGCAGAAGAGACTTAAAGGTTGCCAGGTTATTTCCACCTCCCTTCATTAACAAACCACATAAGATTAATATATGTATTATTCTTCTCCCTGTCCAATCTTTCAATTCAGGAGGTTAACCTGTCCAATACACATTAATCCACTTCTCAATAGGAAATTTGTGATTGACCAGACATGTTAAGTGTAGAGCAATTCTAAGGTCCATCAGACATCCATACAGACAGCCAATGCCTAGTGCCATGTGTAGTATGTGGTAGTCATTGGACTGTCCAGGGTAGTATACTTTTATGAGCCAGGCTGGCCAAAAAACCCTATAAATGTTATTACTCAACCAAGACTTACTGCTGTAGTAGCTCCGCAGCTATGGTTCATTGATTTCTCTATTGAAAATATGCCTGAGTGGGTTATGGTATTATATGCACATGTAAAAGATGGAACCAATGCTCTCCCATTGCATAGAGTGGCTTTGAAAAATCCAGCTAGGTCCTGTTCCTAAACGTGATTTAATATTTCTCTTTTCTGTTGGTGTGGTAATGATAGTTGGATGTTTGTGCACCTTTCCATGTGGATTAGATATAATATATTATGCCACACCACCAGAAATCGCCTTGAGCCCAATTCTCAAAGCAGTATACGCACCAAAGTTAAACTCTTATGTGTAAGTGTCTTATTTTTTTAGTGTCTATTGATGTTCAGCAAAGTACTTCATGTTAGAAAGATGCCCAAAAATTATAATTTAAATCTTAGCACCATACTTTTTATTTTCATGACAATATTAACAGCAAAGAATTTTAATTTTCGCTGACAGTTTGTGCAAGATGTGTGCAAAGGTTAGAGTGGATTGTTTTCTTTTTACTTCCCAGCACTCTAGAAGACCTGGGATGAAATGTGGGTACCTGAGTGGTGTCCCTCCCACAGATAGGTTCCCACTCTGGTCATCTCTCCAGGCATGAAAGGTTCCCAGAGACAAAATCATATAGCACTTGATCTCAAAGAGACTGCCAACATCAAGACTCGTTAGAATAATAATATTAGTTTGATACATGCAGTTTATGTTTAGAGGCACATGAAAAGGTCTTCATGGAGACCTTCCCAAGCTAAACAGGCCCCAAGACCACTAGTCCACATCTCATGATAGAAAGAGGCCCCTGATGATGGGTTTTACCCACCATGAGTCACATCTCACTACTTGGTTTCCAAGTGGTAGGTGGGCTACTGCCAAGACAAAACTTCTGGAAAAATGTCATGGAGGTTTTGCCTTGTAATCTTGAAAGTCTAAGGTCACTGGATAAGAACCCTACCAGAGCAACAGTTTTCACAAAGTAGGATCAGAATGATGAATGAAGGGTCTGATTCACAGGTTAATTATATTGTCAAATGTCTGCTTTGCTTGCTTATTCTTGTGGAAATCTTTCCAGGAATTTTGTCTTTAGAAAATGCATGTTCCTTTTTAGCAGCCTCAAAAATTGGAAAATCTAGAAAACTGTTGTAATTCAAGTGCAATTCTTAGCTTTTTTTAGCCCAATACACCACCACTTTTTTCTGAAGTTCTGAGCTGCTTCTAGTAAGAAACAATCTACAATATACAATATTCCCTAATATATAGGTTATAGTATTATTGGGCCATAATATTGATATGAAATTATAGCACTAATGAAAATATTATGTAACATAATATTGAATATAAGTTATTGTTTTTTTTATGTTTGCTAATATACAAAAAACACTTCTCAAGTTATAGTTATTTCTACTAACTGTAACGTGCACACCTGTCATGCATAGCATTGCCATCAATAAAGTCATTTCAGATTTCATATTGATGTTATCAATACTGTGATCAAATATATCATGAGTGATGTAATATGTAAGGCCATGCGCAGTGCATGGCAAGGGAGAAAGTTACAGTTACTTGAAAAAAACATAACTGGTGAGTTGCAGTGCTTTTTTAAATTGAGATGCTATGCATAAAGTGACATTTTCACCTAATTATAATGTAACTTTAACTTTTGTTTTTTTAGTGAGTTTTTGAGTTTTTGTTAATGGAAACTATATAGTATTATTTCATTCTTTTTTTCAGTGCATTTCAGTTTTTTTAACGTAAAGTAATATTTTATCACCCTACTATGCAAACCCCCCACAAGAGGACATTATAAAATATATATATAGATGCACATACTTTACATGGTGGAAGTTCCCACTGTGCCAATATAGTTTGGACCTAGTTTTCATTGGAAATTGAATGTTTTCTTTGTTAATAACTTTGGCACCATTGGCAAACTCCACACAAAACTATCCAAAATAAACGTTCATTCACCTCAGTTGCTTCTGGGAAAGTTTCAGAGTGATCAATAGCGGGGGTTCCAAAATGTAATTACCCAATTCAATTTCCATAGTGATTGAATGGAATAACACCAAATTTGGAAGTCTTGTTTTTGTGCTTTGGTGTAAATCCATTCAGTAATTTTTTAAACATTAAGTGGCATATATATGAAAAAGTGGCACATCAAAGCTGATGCGCCACTTTTTTTGCACCCCTGTGACGAATGAAACATTAGTCAAATAGCACTTTTCATGTAACCAACATATTAAAACTACTCTTCACCAATTCCACAAACTAGATAGACTTGTCAGGGTCCCCTTTCCCACTTTTAGTGGCTCTCCCCTCTCTCTAGGGATGTTCAGTATACAGTATGGAACCTGCAATTGGATACAATGTTTAGCCTTCTATACAATCTACATGTATTCACATCTTGTTCTCAAGTCGATGTGGCACTACTGGAAGACCTACCTGAAGTGTTCCAGGAACTCAGTGTATGTCTTGCTCTTTGGGTGTTGATGAGACATTCTAAAGCACAGTCACACTCGCACTCATAGATATATGACAGGTGACAAAGAATGAAAATCAATTCTTAAGTATTTAGATTTCTGAAATATTCAGAAATTACTCAGCACAGAGTCTTATTATCAGAAAGAACACAGGTTAGTGTTTTAACCACACTGAGAGCATAGGGTAAATATACTAAAGATCACTTTCGTATGTAATTGGTGTCATCACTGTGTCATCACAGTGACAATTGAACATGGAAATAACATTCGTTTGAAAGCACTGACTATTCTTTATCATAGGCAATGATTAGTATCACAAAAATGCAACAAAAACTCAACTACAACAAACATGTTCATAGTAGATCGTTAAAATAACAATTGTCCAACATGCACTCAAATCTATACAGTCATTGTAAGCTAACAACAATGAGAGTTCTTATTCGTCAGGCGGCAAGTATCTAAGTAACCAAGGACACTGATAACATGCCGTCATAGTGTGTCCTGCCCACCTGAAAATCCGTCAATAAACCATTAAAGGTAACCGGTAAGAAACCTTCCAAGTGCGTGCAGCACGCTCCCCCCTTTTTCGATGCTAATTTTCTTGATCTCTTCTTTTCTAGGATTGGCATCTGTGACACTGCGCTGTGGAATAGACGATCCAGGAACAAGTGCGGAAGAGCAGAGAATCCCACTCTGCATCTGAAGACGACTGACAGCAAGCCATCACCTCAAGACTGGTGTGGCTTTAAGTACCTGCTGCACCCGACCACACCTAGTCTGAGTCACCTGGCCACACCCAATCTGAGTCATGAGGCTTCTAACCTGGCCACACCCAGGCTGAATCATGAGAATGCCACAAGTTCAGACAACAAGTTGACACATGCCCTAGATTTTTACACGAGTTCTTAAACCAGCATTGACTCAAGTAAATATTTCTCAAAGACAACAACGATCATTGGCACATGCAAGGGCAGGTGAGTTGCTTTTGGGGCACACATTACTAAACGTCTGATGTGGGTTCTGAAAGATATGCAGCCTTGCAGGGTAGCTAGATGTCTGGATGAAAGTGTGGATGGTTGGATGAGTGAAAGGATGAATTGAGGGAAGTATGGATGAATAGATGGATAGATGGATGAGTGAATAAAATGATGGAAGGATGGCCGACCGAAATGGTAAATGAAGGGATGGATGGATGGATGGAACAAAGCATGGATGGATGTGTGAAATGACAGATAGAAGGATGAGCCAAATGGAGGATGATGGATGGATAGACTGAAAGGATTGATAAAAGGAGAGAAAGGATGGATGGATGAGTGAACGGATGGATGAATGGATGGATGGAAGGGGGTGGATAAGTGAAAGGATGGATGATTGAAGTGTCCCTTGACCAGTAGTTCCTCTCCATTATGGGCTTCACAGCTACACTACACACACCTTGTTTTGTGGTCCATTTTTACTGTGTCAAGAGTGAATCTTGATATAATGGAAATAAAATGCAGACCTGCTTCCGGTCCAGCAACAAACTGAGGCAGCTAGTGACATTGTTTGATTGCTGACACAAGTGCATAAAGGTGCTTGTACTATTCCAGCACTGTGAGCATGTCTTTGTGACTATGTGTGAGTTAAAGTGAGAGAGAGTCAGTGAAGGAATCAATCAGAGTGAGTGAGAATGAGTGACAGTAAGGACCAGTATTTGTAAGAATGAATGTGAGCGTATGAGGTAAAATGACAGTGAGTTTAACTGAGTTAAACTGTGTGTGAGGTTAAGTCACAGTAGGACTGAGTAATTCAGAATGAGTGAGAATGAGTGGGACTGAGTGAGCCAGAGTGAGCCAGAGTAGAATGAGTGAGACTGTGTGAATTAGTGACACCAAGTGAAACTGAGTGAGTCAAAAGAGTCAAACTGAGACAGTAAACCTAGTGCAGGAAAGTGTTAGAGAACCCTTCAAGAAAAGGCTCCTTGGAATTCGGGTCAAGGTTTATGCCCCACCCTTTCAAAGTTCACAAGCCGCCACTGACAGGCATGTGCTTCCAATAACAGAGTGATTTGTTTGGCAAATGGTGCTTTTTTCCTATCACCCGCTTTACTCCTGTTGGAGTGAGAAGCTCCTGCAAATTCTGTGGGAGCTTGTGCTTTGATTGTCTGATTGCAAAGTGAAGAGTAATGTTGTAGCCTCTGCTGTAGGATAGGAATTAGCTCGTGAAAATGAAAAAAAGGTAAGGGAGAAGGAGGTAGAGTAGGGGTACTCTGCCCCCCTGGACCTTTTGGGTGGGTCTAAAAGGGACACCTCCTGGGACCAATTTTAAAAATGTGTTTTTTATTTTGGGTTGAGCACTGCCACTGGACTCTTGGGGGAGTGAGTGGAACCCCCTTACTCTTGCTGTAGTTGAAAAAAGTGGGGTGAGTGTCCCTTAAGGCAGGCCAGGCTCTGCTTCCAACTCCACACTGCACATTGTGGTTGCCTGGCCACAAGGTAGGCACTGCAGGCAGAGCCATAGATCACATGGCCTAAGGCCTAAGGGGTTGGCTTCCCACAGAGCGGGAGCAGGGTCAAAGGCCATCTGGGTTTGGGGGTTGGCATAATTACTTTTACATTTTACTTTACAATAAAAAATACTTAGAAATTCACTGAACAAATGAAAGGTTAAAATAATGTTATAGCTAGCTATGGTAATAATACCTTAGTTTACGTAAAAATGACCTTAGAAATTTACTGAAAAAAAAGGTTCAAGTGACTTTATTGTTAATCAAAAAGGTCAGTTAAAAAAAAACATTTGTAACTCCATAATCCACTGAAATTTACCAGTTAAAGATAACAGAACTATAACATTTGCCTGAGGGTATAAGTTTGACCGTCTGTCAAACTTTTAGAACTTTAGCAGAAACCGCAGTTTCAGCTGTTCCTTGCCTATGTTTAGAGTTGCCAGTAGGGCTGGATGACAACTCTAAATTTGTAAAGAACTCTGCCATATCAATGGACTTTGGTCCACCTACCAAACTCTATATCAGCCCTCAAATACATGTACTTATTAGATCACACAAAGGTATAGTAAGCAATTAATATCCCAACTCTCTGGAGAGATCGTAAGGCTTAGTGGGTGGCAAAATGACAGGATAGGTTTAGCTTGCTTTTCCACCACAGGGGTTTGCACCAGCCTATATGGTCATACTGACATTTTTAGGTGCTAACCCTGGTTAGTGTTCAATGTCGCAAATTAGTCATGGCTACCTCTCCATTTCAGCTCCACTCTGTAAACTGCATGCCAAGCAACAAAGTTGCCCGCATCAGAATTGAAGATGTGATTATCATATTGTTTCCTGTGGGTAGGACCTATCTTTCCAGTATGTGCTTTCCTTCATTGAGTATGTGCTTTCATTTAGTTGTGCTTTATTTTGTTTTCAATGAGACCCTCCGTACTAACAATTTCCACAAGGAAAGACTAGCAATATGGTGACTTGTCGATAATGATCGTTATGGTTATATTGTTGGAGAGCATGGGATGATAAAGGCCACAAAACTTTTCTTGTTTGAAACTAACTTCTATTCTTGGTCCAAATCCTAAGTGCATTTCCATGAAATGCTACTGAGGGGTATTATCACACTGTAGAGCAGCTTTGTGTAACATAATTGCACAGCGATTCCGATGGCAGTGTTTGGCTCAATAAAATGGGGGCATACTAAAAGGATCATTGAGGATGATAGGATGATGGGATGTTGGGCTGCACTCTCCTAAGCGTCCACCTGTGCCAGTGTAATTTAATGTTTACATAAACAAAGTGAAAGTTAAATCTCTTCAGCATTTCTTATTGTTTACCTCTCAGGGTGTGATGTTATGGTTTTATTCAGCACCACTTTGCTGGTAGACAATCACATAGTGCACATTCAGAGATATTTTCACCTATGTTTGCAATATGATGTTATCTTATAGGGTGTGATTTTTTTTACCATTGTAGATTCCGGATGACCATATGCTAATTTAACTGTAACATTGCTGGGTCACGGACAGCTACAGTGTAGTTATCGATAGTGGTAATAGAGACACAATATACTTTACGAAAGAGTGATTATTGGATGAAGTATTGCAGTAATATGTAATTACCATTGACTGTCACTTTTACTTAGGGATCATGGGGGTTTAATGGCTACAACATATACCTGGTGCTGTTATTTAGTAATTTTTAAGGAAAATGAGCATAACTTAGTTCTGCATGGGGTATTATGGGTGTTCCAGTGTCATTGGAATTGTTCCAGGTAAGAATTGGGGACATGGATATTCACTGATATTTTACATTGGGGATGAAGAGCATTAAATGGCTACTGCACATACCTGGTACTGTTAATTAGTAAATGTTGAAGGAAAATGGGCATAGTTGTGTTCTTCATAGGGGGTTATGTAGGTCACATGGTCTTTCAATATATTTGGACTGTATTAGGATTTTTCCAGGTAGGAACTTAACCAATTTCCCTTATATTATAATGGAGGGTAAAAGGCTGCTATGTTTCCTGGACACTGAATTTTACGTGACCTTCTTGGGATAATGGCCATACCTATTTCTAAATTGAGACAATGGGTGTTTTATTGCTGAAACGTATACCTGACACTGTAGTGTAGCAATGTATGTTGAGGAAATGGACATAAATATTTTTTACATGGGGATGATGGTGGTTAAATGGCTGGTACATATACATGGTACTGTTATTTAGTAAATGCTGAAGGTAAATGAGCATACCTATGTTCTGCATAGGGATTATGAGTGTTACATGGCCATTGAATATATTTGGAAATAATTAGGATTATTCAAGGTAGGATATAGTATAGAGATGTTTTACATTAGGGATGATAGGCATTAAATGGTTTTTACATATATCTGCCCGTTATTTCACGAATACTGTAAGGAAATGGAAATAGCTATTTTACTCACAGGGGATTATGGGTTTTTAACAGCTGTTGAATACATTTTCCCCTTTTTTATAATAGTCCTGCTAGGAAAATGAGAAGAGATAAATTTAACAAGGGGGTTACAGGAGGTAAAAGGCTGCTCCGTATGCTGGGCACAGTATTTTACAGAGCTCTCTTGTGATAATGGCCCCAATGATATCTACACGGGGATGATGGGAAGTAAATAGCTGTAGCATATACCTGCGAAGTGTTGTTGAGGAAATACATGTTTCTTACATGAGGATGATGGGGGTTACATGACTGGTATATATACCTGTACATATTCAAGGTAAATTGGCATAGCTCTATTCTGCATGGGTGACCATGGATGTTACATGGCCTGTGAATATATTTGGAAATGTACTAGGAATATTTAAGGTAGGAAAAAGGCTAGGGATATGTTACTCTGAGGATAATGGGAGTTAAATGGCTACATATGCCTACCACTTAATTTCAAGAATACTGTAAGAAATGGCAATGGCTTATGGGGTTTACTTGGCCATTGAATATATTTGGAAATGTATTAGGATTGTTGAAGGAAAGAAATAGGGATAGGGATTTTCTACATTGGGGATGACGAGTGTTGGACCTGGCTTTTTGACAGGGACATCCCCAAACTTTTTGCCTCCTTCCTCCTATTTTTTCTGACCTGTTGTTGTTGGCTTTTGACCTCTGGGCACTTTACCACTGCTAACCAGTGCTAAAGTGCATATGCTCTCTGTGTAAATTGTACTACTGATTGGTTTATCCATGATTGACTATTTAATTTACTTGTATGTCCCTGGTAGAGTGCACTACATGTGCCTAGGGCAGGTAGATTAAATGCTACTAGTGGGCCTGCAGCACTGGTTGTGCCACCCACCTCAGTAGCCCCTTAACCTTGTCTCAGGCTTGCCATTGCAAGGCCTGTGTGTGCAGTTTCACTGCCACTTCGACTTGGCATTTAAAGGTACTTGCCAAGCCTAGAACTCCCCTTTTTCTATACATAAGTCACCCCTAATGTGTGCCCTAGGTAACCCCTAGAGCAGGGTGCTGTGTGGGTAAAAGGCAGGACATGTACTTGTGTGGTTATATGTCCTGGTAGTGTAAAACTCCTAAATTCGTTTTTACACTACTGTGAGGCCTGCTCCCTTCATAGGCTAACATTGGGGCTGCTCTCATACATTGTTGAAGTGGCAGCTGCTGATCTGAAAGGAGCAGGAAGGTCATATTTAGTATGGCCAGAATGGTAATATAAAATCCTGCTGACTGGTGAAGTCGGATTTAATATTACTATTCTAGAAATGCCACTTTTAGAAAGTGAGCATTTCTTTGCACTAAAACCTTGTTGTGCCCTTCAATCCACGTCTGGCTAGGTTTAGTTGACAGCTCCTTGTGCATTCACTCAGACACACCCCAAACACAGGGTACTCAGCCTCACTTGCATACATCTGCATTTTGAATGGGTCTTCCTGGGCTGGGAGGGTGGAGGGCCTGCCCTCACACAAAGGACTGCCACACCCCCTACTGGGACTCTGGCAGACAGGATTGAACTGAAAGGGGGCTTGGTGCATTTCTTAGACACTCTTTGAAGTCACCCCCACTTCAAAGGCACAACTTAGTATAAAACAGGGCCTCTGCCTTACCTCATCAGACACTTGCTGGAGAAGAAACCTGAACCAGAAACTACATCCTGCCAAGAAGAACTGCCTGGCTGCTCAAAGGACTCACCTGTCTGCTTTTCTACAAAGGACTGCTGCCTTGCTGTTGGCCTGCTGCCTTGCTGAACTGCCTGGCTGCTCAAAGGACTCACATGTCTGCTTTTCTACAAAGGACTGCTGCCTTGCTGTTGGCCTGCTGCCTTGCTGAACTCTTGTCTGGCTGTAAAAGTGCTCTCCAAGGGCTTGGATAGAGCTTGCCTCCTGTTCCCTGAAGTCTCAGGACCAAAAAGACTTCTCTCTTCCTCTTGGACGCTCCGTGCGCTGAACTTTTCGACGCACAGCTTGTTCCGCGGCAAGAAAAACGCCGCACACCGACGCTGATCGACGCGACGTCTTCGGGACGACCAAAACTTTGACACACGGCCTCGCAAGGACAACGCCGCCTGACTTCCCGGGAGAAATCGACGCGATGCCTGCCGTGAGATTGAAACTTTGACGCACGGCCTCGCAAGGACAACGCCGCCCGACTTCCCAGGAGAAATTGACGCGACGCCTGCCGTGAGATCAAAACTTTGACGCACGGCCTCGCAAGGACAACGCTGCCCGACTCCGCAGGAGAAATCGACGCGACGCCTGCCGTGAGATCGAAACTTCGACGCGCAGCTGGAAAACAAGCAGGAAAATCCACGCACAGACCCGGGACATCTGGTACTCCCCACAAACCACAGTAAGAGACTGTCCGCTCTCCGGAAAATGACGCACGACTCCCTGCGTGGAAAATAACGACGCAAGTCCGTGTGTCCTGAGGAGAAATCGACGCACACACCAGTTTTCCACGTACCTCTTCTCCTGTGGCCCTCTGAGGAGATTTTCCACCAGAAACCAGGTACTTTGTGTTTGAAAGAGACTTTGTTTACTTTCTAAAGACTTAAGACACTTTATATCACTTTTCAGTGATATCTTTACAAATTCATATTGCAACTTTGATCGTTTTGACCTGAAGATACCCAGATAAATATTATATATTTTTCTAAACACTGTGTGGTGTATTTTTGTGGTGTTATGCTATGGTGTTGTATGATTTATTGCACAAATGCTTTACACATTGCCTTCTAAGTTAAGCCTGACTGCTCGTGCCAAGCTACCGGAGGGTGAGCACAGGCTGATTTTGGATTGTGTGTGACTTACCCTGACTAGAGTGAGGGTTCTTGCTTGGACAGAGGGCAACCTGACTGCCAACCAAAAACCCAATTTCTAACAACGAGCATCAACATGGTTTTACATATACCTGTCACAGTATTTTTACTATATTTTTATTAGGTATTTTACTGACAAGGATTTGGGGTGTTAAACTGCTGTTGAATACATTTTCCCCTATTTAGGAATGGGTCATATTAAGAAAGTGGGAGCAGATACTGTTTACACAGAGGACTATGGGGGCGTAATTGGCTCCTACAAATCACAGGTATGAAACATTTGTTTTTTCTCTTAAGATAGTGTCCATAGTGATTGTCTACATGGGAGACGATGATTAAATAGCTCTTACATATACTTGTCACTGTAGTGCTGTGATTCATGTTTTCTTTATGCCAGAGGACAGGGTTAAAGGGCTATTGAATATATTTTCCCCTATATTCTTATGGGTTCCTGTTAGGAAAATGGGAATAGATAATGTTTACATGGTGAATTATGTGGGGTATATGTCAGATCCATATCTCAGGTATATTTTTTTATCCACTTAAGATAGCAGGCATAGTGATTTTCTACATGGGGGGACCATACATGTTAGATGGCTGTTGCATAGCTCTGCCACTGTTATTTAGTTATTTGTGGCGAGGAAATGGGCATACCTTTTTGACATGGGGATTATAGGCATTAAATTACTGTTTAATATAACTGGGATTGTATTAATTTTATTCCTGCTAGGAAATAGGGATAGTGGTTTTCTTCATGGGATATGATGGGTGTTAAATGGCTGTTACCTATCCCTGCAACTGTCTGTAAGCAAATGGTTATATATATAGAGAGAGAGAGATATTTTTGCTGCACAGGTATTGTGAGTTTTAAAAGTCTGAAGGATCCATTTGCCAATGCGTTCTAATGGTTCCTGTTAGGAAAATGGGAAATTCTCATTCTCACAAGAAGGATGATGGCTAGCAAATGGCTGTTGCATATCCTGGGCATAGGGTTTTACTTATTCCTCTTGGGATAATTAGCATAGGCATTTTCTACATGCATGTTTAATGGCTGGTACATATACCACGGACCACTGGAATTATGCAATAGGGCAGGGCTACAATATGCAACAGATTTGACTGAATAATGAAGCAAGAAAAGGCAAATTAGGCAAGGGGGCAAACTAGGGGTCGCAGCTGAGACCCCTTGTGATCCCTAAATGATGTCCATGTTAACAGTCCATTATTCCCTAGCTTCTACTTTGAGGTACAATATACTCGATGTGTGAAACTGTTAAGGTGGTTTTCTGACAGGGCACGCTGATAGCCAAACAGGAAAAGCATACACATCAAAGGTCCGGTGATATCTTCCTTATTACACATATTTACATGAGTCAATCCCCAGTGGAGACAGTTTTTTTTTAATCTGTCCAACAAGAGATGGAGGGCTCTTTTACAGTGCAGTCTGTACTGAGGCACTTTGAGTGCCCAGGCCTGCAGTTAAAAAAGATTACTTTAAGTAATTGAATTAAATTAAGACCTTGCTTCTTCTCCTATTCCCGTGGTCATCTTCGCAACATTAGCTGCAAAAAGAGTCAGTTCCTATTGAGTATGTATTATCTAGAAATTGCAGTACCCATATGTTAGCCATATATTTGTAAATATGTGCTCTAAAATGTGCTAATGGATCTCACCATACTTCTCGACTTCCTTGTTTGTTAAATGGGATTGGCTCATTTTGTACAACTGATTTAAGCAACATTTGCATATTTAAAAACCTGAAGACTTTAGCAAGCAACCAACTCTCAAACTTGGACCAGTGCCATTGAGGCAGGCGTGTCATTGTTTCATACAACGAAAGTGAATTCGAGAAAGTTAATCTTCCGTTCATCCTTAGCAGGTTCGCTCGCATTTCCTGATTTTTGGTTTGTTGCATTGAAAACGGAGTATCTTGTATGTCAAGAACAGGCCACCGAATTTTGACTCCGATAAAGTACTGTCAGTGTAGAAAGTTCCTTCAACATCCCTATGGAGTAGGTGTCATCATAAGTAAGCCATTCACGGATCTACCTTACTTAAAGTGGGTGGTCAGATGGCTTCTTTTTTTTACTGACCGTCACCATCAACTATATCCTGGTGGTGAGGGACTGCAAAAAAAGAAAAAGACCGCACCATGGAAGAAAACTGGTGTGGGTTTCATTTTTTTTTTTTTTTCATTTTTCAAAAACACTATTGGAGTTTATTTGTGAAAAAAAAAACACTTCGGAAAATATTGACAGCCAGCAGTCATGTTTGATTGACAGGAACCGCCATGACAGCAGTGTAGTAACTCACCAGGAGGCACGGAGAATGAAAGGTAAGATTATTCTCAGATTAGCAACATAGTAGTAGAGGATTTTGCACAAGAGTTCCTCCAACAGTCTAAATCCAAGGATTGATCCAAAAGTCAATATTCAAAGAACAACATTCCATTTAGTTATGTCATACAGATTAGTGCAGAATATTTACCTAGTACAATTCTTTGAGGATACATATACAGGTCCTCTCAGTGTATAGAGATGGCCGCCTGGCTGGCTGATATCTCTAAATTTGGTGGGCGGATAGAGGGAGTTAAATCTTCTGCCATCTTGTTTGCTTTACTCCATCTGCTAAATCCTAAATCATTCCCTCTGTCTAGAGTGGCACGGCAGACAAAAAACAATGGTTTGGATTTCCAGTGGTAAAACTATTTGCAAGCATTCATTCCATCACTTTTGGATGTTTGAATGCCAATAGCATGCCTGGAAACCTGAGACTGATATAGCTTTAGAAGCCTACTACTGCCAATGTTTGTGAATTCTAAAAAGTAGCAAATGTATTTCCATTCAGAGATTAATTTCATGCATGCAGATTTTTTTTTGTGGTAAACCAGTCACTGAGTGCATAGTCCAAAAGAAAATTGCACAACGGGGGCAGCAAATTGCTGCACTGCATTATGTCACCTGAGAGAGCAGATTTTCAAAGGAAAGGGTGCAGGGTACTGTTTCCATGCACTTTGGGCTGCTTAGCACCCACATAGGCACCCTTGCACAATAGTGCAATGTTGGCTGTGTATGGTGAGTATAGTTTTTATTCAGGAAGGGATACCTTCCTGCACATAAACTATCCTCAAAGGCTTTTTCTTCTTTGTATGTGTGCTGCAGAATACATCTAACATGCAAAGAGGAAATAACAAAGAGAAATAAAGATATATTTCCTTGTTACACCATCTTCAGGCAGGTGCACCCTTTTGGTGCAAACCCATGTCTACAAATCTTCATGAATATGGGGTTGTGTCAGAATCTATGGGTGGATGCATAGAAACGCCCAGGCACTACCCATGGAACGCGTACCTGACGCAAATTAAAACAAGGTAGCACAATGTTCTGCCTTGCATAACTTTTTCTTAGAAAGACATGAAAATTAACATTTGTGTGATGTTGCAAATACCAAAAAGGATTTTGCTTCGGGTCTGTGTCAAAAAAGTAAAGTAACCCCAATGCAAAATCTTTGTAAACCTGGGCCTAAATATATGTAGGTTCCTATTCCAAACAATGAACGTTAAAATGTGTTAGTTAAATCAGAATGACATGAAAACTGGCACAGCCATAGTAGATCCGACTAAGGGCCCTCACGCTGAAGTACCAAGTCAAAAATGTATTTATTTGGGAGCTTCTCATACCCCAAAAACACCCAATGATGTTTCGCTCCTGATTATGAGTCACTGGCAGAATAGAGGCCTCTCTTTTGGGTCTACTGCATGTGTGAGCAACCATTTCCTGAAGTACAGTAGCTTTCAAGAGAGAGGGTGACTGGAGTAGATCGATAACCGTAAGTTGGTGATGCCTGGAAAGCAAACATTAAAAGCCCAAAGGCATAAAACACTTCCCTGGTCCACACGATGGAGCACAGAATTAAGATGACATTTGTATAGAAACAGGATCCGGAATACCAAAGAAATGGTTTAAACAAGGCCGTTGGTCCCAGAAAATGAGTAGCATCCTGCTGACTCAAAAAGCATCTAGAAAAGCTGTTAGACGAAATATTCAAGAGCATTGCCCTTCCCTAAATATGAGCTAAGCTATACATAGTAGGAAGAGCTAGCAATAATTCATACTGCAATGACGGAAGGAAATGCAATGAGATAAAAGCTATGCATATTTGACAGATTCGCATAAATTCATGGTCTCATCTAAATGTCTCAGGCAACTTAAAACCAAACCATAATGCTGCAAGGCATGTGCCCTTCGCCACACAAAGCAACGCCAAGGCAAGAGACCCTTGCCATGCCCCCTCATACCCAGACAGCATCTCTGTATCCCAGTTGGCTTTCCTAGTGCATTGACAGCCTGCCAAGCCTGTGAGCATCGCTGCCAAACAACAGTTCGTCTAGCCTACTCTGTAGCATGCCTGTCCTGCCCAGCACCTCTAGATCCTTTTGCAATATATCCATGTCTAACCAAGCATTGTGCCTAAAGCCTCACTGCAGATACAATGATTATGAAGAACACCAAGCAAATGTACTTTTGTCAGGCTAAGGGAGCTCTTTGGGGGAAGAATCTTTGAATGCAGAGATAGTATTTAATAGTGATTGAATGCAACAACATTGAAAACTATTGAATAGTTTTTGACTGCAAGTGAATTCTTGAAAGAAATGCGGTTAGATTGTAGTCTATAAAAGGTGGCTGCCCATATACTCCCACACCTGCTTTTCTACGGGATTCTGTAGCACAGTAAAAATGAGCTCAAATCGAAGGAAGTGTTTTCAAAAAGAGAGTGTTTGTTTTGCTTCTAGTCCGGCATGTCACCTGTGCTTGCTTAGATGAAGGTCAATTGCCTCCACCTTAATCGAGACAAGACTGCAGTCATGCTTTTTGGAAAGACAGCTACTCACAGGCCCCATCTCTGGTGGCATGGTATCCCTTTCCCCATTCGTAAGCTCTATAAATTGCTCAGAAATTTAGGGATCCACCTGGATCATAACCTCTATTTTTCTAAACAGGTGACTCACGTCTGTTCATGATGCTTCTCTGTTCTCAGAATGCTGCATGAGGCCTTCACGTTACTTTCCCGTCCATCCATCTTTACAACTATTATTCAGGCCCTTCTTATATCTCGCTGAGACTACAGTATGCCCTAGATGAGGCCATTTCCAAGCAACATATGCATAGGCTTCAGATCATCCAAACCTCTGTAGTGAGGTGTATTCTTAATCTTCCCACACCATCTCATATCTTCCAGCACCTCATTAACCTTCACTGGTTTACGTTACACAAATGGGTGAGATGTATTGCTCTCTGTTTTCCTCTTAAAGCCTTGTTCACATTTTGGCCTTCCTACCTCAACTCCAAGCTCAAATGAGCCATCCTGCCCACTCTCTATGCTCTATGGACCTTTAGTTAGTGAAGGTCTCCGGAATTAAACTTATGAGACAAGGTGACAGATCCTTCTCTTTCTGAGGACCAAACTCTGGAATCTTCTTTCATATGACAGGAAGTAGCAAAAGTTCATTTTCTGCCCTCCCCAAGGTCGGGAAGACACCTAGTACATTGGCACTTGATTATTTAGTGCTGTCTGGACCCCATATAGGTGATGAAGCCATCTACGACCAGAACCTAAACCCCTTGCTGTTAAGGACTGCTTTAAGTCTTGGTTCTTTTACTCCACAACAGGATAATAAGGAGACGCGTAATGAAGTTGAATACCAATCATTTCAATGGTGTCCCCAAATACCCTGGAGGCAAAGGCAGAGCCCTCGTTCAAGTGGAATGCTGCAACCGCATATGTCCAGTTGAAGACTTGCAAATCTTTAATAACAGTTTGGGCATCAGCCAATCATTCTGGAAACACCTAAAGGAAACTAAAACATAAATCAACGGCGACTAAGATGGATTTGCATGCACCATCAGATTTCAAGGTGCCGCAATACTCCAGGTACGCATTTTGTAGTGGTTTGATGTACACTAGGAGGGGTGTCTGCAGTGGGTGGTTGATGGTGAATCCTTTAATTTGTTGACAGATGTCACAGCAAATGTTTGCATAGACCTAGCCCAATAGCATATTTGTAACAGGGTAATAGTACCCGCCAAACCAGCATGTGCAAGAGCAACACCCTCATGCACTGCTTTAATGAGATATTTTCTATGATCTTGGTTGGGGATCACACATTCACCCACCCTTGGAATTGTTGTAAAAGCAATATTTTGGTCACTGAGGTGGTAGTTTTATTTAGCAGGGTATGCTTTAGGTAAAGGCTTGCTGTTAGCCAAGGCTTTCACAGCAGCATATGTCTCATTATCCAAACTTGTATGAGAATGAGTAATTGCAGCAACAGAAGCCATAGCTATTGTGGCTTTGGCAGCTTCAGTAGCCAACGTGTTTCTTACAACATGCACTCCTACACATTGGAGGCCCATTGTATGAACTACATGAGCTCTTGGTAGTCTATCCTTAAGATCTGCTACCCTCCACCACAAGTTTTTTGTGTTTGATGTTGTCCCCTTTTGAGTCTCTGAGCTCGTTCAGGTGCGTGTAAGTAATCATTGTAGAACTGGACACAGCAGTACGAATAACACACAACCAGTGTGGACTGTTCCGGATCTGTATGTTCCAGTGCACAAATCAAAGCCTTAAGCTCTGCAAATTGTGCAGTGCAGTCCCCTAGCATCTGTGTGTAAGCATTTTTAGGGTGGAATGTAACATTCGTCAATACTGCCCTAACTGCTGTGTAAGCAGCAGATTACTAGAGTGCTGATGTCTGTACCTACTGCTGGTTGTGCTGAACCGTCAGTGTAAATGATGGTCCTGTATTCATCAACAGACATCTTGTTAGAAGGCAGGAGGTACTCAAGGTCATACTGTAGAAATTCTTTGGTCTGTAGTTTGGGGTCAAAAACATAATCAACATTAGTGGCAGTCAAGGAAGCCGCCCATTGAATCCAACGTGGATGTAATGCTTTTGTGTTTGGGACTCTAGCTTTGGTTACCGCCTCAAGGGTTGGTATATGAGTAATAACAACAATGTGTTTCCCTTGGGCAAGTGGCATGTTCTTAATGACAACCATGTGAACAGCAGTCAGTATTTTTTCTGTTGGTTCAGATCTTTGTTCTGCATTAGAATACAAGTGTGGTTTTTATGCTATGGGTACCGGGTCACCCCCACTAAATGTGACATAGGTGAACCCTTTGGCAACAGGAACTATTCTGATGACCAAATTTGTTTTTATATCATGTGTGTGTGTGTAAGTGTTGTGCTTCTAGCATGTCTTATTGTAAACTTCTGAGTATGCATGTATGTTCTGGTGTCCAGTGTTTGCTTGGGAAATCTGGATAATTTAAATCATAAAGTGGTTTTATGCATTGTTCATAGTCAGGAAAGTATGCTCTGCCAAAATTAAATAAACCTAGGAACTGCAGCTTCTTGATGGTGTTTGGAGGTTGCAGTTGAGTGCACTGGAGTGCACTTTTCTATAAAGTGCAGAGCTAGGATTTTGCCTTCATCAGATCATTTGTATCCGAAAAATTTGAAAGTAAGGAAAGCAAATTTGGTTTTGTTAAAGTTTAATTTGTAGTCTTGGGCTGCAGATCCAAACGATGCGATCCACCTGGGCCAAATATGCATTGAGGTTGTCATCTGTAAGGTAGATGTCATCGACATAAGACAATGCCTCTGGATTAAGATCTTGTAATATTGATGATACACGGGCATAACATACCCCTGGACTGTTCTTATACCCTTGAGGTAAATTAAAAAAATGCAGCTGAGAGCCTAGGTGGATCCCGGCTTTTAGGTGCTAGATTTTGGCAGAAAAAAACATTGAAATGTCCAAAGTTGTTTTTTTACACTATATTGTTGATATGTGCTGTGCTGTGTGACTTTTGGATTGCAATTGGTGTGTGCATGACTGTTTAAATATCTGTAATCCAAAACTATTTCATATGAATGGTCAGGTTTTGCTCGGGAGGAATAACGGACGCAGGGATCGAGTACTGCCTTGTACAAAAGTTGTGTGTGAATTTCTCTCACAGGCTCTTTTGCTTCATGTTTAATTGGATATTGAGGCTGGATCTATGGAGTCGATCTAATTGGTATTACATGGTGGGGGAATCTCTTTCCCACACTACATGGTTGTAATACATCATCTGAGTCTGTGCCAAAGTCCAATCAGAAGTGTGGGATTCCTTTACTATGTCTGGAAGTAGGACTAAGAAAGAAGGCAAAAATGAAATCTTCCTCTTGTGGCAGCACGTGGACAAATTCAGGTGGCCAATCTTTTTCTGCCAATGAAATATCATTATTTAGTGTTAATCTTCTCCAGAAGATTACTTTAATAGTGCGCTCCATGTCTACCTCAATATGTATGCTTAATCTGTATACCCTGTTGGTGGGGAGATGCGCCTGTTCGAAGTTTTGACTTCAAAAATGTTGTTAGTCTGTGTCACATTCAAAAGATCTAGAAGACTTTGGTGACATATCATGACCTCTTCTGCGCTATTTAGCAGAGTCACTGCCCACGTCTTGTTCTTTAACAACGTTCTCAGTATGAGTGGCTTGTTTAATTAAAACTGCTGCCACCTTTTTCTTTTTAAATTGGGCCTTTTACTGCGGAACTTTATCTTCCTTTTTTGTGAAGGTCTCTGAGGAGCTTTGTGAGCCTTTTTTTGGCGACATGTAGCCGCTTTGGTGTTCTGACCATCATCCTCTGTCACTAAATTTAACTGGTGTGTCCTGGAAGGAATAAGATTGGCGTCTGTCAGTATATTGATATCTATCTGGTGTTTTTGAAGTATCCCTATTTCTAAGGTTGCTCCTTTTTTCTGAGGTCTCCAGTGGTGGAGCTTCTCATTTTTGTGTTCTTTGATCTTTATTTTGTTTTTGTTTATCCCAGCATTTTTTTAAACTCTCTTGTACTTGCTGAGCACCTTCCTTAGTGTAAGTACTCTGTAGTTGAGGTTTAGTTGGTCTAGCCCCCAGACTATCTCAATCTATACTGGTGTAAGTTTTGGAAATAATCTTTGGCACCTTGTGCTACTGGGCTGACTGAGGAACCTCCCGCAGTGGCTTGCAAATTGCCCTTTAATATTGCTTAAAATTATTGAGGGCACTGTGTCAAATTTGTGATTCAGTTTCATCCCCTAGTCCAGGACTGGGGATGCCCGTGTTCATTTTTAATTTATTTCAACACTTCCAGAAGTGTTGGTGTACCATGCTTAAGGGTATATATTGAGGAAAAACTGTGCCCCAAGTGACACAATCCTCAATTGAAGGAACCTTTCCAAATGGCTGGCAAATTATGAGAATTCTATGTTTGTCTTGGGGTCCTGTATTGGGAAGCACTGCTTCCAGCTTGTCTGTTTTTGGGCAACCCAGAATGGAATCTTATCCCACTCAGAGGGCCCTTTCCCACTTATTGAATAGAGAGTTTGTGGATTCATCTCCGTAATGGACAATTGATTTATAGCTAAGGCATCCCTCGCTGGGGTGGCATTTAAGGTCTGAATTACAAATTATATTAACCGTCTCTATATTGATACTAGCTCATTGTATAATGTGTTAACTTTTGCTACTGACAGAGCTTGCACATTGGGATGTGGTGTGTATGTGGACAATGTTGGCCATGTTGGACCATCATTGTTTCAAGGACTTAACCTAATGGGTTGTATTGCATGTGCGAAAGGGTGCCATTAAACCAATCTTGGTGTTCTTAATTTAGAGGTATTTCTAAATTTTGGAATGCTCTGTTTTTTTAGTGGTACATTTGCTATTGTGTAAATAGGAAATGTGTTAGAGTCAGCGTTTATTTCTGGTAAGGTGACCTATGATTAAAATATTTCTGTTCTGTAAGCATTTTGAGCTTCAACTACGACTGTGACACCCCGCCCTCATTTGTTAATCCATTAGGTAAAAAGAACTGTGCCACAGTTTGTGTCCAGTTCTCTCAGATATTTACTGGTTGTGCCATATTAAGAAATAGGAATCAGAGTGGGGAAAAGCAATGGGGGAATCCTATTGAGGTTCAAGCTTGAACAACCTGCAGCCTAGATAGGTGCTCCCTGTTCAGCTGAGGAGAACGTTTGCTAAGACCACGGACTTCTCCATGTAATGGTACTTAGGGTACCTTTTGTACCTTTAGTGTGTGTGAGAGACAGGTATACTCAGGGGACCTGTATAATTAGTGCCTTACCAACTTTGGAAGCACTATGTCATAGGACTTCCATTATAAGACTGCTAGATAAGGGGTGGCAGCACCACCATTTGTGCATAACTGAGTAAATCACACACTATCTTGGCAGCTGTCGGCTCAACTCTTTCGGCTAGGTAGCAGCACCTCACCCAAACCTGAAAGAAAAGGTCATTTGTGGCAGCCTAAAACATGACACCCTGTGCCTTCTCAGGGAAAGTCGTGGTCAACAAGTCTCACACCTTTCTCTCATTAGCAAAAGGTCTCATACACACACATAGGCCAAAGGAAAGATGCAGGATGGTTTTTAATACAGCTATTGAAAAGACTGCAATATACGATAATACATGAGCTTCAATTATTAGGACAATGAGACATAACAGGATTAGACTGGTGGTGACAAGCAAGAAGAAAATAAACAGTCCCAACATATTGGAATGACATATGTAAATTAATTCTACTTAACCCGTACCTTGTAAGCAAGAGCTTAACAGTGATAGCCTAATCTGTCCATACTGAGTCCATGAGAAGAGCACCCACCCTCCCTACCTGAGAACAGGGCTCTGCCTGCCATCTCCTGGCTGGTTGTAGAGACAGGGCTGGGTCAGCAATGAAATGGCATGCAACATGGATGCAATCCTGGCCAGAATGACCTCCCTGCTGTACCTTGGCCTTTACAATGTTTTTAAGAGAAACATATTTATGTTCCATGAAAAGACCTGACTAGGTCTGTGCCTAAGTGTTGGACTGTTTACATTCTGCTGTGGCAACAATTGCTAGCTGGATTGCCATGTGCTGTTCTTGTCAGCCTTGGAAAGAGGTACATGGTGAAATGCTGTGCAGAGAATATTAATAACAATGCTTTCGCAGAATCATGGAGTTACAGCTGGTTAGAAAATAAAAAAACATCCCCTCTGAAAGCAGGCTAACTAAAAATTAATAAAACTGAATAAATGAAATCAGATCACATATGTAAGTGAAAGGGCACAGGTCACAGCCCTAAACCTAGCTAAAATATGTGTGCCAAAGCAGATTGTAAAACAAACCATGACATCTTAAAAACAAAAATATTGCTGAACAAAATATTGTGAAAAAATAGAGGAACAAATATCAACTTACATGGTGGTCTATTCACCAACTGCATTTAGTAGTGCGCTTAGTAGTACTATTAAAGTACTACAAAATGCTATTCACATACCTACGTATGAAGGTCTTTGTTTCTGCGTCCCCTATATTTTTTGTGCAGAGATCTCCACCCCAACTAAAAAGATCTCCCTACATGTAAGTATATGTTTTAATAGTAAATGTGGGAGCAAAGAGGAGAGTGGCTGGAAAATGGGGAACACTTATTGCTAAAGGGGAGGGGGTTAGGAGAGGAGTAAGCACATGTTACATGTAGATAGTAGAGGGTTTATGGAGAGATATACAGCTACCCACAAAAGAGCAAGCCTATTACAATTCATAAACATCATTTCTAGAGTTAGTACAACCACAAAGAACACAGACTATTCTGAATGTCCTCCAGCTCAGCACTGGGATTAAGTCACCCATGGTCACACACAGGCACTACAACACTATGCCTTAAAAAGTCATGGCAGTAGGGTAAAAATTACAATATTTAATTTAGCTAAACATATAAACACATTTTTATTTTTATTTAGTGTTGAGAAATTTAAAAATTAAGATTTTTATTTACATTTAACATATTTTCCCAACGTTTTTTTAAATAAAAAATGGAATAAACAACTATTTTGGTTTAAAATATAAGTAAATTACTGTTATTAATTCTGTGAACCAAAAGCCTTGGTAATACATAATATAAATATAATACTGTAGTTGAGAGTTTATTTCTATAACTTAAACTTCCGAAAAATATGATTTAATATAGTCCTAATAACAAAATGTATTTTTAAATAAAAAGGGTTAATAAAATATTTAATTTTAAATATTTATTTCTTACAATAAATGAATATATAAACCAACTGAAGTCAAATAAATTAACTTAGTTCAACATTATTTACCATGGGGTTCTTTTTTAAGTCCCCCTTTCTTGTTTTCTATGGCCATGTGTGATGCTGGACTGTTGCTTCTTTCTGGTAGTAGCAACTTTACACTCATTAATTATTGTCCATCCCAGTTTCTGGGGTGGAGACAAGTATGGAAGTAACTTTACACTTATTATGGCAAATAGCCAACAATAGTAAAGTTTGTCAGAGGATTAAAAATAAACTTTCACGTGCAGATTCCCTCATGCCTAGTTTACCTTTGTTATAAGGCCCATATGTGAAGTAAGACATAATGACTAAGCGAATATGGTAGACTAAACTTTCATTGAAAAGGAGAATATACATCATTTTTCCAACATTAAGCCTTATATTAACTTTAAGGAATATAACTTTAAAAAGCTATTACCTTTAATTAATACATATAATATAAAAAATAGAATTGTATAACTTACACACATAAGTTGTGAAACAGTTAACCATCATTTTTAAATAAATACAATTATTAGATAAACATAATAATAACAACTATGATTGCTAATTAATAACAGCTTCAAAACTAGCAATTAAAATAATCCACAGTAATAGTATTGAATAAAATAATTTAATAGCACAAATATGAACACAGAAAATGTAATAAAACAATATTTTACAATAAAATAACTTTTACAAATGAATCACAAAAATATGTTAGGAATGTTTTTTTAAACAAATTGACTAAACAATTAAAACTTGAAGGAGTCATATTCAGTAATCCCACTCCAACAGCAGCAATAGTAGGGAAAGTTCTGAATTTACGAGGGGTGATATTTAATGTTCCCACTCCAGTGTAATCAACAGTAAAGGAAGTGTTGGATGTTGCAGTGGCCAGATATATAATTCCAACTCCAATGTAAACAACAGTAGGGAAACTTGGAATTTGAAAGGGACACACTCACTATTGCTCTCCATCTTCAGCAACAGTATGGAAACTGTTGGAATTTGGAGGGGTCAGATTTACTATTCCCACACCAGCATAAGGAGCAATATGAAAAATGTGTAACTTTTGTGGGATCCGATTTTGGGGAATCATCAATGTGGTACATGTGGTGCATGTAAAGGTGCCGTAGTTTTAGATACAGTTACCTGCAACAATAAAAAGGTCCAACTAAGAAATATGACCAACTGCAGAACCAAGAACATTGTATACCTGATTCTTTGCCCATGTAACCTAGGTTACGTGAGGGAAACAGCGAAGGACTTTAGATATAGATACTATGAAAATTGTTCAGCGTGTAGACCCCAAAACTTAATGCCTCTCTTGTCTCTCACTGGCTAGAACATAAGCACAGGGAGGAAGACATTAAAAGGACCATTCTGGAAAAGATTACAACGAGAGAAGGCGAAGAACCAGACAGAAAAAGGAAAAAACGTGAAGTTCATTGGATTATTTTTCTGGATACCTTCCAAAAAGGGCTGAATGAGGAAATCCCATGGCAAAATGCAATTTGTTAATCATTGAGATGTTTTGAGGCCATGTGAGGTCGCTCTATTAGAGATTTATATTCAATAAGTGCTCCAAGTTGTTAAACTGTCCGTTTTGACCTTTGAACTTTGAGTAGATCAATGAAATGGAGAATTGTTGTGTGTTTTAATTGTGAGGTACAGAGCATGCATTTTGATTGTTTGGTTAAAATCGTTTTGTGTTTGATTAGTTTCTTGAGTATAACTCTTATGTTTAAAGATGGCCGCCATTGAACATACATCGGCGCCAGCATCTTGTAGTCCGTTCTCGATTTCTATTTCGAACAGTTGAAAGTGCATTAACACCAGGTGAGTATTTAGTGGAGTGGGCTGAAGAACAAGTGACTAGCGATACCAGATGCCAGGTTTACATCAGACGCCAGTGTTCCGGAGGATCGGGCAGGAGCAAGCGGAGCCCAGGAAAACAAAGTAAGTTTTGTGACCAAGGGTTTAGCCCCACAATATGTTGACTGGGGTTATCGGCTTCTCCAAAACATTAGAGCTACAGGAGGGTTAGATTGCTGTATTTCCCTAGCGTTTATAACGTCTGAGAGAGATCGATTTTAGACAATTGCAGACATGATAAAGCATGGTCAGTTTAGAGCACAGCGTGCTTTGCGATGCGGTATTTTCATTGAACGCTTTAAAGTGTATGCAATGACAGGGGAGTGTTCCCGTTGTTTATATTCCTCTTTACAGAAATCTCAGAAGTCTGTGACTGTGACCTTTTAATACATCAAAGCATATGTCACGCATTTAAATGAAAATGGTAATGAATGGACATGTGTATACAACACTTGTGGTTTTCTGTGTTTGACATCACTTGCTACAATTTTTGTTTTTATCTGTTTCACTTTGCTGGTGTATTGGGTCTATTCTGCTGTTCACGGTATGGTTAGTGGTTTAAATATTCCGTTTGTTTTTTTATCTTGGTGACTTTTCTAAATATACGGGCACATTAAAGTTTACTCATTACATCACAGCAGTGAACTATTTGGTGAAGTCTGTCACCGTTAAAGTAGTATAAAGACACTTATGACAAATCAATAAGAATCAATATCAGTGTATTTATTCTGATGCAGAGCATTTTTCAGCTTGTTGACAGATTTGGATCTGTGGCCCTGATGAAGGTGGCATAAAGGACCTATTTATTTCGGAATCCACCGAAACGCACGTTGGCATTTCTCTTTGTGGCTGGCCAAAGGATTCTAAGTGTGGGACATCAAGGATGGTTTTTTACTTTGTGGCTGGCCAAAGGATTCTAAGCACGGGACATCAAGGATGGCTAATGTAGATTTTCCTAGTCTATGACGGAAAGTCTTAATTTTATTAAAGACACAGAGGTGAGTATTATGCGTTTCTTTTCTTACTTTATTCAATAGCAGCAGTCAAGAAACAACTACAAATCCCATGAGGCTAACCATGAACAGCCAAAGGGATTCAAAACATAGTTCCAAACATAACAACCAATAGGGATACACTTGTAGCATTGCGAAACGAGTCAATCAGAAGTAAATAAAGGGAATAAGGAACAAAGAATAAACAGAGCCATAACAAAGGCTAAGACATCAGAACAGACGTCCAAAAATCCATTGAGGTAAGTACGCTCCGGAAATCCAGATGGTGATATTCCAGAATTTGAAGGGATCGAAGAGTTCGGCTGAAGCATAGCGTTGGAGCAGGATGGACAGTTAGGAAGCCGGTTGATTGGTGGAAATTGGCGCTGGAAGAAAGGGAGGGAGCAAAATATTTATACCAGAGGTGGGATAATACTCACCTCCGTGTCTTTAATAAAATGAAGACTTTCCGTCATAGACTAGGAAAATCTACATTTTATGTCAAGACTGGAGGCTCCTATTATGCAAGTTTAAAGCATATTAATTACATTGAATGAAACATTATCAAGAGGTTTGCAATAAAAAAAACTTTAAATACATTATCATTAGAGAAATCTGCAGATTTCAGAATATTCTCTAGGCCGGAACCAGCCCAAAAGGCTTTGGAAGCCATAGCTCCTCTGGAAGAATGAGTTCCAAACATGGAAGTGTCAATACCCGCTAAGGACATGATCCATCTAACCCAACGGGCTAAAGTAGCGGCAGAAACATGATTATAGGGTTTCCTGAAGGAGATAAGGAGTTCGGAGACAGAGGATGTTCTCAAATCGGCAGTCTTTTGTTCATAAACCTTTAAACATTTTCCCACACATAATTTCGGATGTTGCGGAAAATTGGGATAGAAAACTGACATTAGTTTAGTCTTAGTTCACCGTACCATTGTAAATAACACTCCCGAAGGGGTGAATTGACAATTGGAGATGTCCAAAGCTTTGACGTCAGACAGTCGTTTGATAGAAATCAAGCATAATAACATTGTTAATTTAGCAGATAACATTTTCAAGGATAGAATTGAATTATCAGGTAATGACACCAGGAACTTCAAAACAACATTAACGTCCCACAACTGACTATATTTGGGTAAAGGAGGCTTGGAAAATTTTACTCCCTTTAAAAGTCGACAGACTAGCGGATGTTCTCCTACTGGTTTCCCGTTCACATGGATATGATTTGAGGATATGGCTGACCTGTAAAGATTGATAGTTCGGAAGGCCTTACCTTTGCTGGCATCTGCGGGAAGAAAATTGACTGCAAATATCACATCTGCTGAAAAGGGATTGATATGTTTTCCCAAACACCAGCTGTGCCATAAAAACCAGGCTGATTTGTAAGCCTTCTTGGTGCCAGGGGCCCAGGAATTAGAGATGTATTGTGAAGCTTCTGATGAAATGACAGGGGAAGGCTGTGAAGTCCCGAGATTTTCCAGGTGGATAGGGTCAGAAGGTTGTCCATAATAAGGGGGTAGGGACGTTGAAGAGGATCCAACAATAGATCTGGGAAGGAGGGAAGGAGCAAGGGAAAGTCCACAGAAAGTTCTAAGAGAGTAGGGAACCAGATTTGGGACTGCCAAAAGGGGGCTATCAGAATTAAAGTGGCGTGTTGACGTCTGAGCTGTGCTAGAACCCTGCTGATCATGATGAAAGGAGGAAAGGCGTAACTGAGGGAAAGAGACCAATCCTGTAAAAAGGCATCTGATGCCAAGGCTTAGGGATCTGGGCACCAGCTGAAAAATTGAGGAAGTTGATAGTTTAGGCAGGAGGCAAACAGGTCGACAGAAAGAGGACCCCATAAAGACAGAATTTTCTGAAATATTGATGGATGAAGCTTCCAAACGTTGGCATCTCGAAGATGGTGGGAATGCCAGTCCACTACTGAATTGAGAGCACCTGGAAGATACTCTGCATGAACCGAAAGATGGTTGAAAGGCAAAATTCCCAGAAGCTCTTGGCTAAATCCGGTAAGGGTTTGGATTTCGTGCCCCCAAAGTGATTTATATATCGGACCGCAGAGATATTGTCCATCCTGAGAAGGATAGCACAGTGAACTTTGTGTTTTGCCAAGCTTCTGATTGCAAAGGAGCCAGCAAGTATCTCGAAACAATTGATGTGCAATTTGGACTCCTCTGATGACCAAGTACCTCCAGTCAAGACGGGACCACAGCGGGCCCCCCAGCCCAGATGACTTGCATCTGATTCTAACACAAAATCTGGGGCTGATGCAAAGATACTTTTTCCGTTCCAAGCATCTAAATGGTCTATCCACCATTGAAGCTCTGTATGAGACTCGAGATCTAGAGAGATGGTATCTGAATATGACAGCCCCTTTCTCAAGTGTTGAATCTTCAGTCTTTGAAGAGAACGATAATGATGAGGACCTGGAAAAATTGCTTGGATAGAGGAGGATAGAAGACCTACTATTAGAGCTAATGACTTGAGAGATATGAGGGAGCTGCGTAGGATTTGAAGAATTTCTGACTTTATTGATTTTATTTTTGCAGCTGGGAGAAGAAGGGTAGCCGAAAGAGAATTGATTTGGAATCCTAAGAATTCTATAAGTTGAGTGGGACTGTTTACTATGAAACCTAAGTATGTTAAGAGAGAGCAGGTGATCTTTAAATGTGCGAGAACTGACTTAAGATGAGGATATCGTCTAGATAGATTAGAGTTCTTATCCCTTGCGCTCTAAGATAAGCTACTACGGGTTTCATGAGCTTGGTGAAGCACCAAGGAGCTGACGATAGTCCGAAGGGAAGAGAGGTAAAGTGAAATGTTTGGTCCAACCATCGAAACTGAAGATATTTTCTGAAATTTGGGTGGATTGGGACCACTAGATATGCATCTTGGAGACCCAGATGGACCATCCAGTCGCCTTGGAGAAGGGTATCTCTGAGGTGAAGGATGGTCTCCATTTTGAAATGGCGATACACCACAAACCGATTGAAGTGTTTAAGATTGATAACTGGTCTCATCTTTTTGTTTTTGTTTTGAACCAAGTAAATTGGACTGGTAAACCCTAACGGATGAAGATGGGTAAGCGTTATCTCTTGTTTTTGAATGCGAGAGTTTACCTCGAGAGAAATGAGCTGGGCCATTTCTGAGGAAAAACAAGGAGAAGGAAGAGTATCTACTTGGACAGGGGTTGAGTAGAGGTCTATCCTGTAGCCCTGAACAGTGTCTATAACCCAAGGATCCGAGGTAATTGCTAACCAATTTGAAAGAAAATGACAAATACGACCTCCTATCGGAAAGGATCTGACATGAGGGCTTACCTGTTGGATTGGAGGTTATTGAATTCCTGAAGGACCTGGAGCAGGTGCCTCTACTCCCGTTGGGGATAAAATTGTGGTCTGAATTTCTGGTAGGAATGGTTGTAGTATCCCCGGGAGCCTTGATTGATGAATCCATGGCTGGTAAAGCGGCTCCTGCCTCTACCGGCCCTGGCAAAAACACGTTGACTAAACATTTTCTTCATGGACTGCTGAGCCTTGTCCAAGGAAGTGAATGTAGCTACGTATCTACTTAAGTCTTTAATAAAAGAATCACCAAAAAGTAGTCCTTCAGTTATTGTATGAGGGTAAAAAGTTGCCAGGTTGATTAACTTCGGGTCCAGTTTGAGAAGGAGACCCTTTTTACGCTCATGAATGAGAGCAGAATTAGCATTCCCAAGGAGGCAAAAACAGCGTTGGACCCACAATGATAATTCTTCCGGGTCGATAAAAGTACCCTCTAACCTGGCCAACTCGACCCGGTCAAAAATCTGCGTAAGCAGACCAATGACATCCAATAGTTTGTCCAGACAGGACGACCAAGCCTTATTAACCCCCTTACGAGGGTCTTTGCCCAGCTTAGTGAAAAATGTCAACAGAGGTTGATCAATGGAGGTTTGATGGTAGTCTTATGTGGAAGAGCACTGCAAGGATATTCGTATCTCAGCTTGGCTCTTGTTTGTTTGTCTAATGGAGAAAATAATTTTGCAGCCACATATCGACCCACATGGTCTGCGGGGGACCATTCAATTGAGTTAGGGTGAAGGATATGACCAGGATCAAACATAGGAAAACCCTCCACATCAAAAAGGGGGGAAATAATGGAGGAAACTTTGGGTTTCTTTACAGGAGGGACAGTAACAAATCATCATCATCCTTGTTAGATAAATAAGAATCTGAGTCCACATCAGGCATGTCGTCATCCGTATCATGGATGGAAGAGACTGCGGCAGGTGGAATGACATTATGTGACTTGGACTTACGCTTTAAGGATGGCTTGTAAGAACCCATATTATTATACTCCTTGGCAGGAGCTTTTGAGGAACCGCGTCCTCTGTCATGTGTGAGACAAGCTCACTGTCCTTTTGCTCCAAATTAAGGGACTTTTTAGGAGATAGGTGCAGATTGTATTCCCCCGCAGTTTGGGACGAAGATCTGGATATGAGATTTGAAAAATAGGTTTTTAGGTTTTTTGATAGTTTTGAATTGAAGAAGACACAGCTTGATGCACAGAACTTCTAATAAACATGCAAAGCTCATGTCTAATATCTTCCAGATCATTAGGAACACCCTGTTCCATTGAAGAACCGTCTGTCTCCATAATTATGGTTGGAAAAACAAAGCTATAAGCTTTGCAGCCTGAAAACCAGGGAAAAAAGGGTTAAAATCCTGAGGGGAAGTTACAATGAGGAGCGACGCGCTGGCACAGAGAAGGAGTCGGCTAAACGTCAAAGTCACGTGTGGCAGCTTCGAAAGGTGAGGAAAAAATGAATTTTAAGGGGATTGCGTTCTCTTTTGATAATTCCCTGCTTCAGACGCAACACGAATGACGGTTGCTGCCTGAGGCGAGGGAAAACAAACGTTAAAGTGCAGCGCGCAAGGAGCGCTGGTATTGAAGAATGCGGCAACTTGCCAACTGAATAGAAACGGAGTACGGGCATTTAATGAAATAAAAATGCACTGAGAACACACTAATATTAAGCTCTATATAACCATAATAACAACATAATGAATAAAATGTGAAGAGAAATGTTATATTTGTACTTATCTTGACTGCAGCAGCAAGAAAAGAGGGCTGCTCGCAGTCAAGTGACGTCATAATGCTACATGTGTATCCCTATTGGTTGTTATGTTTGGAACTACGTTTTGAATACCATTAGTTGTTCGTGGTTAGCCTCATGGGATTTGTATTCATTTCTTGACTGCTGCTATTGAATAAAGTAAGAAAAGAAATGCATAATAGGAGCCTCCGGTCTTGACACAAAATTAATTTGTGCCGGTGCATTTAGAGTTCGGCCCTTTCTGTTGTGGCCGGCCCTAGGACTTTGTGTATGATGATTGAGGCTGGCCTGAAGAATCAGATGTATTGATATGTTTGTATATGAATAAGGAGCAACATATGTTATTTTGAAATGTATTTGGTAATTTGATTTTCGTTGTGGAAATTTGAATTGTCTTTATCTGTTGTCTCAAGATGAGTGTGGTCTGATGGAGGTGTTGTGTCGATTGTTCATTGTTTGTCTTTGTGTCTTTATGTGAGTTGGAACAGTATTTTGGCTTTATATTTTTTATGTACTTTTTTGATTTATAATAACATTTGTATAGTTTCAGAATTTGTGGTATTTGTTGATGGATGTTTGTGTGTAGAAATATACTGTATAGGAGAGAGACATGTTTGTACAAAGATTGTACCTGACACGCTGAGCCCAGAAGACCGTAGAGGCCCAGCTGGGGATGTCCTCCCATTGAGGGTGGGGTGCCCATCAGACCTTGACCCCCCACAATGGCCTGCATTTTGGCAGTGGCCTACCCTAAGATGGATGGGTGTTTGAGGGCAGCAGAGCAACCACAAGGGGTTAAGTACTGACAAAATACATATACATGCCTCTGCCTGTTAAGTGTATGATGTCTAAGTATTGCAGCTGTGACAATCTGGTAAGTGCTGCAGGTAAAGGGTCTCCTAGGAAGACATAGTAGTACAGTTGCCAACATTTAAGCACATATTCGGGCATTGCATTGTGCATAGGGACATGTTACTCACCTATGTCAACCAAATAGTACGATGGTATGTGGTGATACACATGTGACTGTGTAATATGTGTAACTCTACCCAGTCATACATATGTGTAACTTGCTGTGTCATCCTTCCAACCTACTGTTTCACAGTCCATATAACCAATTGGTAAGTTGTATATCTCTTTGGTCTCTGACCAATCCAATTCCACTGGATCTTGCTCTATGTGCAACATTGGGTCTGAGAGAAAGGTAACAGGGCCAAATAATCCAGTGTCCTTAAATAGATGGAAACTCCATGTGAGGCTGTCATCCCCATTGGGATCTTAATATGGCAAACTTACTACACTCCCTATGAAGGTTGAAGAGGTGCTATGTCAGAACCATACATAGTGAAATGTGAAGTTTGATCAAGGTGAACATCCTACATAATGAACATCATAGTGGTAATAATACATTGAAAGTACAAGACATATCATTTACATGTGTTCAAATAAAAAGGTAATTGGCTAGCCTGCTGATCCCTAAGCCCATGTATTTTGTCCATGCTACTTAGGGCAGTACCATACCTATATGGGTTCAACATACAATGTTTTGTGCCTACATCATGTGTCAATTGGTAATTTGTGCCTATTGTGATGTTGCAACCTCTTCTTTGCCAGACTTACCTTTCCTAATCTGAGGCTGTTTTGACAGTTTCAGTAATTGATCAGCTCATTACTTCCTGACTTAATAGTGTAGCAGGGGTTCCATTTGACATACACATGTTGGTGTTATGGGATTGTTGTCAGTCAATTTGCTGAACTCTGGGTGTATATGACATTCATGGTTACATAAGTAGTGGGTTTTGTAAGTATTACTTCTGTACTAATGTATTAGGTTTCACATAGCTGGACTGTTTTAAGTGATTTAGGTGTTTTAATGTAGTCATGTAGAGGTTTCTACTCAGCATGTATAGTGGAATGGTATGTGGCCTTCATGCACGATTGCTATGCTTTGTATTGGAGGTGTTGGTATGCTCCCTGTGGTTGGCTGTGGTTGTACCCAGTGTGTTAAGTAGGCCCCTATGGCAGGACATACATTTGTTGTCTATGTGTCACTGAGTTAGATAAGTGGGTCCAGAAAATCTTTATAATTCTTCTTTTTAGACTTTTCATAGATGTTTCAGTGACATGCTAGGTTATTTTGTGTGTCACACTATTTGGGTGTGCCATATGTAGTGTCTTCATCTGAGGTATTTGACATTGTGAATGATACAGACTGAGTCAAATGTTAGGTATGTGATTGCATAGAAACATGTTGTGCTGTATTTTAAGTGAGATGAGTTTACTTTCATGTTACATGACTACTGGTGATGGACTGGGCAAGTGTGGGTTAGGGGGAGGCATGATATTATGCTGTCAGTTAACAGCATTTCCTAAGGATGACTTGTTGATACACAGTGATGTTCTGTATAGGGAGAGACTTTATATGTAGCCAAATCATCTTGTGCATGATTTGTTTGTGTACTGCAGACCTGATGGGATGGTCAAGTAGTGTTGTGATGGTTGGCTTATGTTGTGGGTGATAACGTGGTCATATAGGAATGTTGGAAGTATGTAGTTGTAATATGATGTAGGCCCTAAATGGTTCCTATCTGGGGCTTTATTAGACATAGATGTGTTGTTATAGTTGTGTATGGAATGCTGTATGTATTTGTGATGACCCTCTCTCTCTTGTTCTTTCTATGCATCAGCATTGGCAGGCAAGGGAGACAGGGCAAAGCCAAATGGGGAAGTTGCTGGCCATGCCACCACTGAGTGCTGATACCACTGACACTGAGGGACCTATTGGCCCGAAGGGCGAGGTGAGTGCCACAGGGGAGACTGGATCCAGTTCTTCATCATCAGAATACTTCCTCCAGTAGACACTTCCTGGCAGTGGTGGACCCCTCTTGTATCACCCCAGCGCCATCTCTGTCTGCCACCCCCTTTACTACCACCGCCC
Organism: Pleurodeles waltl; assembly: GCF_031143425.1. Classification (NCBI taxonomy): domain Eukaryota; kingdom Metazoa; phylum Chordata; class Amphibia; order Caudata; family Salamandridae; genus Pleurodeles; species Pleurodeles waltl. The sequence goes on along the minus strand of NC_090443.1, from coordinate 624,763,660 downwards.
TCCCTGTAGCTCCCCACCCAGTTGGCCGTGCCCGCTCACCAAAGAGGGGGGACATTACTTTGCCACAGGCACCTCTGTGTCTGCCCCTGCCAAACCCTGCTGCCCTCAGTGAGGAGTCTTTTGACCTCCTGAGGTCAATCTCTCTGACGACCATAGTGAATGCCATCCATGGACTGGCAACTCAAGTCCAACAGAGTAATGCATTCCTGGAGCGCATTCATGGTGCACTGGCTGGCCTACAGAGATCCTTTCAGTCTATTGCCTCCACACTGATTTCAGCCAGTCATCTTTTGTCTCCCATCCCCCCTCCACCTACCTCTTCCCAATCCCAAATCCCTCTTCCCTCACCCAGCCAAAGCACAGAGACAGAGAAGCATGCATTCATCTCAACATCCAAGAGTAGCTCTAACACATACAATCAGCCCAGGGCACACCACCAGCATGCCCACAAGCAACATACATCTTCACACACAGCAAAAGTCACAACCTGCCCTGACATCCCCACCACCCCAGCATCTCTGACAGCACACCTGCCATTCCTGTAGACACCACACCAATACTCACAGATCCAGCCACTAAACTTATCTTACCCAAATACAGCACCACAGCAGACCCTCTGACATCCATTCAAGTCACCACATCTGCAGACATGCCTACATGTAGCACATCCATCATACCTGCAGTCACCACCCCAACAGACTCTCACCCTCCTACCATGGCATCTCCTATAACCTCCACTGCCCCTCCTCCCAAGACACATATACTCCCACACTCACTCACCCAATAGACACCCACCACCCACAAGCATACCTCTCACAAACATGCACCCAAGACATCCACACCAACACTCAGACAACCACTCTCTCTCCCTCCACACCCAAACCCTTTTGCTATGATCATACCTGTGTGTCTAAAAAAGCTTTCCTTTTGGAGATTGCCCTTTTCCCCACTCCTCTCCCACCCCCTGAAACTCCTAAACGTACTGTGTACCTCACCAAGTCTGGTCCTTCCACTTCCAAGACCTCCCTTGCCCCACCCTCTACAAGTTCCCATACTCCTCCCCCTGTCAAGAAGTGTACCCCTCTACCCAACAAGCCAACTCTCCCCTAAACCTAAGTCCAAGCCCAAACCTACCCCTCCCAAGCCAGATCCCAAAGCCTCCCCTCCAAGACATAACCCAAACCCCCTTCACTCCCACAGATAATACCTGAGGTGCCTGCCTGTCCCAAGAGTCCCCTTCCTGTGGAGGTTACCTGGCAGTCAGTGGTCACGTATGGGTACAAAAATGTGTACTGTGTGCATTCAGACATTGGACTTATGGACTGGCCTATGGCCTTTGCTTTTAATATTTAATGCACAAAATAATTGCTTGACCAACCATTTGGTGGTTTCCTGGTTACATCTTTGACATGCATTTCTTTCCCTAGTATGGAGTTGTTCCTGGCTGACATTAGTTGTGGGTCTGCATGTGTGTGTGTTCTGCTTGGGCTATGTGTGTTGTTTAGGCAGGATCTGAGGTTGTGTCCAGTGATTTTGTCCAAAAGAGGTATGTGTTGTGTGATGTACGTTTGTATGTTCAAGGAATTTTGTTGTGTTGGTTTTGTGTCTTGTTTGTGTTGTGATGTGTTTGTTGGTGTATTTTGTGGCTTTGTGTGCATTTACTGTGTTCATGTTATGTGCATTGTTAGACCTGACAGCCTTAGGGTAGTCACCCCTAACTTTTTGCCTGCCTCCCTCCTCGTTTTTGGATACTGTTTTTGCTGGTTTTTAGACTCTGCGCACTTTACCACTGCTAACCAGTGATAAAGTGTATATGCTCTCTCTCTGTAAACATGGTAACTTTGGATCATACCTGATTGAACTATTTAATCTACTTATAAGTCCCCAGTCATGTGCACTCCAGGTGCCTAGGGCATATAGATTAAATGCTACTAGTGGACCCGCAGCACGGATTGTGCCATCCACTTAAGTAGCCCCTTTTCCTTGTCCCAGGCCTACCATTGCTAGGCCTGTGTGTGCAGTTTCACTGCCACCTCGACTTGGCATTTAAAAGTACTTGCCAAGCCTAGAACTCCCCTTTTTCTGCATATAAGTCACCCTTAATGTGTGCCCTGGGTATCCCCTAGAGCAGGGTGCTGTGTAGGTAAAAGACAGGACATGTACCTGTGTAGTTATATGTCCTGGTAGTGTAAAACTCCTAAATTCGTTTTTGCACTACTGGGAGACCTGCTCCCTTCATAGGCTAACATTGGGGCTGCCCTCATACACTGTTGAAGTGGCAGCTGCTGATCTGAAAGGAGCAGGGAGGTCATATTTAGTATGGCCAGAATGGTAATACAAAATCCTACTGACTGGTGAAGTCGGATTTAATATTACTATTCTAGAAATGCCACTTTTAGAAAGTGAGCATTTCTTTGCACTTAAATCCTTCTGTGCCTTACAATCCACGTCTGGCTAGGTTTAGTTGACAGCTCCTTGTGCATTCACTCAGACACACCCCAAACACAGGGTACTCAGCCTCACTTGCATACATCTGCATTTTGAATGGGTCTTCCTGGGCTGGGAGGGTGGAGGGCCTGCCCTCACACAAAGGACTGCCACACCCCCTACTGGGACCCTGGCAGACAGGATTGAACTGAAAGGGGACCTGGTGCACTTCTTAGCCACTCTTTGAAGTCTCCCCCACTTCAAAGGCACATTTGGGTATAAAACAGGGCCTCTGCCCTACCTCATCAGACACTTGCTGGAGAAGAAACCGGAACCAGAAACTACATCCTGCCAAGAAGAACTGCCTGGCTGCTCAAAGGACTCACCTGTCTGCTTTCTACAAAGGACTGCTGTCTTGCTGTTGCCCTGCTGCCTTGCTGAACTCTTGTCTGGCTGTGAAAGTGCTCTCCAAGGGCTTGGATAGAGCTTGCCTCCTGTTCCTTGAAGTCTCAGGACCAAAAAGACTTCTTCCTTTCACTTGGACGCTCCGTGCGCCGAAACTTTCGACGCACAGCTTGTTTCGCGGCGAGAAAAACGCCGCACACCGACGCTGATCGACGCGACGCCCTCGGGGCGATCGAGACTTCGACGCACAACCTCGCAAGGACAAAGCCGCTCGACTTTCCAGGAGAAATCGACGCGACGCCCACCGTGAGTGCGAAACTTTGACGCACGGCCTCGCAAGGACAACGCCGCCCGACTTCCAAGGAGAAATCGACGCGACGCCTGCCGTGAGACCAAACTTTCGACGCACGGCCTCGCAAGGACAACGCCGCCCGACTTCCAAGGAGAAATCGACGCGACGCCTACCGTGAGATCGAAACTTCGACGCGCAGCCCCGCAGAACGACGCGCAGCCGGAAAACAAGCAGGAGAATCCACGCACAGACCCGGGACATCTGGTAATCCCCGCGATCCACAAAAAGAGACTGTCTGCGCGCCGGAAAACGACGCCCGACTTCCCCGCGTGGAAAAGACCGACGCAAGTCTGTGTGTGCTGAGGAGAAATCGACGCACACACCCCTTTTTCCACGCATCTCTTCTCCTGTGGCCCTCTGAGGAGATTTTCCACCAGAAACCAGGTACTTTGTGCTTGAAAGACACTGTATTGCATTCTAAAGGACTTAAGACACTCTATATCACTTCCCTGTGATATTTCTACAATTTTCCATTGCAACTTTATTCTTTTTGACCTACAATTATCCTGATAAATATTATATATTTTTCTAAACACTGTGTGGTGTATTTTTGTGGTGCTATATGGTGGTATTGTATGATTTATTGCACAAATACTTTACACATTGCCTTCTAAGTTAAGCCTGACTGCTCGTGCCAAGCTACCAGAGGGTGGGCACAGGATAATCTTGGATAGTGTGTGACTTACCCTGACTAGAGTGAGGGCTTTTTGCTTGGACAGGAGGTAACCTGACTGCCAACCAAAAACCCAATTTCTAACATTGGTGATCAGCGGTGAGGATAGGACTTGTATTTGTGCAGTGACATACAGTAGCTAAGTATTTCACTACATACCCACAGTTGAAGGTCAACTTGGTTTTTATCTCTTTTTGAAAATCCGTTTTTTTCCTGACAATTTTCAAAAACTAAATCCTCACTCAACATGTCTCTGACTGGGTCTCAGACAGGGGACTTTGACCTAGTCCAGTTGGATACATACACGGTCAAACAACTAAGAGGATTCTGCAGGGCATTAAGGGTACCCACCCAAGGGGCCTCCAGAAAGGAGGACTTTCAAGTGGCGCTGAGGGCCTGGGCAGAAGCCCATTTAGAGGATGATGAGGAAGAGGAGCCAGAAAATGGCCCCTCAGAAGGATTTCCACTATCTATGGATGGTGTTACCACTGCAATTGTGCACCCTTCCAGACCAGGGAGCAGTGTCTCCATGCAAAGCCTGACCGCAGAGGAAAGGAGAGAAGAAAGGGAGTTCCAATTGCAAATGGCAAAACTGAAAATTGAGGCACAACAGGAGGAGAAGAGGGCAGAAAGAGAAGCCAAACAAGCTGAGGCTGAAAGAGCAGCCAAACAGATTGAAGCTGAAAGAACAGCCAAACAAGTGGAAGCTGAAAGAGCGTTGGCTGAAAAGAAACTATTGTTGGCTCATGAACTGAGTCTCAAGGAGCTGGAGATCAAGGCAAGACAGTCTGAATCCAGCAATAATGGTGGCAGCATACAGACAGGACCTGCTGGAGAAAAGAAGGTTCGTATACCCAAAAATGTGGTGCCCAGTTTTGTGGTGGGAGATGACATAGATAAATGGTTAGCTGCTTATGAAGTTGCACTAAGGGCTCATGAGGTTCCTGAAGGGCAATGGGGGGTAGCTATGTTGGGTTATGTGCCGCCATTGGGGAGGGACACACTTCTCACATTGGATCCACCGGATCAAAACACATACCCACTCCAGAAAGCCACTTTACTTGCCAAGTTTGGGCTGACCCCTGAGGGATACCGTCAGAGGTTCAGGGACAGCACCAAACAAACCACACAAACATGGGTAGATTTCTTTGATTTCTCTAGTAAGGCACTGAATGGATGGGTGCGGGGCAACAAAGTAGCAGATTATAAAGGTTTATATGACTTGATCCTGAGAGAGCATATGCTTAATGTTACTTATACCGATTTGCGCCAGCACCTAGTGGATAGTAAGCTGACTGATCCCAGGAAGCTTGCTGAGGAGGCGGACCTCTGGGTTAGCACCAGAGTGTCCAAAAAGGTACCTGGGGGGGACTCCCACAAAGGTGGTCAGGGTTCCCAACAGAAGAAAGAGGGGGGAGATAAACTTACAGATAAGGAACTCTCTAAAGGCCCCCAAAAGAATTCCCAGGGAGGGGGTGGCAACCCTTCCTTTTCCAAATTTGGGAAGAAACCAGGGACATTTGACAGGTCAGGAAAATCTAGCCCCAAATGCATGGAGTGTTACCAATATGGTCACTACAAAGGCGATCCACAGTGCCCCAAGAGGGCACCGTCCACTACCGGACAGGCGCCTGGGTTGACTAGTGTAGCACTCGGGGGGGAGATGGACCCCACTAGCTTTGGGGAGCAGGTAGAGATTTCCCTAGTGTCCCTGGGAGAAGGAGAAATGATGTCCAAGGTCCACATGCCTAAAAATACTTCCAAGTACCGGCAGTGGGTCCTCATTGATGGGCAGAAGGTGGAGGCTCTGCGTGACACAGGAGCCAGTATGACTACTATCAAGAGTCAGCTGGTGTCCACAGAGCAGATAATCCCGAATACATTCCACCAGGTCATAGTCGCTGACAACCGCGAGAGTCACCTACCGGTGGCTCGGGTTCCCTTTGAGTGGGGGGGGGTCTCTGGTACTCTGAAAGTAGCTGTGAGTCCTGCCATGCCTGTAGATTGTCTGTTAGACAATGATCTAGAGCATACTGCTTGGAAAGAAGTAGAGCTCAGATCTCACCTGGAGATGTTAGGGTTACCTGAGTGGGTCTGCATGACCACCCGGTCCATGGCTGACCGAGAGGGAAGTCAAGGGCATCTGGAGCCTGGAACGATGGCCCAGGGAGCTGCCAAGAGGAGGGACGAGGGGCGCGGGAAACCGGCCCCAGAAGTTCCCACAGTGGCTGACGGGGCTCCTGAGGAGGAGACTCCCGAGCCAACTGGGGAAGACATTGCCACCCTAGGTGACTTACCGGAGCTTGCTGGCTGGCAAGTTGAGGGTGGACCCACCAGGGAGGAATTCTGCCAGGCGCAGAAAGAGTGTCCCACTCTAGAAGGGTTGAGGAAACAAGCCTTAAACCAGGCAGCAGGTGACGCCTCTGGTAATCACCACCTATATTGGGAGAATGATCTCCTCTACAGTGAGCCTAGGGTTCCGGTCTTTGGGGCAGCACGTGTGCTGGTGGTCCCCCAATGTTACCGAGCCTTCCTACTGGGTCTGGCTCACGACATTCCCCTGGCAGGACATTTGGGACAAGACAAGACCTTCAACAGGCTTGTCAACCACTTTCACTGGCCCAAAATGAGGACACACTCAGACAAGTTCTGCAGGGCTTGTCCTACCTGCCAGGCTAGTGGTAAAGCAGGAAAGAGGGTTAAAACCCCCCTGATTCCACTCCCTGTCGTTGGCACCCCCTTTGAAAGGGTGGGCGTCGACATTGTTGGCCCCTTGGACCCCAAAACTGCCTTAGGCAACAGGTTTATCCTGGTTTTGGTGGACCATGCCACCCGGTACCCAGAGGCAATCCCTCTGAGGACCGTAACTGCATCGGTGGTAGCCAGAACCCTGATGGGGATATTTACCCGTGTGGGATTCCCCAAGGAGATAGTGTCTGACAGAGGCACTAACTTCATGTCCGCGTACATGAAGCATCTGTGGGATGCGTGTGGTGTAACCTACAAGTTCACCACACCCTATCACCCCCAGTCTAATGGGCTTGTGGAGAGATTCAACAAGACCCTGAAAGGCATGATTGGTGGCCTCCCTGAGGCCATGAGGCGTAAATGGGACGTCCTCTTACCATGCCTTCTCTTTGCTTACAGAGAGGTCCCCCAGAGGGGGGTAGGGTTCAGTCCCTTTGAGCTTCTCTATGGGTACCCCGTCAGGGGACCCTTAAGCATTGTCAAGGAGGGATTGGAGAACTCTCCAAAGACACCCCCTCAGGACGTGGTCAGCTACATGTTGGCCCTCCGCAATCAGATGACCCGCTTCTGGAAAGAGGCCCAAAGTAACCTGGAGGCCAGTCAAGAGGTGATGAAACAATGGTATGACCAGAAGGCCACTCTGGTAGAGTTTCAACCTGGAGACAAAGTGTGGGTAATGGAGCCAGTAGAGCCCAGAGCTCTCCAGGACCGCTGGTCTGGCCCATTTGAAATAAAGGAGCGGAAAGGGGAGGCCACTTACCTAGTGGACCTCCAAACCCCTAGGAACCCCCTAAGGGTGCTCCACGTGAACCGACTAAAAGCTCATTTTGAGAGGTCGGAGATCAACATGCTTCTGGTCACAGATGAAGGAATGGAAGAGGAGAGTGAACCTCTCCCTGACCTCCTCTCTGCCCAAGAAGGTGATGGGTCCGTAAGCGGGGTCATTCTGTCTGACTCCCTGACTCTAAACCAGAAAGGAGACTGCTATGAGCTGTTAGAGCAGTTCTCCCCCCTCTTCTCCCTTACTCCGGGACTGACCCACCTCTGTGTTCATGATATTGACACCGGTGACAGTCTCCCTGTGAAAAACAAAATTTACAGGTTGTCAGATAAGGTGAAGGCCAGCATCAAGGAGGAGGTCTCCAAGATGTTGACGCTAGGGGTTATTGAGAAGTCCAGTAGTCCCTGGGCCAGCCCAGTGGTGTTGGTCCCCAAGGCTACTGCCCCAGGCGCGAAGCCAGAACTCCGGTTCTGCGTGGACTACCGGGGTCTCAACTCAGTCACACGGACTGATGCTCACCCCATCCCCCGAGCTGATGAGCTCGTGGACAGGCTAGGCACTGCCAAGTTCCTGAGTACGTTTGATCTTACTTCAGGGTACTGGCAGATCGCCCTGACTGAGGGGGCTAAGGAAAGGTCCGCCTTTTCCACCCCTGACGGCCATTACCAGTTCCGGGTGATGCCGTTTGGATTGAAAAATGCCCCCGCTACCTTCCAACGGTTGGTTAACGGGGTCCTGGCTGGCAAGGATGCCTTCTGTGCAGCCTACCTGGATGACATAGCTGTCTACAGTTCCAGCTGGGAGGAACACCTGCTCCACCTCAAGGAGGTGCTTCAGGCCCTGCAACAGGCAGGCCTGACCATCAAGGCTAGTAAGTGCCAGATTGGGCAGGGTTCCGTGGTGTACTTGGGACACCTAGTAGGTGGTGGCAAGGTGCAGCCACTCCAGGCCAAGATCGAAACTATCAAGGCCTGGCAACCACCTCGAACCCAGACTGAGGTGAGGGCCTTTTTAGGCCTCACCGGCTACTACCGCAGGTTTGTCAAGGGCTATGGTACCATTGTGTCCCCCTTGACACAACTCACGTCCAAGAAGCAACCTAGGTTGGTGAATTGGACAGAGGCTTGTCAGAAAGCCTTTGACGCCCTAAAGGAAGCCATGTGCACGGCCCCCGTGCTCAAGGCCCCTGACTACTCCCAGGAATTTATCGTGCAGACAGACGCTTCAGAGCATGGCATAGGGGCAGTCCTAGCACAGCTAAATGAGGAGGGCCAAGATCAACCGGTAGTCTTTATTAGCAGAAGGCTATTACCACGGGAACAGAGGTGGAGTGCTATTGAAAGAGAAGCTTTTGCTGTGGTCTGGGCACTGAAGAAGCTGAGGCCCTACCTGTTTGGGACTCACTTCCTAGTTCAGACAGACCACAGGCCCCTCAGATGGCTCATGCAGATGAGGGGTGAGAATCCAAAACTTCTGAGGTGGTCCATTTCCCTACAGGGGATGGACTTTACGGTGGAACATCGCCCAGGGGTTGACCACGCCAATGCTGATGGTCTCTCCAGGTACTTCCGCCTTAGCGATGAGAGCTCCCAGGAGGTCGGGTAGCTCTCCCCACTTTCAGCTGGGGGGGACACATGTTAGACCTGACAGCCTTAGGGTAGTCACCCCTAACTTTTTGCCTGCCTCCCTCCTCGTTTTTGGATACTGTTTTTGCTGGTTTTTAGACTCTGCGCACTTTACCACTGCTAACCAGTGATAAAGTGTATATGCTCTCTCTCTGTAAACATGGTAACTTTGGATCATACCTGATTGAACTATTTAATCTACTTATAAGTCCCCAGTCATGTGCACTCCAGGTGCCTAGGGCATATAGATTAAATGCTACTAGTGGACCCGCAGCACGGATTGTGCCATCCACTTAAGTAGCCCCTTTTCCTTGTCCCAGGCCTACCATTGCTAGGCCTGTGTGTGCAGTTTCACTGCCACCTCGACTTGGCATTTAAAAGTACTTGCCAAGCCTAGAACTCCCCTTTTTCTGCATATAAGTCACCCTTAATGTGTGCCCTGGGTATCCCCTAGAGCAGGGTGCTGTGTAGGTAAAAGACAGGACATGTACCTGTGTAGTTATATGTCCTGGTAGTGTAAAACTCCTAAATTCGTTTTTGCACTACTGGGAGACCTGCTCCCTTCATAGGCTAACATTGGGGCTGCCCTCATACACTGTTGAAGTGGCAGCTGCTGATCTGAAAGGAGCAGGGAGGTCATATTTAGTATGGCCAGAATGGTAATACAAAATCCTACTGACTGGTGAAGTCGGATTTAATATTACTATTCTAGAAATGCCACTTTTAGAAAGTGAGCATTTCTTTGCACTTAAATCCTTCTGTGCCTTACAATCCACGTCTGGCTAGGTTTAGTTGACAGCTCCTTGTGCATTCACTCAGACACACCCCAAACACAGGGTACTCAGCCTCACTTGCATACATCTGCATTTTGAATGGGTCTTCCTGGGCTGGGAGGGTGGAGGGCCTGCCCTCACACAAAGGACTGCCACACCCCCTACTGGGACCCTGGCAGACAGGATTGAACTGAAAGGGGACCTGGTGCACTTCTTAGCCACTCTTTGAAGTCTCCCCCACTTCAAAGGCACATTTGGGTATAAAACAGGGCCTCTGCCCTACCTCATCAGACACTTGCTGGAGAAGAAACCGGAACCAGAAACTACATCCTGCCAAGAAGAACTGCCTGGCTGCTCAAAGGACTCACCTGTCTGCTTTCTACAAAGGACTGCTGTCTTGCTGTTGCCCTGCTGCCTTGCTGAACTCTTGTCTGGCTGTGAAAGTGCTCTCCAAGGGCTTGGATAGAGCTTGCCTCCTGTTCCTTGAAGTCTCAGGACCAAAAAGACTTCTTCCTTTCACTTGGACGCTCCGTGCGCCGAAACTTTCGACGCACAGCTTGTTTCGCGGCGAGAAAAACGCCGCACACCGACGCTGATCGACGCGACGCCCTCGGGGCGATCGAGACTTCGACGCACAACCTCGCAAGGACAAAGCCGCTCGACTTTCCAGGAGAAATCGACGCGACGCCCACCGTGAGTGCGAAACTTTGACGCACGGCCTCGCAAGGACAACGCCGCCCGACTTCCAAGGAGAAATCGACGCGACGCCTGCCGTGAGACCAAACTTTCGACGCACGGCCTCACAAGGACAACGCCGCCCGACTTCCAAGGAGAAATCGACGCGACGCCTACCGTGAGATCGAAACTTCGACGCGCAGCCCCGCAGAACGACGCGCAGCCGGAAAACAAGCAGGAGAATCCACGCACAGACCCGGGACATCTGGTAATCCCCGCGATCCACAAAAAGAGACTGTCTGCGCGCCGGAAAACGACGCCCGACTTCCCCGCGTGGAAAAGACCGACGCAAGTCTGTGTGTGCTGAGGAGAAATCGACGCACACACCCCTTTTTCCACGCATCTCTTCTCCTGTGGCCCTCTGAGGAGATTTTCCACCAGAAACCAGGTACTTTGTGCTTGAAAGACACTGTATTGCATTCTAAAGGACTTAAGACACTCTATATCACTTCCCTGTGATATTTCTACAATTTTCCATTGCAACTTTATTCTTTTTGACCTACAATTATCCTGATAAATATTATATATTTTTCTAAACACTGTGTGGTGTATTTTTGTGGTGCTATATGGTGGTATTGTATGATTTATTGCACAAATACTTTACACATTGCCTTCTAAGTTAAGCCTGACTGCTCGTGCCAAGCTACCAGAGGGTGGGCACAGGATAATCTTGGATAGTGTGTGACTTACCCTGACTAGAGTGAGGGCTTTTTGCTTGGACAGGAGGTAACCTGACTGCCAACCAAAAACCCCATTTCTAACATGCATGAAATGTTGGACACAGAGGCCCTCATTATGACCCTGGTGGTAAATCCCACTTACCACCACACTGATGGCCGCCAACTTACCACCATGCAGCGGATATTCATTCACCATATTACTACACATACACACCAATCCGACAGAATTCAGCCACAGACACAAATCCGCAAGACCAAAGGTCGGTGATAAAGTGGCGGTCCTAAAACCCACACCGTTACGCCAGCAGAACAACACCCACCACATTATGACCCACAAATCACCATGGCGGACATTCAACGGCAGTAAACCATTGGTGGTACACACTGTCGTGCTCACAATGGACACCCACAGACAAAACAACACCACATTGGACAATTCAAACAACACATACCTGACACCCATACACACACCACACACCCACACCACTATAAAACACACACCAACATTACCCACAACCCTTTACGATTACAAATCATTGGCACGGGACTGACACCAAGATCACTGACACAACTACATAAATACACCCCATACAGCCATACATCCCTCACGCACCCCACTTCACGCACCCCAACACATTACCCAACACACCTTCACCAACACACATCACATGACACCCATGGCACCACAAAGGCACCCCCGTTTCACTGAGGAGGAGTTAGGGGTCATGGTGGAGGAAATCATCAGGGTAGAGCCACGGCTATTTGGAGCACAGGTGCAGCAGATATCAATAGCCAGGAAGATGGAGCTATGACGGTGAATCGTGGACAGGGTCAACACCGTGGGACAGTACCCCAGAACAAGGGACGATATCAGGAAGAAGTGGACTGACTTACGAAGAAAGGTATGTTCCATAGCAGCAAGACACCAGCTCGCTATACAGAGGACTGGCGGTGGATCCCCACCTCCTCCCCCACAACTCACATCATCGGAGGAGCAAGTCTTGGCAATACTGCATCCTGAGGGCCTGGCTGGAGTTGGAGGAGGACTGGACTCTGGTAAGTCAACTCTCTACTATTATCACCCCCCACCTGTATACCATCACATACCCTCACCCCCACTCCCATCACTCTACCACACCCCACACACTCTGCCATCACATCTCATTAATCCCAATGCCAAGCCCTGCATACTGTAACAATGCATGGACACCCCTCACAGCCCTGCATGGACACTCATCACTAAAGCATGCACAGCATAGAGAACTAACAATCCCACCACACACCAACATACACAAGTAGAAGCTTTCAGGACAACACCAACCATAGAGGGGAAGCCAGGGATGTACAATATGTAATACACATTAACCATCCCCACAGGTACCCCAGCCAATGTCAACAGAGAGGAGGTACCACCACTATCCAGTCCCCCAACTGAAGAGGCCCACAGTGATGACAGTAACTCTGGTCTTCAGGATATGGATGATCTACCTGGCCCATCAGGGACCACTACACAGCCTGTAACACAAGCCAAGTCTTAGGCCACCACAGAGCCTCCCCCATCAGGAAACAACACCACAGCACCCACCCAGTGTCCACAAACCTCTGTACAGGGACCCCAGGCACACCTCGCACACAAGACAATCATGGACCTGGGGTCAGCAGCAGTGGGCACACAGTTCAGGGGACAGAGGCACAGGCCAACAGGGACACTGGGAGGACTGCTGTGCACCAGGGGATGACAGGAGCAGGGAACCGACTCTCCAGGAGTCGCTCTCTGAGATCCTGGGAGCCTATCAACAGGACATGATGGGCCAGATCCTAGACAACATGTAGGAGAACAGGCGGCTGCAGGAAGGACAGTACCAGGGGATCAGGGAAGACTTGCATGCCATCAACAACACCCTGATCTCCATACATGGGGTGCTGGCAGACATGGCCAACATTATGAGGGGGGCAGTGCCACACGAGTGGGTCCCTGCAACTAGCCAGTCATCTGAGCAGCATTCCACTTCTGCTGCCTCTAGTGGCCAGGAGGCCGCGCCACAGGATTCACAGGCCACCAGCACCCCTCCCCTGCAGAAGGTGAACCATCCCACAAACGTTTCCTGCGATCCAGACAGAAGCCAGAGACACTTGCCAAGACCCTGCCAGGAAATGAGACTCTCCTGATTGTCCCCCTTGTGGCCCACTCAGTGACCCTGTCCACCTTGAACTGCCATTGCTCCCCTTCCTTGGACAATGCACCTGTACTACAAATAGACTTGAACAATACAACTTTCCTCCATCATCACCCCATCCCATTGCACTTCCCCCATATATTAGCACTACCATAAACATCGTTGGATAAAAACTGATTTTGAGTATGTCATGTATTTCAAATATGTATTGATTGAAACAGGTACAACCGTTGCAAATCAACTGTACATAGAATGAGCATAGATTTAATGACCTGTAGTTGGCTGTTGTGATCACACCAGGAGTATTTGTCAAATCACCAACATCTGCAAAATGAATAGCCAGAGGTAACAGTAAGTGGGCATAGAAGTGGTAAATCCAGCATGCCAATGCCACACAGAATACAACCAAAGTCATTAAAATGTAAAGTTGCACTGTCTCACCTGTGTGTCATTGGAAGTACTGACGGATTACAGATGTTCTGTTGTCCACATCCTCTGCCTCCTCATCCTCACTGTCCACAGGGTCCGCTGCTGTCACAGGGGCATCTCCAGTTTCCTCCTCCTGCAGAAAAGGGACATGGTATCTGAGGGCCTGGTTGTGCAACATGCAGCATGCCACCACTATCTGATAGACCTTCTTGGGTGAGAAGCACAGGGATCCACCTGTCAGATGGAGCTACCAGAACCTGGCCTTCAGTAGGCCAAAGGTCCTTTCAATTATGGAATGATGTAGACACTGATACGTGACTACTCTTTCCACAAGGTTCTGTGGACTTTGACAACCTGAATCACCAGCATGAGAAGTGATATTGAACCCCACTTACAATTAAGCCCTGAAGAAGTCCTTTGTTAAGGACAAAACGTGTTGGCTGATGTGTTTTGTATGTGTAAGACAAGCAACATAAAATGAAGATGATAATTTGACAATCTGTAGTAATTGGACTTTATTGACCTATTTCAAGTGGTGCAAAATATCTATTATCTACAACTCCCTGGAGAAAGCACCTTGGTGGCAGCTGCTGTTATTAGTGCACACATGGAGTTATAAACACTCCTCTTTCTGCTCCCTTACAGTGCATTTTAATAGGTGATAGGGGTAGGTGCATTTTCATTCTTAAACCCGCCGCCAATTCTATCAGGATTGTCCTTTCAATTATCCTTCTGGTTTGCCTATGTGCCTCTTTGTAACGTTCTTCAGCCCTTATCCTGGCATTCCTCACAGGGATCAGCAGCCATGATAGGTTTGGGTAACCAGAGTCGCCTGCAGATATTGAGGGACAACATTTAGCCACACACTATCTCATATGGCCAACACCATAGACAAACACCAACATATACAGGGTGGGAACAAGGGCTCACCTATTAGCCACAACCTGTGCCTCTGTAGTTGGGGCATCACATTTGGGATGCTGCTATTCCTCAGGACAAAAGCATCATGCACCAACCAAGGAAACTTAGCACTGACGTGGGAGATATATTGGTCTGCCATTCATAGAGTGGAAACTCTTACGATTCCTGAAGACCTGTTCATTCTGGCGGGGGGGACAAACGCAATATGTGTTCCGTCAATGGCACCTATTATATTGGGGATATGTCCCATTGCATAAAACCCGACCTTCACAGTGGCCAATTCCTCAACCTGGGGGAATGCAATGTAGCTGCACATGTGTTTTATCAGGGCAGACAACACTCTTGTCAGCACATTTGAGAAGATTGGCTGTGACATTCCTGCTGCCAAGCCCACTGTCACTTGGAAAGAACCAGTTGCCAGGAAATGGAGAACTGAGAGCACTTGCACAAAAGGGGGCCCCCAGTGGGATGACGGATATCAGATATCAGGTCAGGCTCCAATTGGGCACACAGCTCTGTGATTGTGGCCCTTTCCAGTCTATAGGTGAGGATAATGTGCCTGTCCTCCAGTGTAGCCAAGTCCACCAGTGGTCTTTATATGGGGGTATGTCTCCATCTCCTATTCATCCACAACAGTAGGTATCTAAGGGATATAAGAGTGAGGAAGCTGTCACAAACTGAACAATGGAGCCACAACAGTAGTCAGCAATCTGTTCGGAGACAGTGTGATTTGTCAAGTATGTGCCTATGTCTCCTGTGATGCAGCATTATACCATAGGCCTGCCCCCCCAATGGAGTCCACCTGCCCTGTGTGGAGGGACAGTTGGAAGTGAGGTTATGCCCCTGATGTTTTGCGCCATGGTGGGAGGCGGTCAGGAACCACCGTGCAATTCCTCATTGGTTAATATTGGGCCCTATGGGGTACAGTGGCCAATGGGGATCTACACCAGAGGTGACGGTATGGTATGCACCGCCGCGGATGTGACTGCCATTTTCTATCTGATTCCTCACTTGTTTCCCACCCTTACACAGGAGAGAACCAACACTGCATGTGCTGCTGTGATCTGTGTCTGGAACCTGCCATGGCCTGTGTGACCGGGGAAAGGGCCCCAGCCTTCACTTCAGAGGAATTGGAGAGACTGGTGAATGGGGTCCTACCCCAGTACGGACTGCTGTATGGGCCTCTAGAGCAACAGGTGAATACACCGTGGGAACAATGCTTGTGGCATGAATGTATGAAGGTGTGTATGAAGGAATCGTGTAAGGGGGAGGGATGTTCTCTTGGCTGGGTACACGTTGAGTGCTGGGCTATGTGTGTGTCAATGGTGATGGAAATTGGTATGGTGGGTCATTTGTGTTACAGGTTGGACTGTTTGTCTAATGGTGTTCTCCTGTCTGTATTGCCTCTGCAGGTCAGTGTCCATCAAGAGAAGGGTATATGGCATGCCATCGCCAAGGAGGTGCGGACCCTGTGGGTCTATGGCAGGCAGAGCCCCACTGTCACAAAGGGTGGGAGGACCTGAGACACTGGGCATGGAAGACCGCTGAGGACCAGCTGGGGATGGCCTCCCAATGAGGAAGGGGTGCCTTTTGAACAGTGACCCCCCTGATGGCCTGCATAATGGCAGTGGCCTATCCAGAGCTGGATAGGCGCTTGAGGGCATCACAGCAGCCACAAGGGGGTTAGTACAGTGGCCATCATTGAAGGAAACGGCTGGTGGGGTGGTATCCAGGTGGTGGTTGTGTGTCAGTGGGTGCCCCTAGGCCAGGCCAGACTTAGCAACACAGGTCCTCTGGTGGCCAAGGGTCTGAAGAGGAAATACTACCTAGCTAGCTTGTTAGCATCCACTCCTGTTCAGGGGTGCGTAGGTCCCAGGTGTGCTGCAGTTGGTGGTGTGTGCTCCTCCTCATGCCTTGGTGGTCAGCAATATCACTGGTAGTGCAATGCATAGTGTGTAGGCCTGTCCCCTGTGTGTGAGGGTGCTTTGTATGCCAACAGGGGTGTTGGTGCAGTCATTGACCCAGTGTATCCTTTGTCTCTCTCCCCCCTTTCTTGCTTTGTCATCCTGTCCTAATGTGCATTAGCATCATCTGGCGGAGGAGCAGAGGCACCGGTGACAGAGGGAGCTGCATCCAACAGGACCCAGTAGGCAGAGTCCACCAACGCTGAGAGCACCAGGGGGATGGAGGGTGAGGGGAGCACCTCAGTCGAGACTGGAGGGGAATATACAGACTCTGATACCTCCTCCGATGGGAGCTCCCTGGTGGTGAAGGACACCTCTGTGTCCACCCCAGGTACAGGTACAGCTGTCACCCCCGTACCATCACAGCCCTCCAAGCAGCCCCTCAGCGAGTAGCCCGTGCCCGTTCATCCAGGTGGGTGGGCATCTCCTTCACCCCAGGCACCTCAGGCCCTGCCCTAGTGAGCCCTGCTGCCCTGAGTGAGGAGGCTATTGACCTCTTGAAATCCATCTCTGTAGGGCAATCAAACATTGTGAATGCCATCCAGGGGCTGGCAGCCCAGATGCAGAAATCTAATGTATTCCTGGAGGGCATTCAAAGTGGATTGGCGGCCCAACAGACATCGATCCAGGGTCTGGTCTCCTCTCTGATGGCAACCATTGTCCCTGTTTCAACCGTCCCTCCTCCAACTTTCACTTCCCAGTCCCATTCTCCTGAAGCCCAACCCATCCCAAGCACACAGCCAGGCAAGCATGCACACGGGACAACACCCAAAAGTGTCATAGGCTAACACAAGCACCACACTTCATCCCACAGGGACTCACACAAACACCATTCATTTGCAGACACAACAACATCCACTATTTCAACTGTTTCCCCCTCCTCCTCCTCCTCCTGCACCTCCCACCCAGTTACGTCCACACTCACACCTGCATGCACTACATCACCATCCACTAGCAGCAGCATCACCACACCAAGCAGAAAACACACCTCACTGGCAGACACCTCCACAACTTACATGCACACATCCCCCGTGTGTCCTCTCCCACCATGTCTGCCCCCCTAAAGTACACAAACACAAGCAATCAGACACCCAACAGCCATCCACCTCACAACAACATACAACCCATGCACCTGCACCCAAATCCAGCAAACAAGCTCCTCCAACAACCACTTCCTCATCCTCCACTCCCATTACTTCTCCCTCTTCCCACCCCAATGTCCCTAGAAAGCTTTTCCTTTCCACGCTTGACCTCTTCCCTACCACTCCCCCCATCCTGCACGTATGGCCAGGGTATCACGGACCCAGCCAAGCTCCTCCGCCAAACAGTCCACGGGCCCAGTTTCATCAGCACCTGCTCGTGGTGGAAAGGATTCCAGGTCACAAATACTGAAGGGGAAGGAGCGTGTACCAGCCAGCAAGAAGGGGAAGGAGCTTGCAACAGCCAGCAAGAAGGGGAAGGAGCATGCACCAGCCAGCAAGAAGGGGAAGGAGCCTGCACCAGCCAGCAAGAAGGGGAAGGAGCCTGCACCAGCCAGCAAGAAGGGGAAGGAGCCTGCACCAGCAGCTGTCACAGAGCCCCCACCACCATCTGTGGTTGTGCAGCCATCAGTGAGTGCGGGGACTGAGCAGGAGCTTCCCAAAACCACCACCACCACAGTGTAGACATCGGAGAGTGCAAGGGCTGAGCAGAAGCCTCCCACAACCACCACCACCACAGTGCAGACATCAGAGGGTGCAGGGGCTGAGCAGGAGCCTCCCACAACCACCACCACCACAATGCAGCTGTCATCGCCAGCGGACGCCATATGATCTAGCCTCCATGGGCTGTTGTGCGGCCTGCCACCACCAGAACCAGTGGGCACTTCAGAGACTGTGACCTTGCACTCCCCAGGACAAAGCACAGGGCATGTTGCCCCCTCCAGAACCAGTGGGAAAGTCACCCACTCGAGACACTGTGGCCTTGCACTCCCCAGGACAAAGCACAGGGCATGTTGCCCCCTCCAGAACCAATGGTCTTGTTTCCACATCTGGCTGAGGTGTCCTCCCTTTCCCCTGAGGTGCCTGCCTATTTGCTAACTGATGCCCCTGCAGTGTTCTCTCTGCATTGGTGCAGGGATCGAGTGGGGCCTTGGACTTTGCCCTGTAGTCATGTGGCCCCTGCAAACTGTGGACTGGCAGTGTCCCTTTTTTGTACATTTGTACATATCTGTTGCAATGCCACATCGACTTATTATTTTTTATATTGATCTTATTACAATCACTTTAGTCAATTCCTGTTGTCCTTGCATTATTCAGCACATTTTTGGGGATAAATTGTTTTCTTGTGCAGCTGGTTGTGTGTATGGCATGTGAGTGTGAATGGTGTGTGTGGCGTGTGTGTGTCACTGTTGTTTTCCTCCCCCTTCCCTTGTGTGCCAGGTGGCTGTACTCACGTTGCCGGCTTTGCCGGCATTGGTGTTCGTGGTGGAGCATAACGTAAAAGATCATCGGAAAGACTTGCAGTTCTGGTTCCATGGCGGCGTGGTTCTTCCCTGTGTCTCCAATGGTGAGTCCTTTGACTTCTGAGCACTGTTCCCACCAGGCTTTTGATGGCATTGGTACCGCCCCGGAAAAGGTGGCAGCTTGCCATGTCACAATATGGTGAGTGGTACTTTGTCTTCCACCTGGCTGTAGGTGGCTACGGCCGTGGTGACTGTTGTTTCCACCCTGGCAGTCGGTGTGGTATATTGGCTGTCTTTCAGAGATATCATCGCCATGGTACTTACCGACAGCCTGTTGGTGGTATTACCGCCACTTTATCACCAACCACCAGGGTCGAAATGAGGGCCAGAGTTCCTTGTAGATAGATTGGTAAGTAGTATGATTGTGTATTTGTATGTGTTTTTTGCCTGTTAGTGTTACATTGTGAAGTATGTGTGCTGTGTCCCTGGGTAGTGTTCCCTGTTGGTCCCTGCCAAGTGATTGGAGATGGTGAGGTTGTGTTGTGTTTATGACATGTTGTGGCGTTGTGTGGTACTGTGTGAGTGTGGAGCTGTTCATTGTTTTCGTGAGCACCTGTGTGTGGGTGTGTATGTGTGTGTGTGGTGGTCATGGCTTGTTTGTTGCGTATATATGCGAGTGTGTGAGTGGCTGTATGTTAATGTGCATGTGAGTGTGCAAATGCGTTTGAGTGTCGCATTACACCCCTATCCCGAATGTATGTTGTGTGTGTGTACACAAATTGACAAAATACAGCAATAAAAGGTAAGAGGGTGTACTCATGGTTGCTGTCATCGTCGTTGCAGATTCTGAAATCTTTGGGCAAGCAAGAGCAGTGGGAAGACGTGTAGTTTTTGTTCAATGCCAGCTCCGGACAAGTATGGCTTCCTGAAGGTGACTGTCTCCTTTTATGCAGTTGGTTTCCTCCTGGGCTTCTGTGGTGGTGCGAACTCGGCGGAAACCTTGGAGGCATGCAGCTTTGTAATCTGTCCCGAGGAAATATGGTCTCCCATGGTCTGCAGGTGCCTACCATCGTGTCTGGTGGCTAGACCGCAGAGGCAGTGCAGGCAGTGCTTTGGCTGTATTCTGTTGGGAATACTGCCATGGTCATAATTTTTACTGTCTTCTCCACCAGCCTGTTGGTGGTATGACCGCCACTGCCAACATGGTGGTCCTGGGAGTGCCAAAGTCGTAATGAGTCCCAATATGTTTTATTTTGAGATAATAATTTTAACATGAGAGTAAATGTATTTCTATTGTTTAACTACATAAAAATCTATTTGAATTTAACCCTATTTCCTATGGTGCTTTATTTTACGACCCTACCTCCATTATTTTCTATGGCACAATGTAGCACTACCACTGGCCATGTGGATGCTGAAATTACTCTGAGCTGGAGTACGATTACTACTTTTTGAGTCATTTTTTGGCAGTGGTTACTTCAGAAGTGCAGTTTGTGAATAACAATGGGCTTACTTTTTCATGAGCTGGTGTATGCCCCTCCTAAACCCCACCTTACTCCTCCCTTACCCCCTCCTTACTGCTACGGAAACCCTTTCCACAAAATGGTAATTATGCCCATTTTTCCAGTCACATCATCAGGTCTAAATAGTAAACATACATGTGTGAGGATCTCTCAATGGCAAAGATAAAAGAGGTGAAGGTTTACACTTGTATGTTTGTGAGTTGCATTTTGAAGTAAGTAAATAGTTCTACTGTAGTACTGCTTTAGATGCTAAAAATGAAGTTAGTGAATCAGGCCCCAAGTATGATCTGCCAGCATTAAACCTGTCACCTAAATCTCATTGTGATGCCATTCATTTCACCCATCTATATTGACTTTTCATCCAAGTGGACTACATTGCACGGGATTAATAATACCTATATTGAGTTTGGCTAATCATTGTCTAACCAACTCACACAAAAAAAAATCAAAGTACATACAGAGGTTTACGTCTCCACTGAAGGTACTTTTAATTGATATTTATTTATTTTTGTAAATCGCAAACATTTTAAGCAGTGATGCAGCACCGCCAAGCTCGTGGGGAGGATGCCATTCCAGTGGCACCCCGCCTTATTACAATGTTCCCGCCGGTGTGACCGACAGGAAAATTGTAATAGAGCGTCCCTGCCAGTCGGACAGATGGGAACAGTGCTATGAGATGCCACTTGACTCCCTTTGCTATTTGCACAGCAGACAGTGAGCATTCCGATGATGCTGGGCAGGGGGCCCCTACACCGCCCATTCCATCGGCATGATCAGTGCAGGGGCCCTACTCTGGCCCCTAGCACACCTTCATCATCAGCCATTCCATGCCAGTGAAACTGACATGGATAGGCTGGCGGTGAGGGGAGTTGTAATCAGCCAGGCGGTGCTCAGATTCAGCACCGCCCTGGCTGATTACAACTCAGACTGCTGTCACCACATCTGGAACCATGGTCTCGGTGGGGACGGCGATCCCCTGGTGGGTCCACCCACCAGGATTCTAATTGTGCTGCAACCCAGGCAGTCTGACTGTCAAAGCGAGTGTGGTGGTCGTTGGACTGCCATTCGAAATGAGGTCCAAAGTCTGACAGCTACACAAGTCATTGGGTTCCAGGAAAAATCCAAGGAATGTCTGTTGCATACCCCATATGCTCCTAATACGCCTATGCAAAAATCTACAAAATGTAGATTTAAGCAGAGATGGAATGTAACTCCTTGTGGAAATTAATAAGTTTTCTTTTATGCTTTGGGAAAACACTTTTCACTATAGAGAAATTCCTTCCACTTAATATGTGGACAATTCGTTCTCCATTCACTTCTGACCATTTCCAAGGTGGGAAGGTGCCAGGTTGAAGTTTGGGAATGCTCACTAAAGTACATGATTGTGGACATTCGCTAACTTACAAGGCAAACTACACCCTGTAGTACCCACTTTTCAGCCCATGCATGGTATTTAGCACTGTGGATTTCTTAGCACTCGTGGTGGGGAAATCCACAGTAGTAAGTCTATTTATGCAGGTTAAGAATTTTTGTGAATTATTGACAGGTTTAAATTGCTGACTTTTCAGCAATAAACAAATGCTTAGAACTGAAAACACCTTTGCGAAGTTTGCTATTGTCCTTGTTGAATAGCAACTTGGGACAAAGCAGACTCGAACAATTTGTGAAAGAAATCTATGTATCTGTGAAATACCACTACACTTGGAGAAAAACGTAATTTTAAGAAATCATACAGTCCTTTCATGGGGATTGCATTTGTTATAATTCAGCTAAATATAAGAGTAACACTAATTAGAAGGAATATACAGGCACTAACTGTAAATGATTCAGACAATGCACAGATAGTAATACAGTTAAACAAGCATTCAGCAGTATTTATGCTGCATTTGAAAGGGGTGGGCACTGAATTATGCTGCTACAAAAGGAAGCTTAGGTCTTAGAATATGAGGAAATCAATTATTGCAATGCCGTGAAGCCTGTATCAGAGATTTAGCAAATGTGTCAGCTCAGCAATTTTACATTGGCATTTGTAGATCAAAGATGAACAATGTTGCCTGCACTGAGACGACAAGAGACATACGGCCTCATTACGAGTTTGATGGTCCCACTGCAGTACTGCTAAACTCACAGGGGAATGCCACCACCATGCCCCCCATGCCCTATTACAATGTTCCTACTGGTCTGACCAGCAGGAACATTGCAATAGAGCATTGCCGCCGGTCAGAACAGCATGAACAGTGGTACAAGATAGCACTCGGGTCCCTTAAACATTTAAAAAAAAAAAATGTTAGATTATTTTTAAATTAAAATGTTTTTTTATGATTAAATAATAAATTAAATTAGAATTAAATAATACATAAGATGTATTGTAATATTCTTAGCATTAAAATATATCTATTGCGTCTTAACTATTTTAAATAATTTAATTTCATTTCATTCAAAAGTGTTTCCTATAGGGTTCTATTTTATTATAAGTCTCTACTTCTATTTTGTTCTATGGGATGGTGTTGCAGTACAAGTCTTTGGCTATGTGTGGTACTGCACTTACTTCAGCTGTGAGTTGGAGTAATTTATTACTGTTGTGGCTCCTTTTAGGCTGTAGTAAATTTAGAAGTGCAGTTTGTGACTAGCAATGGGTTTATCTTCTGTGAGTGGGTGCATGCCTCTCTCTAGGCCCCCCAACTCTCCACAAATACCTCCTCTTTAGCCATTTTCCACCACCTGCTCTCTTTCCCAGCTTTACAACTAAAACATGTACTTACATGTGCAAAGACGTTGCAGTCATTTAGACATATTTGTACAGAAAAAGATAGGAGAGGCAGTGGTGTAAACTTTGCATGTAAATTTGTAAACAGCCTTTTATAATACCATTGTGAATGAATGGTAAATCTACTCCTCAATGTTTTAATATTTTACTGTGTTCAAGGCTGTTAATAATTTTGTGACCTAGTGTGTCTTACCAGTTTACACCTGATGGTTTCTGGCATATCATCTCCTCATCAGCCCTGCCTACCATCAGCACACAGATTTCTGCATTGCTCAGCATTTGTACTGACAAATCATTTACTAATAAAGACATCAATAGAACAATCAATGACATCCTCATGATACTAGATTTAGGGCCTGATTAGGACCATGGACCGCCATGGCAGAGGTCTGACCACCATTGGCTTAGCGGTCGGACCACCATGTTCTAATGCATGTGGTTCCATAGAGGAAAGATCGCACGGTCCCACAGGCACTGCCAGGGAGCGCATCGCGGTGGCAAGACAGGCCAATGATGCCCTTGGTGACAGTGTTTCTGCTGGACATATTGTGATGTTGTCTTCCGCCGATGTGACCGTGGTGTCCAACCACCATGTTCCAGCAGACAGAATGGAGACCTGGAGGCAACGTCACACATTCTGTGCTGCCATGGAGCCTATCCCACAGGTTCTGCTGCTGCTCGTAGATGGAGAACAGAATCCACACTGCTGTGGATGCAACCAATGTTAAGAACACACACCTACCTGTGTCATTAAGCTCAACAACAGATTGCGGCGCAGTCATACACATGATATGGGGGTCACGGTATGTGGACCAAGTACACTTCTCATTCTGTCCTGGGTCGGAGTCATTCACAACGAATGACACATTCACAGCAATAAAACGCCCCCTTTGGGCAGGTCACTGACACCACACTGCGAGACTGCATAAAAACACAGGTCTCTTCATCTTAGTCACAGGGGCAGTGAAGTGCACAGAACATTGTGTCACACACCACCACCCCCACATCAACATCACCCATAATTCAACTGACAGCCTCACATTACTCACATCCCATGGACTGTCATCAGATTGAAGAAACATTTTTATAGATGTGTCATTTAACACAAATACCCCTCCCGTGAAACATCCCTGTACTGGACCAAACATATCACCCACATTGCAACACAATGGAAGGTCAATAGCATACACAATATTTTGTAGGACAAATATCCAAAGTTCACAATGCAAACAGTAACTGCACAGTAGGGATGGGAACATAAGTAGCACTCCTGGAAGGATGCTGCCCTGGGAGACATTTCTTTTTTCACATGCCCCAAAACACCTTTTGCTCAGGAACTGGCCCTACATGTATCTCAGGGACAAGCAATAATAGGGACAAGTGACTTGCCAATCTGCCAAATATGTCATTATTAGAAACTCAGGTATGGTAGCAGTGGTAAAACAGATGTCGCTAAGGTAGATAATGTGGTTATAGACTAGGTTAGCATATATTTGCTCAATGGGTGAAAGCATTATGCTACCAACTTAGTGGTGATGGTGGAGACAAATTGCTCCCACGCAGACATAAACAAAGCATCACCCAGAGCATAACAATATGAATCATAAGTCATTGAAAATGCAACCAGTCAATCCAGTCCAATCTGTAAATCAGTGGATGATTACGATCTTTAATACAAACTGAACAGTCAGCCTAAACATGTTTCATCTTTGATTACTTTTTCAAGGCTACAGTAGTAGTCATTGAAAAACACTTAACATTGTAATTAAATGGATTGTAAAGAATTTGCCTAGTGGTTGCAGACAAATCTGGCAAGAGGTATTTGAGCCAGGCTGCTAACTATTGCTCGTATGTCAAGTCTGGCAAACAAATTTGGGTGTGCAGAACAAAGTGCAAAAGTCAGCACGAGGCGGAGAAACCATGATAAGTTCTCCTAATAGTCTGGTTACACAGTAGGTGGGGAAAAAAGTCAAAGTAGACTTCGTGCTGACTTTTGAACCTGTGCAAATTCTTACAGTCCGTTTGATTACAAAGCTGAGTGTTTTTCAACGCCTACTACTATAGCCTTGAAAAAGTCATCAAAGACAAATGTACAATCCATATCAAAGGGACAATTGTAACACTGTACATGCTGACATGGGCTAACCCAGGATTAAATACTTACCATATCAAACATAACACAATGCAATGACACCCAAATTGGATTAACAAACACAAATCCATACAGTGAACATCTACCCTTGTCCTGGGTGACACCAACACTGCCCAAAAAGTCAGAGTTTGCCAACAACAGCAAATAGATCAGCAATCAGGGTGAAGCACACACAACTGTTGGCATAGAACACAATTTACTTAGGAGCAACAAAAAGGTAGAAAAGTAATGGCAGGACAAATGTGTACCCAACAAAACAACAACTTGGGTTTATTAACAGCAAATGCTGAAGAGCAAAGACCATTGACCAGCCCAAATACAAGTCCATGCCCATGATTCTGCCCAAGCTTGACTCAAATCACTGCCAAGGAACCTCCACAGGAAGGGGTATCAAGTGGGCATGCAGGCACCTCAGGGATCATGCTTGGGTGGGGTGGGGTGGGGTGCGGTGGGGTAGGGTCGGATTTGGGATGAGTGGCGTTGGGTTTGGGAGGGTGGGTGGGACTGTTTTTTCTGAGCGGTGGACTTCTTCTTTGGGGGAGAGGTATGGGTGCTTGCGGGAGCAGGTGGGACAGGGGGACTTAGATGTGGAAGGGATGGGTTAGGATGTGGGTGGGGGCTCTTGGGTTTGGGAGGGGATGTAGGTAAGAGGGGAAAGGGCAAGGTCAAAAAGGAAAGTTTCTTTGGTAAAACGAGTAGGGTCAATAGATGGCAATGAGAAATTTGAGGTTAAGGGAGTGGTGGTCTTGCCTGAGGGTATTGATGCCTTTGGGGTGTGTGTGAGGCATGCTTGGGTTTGGGTGGTGTCTGTTGCATGTGTGAGTGTGGGTATTTGCATGCTTAGGGGGCTGTGAGGTGGAGGTGCTGGATGATGTGGGAGTGGTGGATGTGTGTGTCTGTTGGGGTGGTGTATGTCGCTATGATGGATGTTGTAGATGTGCCTGTGTGTGTTGGGGTGGCGCCTGGGGGTGTGGTTGATGTGGTGGATGTGTCTGTGAGTGTTGTGGTGGTGCCTGGGGGTATGGTGTCTGAGGTGTGTAGGTCCATGGGTTATGAGCTGCTGTCTGGGTATAAGGTGGGTATGGTGGATGTGTCACTGGGTGTTGTGGTAGTGTCTGTGGGTAAGTTGGATAAAATGTGTGTCAGTGGAGGTGTTGGGGTGCCTCCTGAAGCGGTGGCTGATGTGGTATCTCTGGGTGAATGTTGACTGCCTGCATGCTGGTGTACCTTGTTGTGTTGGTCTCAATTTGTTCTTCATGTGTGTGTTGAGGTTGGTGCGGATGTGTCTGTGTGCTTGGGACAAGTAGGAGAAAAGAGAATTTAGATTGGGCAGAGGGAGGTGGTGAGGTGGAGGATTGTGGAGGATTGATGGCTGCTGTCAGTAAAGGTCCAGAGCCTGAAAATATCTCTGTAGGCCAGACATGTCACTATGAATGCCTTCCAGGTATGCATTTTTCTGCTGAAGTTGGCTGGCCATACTATGGTTGGCCTTCACAATGTCAGTCTACCCCACAGAGATACTCCTGAGGAGGTCAATTGCCTCCTCATTCAGGGCAGCAGGGGTAACAGGGGCTTGGGGTGAGGGGTCTGGGGGAACGGAGACATCCACCCTCTTGGGTGAGTGAGCATGGCCATGTGTGTTGGGAGCACCAGAGAGAGTGGCAATAGAACTGGGCATGGTGGACAAGGATGGCAAAGGAGCAGGTTCTAATGGGTAGATCACCACTAGAGAGTGGCCACTGCAGTTAGAATCAGATGATGATGATGTTGATCCTGTGTCCTCCGTGGCACTCCCCTCACCATCCAAGCCACTGGGTCCCTCTGTGTCGATAGTGTCATGACGGCAGGTACCGTGGCCCAATGCTTCCCCACTTGGTTCTGCCCTGTCTCCTTCACTTGCCTGAGATGATGCTGCAAATACAAAGAGAAATAGGGTCACTTCATGTTCCTGATCACACTTAAAACAACAGCTGTGATTAGCAAACATTACCATGACGTAAAATAGGCCCCAGCAACAAACTCCAGCAAAGTGGCTCCTACATTTACCACACCATATGCATGCATGCCATATAAAATGTCAACAGTTACCCACGGGAAAATAAGAATCTCAGACACCTCCAATTGCATGGGTGAAGTTGTGTAACACAGTAACCATTGAACAAGTAGGAGACCTCATCACTTTCAATGGTTTGCCTCATGTAGCATTCCTCAGTTACCTGTAGTCATACAGTAGTAGGTTAATGCCAAGTTCATTCTCAAAGATCCCACACAAGGTCATGCATACATCTATTTGTCATATTCACAATACCTCAATAATAGGAAATGATGGTCCAAGATCCTGGCACGTGTCTGACAGAAATACTGTGACCTGAAGAAGGTGACATGAAAATACCCATGTTGTATTGGAAAAAATCAACAATGCTCACTTCACCATGTGTAAATTGACCTAATGGAGTCTTGGACGTTGTACTAATGTTGCTCAGATATACTGCATATCCAGAATGGAAATGTACACTATAGACAAATAAGTGCAACATGTCAGGAAGATATGTCTCCTAAATCCACAACACAATAAAGCAGCTAGCAGCCAGGGAAATCATCTCTCTTGAATGGCTCCTCTAACAATGACATACTCTGATTGCATCAGTAGAAGCCAAGAGTCTTTTGAATGTTGGAGAGGCCCAGGGATTCTCAAGAACTTGTAGAATGCCCTCAACATGTTGCCCAATGGAAAGCTACACCACTGTCTCCATTTTGGTACTACAAATCCAGGTTTCTGTGGATGAATGATTGTACACAACTACATATGATTCCCACATAACTGCTTGTCACTCCAGGATGCTTGCCAACAGTCAGGTAACAAACCTTACATGCTTCACATGTACAAAGCACTTTGCTACATAAAGCAACATCAATGGTATGAAATGACCATTGTGGGTAAAAACTGTAGTCCTACCTGTAATGGCCTTTATTTTTACTGCAGTTGTACATGCCAAATGACATGAAATTATGGGTGACGGTATATGAGAGCAACCAATCAATGGTGGCACACTCCTGTCTGTGGCACCACATAAAATGAAGCCCCATGACATATGTCTGTGAGAAAGTAGCCTCTTTCTAGCCTTGTTACCCCCACTTTTGGCCTGTTTGTGAGTATATGTCAGGGTGTTTTCACTGTCTCACTGGGATCCTGCTAGCCAGGGCCCAGTGCTCATAGTGAAAACCCTATGTTGTCAGTATGTTTGTTATGTGTCACTGGGACCCTGCTAGCCAGGACCCCAGTGCTCATAAGTTTGTGGCCTATATGTATGTGTTCCCTGTGTGATGCCTAACTGTCTCACTGAGGCTCTGCTAACCAGAACCTCAGTGGTTATGCTCTCTCTGCTTTCCAAATTTGTCACTAACAGGCTAGTGACTAAATTTACCAATTCACATTGGCATACTGGTACACCCATATAATTCCCTAGTATATGGTACTGAGGTACCCAGGGTATTGGGGTTCCAGGAGATCCCTATGGGCTGCAGCATTTCTTTTGCCACCCATAGGGAGCTCTGACAATTCTTACACAGGCCTTCCACTTCCGCCTGCGTGAAATAACGTCCACGTTATTTCACAGCCATTTACCACTGCACTTAAGTTACTTATAAGTCACCTATATGTCTAACCTTCACCTGGTGAATGTTGGGTGCAAAGTTACTTAGTGTGTGGGCACCCTGGCACTAGCCAAGGTGCCCCCACATCGTTCAGGGCAAATTCCCAGGACTTTGTGAGTGCAGGGACACCATTACACGTGTGCATTGTACATAGGTCACTACCTATGTACAGCGTCACAAGGGTAAGTCCAAACATGGCCATGTAACATGTCTAAGATCATGGAATTGTCACCCCAATGCCATTCTGGCATTTGGGGGACAATTCCATGATCCCCCGGGTCTCTAGCACAGAACTCGGGTACTGCCAAACTGCCTTTTCAGGGTTTGCACTGCAGCTGCTGCTGCTGCCAACCCCTCAGACAGGTTTCTGCCCCCCTGGGGTCCAGGCAGCCCTGGCCCAGGAAGGCAGAACAAAGGATTTCCTCTGAGAGAGGGTGTGACACCCTCGCCCTTTGGAAATAGGTGTGATGGGCTGGGGAGGAGTAGCCTCCCCCAGCCTCTGGAAATGCTTTGATGGGCACAGATGGTGCCCATATCTGCATAAGCCAGTGTACACCAGTTCAGGGATCCCCCAGCCCTGCTCTGGCGCGAAACTCGACAAAGGAAAGGGGAGTGACCAATCCCCTGACCTGCACCTCCCAGGGGAGTTGCCCAGAGCTCCTCCAGTGTGTCCCAGACCTCTGCCATCTTGGAAACAGAGGTGTCTGTGGCACACTGGACTGCTCTGAGTGGCCAGTGCCAGCAGGTGACGTCAGAGGCTCCTTCTGATAGGCTCTTACCTCTCTTGGTAGCCAATCCTCCTTCCTAGGTAGCCAAACCTCCTTTTCAGGCTATTTAGGGTCTCTATTTGGGGATCTCACCAGATAACAAATGCAAGAGCTCATCAGAGTTCCTCTGCATTTCCCTCTTCACCTTCTGCCAAAGGATTGACCGCTGACTGCTCAGGACACCTGCAAACCCGCAACAAAGTAGCAAGACGACTACTAGCAACCTTGTATTGCTTCATCCTGCCGGCTTTCTCGACTGTTTCCAGGTGGTGCATGCTCTGGGGGTAGCCTGCATCCTCTCTGCACCAGGAGCGCTGAAGAAATCTCCCGTGGGTCGTCGGAATCTTCCCCCTGCAACCGCAGGCACCAAAAGACTGCATCACTGGTCCTCTGGGTCTCCTCTCAGCACGACGAGCGTGGTCCCTGGAACTCAGCAACTCTATCCAAGTGACTCCCACAGTCTAGTGACTCTTCACTCCAAGTTTGGTGGAGGTAAGTCCTTGCCTCCCCACACTAGACTGCATTGCTGGGTACCGCATGATTTGCAGCTGCTTCAGCTCCGGTGCACTCTTCCAGGATTTCCTTCGTGTACAGCCAAGCCTGGGTCCCCAACACTCTAACCTGCAGTGCACAACCTTCTGAGTTTTCCTCCGGCGTTGTCAGACTCCCTTTTGTGACTTCGCATCTTCCAAGTGCCTGTTCAGGTACTTCTGCAGGTGCTGCCTGCTTCTTTGAGGGCTCCCTACATTGCTGGGAACCCCCTCTGTCTCCTCCTCCAAGTGGTGACATCCTGGCCCCTCCTGGGACACAGCAGCACCCAAAAACCTCCACCATGACCCTTGCAGCTAGCAAGGCATGTTTGCGGTATTTCTGCGTGGGAACACATCTGCAAGCTTCATCGTGACGTGGGACATCCATCCTCCAAAGGGGAAGTTCCTAGTCCTCTTCTTTCTTGCAGAACTCCAAGCTTCTTCCATCAGGTGGCAGCTTCCTTGCACCCTCAGATGGCATTTCCTGGGCTCCTGTCCACTCTCGAACACTGTCGCGACTATTGGACTTGGTCCCCTTGTCTTACAGGTACTCAGGTCCGGAAATCCACTGTTGTTGCATTGCTGGTGTTTGTTCTTCCTGCAGAATCCCCCTATCACGACTTCTGTGCTCTCTAGGGGTAGTAGGTGCACTTTACACCTACCTTTCAGGGTCTTGGGGTGGGCTATTTTTCTAACCCTCACTGTCCTAGCGACCCTCTACAAGCTTACATAGGTTTGGGGTCCATTCGTGGTTCGCATTCAACTTTTGGAGTATATGGTTTGTGTTGCCCGTATACCTATGTGCTCCTATTGCAATCTATTGTAACTTTACACTGCTTGCATTACTTTTCTTGCTATTACTCGCATAATTTTGGTTTGTGTACATATATCTTGTGTATATATCTTATCCTCATACTGAGGGTACTCACTGAGATACTTTTGGCATATTGTCATAAAAATAAAGTACCTGTATTTTTAGTATTTCTGTGTATTGTGTTTTCTTATGATATTGTGCAAATGACACCAGTTGTATAGTAGGAGCTTTACATGTCTCCTAGTTCAGCCTAAGCTGCTTTGCCATAGCTACCTTCTATCAGCCTAAGCTGCTAGAAACACCTCTTCTACACTAATAAGGGATAACTGGACCTGGCACAAGGTGTACGTACCTCTGGTACCCACTACAAGCCAGGCCAGCCTCCTACAATGTCTAATTCCGAACACATGTTGGCATGCACACATATGTGAGGGAATACAGAAATCAGCCCATGAACACAGGTAGACTACGCATGAAACAGCAGTGAAAACACATGCTAACATGTAAGCACACGGAATGTTGGCAACAGTGATATCACATACAGCATGTCAATTGACATTCCCCACTTACCAAGGGAAAGTATTGATCTGTAGCTATATCCAAAGAACAATCTATGCTGTGTCACATGTATGATGGCCGCCTTCACATGATAGACAGTAGTGAGGCACCAGCACTCATGACACACTGAAGACAAGTGACATCTGGGGGGTAGATGCCAATTTTCTCACTTGAGCAGACAAATGGCTGAGGACAGTGATCCATCACTTTATTTTATTTGGCCTGTCCCACTGAAGTAGACTGTTGTATACAAATTACACCCACAACAAACAACATTACTTGATTGATCACTGTGCAGAGCCACTGTACACAGCGATGAGCAGGCTCCTCCAGCTCCCCTGGCACTGCTGCTAAGTGATGTATAGTGCTACAGTACAGTGCCACTGCTGCCTCTTCCCCTGGTTGTTGCCTCCTCTTGCCCTAATCTCAGCTTTCTTCAGGCCCCCTGCCTCCCCAGTGTTCTTCTGGCTTTTTTTTGCCCCCACTCAGGATCCCCGGGGGCCGAAGTTTTTCCCTATTCTGCTCCCCCGCTGACTCCGGCACCCTGCCTCCACAGGACCTACTTAATGGCGGTAGCGTGCAGTGGGCACATGCTGGTGCACTGAAGGTGTGTCAAAGGCAAGGCTGTCTGCGCCTGTCCATGCCTGGACCGAGCCTATTGCCAGAACCCCTGGATCTGCAACCTGGCAACTGTACTCCAACGACAAGATTAAAAACCTCAGGCCAAGGACCCAGAACCTCAACTGCAGCTTCGCCTCGATCCACCAAAGGCCCCCTCTTCTGCCACAACTGCTGTTTCTCCTGCGATGTTAGAACCACTGCAATCTTTACCCAGCAGACCCCTCACCACAAACTTTAACTCCACTGTGTACTACTCAATGTCCAATCCCTCTGCAAGCACACCATAGAAATCTGGCCACCACCCTTGCACCCGACATAATGTTCATCACTGAAACCTGGCTCACTCCCACATCTGCCCAAGACATTGCCACCGCAACACCCTCCAGATATAAGATGATCTACCTTGACTGCCCTAACAGATATGGCAGAGGCATCACCATCATCCGCAAAGACTCCCTCTACTGCACCGTCCTGGATGACCACACAACACAGATCATTGAACACTTCAACTTCCAAATCAAACCAGATGCCAAAACCACCATCAGAGGAACCCTCCCCTACAGACCCCCTGGCCCCTGCCATAACTTCTGCAACTCCATCCCGGACTTCATTGCTCCCTGACAATCAATTCCAATGAATACATCTTCCTGGGGGACCTAAACTTCCAACTAGAAGACTTGAATGACATGAGCATCATTAGCCTCTCTCAGCTGGTCACTGCCCCAACCCATAGCGCAGGGCACATTCTGGATGCCATTTGCTCTACCAGCAACAGTGACAAGTTCTACCACGCCACCAAAGTTACAGGGACCAACCACAACATCATCCACTTCACCATAGAGTGACTTCCTGAAGGCCCGATGAGACCCCTCACTGTCCCCCACCACAACTGGAACAAAATCACTGAAACACCCTAGATCGCCACCCTCAAAAAAAGATAGACCCATCCCCGCAGGCACCCTTGAATGCTGTGTTAAAAATGTCTTCAACTGAATCTCCTCAGCTGCCAACACCATCACCCTCACCCTCATGAAGAGCATCACCAGCAGCAAGCCAACTAAGCAATCAAAATGGTTCACCCCAGAACTTCTCACCCTCAAACATCACTGCAGGAAACTAGAGAGACACTGGCGCTCCAACAAGACCCATGCCAACCTCAACTCCTTTAGGTCAGCCCTCAACATATACCCCCACTGACTGAGGGAGAGTAAGAAAGAAGCACACAACACACACATCAAGGCTAGTACTAACCATGCCAGAGAACACTTCAGCTTTGCCAGGTAATTCTCCTGTTCCTT
Organism: Pleurodeles waltl; assembly: GCF_031143425.1. NCBI lineage: Eukaryota > Metazoa > Chordata > Amphibia > Caudata > Salamandridae > Pleurodeles > Pleurodeles waltl. The sequence goes on along the minus strand of NC_090443.1, from coordinate 624,729,843 downwards.
TACCACAGTGAACACAATATAACCCTCCACAGCCCTCTGTAAACCACTATTGCACTACTTTCACTTCAAGACCGCTGACATATACAGCAACTTTAACACCCAGCCCACCGAACTCGACCACCCCCGGACCCCAACACACCCCCCACCGGATCACGAATGGAAGCAGCTATCTACTGAAGACACCATCTCCATCATGACCTCCATCCACTCTGGATCCACGTGGACCCCTGCCCGCACTGCTTTTACAACCTAATAAGAAAAGTAATCAGAGCCTCCTCACAGAAGTCCCTAACACCTCTATCTCCAAAGCCACCGGCTCTGGTGTCGAGGTCAAGCATCTCCTGAAGAAACCCTCAGCTGACCCCCAACAAGCTAAAAAAATACAGCCCCATCTCACTCCTCTCATTCCCTGCCAAAGTCTTCCAAAAAAGGCCATCATCCACCAGCTCACAGACTACCTCGAAGACAACAACATACTCGACCCATCCCATCTGGCTTCTGGCCCAATCACAGCTCCAAGACCGCATTGATCACAGCAACCAATTAAATCAGATGCCTCCTCCAACTAGGGGCACTGTTCATCCTCCTTAACTTATTGACAACCTTCGACACCCACTCCCACCACACTCTCATCACTAGACGCCACAGCATTGACATCCAAGACAAAGCACTCAACTGGATCTCCTCCTTCTTCTCTGGCCAAACACAGACGACCCTCTTCCCTCCCTTCATCTCTGCACCCAAAGACACCATCTGCGGCATTCCGCAGGGCTCTTCCCTTAGCCCCACCCTCTTGAACACCTACATGACTCCACTGGCAGACATCGTACGCACCCATGGACTCAACATTGTCTACTAAGCCGAGGACATTCAGCCCGTTCTATCCCTCACAGATGCTGCCGCCACCACACAGGCTATCGTCCAAAACACCATGACGACATTGCCCCCTGGATGAGGACCAATTGCCTAAAGCTAAATTCAGACAAAACGGAGATCCTCATCTTTGGGAACAAGCCGTTCCCCTGGAACAATACATCGTGGCCCACAACCCTCAGTCCCCCACCCACCCTCACTAGCCACACACGCAACCCCGGGAATATCCTGGGCACCCAACTAACCATGAAGCAAGAGATCACCACCATCTGATCTGCATGCTTCCACATCTTCTGCATGCTCCACAAGATCTTCAAATGGATTCCCATCTCTACAAGGACCCTCATCTCCAGCTGGCTCAACTACGGCAACATGCTGTATGCCAGAACCACATAACAGCTCATGAATCCTCCTCCAGATCTTCCAGAACACTGCAGCAAGGCTCGTCCTCGACCTTCCCAGCAGAACCAGCATCACTTCCCACCTCAGGGAACTCTACTGGCTCCCAGTCCAGCACAGATGCCCCTTCAAGCTCCTCACACACTCATACAAGGCCGTCCACAATGCTGGACCTGCCGACATCAACAACAGCCTCACATTCAATTGACTAACCAGAGAACTCTGCTCAGCCTCCCTTGCCTAGGCCCACCTCGCCCACATCCTCCGTGAACAGATCGGAGCTCACTCCTCCCACTTTGCCGCCAAGTCCTGGAACAACCTCGCCTTTCACCTCTGCACCTCCCCTTTCTATGAAGGACTTCAGAAAGCAGCTCAAGACTTGGCTCTTCGATCACCATTGCCAGCTGGACAAGGCCCACAGCATCCATCCAGCGTCAGGAGAACTTGGGCTCTACAAGACTCTGATTAATGTATTGGCCCTGGAGAGCAAATTGTTTGTGGACTGTACTCAGTTGTGTCTTAGGTCCCTGGGCTAATAGGCAAGTTACATCAGTATGCACCAACTTCCATACTTACACAAACAGTTACTCATCTTGTGTGTCACATATAGCCCATCCCCAATCCTAAGAGGGAGAGGGCCGAACCTAACACATCTACTTGGCAATGTAACAGGCAGGATTATGCCCTGGATTCATCCCCTTATTGCTGCTTTGCTCCCCTCAAATGGCCATCAAGCTCTGTGTAGGCCATGGCCAGAATGCAGGCAATTAGAGTGTCAGGTTTCAACATGCACCCACCCACGTTGTGAGGACAGCCCCAGCTGGACTTCAGCGATCTTCGGGGCTAGCTTCTCAGATCCTCCCACCTCTTCTGACAGTGGGTGCTCCGCCAGCTATGGACCTCCAAGGTCCACATCTTCCAGGTGATGGTTCCACAAATCCCATTCTTCTGATGGGCTTTGACCTGTATGGATGCAAGAGACAAATCAAAAATATTGACACAAGTTTTTGCACAAATAACTGTGTCACACACATGTCAGAAACACCAAGCACATTTTCAGCACACCACAAGGGTAAAGCACACATGCTGATAAGTACATGAAAATGATGACACACTTTTGGTGTTGTCTACAGACTAACCCACTACCCGGCTCATGGCCTACAATGACTGAGCAAGCCTACTGACATCAGATAGCTCAGGTTCCAGCAACATGTACTGTGATGCGAGCTACAATGAAACACTACATACCATTGTGGCTTCTTAACTGGTAAACTCCTTGGACCTGGGTGGACCAACACATGTACCCTCTGCAAAATTGACTCAATCCATTCAGCCACCACAGGCAACTACCATAGTACAGACTTCATCCCAAGACTTGAGTGACAATGAAAGGGCTGGCACGGTGGGCAAGGAAGTCTCAACTGTGTGCATGTGTGGACTTCAGGGTGGGTTTCTGTGCTATGCACCTGTACCACAGAACACACTTTTGAACATATGTGGCAAACCTACAGAGATGGCATTAAAATACATTGATATGTTTGGTTTAATTTCTGCTATGTAACCAAGCTACTGAGTTACGTATCATGGCCTTCCTGGGATCTACACATTATTTTCACTCTGGGTTTGTGAATTGTGCAATACCTGTACTGCACAGATATGACTTATGTGAAGGTGACAACAGAGCTGTGGGAGTAAGGGACCTGTTATGAGTCAAAGACAAACATTGACAATAATGCAAAATGCACATATGGACTAGTTCGGGGATATACCTCAGTGCCCATTCCTAATCTTGTCAATGGACTGAGTCATTCAAGGCACATTTTGCCACTAGAACCTCATATTGGCCACATTTCAGGATCTGCAGGTTTACAGGGAGTGGGCACACTGCTGCAGTTGCCACAGTGACTCTCCCACTGTCTGAAATGCACAGTGAGTCATGGTATGCCTTCCAAACAACAGTTTGGCCAAGCCAGATGTTGGGTGAAGGATCTGTGCACAAGATACATTGCTTACAAGATTCCCAAATGACTCAAACAAAATGCACACACAGCTCATGCTCATACATTTTGTCTTACATTTACAACTATCATATCTAAAGACATGTTATTGTAAGACAGTAAATCTTCCTTGTCTGAATATATGCATCCAACACAGGTATAATCTAGGGCCTCAAAACGTATCACACAACACACTGTGAATGTCCAAAACATATAGTACTGTTCTCCAGTACTGTTCTCCTTGGAGTTGCAGAAGTTGTGGTGGGGGCTATGTACATCCCATTGATGCCACACAGCCTGCAACCACAGACACACAAGAAGTCTAACTGGCACACAGGGGCACATTGTAGCCTGAAAGGAGGGAAAGGATGGTGTTGAACAGAGTCAATTTTGCCTATGAGACTCTTAACTGCTCCTCTGGTGAGCCATAGTGCTGACCATAAAGGGGAAGGACCTCATCCACAAGCTTCTCCAGCTCCTCTGGAGAGAATGGAAGAGCCCTTTTACCTGCTGGCTATGGAATAACTGCTCCCAGAGGCAGCACACAGCAGCTGAAGTGGTGGAGGTGTTGATGTTAGCAGTGTCAGGAGTTAAGTGACTGATTTTGCAAAATGCGGCATAAATGTAAACTACTTACTTGACCATTGTTGCTGACGGCCACAGCTGTTGGACTGCAACCACCACATGTAGCAATGTTAGCCTATGGCTGTGTCCGCCTCAGTTGGTACCGCACACCGGGCGGACGACTTCCACTGGCGGCCGCAAGCAGTTCCTAATGCCCAGTGAAGAAGGTCAGGCATCCACCATTTTATAGGGTGGAAACACAATATATGGCCCTGTTAAATGTGTCACAACATCAATATATGTGTGGTATCATCACAAACATCCAAACCAGTCTTGTTGTATCGGTCCTACCAAACAATCACCAGTGTAGTGCGTTGCTGGGCACAGATGGCATATGACAGAGGTGCATTGTCCTCCGCTGCTGACGATATTTTTGGCAGTCGGACAATACTGTTAAATTTTGAGGGCCAATCGAGGAGTAGATATTTGGGTATTGCAAAATCCATATTGTGGACACATGTCTTGTCAACTATGGGGGTCACATTTGACCCTTGTGTAGTTGACAGCTGTTTTGTGAACTGGGTGTAATGTATTTCAAGTATGAAATGTTGGTCACATGATTTTGTTGGTATACATCATGTATGTTGGTATAGACACAGTGACTAATGCTCCCACTCATGTATTTTCACACATAGGTGCCCTGGGAGAGGGAGGATGCGACAAGCTCCAGTATACCATCCAATGGCAGACCTTCAAATCATGGAAGAACACCAGGTAGTTCAACTATAGCATCTGAATAGACAAACAATAATGGACTTATGCCATCAGTTAAAGCCAGATCTAATGCCTGAAAACACTAATCCAACATGCATACCAGTCTTGCTTGAAAATGTGAAAAGGCTAATGCGGTCATATGGGTTGATTCAAGCAGGACATCTGCTGTAAACTTGCAGCCACCCTAATCCTCCAAACCCACAGTCTCCACTTCCTTTTAAAAGTGATGGTTCTTGCGTTCTGATGGTGGAACCTCTGCTATCTCGGTCTTTGGAGACCTTTAGCGGATGACACATCCATTACAAGGATGAGCATTCCAACATAAACTGCTTATGACTACTTTGAAAGTCACAGCAGTTTCCACTAGAGAACTGGAAAACAGTGAAGCCCCTCACTTGCTGAAAGAAAACTCCTAGCACTTCAGGGTCGTTGTCTTTTTATTTCTTTTTGTGGGGTCCTGTTTCTGTGAATCAACAACATGTAAACCGGACAGGCTATGTACAAAATTTACCAGTACTACGTTTTTCCTGCTGCTTCGGCAGGAGCACTTTCAGTAAAAATGCCTTACCAAAGTTGGGAACTCAAACTCTGACATGTGTCCTTCTGCCCTGATGGCAGAGGTGTGGCCCGGCCACTCTAGCAGCTTTGTGGCCAATGTACAAAATGAGTGGTATAACGCAACAGTACATGAAGGGGCCCCCTTGACCCAGTCACGAGCTTTCAGGCAAGGGGCCACCACCTGGGCACAGTATACTGTTCTGAGGCACCCCCTGGAACTTGGGCCCCCCTTCACCGTGGGGGCTGCGAGGCTATTGTTACGCCAGTATGCAAAACTGAAGATGGCTGCCTATGTCTTACACATGACTACAACATGATCTTATATCACTGACTCCTAGAAAAAGAGGCATCAGGTGGTACAACACCATCGCAAAGGAAAAATCAAGAACATTGCAACATGAGGATGAGCCAAGAAACGATATTAGGCAAAAACCCACAGCAATGACAGATTTGACAAAACAGAGATAATCCAAAGAAAGTAAAGAAGTAAATATCATTTACATAACTACGAGAAGCTTAGGTACCATGAAAAAGTGCAATTTTTGCACGGTCACCCCCATTTATTTATAAACTGATGCTGCTGGCTTTTTGACTCTGTGCTCTAATGTCTAGGTCCTTTGCATGTCCTCTGACCACTAAAACACAGTGGTTAGATTGGCTAACTCCTAATTTAAATTAGTTTTTATAGAAGTGTAGAATATGGTCCAGAAATTACACCTGTGGCATAAAAGGTAAATGTCACCTGTGGACTTCAGCACTCATTGTGCCTTTCACATGGCTTTAGATCTACCATTGGTCTGTCTGCTGCTGTCTAAACCTGCAGCCCAACCTGGCAAATACCTCTTTTGTCAGGGTAAAAACCATTTTTTTTAAAGTTAGTAAGTCACTCCCTGTTCCCACAAGGTATGGTACATGGAATTTAAAAATGGAACATACAGAGATTTACTTTCACCACGATCGTGCAGTGACAAACCCCCAAAAGCTATTTTCCCTGTGGAAAATCCTGGTTGTTTTATGGGACAACTTGAGTATAGATTAATACGCTAATAATGTGTCTCAGGTTTGGCATCAGATTGAAAAGTAATTTAACCATTCGTTTTAATAAGTATTATAATCTATCGCAAATTAGTGGTGAAGTTAATGTTTTAATAAATATTTACAAAATTTAACTTTTAAAAAGTTACCTTCTTGAATCTCTTAGAGGCTAGTATGCATTAGCTCATCAGCATCTGTCAATCAGGTGTTTGGCCTTAATGAGGTGGTAAAACTGCTGGAAGACCAGTTGGGGTGGGTACATGAACCAAATTTACATGAAAGGCCCATCCCTGTCACAATTACATGTTAGGGTTAGGTGACACCTGGAAAAGCCCGGCCTTTATCTCCACAGTCAGGCTGACATAAAACCCACTGGGAAGAAAGCTATTCCCAGAATCGATTTTGAGTGACAATGGAAAGAGGTGTACTCACTACCAGGAGCACACCTCTTGTTGGGCACGCACGTTATGGGTAAGGAGAGAAGAGTTTCCCCATCTTGGACTTTGGTAAGAGGGTGTATTGTGGGATTGTTTACAGTAGGGCAAACTGTGCCTGATGCAAAAGTGGATAGTGTTGCCCCGGGAAACTTTTATCCCACTTTTTAGGGACTAGAGAGGAGTCCCCCACCCACTAGCTGGTGCCTGGCATTAATGTGGCATCCCAAGGAACCCTCCTTAGACACTCCTTGGACCTGCAGAAGAACAGAAAAGGGATTAAACTTGCTGTTTGAGACTTATGAGGGGCCTGAAGGGTTGGACCTTCTCCCACTTTTTCCCACACAAAGACATCCACCCCAAGGATCATTTGGCTGTATGACTATGAGGAGATAACAAACTGCATGATATCTTGTCAATGAAGTGCCCAACTGACCAGAAGTAAGTGGACTTGGACTGGGCCATGCTGTTGGCCTCTGTCTGACACCATGTGATTCTCCAAGTGCCTTTTCCTGAAGTTCTGGGTGACTTATAAGTGTACTCCTGGAGCTGCTTGGACATTAGAAGGACATTTGGAAAATTGTTAGTTCTTTAAAGTTTCTGATTGGGTTTTAGCTTCTTCCAGCTGAGAGATCCCTTCACTTCTGAAAAAATCATTCTGAGTTGGGATTTAGAAATGTTTCAGTGAGAAATCTCCAAAGCATCAGTGGGACCAAACTGCTTCAGGTGACTGGCCTTCTGTTCCACAACAGATGCTACAGTTTTAACAACCACAAGTGCGGGGAGGATTTTTCGTCTCAAAAAGTGACAAAGTACCATTCTGCATTGGGACTTGTTTTCAACTGAGGGTAGTAGTTTAGGAGGGTATGTATTGACCTCTAATAATAGCCACAATCCTTTCCAAGGTGAAATTTTAAAGTCACTAAATTAACTTGAGCTTATGCCCCTGGAAGCTATGGCACAGATCAGATAGGCTTAACCTAGAAGCAATCTGTAAAATATTTATGAATGAATGATAAAAATATTTTTATAGCTCACAACTATCACTAGAAATTGGTTGGCGCAGAAAAACTAACAGAAGTTGTACAAAGTGATCACTTATGCTGAAACCAAAAGTCATGTTTCTATTTATTACAAAACTGCAATTCGTTGTTGTTGCTATGAAGATTGGCTGCAAGCCAATTTCAGGCTTGAACACACAAAGAAAGAGAAAGAAGTATTAGCACCAGGAGTGAACCAGATGAAAGAAGTTTATAGATTGCTGGTAATGAAAACTTTTTGGATAGTTGCTGGGGCCCAAGCTATAAAAGGCTTGATGAGCCAGGACCTAGATTTTGAACAGAATCCTTTTCTTAACTGTCAAACAGTACAAGGCTGTGAGATGATGAGAAATATGGGCACGGCGTGAAGGTTTTAGAAGTCATGCAGCCACATTCTTCACCATCACAAACAAAAAACTGAGAACATTGCAATATGCGGATGAGCCACGAAAAAAAATTAGGCAAAAGCACACAGCAATGACAGATTTCACAAAACAGAGATAATTCAAAGAAAGTAGAGAATTAAATATAACTTACATAACCACGAGAAACTTCCCTACCACAGCAGTAACTTATGGCTGAATAAAGAGTTGGTGGTCAAATTTCACTCCCAAATTCCTAGCCACTGTGGCTGGTTTTGAGGGGGGGAGGGGGCAAGGTGGCAGGCCAACGGCTCTATCACCTCTGAGAAGGGGAAGACCCAAACAGTGGAATTTCAGTCGTGTTGCAATTGTATTGGAGGTGTCAACTCCATACCAACACAAGATAGGCTTTAACCCCTTTGGTGCCCAGGACGTAATAGTTATGTCTTCAGCTGCACCATTCGGGTGCCAAGGACGTAACCATTACGTCCTGGTATGGGCCCTCTGGGGAAACACTAGAACTCCCCCCAAATGACTCACACCTCCCTCCCATGGGCAGAGATTGAAGGTGAATCGCCCTGACCCCCTCCAGCCCTCCAGAGACGTCTTAGGCAAGGGTCGCTCCCCTGGGGGGGGCAAATTTGTCTTTAGGCCATTTGTGCCCACTTGGGGGAAGATTAGCCTATTTTTATTAGGCCAATCTGCCCCAAGGATTTCAGAAACCACTAGACACCAGGGATTTTTTTTAGGTCAATTTCAAGGAAGGGGAGTGACCCCTTGGGCAAGGGTCGCTCCCCTGGGGGAGGGAAATTTATTTGAGGCCATTTCTGCCCCAGGGGGGGCAGAAACCACTAGGCTCCAGGGATTATTTAAAAAACATGTTTACAGAGGGGGAGCTACCCCTTAGGCAAGGGTCACTCCCCTGGGGGGCAATTTTATTTTAGGCCACCAGGAAGGTGCCTGGTCCGCATGGGTTACCAGTCAAATTTTATCATACATAATCTGCTGTGCTTCTTCCACGATTGTTGGAAATACTCCATGAGGCGCAAAAGGAGGGTCTGCTGCTGGAGCATATGCGAGAAGCTTTGATAGTTATGCTACCAAAGCCAGGAAAGGAGGTTGATGACCCAAGCTCGTATAGGCCGTTATCCAAGCTGAATGTTGATGTCAAATTACTAGTTAAAGTTTTGGCCTCTCATTTGAGTCGAGTGGTGACACATTTAGTGCAGGGAGATCAATGCGGTTTTATGCTGGGGAGGGGGACTCATATGAATATACGGCGATTATCGCATATACTTCACAAGACTCAAGGCTCTGCGGTTCCCCAGTGCTAGTGGCACTAGATATAGAGAAAGCTTTCGACACCTTGTCCTGGGACTACCTACGGGAGGTGATGCGCAGGATGGGCATCGTTTTTGTCTTCTTATCCTGGGTGCGTCTTTTGTACTCAGCATCCCGGGCGAGAGTGTGTACTGGGCGATTGTGTCAGACTCCTTTATTATCGAACGGGGCACACAGCAGGATTGCCCCTTGTCGCCACTGCTGTTCGTGTTGGCCATGGAGGTGCTAGCCATTCAGCTACGGACTGGCTTGGATAGTTGGGGCATCCGTGTGGGGACGAGAACGCACATAATTTCATTGCATGCAGATGATGCTCTAGCCTACGTCACAGAATCTGAACGGGCAGTCCCCCTCTTGTTGGGAATGATGGATAATTTTGGGCAGGTGTCGGGCCTCCGCGTTAACAGACACAAAACGGTGTTATTTCCGATGGGAGGTCTGTCGGTGATAGAGGCATCGGAGTTGCCTCTATTGGGCCTATCCTGGGAGACTGAGTCCTTTTCATATTTAGGCATCCGGGTTGCGCACTCACCACAATTGCAATTCAATTTAAACATGGGAAGAGTACTGGAAGGCCTCTGTGCCTCTGTTCAGTCCCTCCCATTATCAATTATGGGTAGAATAGTGCTCAGTAAAATGATCTTGTTGCCTCGCTGCTTATATGTGATGCAGAATTCACTCCGTGATCTCCCTCTTTCGATATACCGTCAGATTGATAAACTGCTCTTATCCTTAGTCTGGGCAAGCAAAAGATGTTGAGTCCACATGGGAGTTTTGAAATTGGACCTGGCTGATGGTGGCTTGGGACTGCCAGACTTATACTTATACTACTTAGCCGGGTTGCTACAGTACGCAGCCCGATGGTGTGAGGATGCGCCTAATGGGGAAAAGGATTTATTAGCTGGTTCTGTCTGTGTAGAGCCCCTCTCGCATATACTCATGGGTCGCTCTAGGGTTCTGCAAGGCACCCCCTACCTGGTGGAGCAGGTGTCAAGAGCTTGGGAGAGCGCGGTGGTGCGGGCCCTACGCAAGGCCCCATACACATGCTTGCTTCCCCTGTGGTGGATCAGGCCTTTTGCTAAAGCTGCTGAGGTAATGGATTTTGCACAGTGGCGTGCAGGGGGATGTAATAATGCTGGTGACTTATTTCATAACGGCACACTCATTACGAGGGATGAGGCAGAATCCTTATTTGGACTAGGTCCAAGGCAGTTCTTACAATATGCAAATATATCGCAGATGGTCAGAGGCATTTGGATGTCTTTTCCGGAGGAGCCCATTGAATCTCGCCTCCTGGCGTCAATACTTGATCCCGGAGGTGATCGTGGTCTGCTATCCCAAACTTACAAAGCTCTCTCTCAGGGGATGAGAAACCAATGGGACACTAGTCCCAGAATGGTGCTCACAGATGGGGAATGGAGTAGGGTCCGTTCTTTGTGCGGGATGCGACTAGCAATGCTAGGTTTAAGTTGACTCACTTTTATTACTTACATAGAGCATACCTGACACCTCAACGCTTAAATGGAATATTTCCCTCAAGGGCTGGCAGTTGTAACCATTGTGGAGAGCTGTCAGCTTCATTTGATCACATGGCGTGGGTCTGTGGCTCTGTCCAACCTCATTGGCACCAAGTGGTGAAGACACTGAGGGAGGTTATGGCTGTGAGAGTGCAGGTGACGATGAAGCGCTGCCTGCTGGGCCTGATCCCAGTCCCCAAAAAGGGTAAAAAAAATGGCATAGAGATTTGCACAGTTGGGGTTTATATTGGCGAAAAGACGCATTGCGATTTGTTGGGCCAGCCCTAACCCCCCGCTGCATGTTTCCTGGCTGAGTGATGTAGCTGAATGGGCTACCGTGGAAGAATGCCGCTTGCAGAGGGTTCGATAGGATGAGCATGCTGACCAGGATTTGGAGCTCTGGCGTGCCATGATTAACGAGTTGACTGGTGTGCAGGAGAGCGAGGAAGAGAGTCCTTTGACTGATGCGTCTGCTTGTTGAGCCCTTGTCATGGTCGAGCCTTGGAGTACTAGGTCCAGGGGTTCCTGAGGCATGGATGTGTGTCTTGGTGATCATGGGAGGGCACGCTTCCAGTCTTGCTACGTGAGGGGGGTCGCCGTGGGTGATTCCCTCCCACTCCCTCACCCTGGCTCCTGTGTCGTTCTGGGATGCTGCTGTGATCCCTTCCTACGTGCCGTCCCCCGCCGTATCTGCCTGTTGCACTGGATGAATGACGATCATTCGTAGCACTGTCCACTGGTCTGTCCATGCTTACTATACTTACAGTATACTGTTTTTGGTTATTATGTTATAGTGTACTGCACTGTCTCTGTAGGGGTGGGCATTGCTCTGTCGGTCTGCTGTGGAAGCCATGTTGGTTGGGTCACCCTATCTAATATCACGGATGCCTTATCCCTCTATGCACACTCAGTTGGAGCAGATGTGTGGACCTGGAACTGGACAGTTCAAAATGTTATTGGCATAGAATGTGGGATTGGTCTGATATTCCCCCACAAAGCGCTATGTTATAATGTAGTACATAGTTGTATGTGTTTATCTTATGCATGAAAACAAGTTAAAAAAAATAAATATTTTAAGCCATTTCTGCCTCCCTTGGGGAGAGATCGGCCTATTTTTCTTAGGGGCAGAAGCCACTAGACACCAGGGATTTGTATTCTTTTGCGACAATTTTACACAAAGGAAGCAACCCGTGTTTTGCAAGAGTTGCTCCGCTGGGGGAGCAAATTTATTTTAGGCCATTTCTGCCCTACTTGGGGACAGATCGGCCTATTTTGAAACCACTAGACACCAGGGATTTTAATTTTTTACATTTTTTTTACAGATGGGGAGCAACCCCTTAGGCAAGAGTCGCTCCCCTGGGGAGCACATTTATTTTAGGCCATTTCTGCCCCTCTTGGGGACAGATTGGCCTATTTCTATTAGGCCTATCTGCCCACAGAAGGGTTCAGAAACCACTTAGGCACCAGGGATTGGTGTGTGTGTGTATGTGTTTTGTTTGGGGGCAGTCCATTGGGCAAGGGTCGCTCCCGATGGGGGCAAATTACCGTTGACTATTTCTGCCCCCCTTGTGGGCAGATCAGTCTATTTTTATAAGGCCCATCTGCCCCAAAGGGGGCAGAAAGCCCACCGGAGACCAGGGAAGATTCTTTTTTTTTTAAAAAGAGGGTGGGGGTATGGCCATACCCCCGCCCCAAATAAATGGGGACAAAGTTGTTCTGCCCACCAGTGGACAGATGGGGCAATTACCCCGATCTACTCCCCGGGGGTAGAAAGCCTACTAGATGCCAGGGAATTAAAAAAAAATAAACAATAGTGGGGTGGTGACTACCAACCAGTAGGGGCATGGTTATGCCCCAGCCCAACCGAAGGGGGTAAGAGTCTTTCAGCTCTCCCCCACACACTAATAGATCTTATTCCAATGGCAATCAAGAGGGCATTTGATTATTTTGGGTTTTGGTTTTACATTTGGGCAATGGGAACTTGTCTAACTCTCAAAATTGTCCCACGTGGAACAGTGAGGGTTGAACTTTTTGGACTTTGGGACGCTGCCATCTAGAAAAATCTAGACAGATCTGGAAACTGAACATCTGGGTGAGTCCAGAGTGGTGTGCCTTACATGCACCCCGCCGCATTTTCTTACTCACAATGCCCTGCAAACCTCCAACTTTGCTTGAAATCACACATTTTCCCCACATTTTTGTGATGGAGCCTTCCGGAATCTGCAGGAATCCACCAAATTCCTACCACCCAGCTTTGTCCACATCTATACTGATAAAAATTCTGCCCCACTTGTCAGCATAAAAAAGATTTTTTTTTCAAACTTCCCCTTTGGACCAGCTTTAGTTCCCACTCATTTTTCAACTTGTTTTTGGCTTTTACCTGTCACAGGCACTTGGCCCACCAACACAGGTGAGGTATCATTTTTACTGAGAGACTGAGGGGAACATTGGGTGGCTAGACATTTGTGCCGGTGCAGTGATCTCACACAGAAATGTGGGAAAAATTGGATTTTTTACCTAAATTTGAGGTTTGCTGAGGATTCTGGGTAAGAAAACATTGGGGGATCCACACAAGTCACACCTCCCTGGACTCCCTCAGGAGACCTGGGGGAATGCTGTGTGGAATGAAATGTGTGGATCCTCTCAGATTCTAGAACTTTCTGTCACCAAAATGTGAGGAACAAATGTTGTTTTTTTGCCAAATGTTGAGGTTTGCTAAGGATTCTGGGTAACAGAACCTGGTGAGAGCACCAGAAGTTACCCCATCCTGAGTTCCCCTAGGTGTCTAGTTTTCAGAAATGTCCAGGTTTGCTAGGTTTCCCTAAGTGCCGGCTGAGCTAGAGGCCAAAATCCACAGCTAGGCACTTTGCTAAAAACAGGTAAGTTTTCTTTGGGAAAATGTGATGTGTCCATGTTGTGTTTTGGGGCATTTCCTGTTGCGGGTACTAGGCCTACCCATACATGTGAGGTACCATTGTTATTGGGAGACTTGGGGGAATGCTGTGTGGAAGGAAATTTGTGGCTCCATTCAGATTCCAGAACTTTCTATCACCGAAATGTGAGGAAAAAGTGTTTTTTTTCCCCATATTTTGAGGTTTGCAAAGGATTTTGGGTAACAGAACCTGGTGAGAGCCCCACAAGTCAGCCCATTCTGATTTCCCCTAGGTGTCTAGTTTCAAACAATGCACATGTTTGATAGGTTTCCCTAGGTGCCGGCTGAGCTAAAGGCCAAAATCCACAGCTAGGCACTTTCCAAAAAACAGATTTCAGTGTAAAAATGTGATGTGTCCATGTTGTGTTTCCTGTCGCGGGAGTTAGGCCTACTCACACAAGTGAGGTAGCATTTTTGTCAGGAGACTTAGGGGGACAGAGAATATCAGAACAAGTATTATTGCCCCTTGTCTTTCTCTACATTTTTTCCTTTCAAATGTAAGACAGTGTGTAAAAAAGACGTCATTTGGGAAATGCCCTGTAATTCACATGCTAGTATGGGGACCCCACAATTTAGAGATATGCAAATAACCACTGCTTCTCAACACCTTATCTTGTTCCCATTTTGGAACTAAAAAAGGTTTCCTTGATATCTATTGTTCACTCTTGATATATCACCAAATGAATTGCCGGATACCCGGTATACAATGAAAACCCATTGCAAGCTGCAGCTCCTTTATTGGCTCTGGGTACCTAGAGTTCTTGATCACCCTACAAGCCCTATATATCCCCGAAATGAGAAGAGTCCAGCAGATGTAACAGTATATTGGTTTCAAAAATCTAACATCACAGGAAAAAGTCACAGAGTAAAACGTGGAGAAAAATGGCTGTCTTTTTCACCTCAGTTTCAATATTTTTTTAGTTCAGCTGTTATTTTCTGTATGAAAACCTTGTAGGACCTACACAAATGACCCCTTGCCGAATTCAAAATGTTGTTACTTTTTGTAAATGTTGAGCTGTCCAGAATCGAGCCTTGATTTCATATCTATTTCTGTCACTAACTGGAAGGAAGCACAAAAAATTGTAAAAATGAGGTATGTCTCAGTAAAATGCCAAAATTGTGTTGAAAAATGTGGTTTTCTGATTTAAATCAGCCTGTCCTGAAGCCTGGGTAGATGGTGATTTTAGCACTGCAAACCCTTTGTTGATGCCATTTTCAGGGAAAAAACTACAAGCCTTCTTCTGCAGCCCTTTTTCCCATTTTGTTCAATAAAAAATTAACTTTTTGCTGTATTTTGGCTAATTTCTTGGTCTCCTCCATGGGAACAAACAAACTCTGGGTACCTCTAGAATCCCTAGGATGTTGGAAAAAAAGGAAGCAAATTTGGCATTGGTATCCTATGTGGACAAAACGTTATGAGGATCTAAGTGTGAACTAGCCCAAATAGCCAAAAAAATGCCTGCCACCTGAGGGGGAAAGGCCTGGTATCGAAGGGGTTAAAGAGCTTCTGAACAGAAGAGGTGCCATTTTCAAATAAAAGGCACAGCTGTGTTTAATCTGCATCTTAAAACCAAAGGACCCCACCAATGGTACAGATAGTGACATGTAAATATTGAATAAAACGGAGCTTAAAATGGTACCCCAAGGTCAAGCGTCCTTGAAGCTGAAAAATCGGGTGCCTTCCAAACAGCTTGTAATAAAACAGTAATGATGGTAAAACACAACACAAGAAACAATCCCAATATAGAAAAATAGAGTAGCCTTTAATAAACAAAATTACACTAAACCATGAAATCCAATTAAAGGAGCCAGAATTATTCAACTTCACCTTTTAAGTCCCAAAATGCATGAAGCACCAACTGCAGTCTTCTAGTTGTGGTACCTTGGTGCACGTTAAGGCTGAATGCAGTGGTGCACAGGTCAGGTACAGAAACCAACTTCAACCCAGTCAAATGTTTTCCCTTCAGACAATAGGCCTCATTTGGGTGACAGATATCCTGTCTGCTATTAGGATTCCTATAAGATATAATGGGATCGTAATACGGCAGACAAGATTTCTGTCACATTTGTGAAGGAGTAACCCTATCCGTCAAACTCTAGATCAGGCAATTAGTATCTGGAATGGAAGTC
This sequence comes from Pleurodeles waltl, assembly GCF_031143425.1. Classification (NCBI taxonomy): domain Eukaryota; kingdom Metazoa; phylum Chordata; class Amphibia; order Caudata; family Salamandridae; genus Pleurodeles; species Pleurodeles waltl. The sequence continues at coordinate 624,713,887 of NC_090443.1, read as the reverse complement.
AAAAGTCCTGAGCATAGCAAGGCTACAGGCTGTGGCAAAAGAGGGCCCCATGTCAACGGATAGCCACTGAACCAGGTGTCGGTGAAACTGTTGACTTCTGATGGGAAAGTTCAGGATGGGAAATGTTTGAATTTCGCTCCCAGAGAAGCTTCCTCACTGGCCAAAATAATAATAGTGCCTTTGTCTGCTGAATATTTCTTACTGTGGACTTGGCCACAATTTTGAAGCTTGGATTCTTCCAGCAGGGCAAGGCTTTAGGCTGTAGCCGCAGAAGGTTCCAGGAGGCTGGATAGGTTCTCCACCAGGTCATGCTGAATTGAATTTGCTGTTGCACGCAAAACGTAATATGTGCTATGAGGATCTTTGGCACAGAGGCAATGCACCTTAGTTGAATTGGCTTAGCATGTTGGCCCCAGTCCGCAACCGGTTCTAAGAGGAAGAAACTGGCAAAAAGTCACAGATTAGAGGAGCTGTGTTAGGTTGACACTTTGACACAAGCCAAGGGTCCAATACCATGGGGACAGCAACTGAGGGTAAAGACTTACTCAAGCAAAGGTTACAGCAAGGTCATGGTCAGCCGAGAATACAAGAGAAGGCATCTTGAAGCTTTTTGTGTTCCTGTAGCTCAAACAGGAAGTCAGCATTATGACCTTTGGAGTTTGGTTCTTTGTCCTTAGTACAAGAGGGTGAGCAGGTCCTGTCTTCAGGGATCTTCTCAGGTCACCAACAGCAGGTCCAATTCTGTTTTGTTCTTCCACAGGTCCAGAGAGAGTTCTGTTCTGAGGAGGGTGCTGTAGGTTCCACATAAATGCACAGTACCAGTCTGTGGGTGGAGGAACTCCTGGATCATCCCTAACCAGTGGGGTAAAAGATCCTAGGGGCAACCCTACCTACTTTTGCAGCACTTTCTGTGTGCCATACTGCAAACAATCCCAAATTAACACCATCTCTTTGCCAAAAACCTTGTGGCTGAACCGTGTTCATAGCTCCTGTGCCCACTCCAGAAGTGAGGACAGAGAAATGAGCAACTCTTCCTCTGTAGTCACTCTAATATACTTCTGGGGCACCTCCTCTCCCACTGGGGTCTGGTTACTGACTAGCTAGGGGGACAAAGGAAGAGGCAGGTCCACGTATTAGCTAAATCTGCCTGTGAAAGGGTAGGCCTCTTTGAAGTTATTTTAGTTTCTGGACACAGCTCAGATGGTCAGTCTGCCAGAGGAAGAGGAAACTCCTTACACCAAAGGCTTTTGTCTCAGCTCTGGGAGCAAGTTCAGACCTCACCAAAGTGCTATTCAGCTCCTGGGTGACAGTTAGAAATACATGTAAATGAGCCTCTAAAGGCTTTATGGAGATAAAGGTAACTTTCTAAATGTACATGTTACAAAATGTTTATTATAAATCAATGAGTGAATTGGACCTGTAATAAATATTTTAAGAAGTCCAAGAATGAACTTTGTAGCTTCTTTCTAGGTCAAGATATCATTATTTAATTTTAGTATTATATTGCACTGCTTTCCTATGGAATAGGCAACCCTGCTACAGGTAATGTAGCGTTGAGGGGCTTTACACTGTAAGGACATGTAGAGGGGAACAATCATCAAATCCACATCATCGGTGGCTGTGGAACACTGGACTGGTCCAATTAGCCTAGTTACTATGTTTGTTCTCAATAATTCCCACGCTCTCTCCCTCAACCCCCCAACAATATGTCTACCCTGCTATAGGGAAGCATTTGCAGAGTCAGACAATGATACTCCACCTAGCTTCCATGTATATGACTCACATCACAAACTCTATATGCAATTCACCTTCTAATATGCTCCTATCCACCACTAAACTTCTCTCCATTAGCATCACATCAGGGGCCTCAACTTGCCACATCTGCTATCCTACCCAACAAGATGCTGACATGATGTCCCACAAGAAACCCACCCCCTTACAGAGCACAAATGACTGATGCCTCACCTAGCTATCCAAATCAATAATGGACCTCCCTACCTCGAAAACAGCAGGTGTGGCAATTTTATGGATGTTGTACCTTGGTCAGAAGCCCTTGCACATCCCCGAGACTCAAATGCCACCTTCTTAAACTGGGGCTTCCCAAAGGGTCAACAACCCTTACACAATGGAATATTTACAACCTAATAGAGCACAACACCTATTTATGTGACACATCTTATCCACTCAACTCCATAATGCCAGCAGAGATATTATAGTAGGGGCTAATTTCAACTTAGCCTGGGACCCAGAACGAGTCAGAAAAGCCAATGTATATCAAGGTACAGAAGCAATGTCAGCCCTACTAAAAAAGGAAATAGCGGAACTGGATCTGTTTGATTCCTGGTGTAATCTACATCTGGATGACAATGACTGCTGTTATTCCTCTCATGTCCACTCCTCGCACTCCCACATAAACTATGTTCTGTTCACACAATCTTTACTACCCACTCTACAATCAGCCACAATGTCAGATAGATCAATTTCTGATTGTGCACATCTCATCATCACATGGAGCAAAGTTTATCCCTCCAGCAAAATCTCCCCTCACTGTCGCCTTAACACTCAAATACGAAGAGAATCTGTAAATAAGTCATAACCATGGCTATTTCCAATTACTTCACACACAACACGGAGATGGCAACATCTAAAGATATACTATGGGTTGCCTTTAAGGCAATCATATGAGGCACCATTATCACAATTGAGATAGATAATGCAAGTGAGGCATGATTAGAGGAACAAAGACTCACAACAGAGATAAAAGCTCTGGAGTGCACCAAAAAGCAGAATTCCACCAAAGCCAGGCAACGTAAACTAGCAATAGTGGGAGGCCGATTGATGGCATTCCACTTACCCTAACTAACTTCAGAATCTCTCTGCCTACTCTGGTCCACACACTAGACTAGGTTGAATGCCTTTAAGGCTTTAAAATAAACAGGGACAAATCACGAACACAGAAACTTTCGATGATGAAACATAGTATTCCAACCTTAGACGCTCAAACTACCTTTCAATGAGGAACAATCTACTTTCATTATCTGGGCCTTTCTATTACCATGCATTTAGAGGAATGGTCCAAGATTAAGTGGATAATTTTCAGCAAAAACATTTTATAAGACCTAAGGAAGTGGCACCCTCTCCATCTCTTGTGACTAAAGGGCATCAATGTTATTAAAATGAACATTCTCCCCATGCTCCTATACCTCTTTCAAACCTTTCCTACACCAATCCCCTCTAACGACATCAGAAAATTTAAATCTAACATTCCCACATTCATATGGACTAGAAAACAAACCTGTATATCGAACAAGCTTCTAATGCTCCCTATGGACCGAGGAGGGTTGGCATGTCCTAGTCTCCTTGACTATTACTGGCCAGCTGACCTGTGTTACCTATCAAAATGGGTTATGCAAGAAAGTGAAAAACACTTGTTTCATGTGGATTGCGCAGTGTCTTGCCACTCACGGTGGGATATAGCTTGGCTCCCAAAATAACATAGAACAAAAAGCACCTACAAATCAACATGCATCAAAACAGTCCTTGAAATATGGGACCACTTAGCTATTAAGAGAGCCCTCACAACATTCCCATCCCCAAACACGCCCATAACCAAAAACCCTGACTTCACCTCAGTTCTTTAATCCAATACCTTCCCTGAGTGGAACCAAGGAATATGTTGGAACATAAAGGACCTATTTCATGGGTACTCAATCAAACTAGTTGAGCAATGCAAGCATGGATTCCATATCTCTGAGAAAACTAGACTCAAATACTGTTAACTCAACTGCAACCATACATACTATTATGCCATTTAAAAACCTGGGGCCATATGTATTAAACTTTCATGTAGCACAAAGCAGCAAGACGCAAGGGTGGCACAAAAACTAAGTGAGATTTGTGCAGCAATGCAAGGCCACCTTGCGTGGCTCTGCATGGCTCGATAAATCGGAAGTTACGCAATGCAGCACAAATCACTGCCTTGTGTTACTCTGCCCAATGGAGACTTTCCATGGGTGGAGTGTAGGTGTTTCCCCACATCCACCCACAGATTTTGGCACATCCCCAGATTTACCATTAGTGGTAGACCTGGGAATGCTTCAAAATGGTACTTCTCCCCAGGTAAGCCACAACAAGGAGTGTTCCAGGCCTAGACTCCCTCATTTCTTATCAAACCTGATGAGAGACAGATCTACATAACAATATCTCACCCACGGATTGGGACAAACTCTGACAGGACATCCCAAAAACACTGTGTAGAATTTCACATAAGGAATCAGCATACAAATCATCTAGCAATTGTATTTCACCCTGACCATACTCCACAATACTTTCCTGCCACCTCACACCTATCGTGGCACTGTGGCAATGAAGAGGGAAGCTTAATGCATATCTGGTGGAAATAGGTGCTCACTCAGACCTTCTGGAGACAAATCCTAGGCCATGTTACAGGAATCCTGCGATATTCCATCCCAGACGATCCACATACATTGGTCTTGGGCATGACATCATCACATTTGAAAGCCATGACACATTCCGACAGAACAATCATTTGCCACATGACAGAGCAGCCAAACAGCTGAAAGCTCTGAACTGAAAAAAACAAAGAAGTCCCCCATACCTTATTTTGGTTCCACAAGATGTGACAAGTGTTTTGCCATGCAGCAAATCACATCCACTGTAACACATGCAGATCATAAATTCTCCTGCACTTGGAAGCCATGGCTAGAATACCAATATTTTACCCCACAGTGCTTTGAACACTGCATCTCTTTGACTAACTTACCAGACTGGTAATAGAGCATTAATGATCACACTCCACCTCTCCCAAACTAGGAGACTTCCCATACAAGGCCCCAATAGTAGCCATTCTGGTGGACAAGCATCCATGACACATGGCTATTTGCCAACACGGATAAAGCTCTGTGTCACACTGAGGAACTGGTCTCTTCACCATCCATACCTTGTTTAACATTTGACCACCCTCCCCTTGCTTTTCCCTTCTTGCTCACACCTTATGGCCCAGTTCTACCACCTCTGCCATTTAAAGCATCCAGAAGGCCTGATGTCCGATGGCCCTGCATTCCTGTCATTGTGAATGGATATGGTCCATGTATGTTCTCTGATGTGAATGGATATGGTCCATGTATGTTCTTTAATGTTCTCTGAAGAGATTTTAAACAAGAGCCACCAAGGCAAGTGAACACACAAGGCAATCTCACAAGGTTCAAGTCGATGTATTAAGATACACAAATTGCTGCATAGATAAGGCAAAACATTTTTGTGCACTAAAGTAGAAAATAAAAAACAAAATATATTTTATTTAATAATGTTTACAAAATAATAAATATCATGTTGAAAACGGTAAAATGTTAAAAAAATACAAAAATGTTTATATATAAATATATATTGAAAATACTGATAAAACATATAAACCTGTTTCTGTTGTTTTAATGTATTATGTCATTTCAAATTGTATAGCTACAAATAGAAATATATGTACACAACATCTATATTATATGACAATTACACTTATACAGAAGTGCAACATATTTCCTCTTGGAAATAAAAATACACCATAACTATGTGCTATCATTATTGAAAAATATACCCAGTAAAACATAGTACATATTAAAAGAGAGATTAAGAAAATCTATATAAAACAATACTTTATAAAAATTACAATGAAAAGCAAACAAACACTCTCTATATACTGTAAATGAGTGTACCATTTTTATGTAAAAAAAAAAAAGTACAAAAAGTGGTAACAATTTATGATATCACAGTTACTATAAGTGATTGAACCTAAGTCACATTGGAGGAAGTGCTGTAATTTATCACTTCCACTCAAAACCTAATGACAATGGAGAAACTGTTGTCAGCTTACATACTTACTATTCACACTGCAAGCTTAACCACACTGGGGAAAGGGCTGGACTATGGGCATTTCAGATTTACAATTCCCAGTCCAAGCATAACCACACTGGGGAGGGTATAGGACTATGGATGGCTCAGATTTACTATACCAACTGAAAACTTCACACATTGGGGAAAGTATTGGGCTTTTAGGGCAGAAGGATCAAATTTACTATTGCCACTCCAAACCTAACCAGATTAGGAAAGTGTCAGACTTTGGGGGTGGGAGCAGATTTACTATCCCAACTCTAAACGTAAACACATTGAGGAAATCACTGGACTTTGAGGGGTTCAGATTTATTATTCAAGCTCCAAATTTAACCACATTCTGTCAAAAGTGTTAGACTTTGGAGTTGTGAAATGTATTATTCCTACTCTAAGCGTGACCACACTGTTACAGTGTTGGACTTCGGAAGGCTTAGATTTGCCATTCCAAATCCAATACTCACCTCATTGAGAAAAGTGTTGGATGTTGTGGGGAAGGGTGGATATATTTACTATTCCCTCTCCAATCATAAGATATTTCATATTCCAAAGGGACTATTATGACAAATGTAAAATACATATTACAATAAACATAACATCAC